>NC_080838.1:2907196-3507196 GCF_030435755.1 Ochotona princeps
TGAGCTGAATTATAATTTCTGATTTCAGAATTGTGAGTTCTGGGTTCTGAATTCTGATTTTTGAATATTGAGTTCTGTGTTCTGAATTCTGAGTTCTGTGTTCAGATTTGAATTCTGAATTGTTAGTTCTGAGTTTTAAGATCTGAATTCTGAATTTCTAGTTCTAAATCGTGAACTCTGAGTCATGAATTCTGAGTTACTAGTTCTGAGCTCTGATTTCCGAGTGGAATTCTAAATTCTGAGTTCTGAGTTCTGAATTCTGAGTTCTGAAATCTGAGCTGTGAGTTCTAAGTCTGAATTCTGAGTTTTCAGATCTGATTCCTGAATTCTGCGTTGTTCTGAGTTGTGAAATCTGAGTTCTGAGGAGGTCTGAGTGCTAAGATCTGAATTCAGAATTCTGAGTTCTGAATTGCGAGTTCTGAGTTCTGAATTCTGAGTATGGGTTTTGAGTTCGATATTCTATTTTCTGAGTGACTTAGAATTTCGAACTTCTGTGTTCAGAATTCAGAATTCAGAATTCAGAAATCCTAGTTATGAGTTCTGAACACTGCATTCTGAGTTCTAATATTGAATTCTCGTGTCTGAGTTCAGAATTCTGAGTGCTGAATTTGGAGTTCTGAGGTGTGAGATTTATCTCTGAATTCAGAATTCTGAGTTCTGAATTCTGAGTATGGGTTTTGAGTTCTGAATTCTAAGTTCTGAATGAGTTAGAATTTCGAAGTTCTGAGTTCAGAATTCAGAGTTCTGAATTCCTAGTTCTGAGTCCTGAATTCTTTGTTGTGCTGAGTTGTGAATTCTGAGTTCTGACGAGGTCTGAGTTCTAAGATCTGA
The DNA here is from genome assembly GCF_030435755.1 of Ochotona princeps. Classification (NCBI taxonomy): domain Eukaryota; kingdom Metazoa; phylum Chordata; class Mammalia; order Lagomorpha; family Ochotonidae; genus Ochotona; species Ochotona princeps. The sequence continues at coordinate 2,908,028 of NC_080838.1, forward strand.
ATTCAGAAATCTGATTTCTGAATTGCAAGTTCTGAGTTCTGAATTCTGAGTATGAGTTGTGAGTTCTGAATTCTAAGTTCTGAGGTAGGAGTTCTGAATTCTGAGCTGTGAGTTCTAAGTCTGAATTCTGAGTTTTGAGTTCTGAGTCCTGAATTCTGTGTTGTTCTGAGTTGTGAAATCTGAGTTCTGAGGAGGTCTGAGTGCTAAGATCTGATTTCAGAATTCTGAGTTCTGAATTAAGAGTTCTGTGTTCTGAATTCTGAGTATGAGTTTTGAGTACTGAATTCCAAGGTTTGTGTTCAGAATTCAGAATTCAGCATTCCTAGTTCTGAGTTCTGAGTTCTGAACTCTGTATTCTGGGTTCTAATTTTGATTACTGATTTCTGAGCTCAGTATTCTGAGTTTTCAATTTAGAGTTCTGAGCTGTGAGTTTTATCTCTGAATCCTGAGTTCTGAATTCTGAATTCTTAGCTGAATTCTGAGTTCTGAGTTCTGAATTCCGAATACTGAGTCCTGAATTCTGAATTCTGAGTATGAGTTTTGAGCTCTGAATTCCGAATTCAGAGGTGTGAGTTCGAATTTTAATTTCTTTGTTTTGAGTTCTGAATTCTGAATTCTAGTTCTGAATTATGAGTTCATGTTCTGAATTCTGAGTTCTGTGTTCAGAATTTAATTCTGAATTGTTAGTTCTGAGTTTGAAGATCTGAATTCTGAATTGCTAGTTCTGAATTCTGAACTCTGAGCCCTAATTCTGAGTTATTAGTTCTGAGCTCTGAATTCCGAGTGTAATTCTGAAATCTGAGGTCTGAGTTTTAAGATCGGAGCTGTGAGTTCTAAGTCTGAATTCTGAGTTTTGTGTTCTGAGTTGTGAATTCTGTCTTGTGCTGAGTTGTGAAATCTGAGTTCTGAGGAGGTCTGAGTTCTAAGATCTGAATTCAGAATTCTGAGTTCTGAATTGCGAGTTCTGAGGTGTGAGTTTGAATTTGAATTTCTTTGCTTTGAGTCCTGAGTTCTGAATTCAGTGTGGAGCTGAATTATAATTTCTGATTTCAGAATTGTGAGTTCTGGGTTCTGAATTCTGATTTTTGAATATTGAGTTCTGTGTTCTGAATTCTGAGTTCTGTGTTCAGATTTGAATTCTGAATTGTTAGTTCTGAGTTTTAAGATCTGAATTCTGAATTTCTAGTTCTAAATCGTGAACTCTGAGTCATGAATTCTGAGTTACTAGTTCTGAGCTCTGATTTCCGAGTGGAATTCTAAATTCTGAGTTCTGAGTTCTGAATTCTGAGTTCTGAAATCTGAGCTGTGAGTTCTAAGTCTGAATTCTGAGTTTTCAGATCTGATTCCTGAATTCTGCGTTGTTCTGAGTTGTGAAATCTGAGTTCTGAGGAGGTCTGAGTGCTAAGATCTGAATTCAGAATTCTGAGTTCTGAATTGCGAGTTCTGAGTTCTGAATTCTGAGTATGGGTTTTGAGTTCGATATTCTATTTTCTGAGTGACTTAGAATTTCGAACTTCTGTGTTCAGAATTCAGAATTCAGAATTCAGAAATCCTAGTTATGAGTTCTGAACACTGCATTCTGAGTTCTAATATTGAATTCTCGTGTCTGAGTTCAGAATTCTGAGTGCTGAATTTGGAGTTCTGAGGTGTGAGATTTATCTCTGAATTCAGAATTCTGAGTCCTGAATTCTGAGTATGGGTTTTGAGTTCTGAATTCTAAGTTCTGAATGAGTTAGAATTTCGAAGTTCTGAGTTCAGAATTCAGAGTTCTGAATTCCTAGTTCTGAGTCCTGAATTCTTTGTTGTGCTGAGTTGTGAATTCTGAGTTCTGACGAGGTCTGAGTTCTAAGATCTGAATTCAGAAATCTGATTTCTGAATTGCAAGTTCTGAGTTCTGAATTCTGAGTATGAGTTGTGAGTTCTGAATTCTAAGTTCTGAGGTAGGAGTTCTGAATTCTGAGCTGTGAGTTCTAAGTCTGAATTCTGAGTTTTGAGTTCTGAGTCCTGAATTCTGTGTTGTTCTGAGTTGTGAAATCTGAGTTCTGAGGAGGTCTGAGTGCTAAGATCTGATTTCAGAATTCTGAGTTCTGAATTAAGAGTTCTGTGTTCTGAATTCTGAGTATGAGTTTTGAGTACTGAATTCCAAGGTTTGTGTTCAGAATTCAGAATTCAGCATTCCTAGTTCTGAGTTCTGAGTTCTGAACTCTGTATTCTGGGTTCTAATTTTGATTACTGATTTCTGAGCTCAGTATTCTGAGTTTTCAATTTAGAGTTCTGAGCTGTGAGTTTTATCTCTGAATCCTGAGTTCTGAATTCTGAATTCTTAGCTGAATTCTGAGTTCTGAGTTCTGAATTCCGAATACTGAGTCCTGAATTCTGAATTCTGAGTATGAGTTTTGAGCTCTGAATTCCGAATTCAGAGGTGTGAGTTCGAATTTTAATTTCTTTGTTTTGAGTTCTGAATTCTGAATTCTAGTTCTGAATTATGAGTTCATGTTCTGAATTCTGAGTTCTGTGTTCAGAATTTAATTCTGAATTGTTAGTTCTGAGTTTGAAGATCTGAATTCTGAATTGCTAGTTCTGAATTCTGAACTCTGAGCCCTAATTCTGAGTTATTAGTTCTGAGCTCTGAATTCCGAGTGTAATTCTGAAATCTGAGGTCTGAGTTTTAAGATCGGAGCTGTGAGTTCTAAGTCTGAATTCTGAGTTTTGTGTTCTGAGTTGTGAATTCTGTCTTGTGCTGAGTTGTGAAATCTGAGTTCTGAGGAGGTCTGAGTTCTAAGATCTGAATTCAGAATTCTGAGTTCTGAATTGCGAGTTCTGAGGTGTGAGTTTGAATTTGAATTTCTTTGCTTTGAGTCCTGAGTTCTGAATTCAGTGTGGAGCTGAATTATAATTTCTGATTTCAGAATTGTGAGTTCTGGGTTCTGAATTCTGATTTTTGAATATTGAGTTCTGTGTTCTGAATTCTGAGTTCTGTGTTCAGATTTGAATTCTGAATTGTTAGTTCTGAGTTTTAAGATCTGAATTCTGAATTTCTAGTTCTAAATCGTGAACTCTGAGTCATGAATTCTGAGTTACTAGTTCTGAGCTCTGATTTCCGAGTGGAATTCTAAATTCTGAGTTCTGAGTTCTGAATTCTGAGTTCTGAAATCTGAGCTGTGAGTTCTAAGTCTGAATTCTGAGTTTTCAGATCTGATTCCTGAATTCTGCGTTGTTCTGAGTTGTGAAATCTGAGTTCTGAGGAGGTCTGAGTGCTAAGATCTGAATTCAGAATTCTGAGTTCTGAATTGCGAGTTCTGAGTTCTGAATTCTGAGTATGGGTTTTGAGTTCGATATTCTATTTTCTGAGTGACTTAGAATTTCGAACTTCTGTGTTCAGAATTCAGAATTCAGAATTCAGAAATCCTAGTTATGAGTTCTGAACACTGCATTCTGAGTTCTAATATTGAATTCTCGTGTCTGAGTTCAGAATTCTGAGTGCTGAATTTGGAGTTCTGAGGTGTGAGATTTATCTCTGAATTCAGAATTCTGAGTTCTGAATTCTGAGTATGGGTTTTGAGTTCTGAATTCTAAGTTCTGAATGAGTTAGAATTTCGAAGTTCTGAGTTCAGAATTCAGAGTTCTGAATTCCTAGTTCTGAGTCCTGAATTCTTTGTTGTGCTGAGTTGTGAATTCTGAGTTCTGACGAGGTCTGAGTTCTAAGATCTGAATTCAGAAATCTGATTTCTGAATTGCAAGTTCTGAGTTCTGAATTCTGAGTATGAGTTGTGAGTTCTGAATTCTAAGTTCTGAGGTAGGAGTTCTGAATTCTGAGCTGTGAGTTCTAAGTCTGAATTCTGAGTTTTGAGTTCTGAGTCCTGAATTCTGTGTTGTTCTGAGTTGTGAAATCTGAGTTCTGAGGAGGTCTGAGTGCTAAGATCTGATTTCAGAATTCTGAGTTCTGAATTAAGAGTTCTGTGTTCTGAATTCTGAGTATGAGTTTTGAGTACTGAATTCCAAGGTTTGTGTTCAGAATTCAGAATTCAGCATTCCTAGTTCTGAGTTCTGAGTTCTGAACTCTGTATTCTGGGTTCTAATTTTGATTACTGATTTCTGAGCTCAGTATTCTGAGTTTTCAATTTAGAGTTCTGAGCTGTGAGTTTTATCTCTGAATCCTGAGTTCTGAATTCTGAATTCTTAGCTGAATTCTGAGTTCTGAGTTCTGAATTCCGAATACTGAGTCCTGAATTCTGAATTCTGAGTATGAGTTTTGAGCTCTGAATTCCGAATTCAGAGGTGTGAGTTCGAATTTTAATTTCTTTGTTTTGAGTTCTGAATTCTGAATTCTAGTTCTGAATTATGAGTTCATGTTCTGAATTCTGAGTTCTGTGTTCAGAATTTAATTCTGAATTGTTAGTTCTGAGTTTGAAGATCTGAATTCTGAATTGCTAGTTCTGAATTCTGAACTCTGAGCCCTAATTCTGAGTTATTAGTTCTGAGCTCTGAATTCCGAGTGTAATTCTGAAATCTGAGGTCTGAGTTTTAAGATCGGAGCTGTGAGTTCTAAGTCTGAATTCTGAGTTTTGTGTTCTGAGTTGTGAATTCTGTCTTGTGCTGAGTTGTGAAATCTGAGTTCTGAGGAGGTCTGAGTTCTAAGATCTGAATTCAGAATTCTGAGTTCTGAATTGCGAGTTCTGAGGTGTGAGTTTGAATTTGAATTTCTTTGCTTTGAGTCCTGAGTTCTGAATTCAGTGTGGAGCTGAATTATAATTTCTGATTTCAGAATTGTGAGTTCTGGGTTCTGAATTCTGATTTTTGAATATTGAGTTCTGTGTTCTGAATTCTGAGTTCTGTGTTCAGATTTGAATTCTGAATTGTTAGTTCTGAGTTTTAAGATCTGAATTCTGAATTTCTAGTTCTAAATCGTGAACTCTGAGTCATGAATTCTGAGTTACTAGTTCTGAGCTCTGATTTCCGAGTGGAATTCTAAATTCTGAGTTCTGAGTTCTGAATTCTGAGTTCTGAAATCTGAGCTGTGAGTTCTAAGTCTGAATTCTGAGTTTTCAGATCTGATTCCTGAATTCTGCGTTGTTCTGAGTTGTGAAATCTGAGTTCTGAGGAGGTCTGAGTGCTAAGATCTGAATTCAGAATTCTGAGTTCTGAATTGCGAGTTCTGAGTTCTGAATTCTGAGTATGGGTTTTGAGTTCGATATTCTATTTTCTGAGTGACTTAGAATTTCGAACTTCTGTGTTCAGAATTCAGAATTCAGAATTCAGAAATCCTAGTTATGAGTTCTGAACACTGCATTCTGAGTTCTAATATTGAATTCTCGTGTCTGAGTTCAGAATTCTGAGTGCTGAATTTGGAGTTCTGAGGTGTGAGATTTATCTCTGAATTCAGAATTCTGAGTCCTGAATTCTGAGTATGGGTTTTGAGTTCTGAATTCTAAGTTCTGAATGAGTTAGAATTTCGAAGTTCTGAGTTCAGAATTCAGAGTTCTGAATTCCTAGTTCTGAGTCCTGAATTCTTTGTTGTGCTGAGTTGTGAATTCTGAGTTCTGACGAGGTCTGAGTTCTAAGATCTGAATTCAGAAATCTGATTTCTGAATTGCAAGTTCTGAGTTCTGAATTCTGAGTATGAGTTGTGAGTTCTGAATTCTAAGTTCTGAGGTAGGAGTTCTGAATTCTGAGCTGTGAGTTCTAAGTCTGAATTCTGAGTTTTGAGTTCTGAGTCCTGAATTCTGTGTTGTTCTGAGTTGTGAAATCTGAGTTCTGAGGAGGTCTGAGTGCTAAGATCTGATTTCAGAATTCTGAGTTCTGAATTAAGAGTTCTGTGTTCTGAATTCTGAGTATGAGTTTTGAGTACTGAATTCCAAGGTTTGTGTTCAGAATTCAGAATTCAGCATTCCTAGTTCTGAGTTCTGAGTTCTGAACTCTGTATTCTGGGTTCTAATTTTGATTACTGATTTCTGAGCTCAGTATTCTGAGTTTTCAATTTAGAGTTCTGAGCTGTGAGTTTTATCTCTGAATCCTGAGTTCTGAATTCTGAATTCTTAGCTGAATTCTGAGTTCTGAGTTCTGAATTCCGAATACTGAGTCCTGAATTCTGAATTCTGAGTATGAGTTTTGAGCTCTGAATTCCGAATTCAGAGGTGTGAGTTCGAATTTTAATTTCTTTGTTTTGAGTTCTGAATTCTGAATTCTAGTTCTGAATTATGAGTTCATGTTCTGAATTCTGAGTTCTGTGTTCAGAATTTAATTCTGAATTGTTAGTTCTGAGTTTGAAGATCTGAATTCTGAATTGCTAGTTCTGAATTCTGAACTCTGAGCCCTAATTCTGAGTTATTAGTTCTGAGCTCTGAATTCCGAGTGTAATTCTGAAATCTGAGGTCTGAGTTTTAAGATCGGAGCTGTGAGTTCTAAGTCTGAATTCTGAGTTTTGTGTTCTGAGTTGTGAATTCTGTCTTGTGCTGAGTTGTGAAATCTGAGTTCTGAGGAGGTCTGAGTTCTAAGATCTGAATTCAGAATTCTGAGTTCTGAATTGCGAGTTCTGAGGTGTGAGTTTGAATTTGAATTTCTTTGCTTTGAGTCCTGAGTTCTGAATTCAGTGTGGAGCTGAATTATAATTTCTGATTTCAGAATTGTGAGTTCTGGGTTCTGAATTCTGATTTTTGAATATTGAGTTCTGTGTTCTGAATTCTGAGTTCTGTGTTCAGATTTGAATTCTGAATTGTTAGTTCTGAGTTTTAAGATCTGAATTCTGAATTTCTAGTTCTAAATCGTGAACTCTGAGTCATGAATTCTGAGTTACTAGTTCTGAGCTCTGATTTCCGAGTGGAATTCTAAATTCTGAGTTCTGAGTTCTGAATTCTGAGTTCTGAAATCTGAGCTGTGAGTTCTAAGTCTGAATTCTGAGTTTTCAGATCTGATTCCTGAATTCTGCGTTGTTCTGAGTTGTGAAATCTGAGTTCTGAGGAGGTCTGAGTGCTAAGATCTGAATTCAGAATTCTGAGTTCTGAATTGCGAGTTCTGAGTTCTGAATTCTGAGTATGGGTTTTGAGTTCGATATTCTATTTTCTGAGTGACTTAGAATTTCGAACTTCTGTGTTCAGAATTCAGAATTCAGAATTCAGAAATCCTAGTTATGAGTTCTGAACACTGCATTCTGAGTTCTAATATTGAATTCTCGTGTCTGAGTTCAGAATTCTGAGTGCTGAATTTGGAGTTCTGAGGTGTGAGATTTATCTCTGAATTCAGAATTCTGAGTTCTGAATTCTGAGTATGGGTTTTGAGTTCTGAATTCTAAGTTCTGAATGAGTTAGAATTTCGAAGTTCTGAGTTCAGAATTCAGAGTTCTGAATTCCTAGTTCTGAGTCCTGAATTCTTTGTTGTGCTGAGTTGTGAATTCTGAGTTCTGACGAGGTCTGAGTTCTAAGATCTGAATTCAGAAATCTGATTTCTGAATTGCAAGTTCTGAGTTCTGAATTCTGAGTATGAGTTGTGAGTTCTGAATTCTAAGTTCTGAGGTAGGAGTTCTGAATTCTGAGCTGTGAGTTCTAAGTCTGAATTCTGAGTTTTGAGTTCTGAGTCCTGAATTCTGTGTTGTTCTGAGTTGTGAAATCTGAGTTCTGAGGAGGTCTGAGTGCTAAGATCTGATTTCAGAATTCTGAGTTCTGAATTAAGAGTTCTGTGTTCTGAATTCTGAGTATGAGTTTTGAGTACTGAATTCCAAGGTTTGTGTTCAGAATTCAGAATTCAGCATTCCTAGTTCTGAGTTCTGAGTTCTGAACTCTGTATTCTGGGTTCTAATTTTGATTACTGATTTCTGAGCTCAGTATTCTGAGTTTTCAATTTAGAGTTCTGAGCTGTGAGTTTTATCTCTGAATCCTGAGTTCTGAATTCTGAATTCTTAGCTGAATTCTGAGTTCTGAGTTCTGAATTCCGAATACTGAGTCCTGAATTCTGAATTCTGAGTATGAGTTTTGAGCTCTGAATTCCGAATTCAGAGGTGTGAGTTCGAATTTTAATTTCTTTGTTTTGAGTTCTGAATTCTGAATTCTAGTTCTGAATTATGAGTTCATGTTCTGAATTCTGAGTTCTGTGTTCAGAATTTAATTCTGAATTGTTAGTTCTGAGTTTGAAGATCTGAATTCTGAATTGCTAGTTCTGAATTCTGAACTCTGAGCCCTAATTCTGAGTTATTAGTTCTGAGCTCTGAATTCCGAGTGTAATTCTGAAATCTGAGGTCTGAGTTTTAAGATCGGAGCTGTGAGTTCTAAGTCTGAATTCTGAGTTTTGTGTTCTGAGTTGTGAATTCTGTCTTGTGCTGAGTTGTGAAATCTGAGTTCTGAGGAGGTCTGAGTTCTAAGATCTGAATTCAGAATTCTGAGTTCTGAATTGCGAGTTCTGAGGTGTGAGTTTGAATTTGAATTTCTTTGCTTTGAGTCCTGAGTTCTGAATTCAGTGTGGAGCTGAATTATAATTTCTGATTTCAGAATTGTGAGTTCTGGGTTCTGAATTCTGATTTTTGAATATTGAGTTCTGTGTTCTGAATTCTGAGTTCTGTGTTCAGATTTGAATTCTGAATTGTTAGTTCTGAGTTTTAAGATCTGAATTCTGAATTTCTAGTTCTAAATCGTGAACTCTGAGTCATGAATTCTGAGTTACTAGTTCTGAGCTCTGATTTCCGAGTGGAATTCTAAATTCTGAGTTCTGAGTTCTGAATTCTGAGTTCTGAAATCTGAGCTGTGAGTTCTAAGTCTGAATTCTGAGTTTTCAGATCTGATTCCTGAATTCTGCGTTGTTCTGAGTTGTGAAATCTGAGTTCTGAGGAGGTCTGAGTGCTAAGATCTGAATTCAGAATCCTGAGTTCTGAATTGCGAGTTCTGAGTTCTGAATTCTGAGTATGGGTTTTGAGTTCGATATTCTATTTTCTGAGTGACTTAGAATTTCGAACTTCTGTGTTCAGAATTCAGAATTCAGAATTCAGAAATCCTAGTTATGAGTTCTGAACACTGCATTCTGAGTTCTAATATTGAATTCTCGTGTCTGAGTTCAGAATTCTGAGTGCTGAATTTGGAGTTCTGAGGTGTGAGATTTATCTCTGAATTCAGAATTCTGAGTCCTGAATTCTGAGTATGGGTTTTGAGTTCTGAATTCTAAGTTCTGAATGAGTTAGAATTTCGAAGTTCTGAGTTCAGAATTCAGAGTTCTGAATTCCTAGTTCTGAGTCCTGAATTCTTTGTTGTGCTGAGTTGTGAATTCTGAGTTCTGACGAGGTCTGAGTTCTAAGATCTGAATTCAGAAATCTGATTTCTGAATTGCAAGTTCTGAGTTCTGAATTCTGAGTATGAGTTGTGAGTTCTGAATTCTAAGTTCTGAGGTAGGAGTTCTGAATTCTGAGCTGTGAGTTCTAAGTCTGAATTCTGAGTTTTGAGTTCTGAGTCCTGAATTCTGTGTTGTTCTGAGTTGTGAAATCTGAGTTCTGAGGAGGTCTGAGTGCTAAGATCTGATTTCAGAATTCTGAGTTCTGAATTGCGAGTTCTGTGTTCTGAATTCTGAGTATGAGTTTTGAGTACTGAATTCCAAGGTTTGTGTTCAGAATTCAGAATTCAGCATTCCTAGTTCTGAGTTCTGAGTTCTGAACTCTGTATTCTGGGTTCTAATTTTGATTACTGATTTCTGAGCTCAGTATTCTGAGTTTTCAATTTAGAGTTCTGAGCTGTGAGTTTTATCTCTGAATCCTGAGTTCTGAATTCTGAATTCTTAGCTGAATTCTGAGTTCTGAGTTCTGAATTCCGAATACTGCGTCCTGAATTCTGAATTCTGAGTATGAGTTTTGAGCTCTGAATTCCGAATTCAGAGGTGTGAGTTCGAATTTTAATTTCTTTGTTTTGAGTTCTGAATTCTGAATTCTAGTTCTGAATTATGAGTTCATGTTCTGAATTCTGAGTTCTGTGTTCAGAATTTAATTCTGAATTGTTAGTTCTGAGTTTGAAGATCTGAATTCTGAATTGCTAGTTCTGAATTCTGAACTCTGAGCCCTAATTCTGAGTTATTAGTTCTGAGCTCTGAATTCCGAGTGTAATTCTGAAATCTGAGGTCTGAGTTTTAAGATCGGAGCTGTGAGTTCTAAGTCTGAATTCTGAGTTTTGTGTTCTGAGTTGTGAATTCTGTCTTGTGCTGAGTTGTGAAATCTGAGTTCTGAGGAGGTCTGAGTTCTAAGATCTGAATTCAGAATTCTGAGTTCTGAATTGCGAGTTCTGAGGTGTGAGTTTGAATTTGAATTTCTTTGCTTTGAGTCCTGAGTTCTGAATTCAGTGTGGAGCTGAATTATAATTTCTGATTTCAGAATTGTGAGTTCTGGGTTCTGAATTCTGATTTTTGAATATTGAGTTCTGTGTTCTGAATTCTGAGTTCTGTGTTCAGATTTGAATTCTGAATTGTTAGTTCTGAGTTTTAAGATCTGAATTCTGAATTTCTAGTTCTAAATCGTGAACTCTGAGTCATGAATTCTGAGTTACTAGTTCTGAGCTCTGATTTCCGAGTGGAATTCTAAATTCTGAGTTCTGAGTTCTGAATTCTGAGTTCTGAAATCTGAGCTGTGAGTTCTAAGTCTGAATTCTGAGTTTTCAGATCTGATTCCTGAATTCTGCGTTGTTCTGAGTTGTGAAATCTGAGTTCTGAGGAGGTCTGAGTGCTAAGATCTGAATTCAGAATCCTGAGTTCTGAATTGCGAGTTCTGAGTTCTGAATTCTGAGTATGGGTTTTGAGTTCGATATTCTATTTTCTGAGTGACTTAGAATTTCGAACTTCTGTGTTCAGAATTCAGAATTCAGAATTCAGAAATCCTAGTTATGAGTTCTGAACACTGCATTCTGAGTTCTAATATTGAATTCTCGTGTCTGAGTTCAGAATTCTGAGTGCTGAATTTGGAGTTCTGAGGTGTGAGATTTATCTCTGAATTCAGAATTCTGAGTCCTGAATTCTGAGTATGGGTTTTGAGTTCTGAATTCTAAGTTCTGAATGAGTTAGAATTTCGAAGTTCTGAGTTCAGAATTCAGAGTTCTGAATTCCTAGTTCTGAGTCCTGAATTCTTTGTTGTGCTGAGTTGTGAATTCTGAGTTCTGACGAGGTCTGAGTTCTAAGATCTGAATTCAGAAATCTGATTTCTGAATTGCAAGTTCTGAGTTCTGAATTCTGAGTATGAGTTGTGAGTTCTGAATTCTAAGTTCTGAGGTAGGAGTTCTGAATTCTGAGCTGTGAGTTCTAAGTCTGAATTCTGAGTTTTGAGTTCTGAGTCCTGAATTCTGTGTTGTTCTGAGTTGTGAAATCTGAGTTCTGAGGAGGTCTGAGTGCTAAGATCTGATTTCAGAATTCTGAGTTCTGAATTGCGAGTTCTGTGTTCTGAATTCTGAGTATGAGTTTTGAGTACTGAATTCCAAGGTTTGTGTTCAGAATTCAGAATTCAGCATTCCTAGTTCTGAGTTCTGAGTTCTGAACTCTGTATTCTGGGTTCTAATTTTGATTACTGATTTCTGAGCTCAGTATTCTGAGTTTTCAATTTAGAGTTCTGAGCTGTGAGTTTTATCTCTGAATCCTGAGTTCTGAATTCTGAATTCTTAGCTGAATTCTGAGTTCTGAGTTCTGAATTCCGAATACTGCGTCCTGAATTCTGAATTCTGAGTATGAGTTTTGAGCTCTGAATTCCGAATTCAGAGGTGTGAGTTCGAATTTTAATTTCTTTGTTTTGAGTTCTGAATTCTGAATTCTAGTTCTGAATTATGAGTTCATGTTCTGAATTCTGAGTTCTGTGTTCAGAATTTAATTCTGAATTGTTAGTTCTGAGTTTGAAGATCTGAATTCTGAATTGCTAGTTCTGAATTCTGAACTCTGAGCCCTAATTCTGAGTTATTAGTTCTGAGCTCTGAATTCCGAGTGTAATTCTGAAATCTGAGGTCTGAGTTTTAAGATCGGAGCTGTGAGTTCTAAGTCTGAATTCTGAGTTTTGTGTTCTGAGTTGTGAATTCTGTCTTGTGCTGAGTTGTGAAATCTGAGTTCTGAGGAGGTCTGAGTTCTAAGATCTGAATTCAGAATTCTGAGTTCTGAATTGCGAGTTCTGAGGTGTGAGTTTGAATTTGAATTTCTTTGCTTTGAGTCCTGAGTTCTGAATTCAGTGTGGAGCTGAATTATAATTTCTGATTTCAGAATTGTGAGTTCTGGGTTCTGAATTCTGATTTTTGAATATTGAGTTCTGTGTTCTGAATTCTGAGTTCTGTGTTCAGATTTGAATTCTGAATTGTTAGTTCTGAGTTTTAAGATCTGAATTCTGAATTTCTAGTTCTAAATCGTGAACTCTGAGTCATGAATTCTGAGTTACTAGTTCTGAGCTCTGATTTCCGAGTGGAATTCTAAATTCTGAGTTCTGAGTTCTGAATTCTGAGTTCTGAAATCTGAGCTGTGAGTTCTAAGTCTGAATTCTGAGTTTTCAGATCTGATTCCTGAATTCTGCGTTGTTCTGAGTTGTGAAATCTGAGTTCTGAGGAGGTCTGAGTGCTAAGATCTGAATTCAGAATCCTGAGTTCTGAATTGCGAGTTCTGAGTTCTGAATTCTGAGTATGGGTTTTGAGTTCGATATTCTATTTTCTGAGTGACTTAGAATTTCGAACTTCTGTGTTCAGAATTCAGAATTCAGAATTCAGAAATCCTAGTTATGAGTTCTGAACACTGCATTCTGAGTTCTAATATTGAATTCTCGTGTCTGAGTTCAGAATTCTGAGTGCTGAATTTGGAGTTCTGAGGTGTGAGATTTATCTCTGAATTCAGAATTCTGAGTCCTGAATTCTGAGTATGGGTTTTGAGTTCTGAATTCTAAGTTCTGAATGAGTTAGAATTTCGAAGTTCTGAGTTCAGAATTCAGAGTTCTGAATTCCTAGTTCTGAGTCCTGAATTCTTTGTTGTGCTGAGTTGTGAATTCTGAGTTCTGACGAGGTCTGAGTTCTAAGATCTGAATTCAGAAATCTGATTTCTGAATTGCAAGTTCTGAGTTCTGAATTCTGAGTATGAGTTGTGAGTTCTGAATTCTAAGTTCTGAGGTAGGAGTTCTGAATTCTGAGCTGTGAGTTCTAAGTCTGAATTCTGAGTTTTGAGTTCTGAGTCCTGAATTCTGTGTTGTTCTGAGTTGTGAAATCTGAGTTCTGAGGAGGTCTGAGTGCTAAGATCTGATTTCAGAATTCTGAGTTCTGAATTAAGAGTTCTGTGTTCTGAATTCTGAGTATGAGTTTTGAGTACTGAATTCCAAGGTTTGTGTTCAGAATTCAGAATTCAGCATTCCTAGTTCTGAGTTCTGAGTTCTGAACTCTGTATTCTGGGTTCTAATTTTGATTACTGATTTCTGAGCTCAGTATTCTGAGTTTTCAATTTAGAGTTCTGAGCTGTGAGTTTTATCTCTGAATCCTGAGTTCTGAATTCTGAATTCTTAGCTGAATTCTGAGTTCTGAGTTCTGAATTCCGAATACTGAGTCCTGAATTCTGAATTCTGAGTATGAGTTTTGAGCTCTGAATTCCGAATTCAGAGGTGTGAGTTCGAATTTTAATTTCTTTGTTTTGAGTTCTGAATTCTGAATTCTAGTTCTGAATTATGAGTTCATGTTCTGAATTCTGAGTTCTGTGTTCAGAATTTAATTCTGAATTGTTAGTTCTGAGTTTGAAGATCTGAATTCTGAATTGCTAGTTCTGAATTCTGAACTCTGAGCCCTAATTCTGAGTTATTAGTTCTGAGCTCTGAATTCCGAGTGTAATTCTGAAATCTGAGGTCTGAGTTTTAAGATCGGAGCTGTGAGTTCTAAGTCTGAATTCTGAGTTTTGTGTTCTGAGTTGTGAATTCTGTCTTGTGCTGAGTTGTGAAATCTGAGTTCTGAGGAGGTCTGAGTTCTAAGATCTGAATTCAGAATTCTGAGTTCTGAATTGCGAGTTCTGAGGTGTGAGTTTGAATTTGAATTTCTTTGCTTTGAGTCCTGAGTTCTGAATTCAGTGTGGAGCTGAATTATAATTTCTGATTTCAGAATTGTGAGTTCTGGGTTCTGAATTCTGATTTTTGAATATTGAGTTCTGTGTTCTGAATTCTGAGTTCTGTGTTCAGATTTGAATTCTGAATTGTTAGTTCTGAGTTTTAAGATCTGAATTCTGAATTTCTAGTTCTAAATCGTGAACTCTGAGTCATGAATTCTGAGTTACTAGTTCTGAGCTCTGATTTCCGAGTGGAATTCTAAATTCTGAGTTCTGAGTTCTGAATTCTGAGTTCTGAAATCTGAGCTGTGAGTTCTAAGTCTGAATTCTGAGTTTTCAGATCTGATTCCTGAATTCTGCGTTGTTCTGAGTTGTGAAATCTGAGTTCTGAGGAGGTCTGAGTGCTAAGATCTGAATTCAGAATTCTGAGTTCTGAATTGCGAGTTCTGAGTTCTGAATTCTGAGTATGGGTTTTGAGTTCGATATTCTATTTTCTGAGTGACTTAGAATTTCGAACTTCTGTGTTCAGAATTCAGAATTCAGAATTCAGAAATCCTAGTTATGAGTTCTGAACACTGCATTCTGAGTTCTAATATTGAATTCTCGTGTCTGAGTTCAGAATTCTGAGTGCTGAATTTGGAGTTCTGAGGTGTGAGATTTATCTCTGAATTCAGAATTCTGAGTCCTGAATTCTGAGTATGGGTTTTGAGTTCTGAATTCTAAGTTCTGAATGAGTTAGAATTTCGAAGTTCTGAGTTCAGAATTCAGAGTTCTGAATTCCTAGTTCTGAGTCCTGAATTCTTTGTTGTGCTGAGTTGTGAATTCTGAGTTCTGACGAGGTCTGAGTTCTAAGATCTGAATTCAGAAATCTGATTTCTGAATTGCAAGTTCTGAGTTCTGAATTCTGAGTATGAGTTGTGAGTTCTGAATTCTAAGTTCTGAGGTAGGAGTTCTGAATTCTGAGCTGTGAGTTCTAAGTCTGAATTCTGAGTTTTGAGTTCTGAGTCCTGAATTCTGTGTTGTTCTGAGTTGTGAAATCTGAGTTCTGAGGAGGTCTGAGTGCTAAGATCTGATTTCAGAATTCTGAGTTCTGAATTAAGAGTTCTGTGTTCTGAATTCTGAGTATGAGTTTTGAGTACTGAATTCCAAGGTTTGTGTTCAGAATTCAGAATTCAGCATTCCTAGTTCTGAGTTCTGAGTTCTGAACTCTGTATTCTGGGTTCTAATTTTGATTACTGATTTCTGAGCTCAGTATTCTGAGTTTTCAATTTAGAGTTCTGAGCTGTGAGTTTTATCTCTGAATCCTGAGTTCTGAATTCTGAATTCTTAGCTGAATTCTGAGTTCTGAGTTCTGAATTCCGAATACTGAGTCCTGAATTCTGAATTCTGAGTATGAGTTTTGAGCTCTGAATTCCGAATTCAGAGGTGTGAGTTCGAATTTTAATTTCTTTGTTTTGAGTTCTGAATTCTGAATTCTAGTTCTGAATTATGAGTTCATGTTCTGAATTCTGAGTTCTGTGTTCAGAATTTAATTCTGAATTGTTAGTTCTGAGTTTGAAGATCTGAATTCTGAATTGCTAGTTCTGAATTCTGAACTCTGAGCCCTAATTCTGAGTTATTAGTTCTGAGCTCTGAATTCCGAGTGTAATTCTGAAATCTGAGGTCTGAGTTTTAAGATCGGAGCTGTGAGTTCTAAGTCTGAATTCTGAGTTTTGTGTTCTGAGTTGTGAATTCTGTCTTGTGCTGAGTTGTGAAATCTGAGTTCTGAGGAGGTCTGAGTTCTAAGATCTGAATTCAGAATTCTGAGTTCTGAATTGCGAGTTCTGAGGTGTGAGTTTGAATTTGAATTTCTTTGCTTTGAGTCCTGAGTTCTGAATTCAGTGTGGAGCTGAATTATAATTTCTGATTTCAGAATTGTGAGTTCTGGGTTCTGAATTCTGATTTTTGAATATTGAGTTCTGTGTTCTGAATTCTGAGTTCTGTGTTCAGATTTGAATTCTGAATTGTTAGTTCTGAGTTTTAAGATCTGAATTCTGAATTTCTAGTTCTAAATCGTGAACTCTGAGTCATGAATTCTGAGTTACTAGTTCTGAGCTCTGATTTCCGAGTGGAATTCTAAATTCTGAGTTCTGAGTTCTGAATTCTGAGTTCTGAAATCTGAGCTGTGAGTTCTAAGTCTGAATTCTGAGTTTTCAGATCTGATTCCTGAATTCTGCGTTGTTCTGAGTTGTGAAATCTGAGTTCTGAGGAGGTCTGAGTGCTAAGATCTGAATTCAGAATCCTGAGTTCTGAATTGCGAGTTCTGAGTTCTGAATTCTGAGTATGGGTTTTGAGTTCGATATTCTATTTTCTGAGTGACTTAGAATTTCGAACTTCTGTGTTCAGAATTCAGAATTCAGAATTCAGAAATCCTAGTTATGAGTTCTGAACACTGCATTCTGAGTTCTAATATTGAATTCTCGTGTCTGAGTTCAGAATTCTGAGTGCTGAATTTGGAGTTCTGAGGTGTGAGATTTATCTCTGAATTCAGAATTCTGAGTTCTGAATTCTGAGTATGGGTTTTGAGTTCTGAATTCTAAGTTCTGAATGAGTTAGAATTTCGAAGTTCTGAGTTCAGAATTCAGAGCTCTGAATTCCTAGTTCTGAGTCCTGAATTCTTTGTTGTGCTGAGTTGTGAATTCTGAGTTCTGACGAGGTCTGAGTTCTAAGATCTGAATTCAGAAATCTGATTTCTGAATTGCAAGTTCTGAGTTCTGAATTCTGAGTATGAGTTGTGAGTTCTGAATTCTAAGTTCTGAGGTAGGAGTTCTGAATTCTGAGCTGTGAGTTCTAAGTCTGAATTCTGAGTTTTGAGTTCTGAGTCCTGAATTCTGTGTTGTTCTGAGTTGTGAAATCTGAGTTCTGAGGAGGTCTGAGTGCTAAGATCTGATTTCAGAATTCTGAGTTCTGAATTAAGAGTTCTGTGTTCTGAATTCTGAGTATGAGTTTTGAGTACTGAATTCCAAGGTTTGTGTTCAGAATTCAGAATTCAGCATTCCTAGTTCTGAGTTCTGAGTTCTGAACTCTGTATTCTGGGTTCTAATTTTGATTACTGATTTCTGAGCTCAGTATTCTGAGTTTTCAATTTAGAGTTCTGAGCTGTGAGTTTTATCTCTGAATCCTGAGTTCTGAATTCTGAATTCTTAGCTGAATTCTGAGTTCTGAGTTCTGAATTCCGAATACTGAGTCCTGAATTCTGAATTCTGAGTATGAGTTTTGAGCTCTGAATTCCGAATTCAGAGGTGTGAGTTCGAATTTTAATTTCTTTGTTTTGAGTTCTGAATTCTGAATTCTAGTTCTGAATTATGAGTTCATGTTCTGAATTCTGAGTTCTGTGTTCAGAATTTAATTCTGAATTGTTAGTTCTGAGTTTGAAGATCTGAATTCTGAATTGCTAGTTCTGAATTCTGAACTCTGAGCCCTAATTCTGAGTTATTAGTTCTGAGCTCTGAATTCCGAGTGTAATTCTGAAATCTGAGGTCTGAGTTTTAAGATCGGAGCTGTGAGTTCTAAGTCTGAATTCTGAGTTTTGTGTTCTGAGTTGTGAATTCTGTCTTGTGCTGAGTTGTGAAATCTGAATTCTGAGGAGGTCTGAGTTCTAAGATCTGAATTCAGAATTCTGAGTTCTGAATTGCGAGTTCTGAGGTGTGAGTTTGAATTTGAATTTCTTTGCTTTGAGTCCTGAGTTCTGAATTCAGTGTGGAGCTGAATTATAATTTCTGATTTCAGAATTGTGAGTTCTGGGTTCTGAATTCTGATTTTTGAATATTGAGTTCTGTGTTCTGAATTCTGAGTTCTGTGTTCAGATTTGAATTCTGAATTGTTAGTTCTGAGTTTTAAGATCTGAATTCTGAATTTCTAGTTCTAAATCGTGAACTCTGAGTCATGAATTCTGAGTTACTAGTTCTGAGCTCTGATTTCCGAGTGGAATTCTAAATTCTGAGTTCTGAGTTCTGAATTCTGAGTTCTGAAATCTGAGCTGTGAGTTCTAAGTCTGAATTCTGAGTTTTCAGATCTGATTCCTGAATTCTGCGTTGTTCTGAGTTGTGAAATCTGAGTTCTGAGGAGGTCTGAGTGCTAAGATCTGAATTCAGAATCCTGAGTTCTGAATTGCGAGTTCTGAGTTCTGAATTCTGAGTATGGGTTTTGAGTTCGATATTCTATTTTCTGAGTGACTTAGAATTTCGAACTTCTGTGTTCAGAATTCAGAATTCAGAATTCAGAAATCCTAGTTATGAGTTCTGAACACTGCATTCTGAGTTCTAATATTGAATTCTCGTGTCTGAGTTCAGAATTCTGAGTGCTGAATTTGGAGTTCTGAGGTGTGAGATTTATCTCTGAATTCAGAATTCTGAGTTCTGAATTCTGAGTATGGGTTTTGAGTTCTGAATTCTAAGTTCTGAATGAGTTAGAATTTCGAAGTTCTGAGTTCAGAATTCAGAGTTCTGAATTCCTAGTTCTGAGTCCTGAATTCTTTGTTGTGCTGAGTTGTGAATTCTGAGTTCTGACGAGGTCTGAGTTCTAAGATCTGAATTCAGAAATCTGATTTCTGAATTGCAAGTTCTGAGTTCTGAATTCTGAGTATGAGTTGTGAGTTCTGAATTCTAAGTTCTGAGGTAGGAGTTCTGAATTCTGAGCTGTGAGTTCTAAGTCTGAATTCTGAGTTTTGAGTTCTGAGTCCTGAATTCTGTGTTGTTCTGAGTTGTGAAATCTGAGTTCTGAGGAGGTCTGAGTGCTAAGATCTGATTTCAGAATTCTGAGTTCTGAATTAAGAGTTCTGTGTTCTGAATTCTGAGTATGAGTTTTGAGTACTGAATTCCAAGGTTTGTGTTCAGAATTCAGAATTCAGCATTCCTAGTTCTGAGTTCTGAGTTCTGAACTCTGTATTCTGGGTTCTAATTTTGATTACTGATTTCTGAGCTCAGTATTCTGAGTTTTCAATTTAGAGTTCTGAGCTGTGAGTTTTATCTCTGAATCCTGAGTTCTGAATTCTGAATTCTTAGCTGAATTCTGAGTTCTGAGTTCTGAATTCCGAATACTGAGTCCTGAATTCTGAATTCTGAGTATGAGTTTTGAGCTCTGAATTCCGAATTCAGAGGTGTGAGTTCAAATTTTAATTTCTTTGTTTTGAGTTCTGAATTCTGAATTCTAGTTCTGAATTATGAGTTCATGTTCTGAATTCTGAGTTCTGTGTTCAGAATTTAATTCTGAATTGTTAGTTCTGAGTTTGAAGATCTGAATTCTGAATTGCTAGTTCTGAATTCTGAACTCTGAGCCCTAATTCTGAGTTATTAGTTCTGAGCTCTGAATTCCGAGTGTAATTCTGAAATCTGAGGTCTGAGTTTTAAGATCGGAGCTGTGAGTTCTAAGTCTGAATTCTGAGTTTTGTGTTCTGAGTTGTGAATTCTGTCTTGTGCTGAGTTGTGAAATCTGAGTTCTGAGGAGGTCTGAGTTCTAAGATCTGAATTCAGAATTCTGAGTTCTGAATTGCGAGTTCTGAGGTGTGAGTTTGAATTTGAATTTCTTTGCTTTGAGTCCTGAGTTCTGAATTCAGTGTGGAGCTGAATTATAATTTCTGATTTCAGAATTGTGAGTTCTGGGTTCTGAATTCTGATTTTTGAATATTGAGTTCTGTGTTCTGAATTCTGAGTTCTGTGTTCAGATTTGAATTCTGAATTGTTAGTTCTGAGTTTTAAGATCTGAATTCTGAATTTCTAGTTCTAAATCGTGAACTCTGAGTCATGAATTCTGAGTTACTAGTTCTGAGCTCTGATTTCCGAGTGGAATTCTAAATTCTGAGTTCTGAGTTCTGAATTCTGAGTTCTGAAATCTGAGCTGTGAGTTCTAAGTCTGAATTCTGAGTTTTCAGATCTGATTCCTGAATTCTGCGTTGTTCTGAGTTGTGAAATCTGAGTTCTGAGGAGGTCTGAGTGCTAAGATCTGAATTCAGAATTCTGAGTTCTGAATTGCGAGTTCTGAGTTCTGAATTCTGAGTATGGGTTTTGAGTTCGATATTCTATTTTCTGAGTGACTTAGAATTTCGAACTTCTGTGTTCAGAATTCAGAATTCAGAATTCAGAAATCCTAGTTATGAGTTCTGAACACTGCATTCTGAGTTCTAATATTGAATTCTCGTGTCTGAGTTCAGAATTCTGAGTGCTGAATTTGGAGTTCTGAGGTGTGAGATTTATCTCTGAATTCAGAATTCTGAGTTCTGAATTCTGAGTATGGGTTTTGAGTTCTGAATTCTAAGTTCTGAATGAGTTAGAATTTCGAAGTTCTGAGTTCAGAATTCAGAGTTCTGAATTCCTAGTTCTGAGTCCTGAATTCTTTGTTGTGCTGAGTTGTGAATTCTGAGTTCTGACGAGGTCTGAGTTCTAAGATCTGAATTCAGAAATCTGATTTCTGAATTGCAAGTTCTGAGTTCTGAATTCTGAGTATGAGTTGTGAGTTCTGAATTCTAAGTTCTGAGGTAGGAGTTCTGAATTCTGAGCTGTGAGTTCTAAGTCTGAATTCTGAGTTTTGCGTTCTGAGTCCTGAATTCTGTGTTGTTCTGAGTTGTGAAATCTGAGTTCTGAGGAGGTCTGAGTGCTAAGATCTGATTTCAGAATTCTGAGTTCTGAATTAAGAGTTCTGTGTTCTGAATTCTGAGTATGAGTTTTGAGTACTGAATTCCAAGGTTTGTGTTCAGAATTCAGAATTCAGCATTCCTAGTTCTGAGTTCTGAGTTCTGAACTCTGTATTCTGGGTTCTAATTTTGATTACTGATTTCTGAGCTCAGTATTCTGAGTTTTCAATTTAGAGTTCTGAGCTGTGAGTTTTATCTCTGAATCCTGAGTTCTGAATTCTGAATTCTTAGCTGAATTCTGAGTTCTGAGTTCTGAATTCCGAATACTGAGTCCTGAATTCTGAATTCTGAGTATGAGTTTTGAGCTCTGAATTCCGAATTCAGAGGTGTGAGTTCGAATTTTAATTTCTTTGTTTTGAGTTCTGAATTCTGAATTCTAGTTCTGAATTATGAGTTCATGTTCTGAATTCTGAGTTCTGTGTTCAGAATTTAATTCTGAATTGTTAGTTCTGAGTTTGAAGATCTGAATTCTGAATTGCTAGTTCTGAATTCTGAACTCTGAGCCCTAATTCTGAGTTATTAGTTCTGAGCTCTGAATTCCGAGTGTAATTCTGAAATCTGAGGTCTGAGTTTTAAGATCGGAGCTGTGAGTTCTAAGTCTGAATTCTGAGTTTTGTGTTCTGAGTTGTGAATTCTGTCTTGTGCTGAGTTGTGAAATCTGAGTTCTGAGGAGGTCTGAGTTCTAAGATCTGAATTCAGAATTCTGAGTTCTGAATTGCGAGTTCTGAGGTGTGAGTTTGAATTTGAATTTCTTTGCTTTGAGTCCTGAGTTCTGAATTCAGTGTGGAGCTGAATTATAATTTCTGATTTCAGAATTGTGAGTTCTGGGTTCTGAATTCTGATTTTTGAATATTGAGTTCTGTGTTCTGAATTCTGAGTTCTGTGTTCAGATTTGAATTCTGAATTGTTAGTTCTGAGTTTTAAGATCTGAATTCTGAATTTCTAGTTCTAAATCGTGAACTCTGAGTCATGAATTCTGAGTTACTAGTTCTGAGCTCTGATTTCCGAGTGGAATTCTAAATTCTGAGTTCTGAGTTCTGAATTCTGAGTTCTGAAATCTGAGCTGTGAGTTCTAAGTCTGAATTCTGAGTTTTCAGATCTGATTCCTGAATTCTGCGTTGTTCTGAGTTGTGAAATCTGAGTTCTGAGGAGGTCTGAGTGCTAAGATCTGAATTCAGAATTCTGAGTTCTGAATTGCGAGTTCTGAGTTCTGAATTCTGAGTATGGGTTTTGAGTTCGATATTCTATTTTCTGAGTGACTTAGAATTTCGAACTTCTGTGTTCAGAATTCAGAATTCAGAATTCAGAAATCCTAGTTATGAGTTCTGAACACTGCATTCTGAGTTCTAATATTGAATTCTCGTGTCTGAGTTCAGAATTCTGAGTGCTGAATTTGGAGTTCTGAGGTGTGAGATTTATCTCTGAATTCAGAATTCTGAGTCCTGAATTCTGAGTATGGGTTTTGAGTTCTGAATTCTAAGTTCTGAATGAGTTAGAATTTCGAAGTTCTGAGTTCAGAATTCAGAGTTCTGAATTCCTAGTTCTGAGTCCTGAATTCTTTGTTGTGCTGAGTTGTGAATTCTGAGTTCTGACGAGGTCTGAGTTCTAAGATCTGAATTCAGAAATCTGATTTCTGAATTGCAAGTTCTGAGTTCTGAATTCTGAGTATGAGTTGTGAGTTCTGAATTCTAAGTTCTGAGGTAGGAGTTCTGAATTCTGAGCTGTGAGTTCTAAGTCTGAATTCTGAGTTTTGAGTTCTGAGTCCTGAATTCTGTGTTGTTCTGAGTTGTGAAATCTGAGTTCTGAGGAGGTCTGAGTGCTAAGATCTGATTTCAGAATTCTGAGTTCTGAATTAAGAGTTCTGTGTTCTGAATTCTGAGTATGAGTTTTGAGTACTGAATTCCAAGGTTTGTGTTCAGAATTCAGAATTCAGCATTCCTAGTTCTGAGTTCTGAGTTCTGAACTCTGTATTCTGGGTTCTAATTTTGATTACTGATTTCTGAGCTCAGTATTCTGAGTTTTCAATTTAGAGTTCTGAGCTGTGAGTTTTATCTCTGAATCCTGAGTTCTGAATTCTGAATTCTTAGCTGAATTCTGAGTTCTGAGTTCTGAATTCCGAATACTGAGTCCTGAATTCTGAATTCTGAGTATGAGTTTTGAGCTCTGAATTCCGAATTCAGAGGTGTGAGTTCGAATTTTAATTTCTTTGTTTTGAGTTCTGAATTCTGAATTCTAGTTCTGAATTATGAGTTCATGTTCTGAATTCTGAGTTCTGTGTTCAGAATTTAATTCTGAATTGTTAGTTCTGAGTTTGAAGATCTGAATTCTGAATTGCTAGTTCTGAATTCTGAACTCTGAGCCCTAATTCTGAGTTATTAGTTCTGAGCTCTGAATTCCGAGTGTAATTCTGAAATCTGAGGTCTGAGTTTTAAGATCGGAGCTGTGAGTTCTAAGTCTGAATTCTGAGTTTTGTGTTCTGAGTTGTGAATTCTGTCTTGTGCTGAGTTGTGAAATCTGAGTTCTGAGGAGGTCTGAGTTCTAAGAT
Organism: Ochotona princeps; assembly: GCF_030435755.1. Lineage (NCBI taxonomy): Eukaryota > Metazoa > Chordata > Mammalia > Lagomorpha > Ochotonidae > Ochotona > Ochotona princeps. The sequence goes on from NC_080838.1 coordinate 2,931,229, forward strand.
CTGAATTCAGAATTCTGAGTTCTGAATTGCGAGTTCTGAGGTGTGAGTTTGAATTTGAATTTCTTTGCTTTGAGTCCTGAGTTCTGAATTCAGTGTGGAGCTGAATTATAATTTCTGATTTCAGAATTGTGAGTTCTGGGTTCTGAATTCTGATTTTTGAATATTGAGTTCTGTGTTCTGAATTCTGAGTTCTGTGTTCAGATTTGAATTCTGAATTGTTAGTTCTGAGTTTTAAGATCTGAATTCTGAATTTCTAGTTCTAAATCGTGAACTCTGAGTCATGAATTCTGAGTTACTAGTTCTGAGCTCTGATTTCCGAGTGGAATTCTAAATTCTGAGTTCTGAGTTCTGAATTCTGAGTTCTGAAATCTGAGCTGTGAGTTCTAAGTCTGAATTCTGAGTTTTCAGATCTGATTCCTGAATTCTGCGTTGTTCTGAGTTGTGAAATCTGAGTTCTGAGGAGGTCTGAGTGCTAAGATCTGAATTCAGAATTCTGAGTTCTGAATTGCGAGTTCTGAGTTCTGAATTCTGAGTATGGGTTTTGAGTTCGATATTCTATTTTCTGAGTGACTTAGAATTTCGAACTTCTGTGTTCAGAATTCAGAATTCAGAATTCAGAAATCCTAGTTATGAGTTCTGAACACTGCATTCTGAGTTCTAATATTGAATTCTCGTGTCTGAGTTCAGAATTCTGAGTGCTGAATTTGGAGTTCTGAGGTGTGAGATTTATCTCTGAATTCAGAATTCTGAGTCCTGAATTCTGAGTATGGGTTTTGAGTTCTGAATTCTAAGTTCTGAATGAGTTAGAATTTCGAAGTTCTGAGTTCAGAATTCAGAGTTCTGAATTCCTAGTTCTGAGTCCTGAATTCTTTGTTGTGCTGAGTTGTGAATTCTGAGTTCTGACGAGGTCTGAGTTCTAAGATCTGAATTCAGAAATCTGATTTCTGAATTGCAAGTTCTGAGTTCTGAATTCTGAGTATGAGTTGTGAGTTCTGAATTCTAAGTTCTGAGGTAGGAGTTCTGAATTCTGAGCTGTGAGTTCTAAGTCTGAATTCTGAGTTTTGAGTTCTGAGTCCTGAATTCTGTGTTGTTCTGAGTTGTGAAATCTGAGTTCTGAGGAGGTCTGAGTGCTAAGATCTGATTTCAGAATTCTGAGTTCTGAATTAAGAGTTCTGTGTTCTGAATTCTGAGTATGAGTTTTGAGTACTGAATTCCAAGGTTTGTGTTCAGAATTCAGAATTCAGCATTCCTAGTTCTGAGTTCTGAGTTCTGAACTCTGTATTCTGGGTTCTAATTTTGATTACTGATTTCTGAGCTCAGTATTCTGAGTTTTCAATTTAGAGTTCTGAGCTGTGAGTTTTATCTCTGAATCCTGAGTTCTGAATTCTGAATTCTTAGCTGAATTCTGAGTTCTGAGTTCTGAATTCCGAATACTGCGTCCTGAATTCTGAATTCTGAGTATGAGTTTTGAGCTCTGAATTCCGAATTCAGAGGTGTGAGTTCGAATTTTAATTTCTTTGTTTTGAGTTCTGAATTCTGAATTCTAGTTCTGAATTATGAGTTCATGTTCTGAATTCTGAGTTCTGTGTTCAGAATTTAATTCTGAATTGTTAGTTCTGAGTTTGAAGATCTGAATTCTGAATTGCTAGTTCTGAATTCTGAACTCTGAGCCCTAATTCTGAGTTATTAGTTCTGAGCTCTGAATTCCGAGTGTAATTCTGAAATCTGAGGTCTGAGTTTTAAGATCGGAGCTGTGAGTTCTAAGTCTGAATTCTGAGTTTTGTGTTCTGAGTTGTGAATTCTGTCTTGTGCTGAGTTGTGAAATCTGAGTTCTGAGGAGGTCTGAGTTCTAAGATCTGAATTCAGAATTCTGAGTTCTGAATTGCGAGTTCTGAGGTGTGAGTTTGAATTTGAATTTCTTTGCTTTGAGTCCTGAGTTCTGAATTCAGTGTGGAGCTGAATTATAATTTCTGATTTCAGAATTGTGAGTTCTGGGTTCTGAATTCTGATTTTTGAATATTGAGTTCTGTGTTCTGAATTCTGAGTTCTGTGTTCAGATTTGAATTCTGAATTGTTAGTTCTGAGTTTTAAGATCTGAATTCTGAATTTCTAGTTCTAAATCGTGAACTCTGAGTCATGAATTCTGAGTTACTAGTTCTGAGCTCTGATTTCCGAGTGGAATTCTAAATTCTGAGTTCTGAGTTCTGAATTCTGAGTTCTGAAATCTGAGCTGTGAGTTCTAAGTCTGAATTCTGAGTTTTCAGATCTGATTCCTGAATTCTGCGTTGTTCTGAGTTGTGAAATCTGAGTTCTGAGGAGGTCTGAGTGCTAAGATCTGAATTCAGAATTCTGAGTTCTGAATTGCGAGTTCTGAGTTCTGAATTCTGAGTATGGGTTTTGAGTTCGATATTCTATTTTCTGAGTGACTTAGAATTTCGAACTTCTGTGTTCAGAATTCAGAATTCAGAATTCAGAAATCCTAGTTATGAGTTCTGAACACTGCATTCTGAGTTCTAATATTGAATTCTCGTGTCTGAGTTCAGAATTCTGAGTGCTGAATTTGGAGTTCTGAGGTGTGAGATTTATCTCTGAATTCAGAATTCTGAGTCCTGAATTCTGAGTATGGGTTTTGAGTTCTGAATTCTAAGTTCTGAATGAGTTAGAATTTCGAAGTTCTGAGTTCAGAATTCAGAGTTCTGAATTCCTAGTTCTGAGTCCTGAATTCTTTGTTGTGCTGAGTTGTGAATTCTGAGTTCTGACGAGGTCTGAGTTCTAAGATCTGAATTCAGAAATCTGATTTCTGAATTGCAAGTTCTGAGTTCTGAATTCTGAGTATGAGTTGTGAGTTCTGAATTCTAAGTTCTGAGGTAGGAGTTCTGAATTCTGAGCTGTGAGTTCTAAGTCTGAATTCTGAGTTTTGCGTTCTGAGTCCTGAATTCTGTGTTGTTCTGAGTTGTGAAATCTGAGTTCTGAGGAGGTCTGAGTGCTAAGATCTGATTTCAGAATTCTGAGTTCTGAATTAAGAGTTCTGTGTTCTGAATTCTGAGTATGAGTTTTGAGTACTGAATTCCAAGGTTTGTGTTCAGAATTCAGAATTCAGCATTCCTAGTTCTGAGTTCTGAGTTCTGAACTCTGTATTCTGGGTTCTAATTTTGATTACTGATTTCTGAGCTCAGTATTCTGAGTTTTCAATTTAGAGTTCTGAGCTGTGAGTTTTATCTCTGAATCCTGAGTTCTGAATTCTGAATTCTTAGCTGAATTCTGAGTTCTGAGTTCTGAATTCCGAATACTGAGTCCTGAATTCTGAATTCTGAGTATGAGTTTTGAGCTCTGAATTCCGAATTCAGAGGTGTGAGTTCGAATTTTAATTTCTTTGTTTTGAGTTCTGAATTCTGAATTCTAGTTCTGAATTATGAGTTCATGTTCTGAATTCTGAGTTCTGTGTTCAGAATTTAATTCTGAATTGTTAGTTCTGAGTTTGAAGATCTGAATTCTGAATTGCTAGTTCTGAATTCTGAACTCTGAGCCCTAATTCTGAGTTATTAGTTCTGAGCTCTGAATTCCGAGTGTAATTCTGAAATCTGAGGTCTGAGTTTTAAGATCGGAGCTGTGAGTTCTAAGTCTGAATTCTGAGTTTTGTGTTCTGAGTTGTGAATTCTGTCTTGTGCTGAGTTGTGAAATCTGAGTTCTGAGGAGGTCTGAGTTCTAAGATCTGAATTCAGAATTCTGAGTTCTGAATTGCGAGTTCTGAGGTGTGAGTTTGAATTTGAATTTCTTTGCTTTGAGTCCTGAGTTCTGAATTCAGTGTGGAGCTGAATTATAATTTCTGATTTCAGAATTGTGAGTTCTGGGTTCTGAATTCTGATTTTTGAATATTGAGTTCTGTGTTCTGAATTCTGAGTTCTGTGTTCAGATTTGAATTCTGAATTGTTAGTTCTGAGTTTTAAGATCTGAATTCTGAATTTCTAGTTCTAAATCGTGAACTCTGAGTCATGAATTCTGAGTTACTAGTTCTGAGCTCTGATTTCCGAGTGGAATTCTAAATTCTGAGTTCTGAGTTCTGAATTCTGAGTTCTGAAATCTGAGCTGTGAGTTCTAAGTCTGAATTCTGAGTTTTCAGATCTGATTCCTGAATTCTGCGTTGTTCTGAGTTGTGAAATCTGAGTTCTGAGGAGGTCTGAGTGCTAAGATCTGAATTCAGAATCCTGAGTTCTGAATTGCGAGTTCTGAGTTCTGAATTCTGAGTATGGGTTTTGAGTTCGATATTCTATTTTCTGAGTGACTTAGAATTTCGAACTTCTGTGTTCAGAATTCAGAATTCAGAATTCAGAAATCCTAGTTATGAGTTCTGAACACTGCATTCTGAGTTCTAATATTGAATTCTCGTGTCTGAGTTCAGAATTCTGAGTGCTGAATTTGGAGTTCTGAGGTGTGAGATTTATCTCTGAATTCAGAATTCTGAGTCCTGAATTCTGAGTATGGGTTTTGAGTTCTGAATTCTAAGTTCTGAATGAGTTAGAATTTCGAAGTTCTGAGTTCAGAATTCAGAGTTCTGAATTCCTAGTTCTGAGTCCTGAATTCTTTGTTGTGCTGAGTTGTGAATTCTGAGTTCTGACGAGGTCTGAGTTCTAAGATCTGAATTCAGAAATCTGATTTCTGAATTGCAAGTTCTGAGTTCTGAATTCTGAGTATGAGTTGTGAGTTCTGAATTCTAAGTTCTGAGGTAGGAGTTCTGAATTCTGAGCTGTGAGTTCTAAGTCTGAATTCTGAGTTTTGAGTTCTGAGTCCTGAATTCTGTGTTGTTCTGAGTTGTGAAATCTGAGTTCTGAGGAGGTCTGAGTGCTAAGATCTGATTTCAGAATTCTGAGTTCTGAATTAAGAGTTCTGTGTTCTGAATTCTGAGTATGAGTTTTGAGTACTGAATTCCAAGGTTTGTGTTCAGAATTCAGAATTCAGCATTCCTAGTTCTGAGTTCTGAGTTCTGAACTCTGTATTCTGGGTTCTAATTTTGATTACTGATTTCTGAGCTCAGTATTCTGAGTTTTCAATTTAGAGTTCTGAGCTGTGAGTTTTATCTCTGAATCCTGAGTTCTGAATTCTGAATTCTTAGCTGAATTCTGAGTTCTGAGTTCTGAATTCCGAATACTGAGTCCTGAATTCTGAATTCTGAGTATGAGTTTTGAGCTCTGAATTCCGAATTCAGAGGTGTGAGTTCGAATTTTAATTTCTTTGTTTTGAGTTCTGAATTCTGAATTCTAGTTCTGAATTATGAGTTCATGTTCTGAATTCTGAGTTCTGTGTTCAGAATTTAATTCTGAATTGTTAGTTCTGAGTTTGAAGATCTGAATTCTGAATTGCTAGTTCTGAATTCTGAACTCTGAGCCCTAATTCTGAGTTATTAGTTCTGAGCTCTGAATTCCGAGTGTAATTCTGAAATCTGAGGTCTGAGTTTTAAGATCGGAGCTGTGAGTTCTAAGTCTGAATTCTGAGTTTTGTGTTCTGAGTTGTGAATTCTGTCTTGTGCTGAGTTGTGAAATCTGAGTTCTGAGGAGGTCTGAGTTCTAAGATCTGAATTCAGAATTCTGAGTTCTGAATTGCGAGTTCTGAGGTGTGAGTTTGAATTTGAATTTCTTTGCTTTGAGTCCTGAGTTCTGAATTCAGTGTGGAGCTGAATTATAATTTCTGATTTCAGAATTGTGAGTTCTGGGTTCTGAATTCTGATTTTTGAATATTGAGTTCTGTGTTCTGAATTCTGAGTTCTGTGTTCAGATTTGAATTCTGAATTGTTAGTTCTGAGTTTTAAGATCTGAATTCTGAATTTCTAGTTCTAAATCGTGAACTCTGAGTCATGAATTCTGAGTTACTAGTTCTGAGCTCTGATTTCCGAGTGGAATTCTAAATTCTGAGTTCTGAGTTCTGAATTCTGAGTTCTGAAATCTGAGCTGTGAGTTCTAAGTCTGAATTCTGAGTTTTCAGATCTGATTCCTGAATTCTGCGTTGTTCTGAGTTGTGAAATCTGAGTTCTGAGGAGGTCTGAGTGCTAAGATCTGAATTCAGAATTCTGAGTTCTGAATTGCGAGTTCTGAGTTCTGAATTCTGAGTATGGGTTTTGAGTTCGATATTCTATTTTCTGAGTGACTTAGAATTTCGAACTTCTGTGTTCAGAATTCAGAATTCAGAATTCAGAAATCCTAGTTATGAGTTCTGAACACTGCATTCTGAGTTCTAATATTGAATTCTCGTGTCTGAGTTCAGAATTCTGAGTGCTGAATTTGGAGTTCTGAGGTGTGAGATTTATCTCTGAATTCAGAATTCTGAGTCCTGAATTCTGAGTATGGGTTTTGAGTTCTGAATTCTAAGTTCTGAATGAGTTAGAATTTCGAAGTTCTGAGTTCAGAATTCAGAGTTCTGAATTCCTAGTTCTGAGTCCTGAATTCTTTGTTGTGCTGAGTTGTGAATTCTGAGTTCTGACGAGGTCTGAGTTCTAAGATCTGAATTCAGAAATCTGATTTCTGAATTGCAAGTTCTGAGTTCTGAATTCTGAGTATGAGTTGTGAGTTCTGAATTCTAAGTTCTGAGGTAGGAGTTCTGAATTCTGAGCTGTGAGTTCTAAGTCTGAATTCTGAGTTTTGCGTTCTGAGTCCTGAATTCTGTGTTGTTCTGAGTTGTGAAATCTGAGTTCTGAGGAGGTCTGAGTGCTAAGATCTGATTTCAGAATTCTGAGTTCTGAATTAAGAGTTCTGTGTTCTGAATTCTGAGTATGAGTTTTGAGTACTGAATTCCAAGGTTTGTGTTCAGAATTCAGAATTCAGCATTCCTAGTTCTGAGTTCTGAGTTCTGAACTCTGTATTCTGGGTTCTAATTTTGATTACTGATTTCTGAGCTCAGTATTCTGAGTTTTCAATTTAGAGTTCTGAGCTGTGAGTTTTATCTCTGAATCCTGAGTTCTGAATTCTGAATTCTTAGCTGAATTCTGAGTTCTGAGTTCTGAATTCCGAATACTGAGTCCTGAATTCTGAATTCTGAGTATGAGTTTTGAGCTCTGAATTCCGAATTCAGAGGTGTGAGTTCGAATTTTAATTTCTTTGTTTTGAGTTCTGAATTCTGAATTCTAGTTCTGAATTATGAGTTCATGTTCTGAATTCTGAGTTCTGTGTTCAGAATTTAATTCTGAATTGTTAGTTCTGAGTTTGAAGATCTGAATTCTGAATTGCTAGTTCTGAATTCTGAACTCTGAGCCCTAATTCTGAGTTATTAGTTCTGAGCTCTGAATTCCGAGTGTAATTCTGAAATCTGAGGTCTGAGTTTTAAGATCGGAGCTGTGAGTTCTAAGTCTGAATTCTGAGTTTTGTGTTCTGAGTTGTGAATTCTGTCTTGTGCTGAGTTGTGAAATCTGAGTTCTGAGGAGGTCTGAGTTCTAAGATCTGAATTCAGAATTCTGAGTTCTGAATTGCGAGTTCTGAGGTGTGAGTTTGAATTTGAATTTCTTTGCTTTGAGTCCTGAGTTCTGAATTCAGTGTGGAGCTGAATTATAATTTCTGATTTCAGAATTGTGAGTTCTGGGTTCTGAATTCTGATTTTTGAATATTGAGTTCTGTGTTCTGAATTCTGAGTTCTGTGTTCAGATTTGAATTCTGAATTGTTAGTTCTGAGTTTTAAGATCTGAATTCTGAATTTCTAGTTCTAAATCGTGAACTCTGAGTCATGAATTCTGAGTTACTAGTTCTGAGCTCTGATTTCCGAGTGGAATTCTAAATTCTGAGTTCTGAGTTCTGAATTCTGAGTTCTGAAATCTGAGCTGTGAGTTCTAAGTCTGAATTCTGAGTTTTCAGATCTGATTCCTGAATTCTGCGTTGTTCTGAGTTGTGAAATCTGAGTTCTGAGGAGGTCTGAGTGCTAAGATCTGAATTCAGAATCCTGAGTTCTGAATTGCGAGTTCTGAGTTCTGAATTCTGAGTATGGGTTTTGAGTTCGATATTCTATTTTCTGAGTGACTTAGAATTTCGAACTTCTGTGTTCAGAATTCAGAATTCAGAATTCAGAAATCCTAGTTATGAGTTCTGAACACTGCATTCTGAGTTCTAATATTGAATTCTCGTGTCTGAGTTCAGAATTCTGAGTGCTGAATTTGGAGTTCTGAGGTGTGAGATTTATCTCTGAATTCAGAATTCTGAGTTCTGAATTCTGAGTATGGGTTTTGAGTTCTGAATTCTAAGTTCTGAATGAGTTAGAATTTCGAAGTTCTGAGTTCAGAATTCAGAGTTCTGAATTCCTAGTTCTGAGTCCTGAATTCTTTGTTGTGCTGAGTTGTGAATTCTGAGTTCTGACGAGGTCTGAGTTCTAAGATCTGAATTCAGAAATCTGATTTCTGAATTGCAAGTTCTGAGTTCTGAATTCTGAGTATGAGTTGTGAGTTCTGAATTCTAAGTTCTGAGGTAGGAGTTCTGAATTCTGAGCTGTGAGTTCTAAGTCTGAATTCTGAGTTTTGAGTTCTGAGTCCTGAATTCTGTGTTGTTCTGAGTTGTGAAATCTGAGTTCTGAGGAGGTCTGAGTGCTAAGATCTGATTTCAGAATTCTGAGTTCTGAATTAAGAGTTCTGTGTTCTGAATTCTGAGTATGAGTTTTGAGTACTGAATTCCAAGGTTTGTGTTCAGAATTCAGAATTCAGCATTCCTAGTTCTGAGTTCTGAGTTCTGAACTCTGTATTCTGGGTTCTAATTTTGATTACTGATTTCTGAGCTCAGTATTCTGAGTTTTCAATTTAGAGTTCTGAGCTGTGAGTTTTATCTCTGAATCCTGAGTTCTGAATTCTGAATTCTTAGCTGAATTCTGAGTTCTGAGTTCTGAATTCCGAATACTGAGTCCTGAATTCTGAATTCTGAGTATGAGTTTTGAGCTCTGAATTCCGAATTCAGAGGTGTGAGTTCGAATTTTAATTTCTTTGTTTTGAGTTCTGAATTCTGAATTCTAGTTCTGAATTATGAGTTCATGTTCTGAATTCTGAGTTCTGTGTTCAGAATTTAATTCTGAATTGTTAGTTCTGAGTTTGAAGATCTGAATTCTGAATTGCTAGTTCTGAATTCTGAACTCTGAGCCCTAATTCTGAGTTATTAGTTCTGAGCTCTGAATTCCGAGTGTAATTCTGAAATCTGAGGTCTGAGTTTTAAGATCGGAGCTGTGAGTTCTAAGTCTGAATTCTGAGTTTTGTGTTCTGAGTTGTGAATTCTGTCTTGTGCTGAGTTGTGAAATCTGAGTTCTGAGGAGGTCTGAGTTCTAAGATCTGAATTCAGAATTCTGAGTTCTGAATTGCGAGTTCTGAGGTGTGAGTTTGAATTTGAATTTCTTTGCTTTGAGTCCTGAGTTCTGAATTCAGTGTGGAGCTGAATTATAATTTCTGATTTCAGAATTGTGAGTTCTGGGTTCTGAATTCTGATTTTTGAATATTGAGTTCTGTGTTCTGAATTCTGAGTTCTGTGTTCAGATTTGAATTCTGAATTGTTAGTTCTGAGTTTTAAGATCTGAATTCTGAATTTCTAGTTCTAAATCGTGAACTCTGAGTCATGAATTCTGAGTTACTAGTTCTGAGCTCTGATTTCCGAGTGGAATTCTAAATTCTGAGTTCTGAGTTCTGAATTCTGAGTTCTGAAATCTGAGCTGTGAGTTCTAAGTCTGAATTCTGAGTTTTCAGATCTGATTCCTGAATTCTGCGTTGTTCTGAGTTGTGAAATCTGAGTTCTGAGGAGGTCTGAGTGCTAAGATCTGAATTCAGAATTCTGAGTTCTGAATTGCGAGTTCTGAGTTCTGAATTCTGAGTATGGGTTTTGAGTTCGATATTCTATTTTCTGAGTGACTTAGAATTTCGAACTTCTGTGTTCAGAATTCAGAATTCAGAATTCAGAATTCAGAAATCCTAGTTATGAGTTCTGAACACTGCATTCTGAGTTCTAATATTGAATTCTCGTGTCTGAGTTCAGAATTCTGAGTGCTGAATTTGGAGTTCTGAGGTGTGAGATTTATCTCTGAATTCAGAATTCTGAGTTCTGAATTCTGAGTATGGGTTTTGAGTTCTGAATTCTAAGTTCTGAATGAGTTAGAATTTCGAAGTTCTGAGTTCAGAATTCAGAGTTCTGAATTCCTAGTTCTGAGTCCTGAATTCTTTGTTGTGCTGAGTTGTGAATTCTGGGTTCTGACGAGGTCTGAGTTCTAAGATCTGAATTCAGAAATCTGATTTCTGAATTGCAAGTTCTGAGTTCTGAATTCTGAGTATGAGTTGTGAGTTCTGAATTCTAAGTTCTGAGGTAGGAGTTCTGAATTCTGAGCTGTGAGTTCTAAGTCTGAATTCTGAGTTTTGCGTTCTGAGTCCTGAATTCTGTGTTGTTCTGAGTTGTGAAATCTGAGTTCTGAGGAGGTCTGAGTGCTAAGATCTGATTTCAGAATTCTGAGTTCTGAATTAAGAGTTCTGTGTTCTGAATTCTGAGTATGAGTTTTGAGTACTGAATTCCAAGGTTTGTGTTCAGAATTCAGAATTCAGCATTCCTAGTTCTGAGTTCTGAGTTCTGAACTCTGTATTCTGGGTTCTAATTTTGATTACTGATTTCTGAGCTCAGTATTCTGAGTTTTCAATTTAGAGTTCTGAGCTGTGAGTTTTATCTCTGAATCCTGAGTTCTGAATTCTGAATTCTTAGCTGAATTCTGAGTTCTGAGTTCTGAATTCCGAATACTGAGTCCTGAATTCTGAATTCTGAGTATGAGTTTTGAGCTCTGAATTCCGAATTCAGAGGTGTGAGTTCGAATTTTAATTTCTTTGTTTTGAGTTCTGAATTCTGAATTCTAGTTCTGAATTATGAGTTCATGTTCTGAATTCTGAGTTCTGTGTTCAGAATTTAATTCTGAATTGTTAGTTCTGAGTTTGAAGATCTGAATTCTGAATTGCTAGTTCTGAATTCTGAACTCTGAGCCCTAATTCTGAGTTATTAGTTCTGAGCTCTGAATTCCGAGTGTAATTCTGAAATCTGAGGTCTGAGTTTTAAGATCGGAGCTGTGAGTTCTAAGTCTGAATTCTGAGTTTTGTGTTCTGAGTTGTGAATTCTGTCTTGTGCTGAGTTGTGAAATCTGAGTTCTGAGGAGGTCTGAGTTCTAAGATCTGAATTCAGAATTCTGAGTTCTGAATTGCGAGTTCTGAGGTGTGAGTTTGAATTTGAATTTCTTTGCTTTGAGTCCTGAGTTCTGAATTCAGTGTGGAGCTGAATTATAATTTCTGATTTCAGAATTGTGAGTTCTGGGTTCTGAATTCTGATTTTTGAATATTGAGTTCTGTGTTCTGAATTCTGAGTTCTGTGTTCAGATTTGAATTCTGAATTGTTAGTTCTGAGTTTTAAGATCTGAATTCTGAATTTCTAGTTCTAAATCGTGAACTCTGAGTCATGAATTCTGAGTTACTAGTTCTGAGCTCTGATTTCCGAGTGGAATTCTAAATTCTGAGTTCTGAGTTCTGAATTCTGAGTTCTGAAATCTGAGCTGTGAGTTCTAAGTCTGAATTCTGAGTTTTCAGATCTGATTCCTGAATTCTGCGTTGTTCTGAGTTGTGAAATCTGAGTTCTGAGGAGGTCTGAGTGCTAAGATCTGAATTCAGAATCCTGAGTTCTGAATTGCGAGTTCTGAGTTCTGAATTCTGAGTATGGGTTTTGAGTTCGATATTCTATTTTCTGAGTGACTTAGAATTTCGAACTTCTGTGTTCAGAATTCAGAATTCAGAATTCAGAAATCCTAGTTATGAGTTCTGAACACTGCATTCTGAGTTCTAATATTGAATTCTCGTGTCTGAGTTCAGAATTCTGAGTGCTGAATTTGGAGTTCTGAGGTGTGAGATTTATCTCTGAATTCAGAATTCTGAGTTCTGAATTCTGAGTATGGGTTTTGAGTTCTGAATTCTAAGTTCTGAATGAGTTAGAATTTCGAAGTTCTGAGTTCAGAATTCAGAGTTCTGAATTCCTAGTTCTGAGTCCTGAATTCTTTGTTGTGCTGAGTTGTGAATTCTGAGTTCTGACGAGGTCTGAGTTCTAAGATCTGAATTCAGAAATCTGATTTCTGAATTGCAAGTTCTGAGTTCTGAATTCTGAGTATGAGTTGTGAGTTCTGAATTCTAAGTTCTGAGGTAGGAGTTCTGAATTCTGAGCTGTGAGTTCTAAGTCTGAATTCTGAGTTTTGAGTTCTGAGTCCTGAATTCTGTGTTGTTCTGAGTTGTGAAATCTGAGTTCTGAGGAGGTCTGAGTGCTAAGATCTGATTTCAGAATTCTGAGTTCTGAATTAAGAGTTCTGTGTTCTGAATTCTGAGTATGAGTTTTGAGTACTGAATTCCAAGGTTTGTGTTCAGAATTCAGAATTCAGCATTCCTAGTTCTGAGTTCTGAGTTCTGAACTCTGTATTCTGGGTTCTAATTTTGATTACTGATTTCTGAGCTCAGTATTCTGAGTTTTCAATTTAGAGTTCTGAGCTGTGAGTTTTATCTCTGAATCCTGAGTTCTGAATTCTGAATTCTTAGCTGAATTCTGAGTTCTGAGTTCTGAATTCCGAATACTGAGTCCTGAATTCTGAATTCTGAGTATGAGTTTTGAGCTCTGAATTCCGAATTCAGAGGTGTGAGTTCGAATTTTAATTTCTTTGTTTTGAGTTCTGAATTCTGAATTCTAGTTCTGAATTATGAGTTCATGTTCTGAATTCTGAGTTCTGTGTTCAGAATTTAATTCTGAATTGTTAGTTCTGAGTTTGAAGATCTGAATTCTGAATTGCTAGTTCTGAATTCTGAACTCTGAGCCCTAATTCTGAGTTATTAGTTCTGAGCTCTGAATTCCGAGTGTAATTCTGAAATCTGAGGTCTGAGTTTTAAGATCGGAGCTGTGAGTTCTAAGTCTGAATTCTGAGTTTTGTGTTCTGAGTTGTGAATTCTGTCTTGTGCTGAGTTGTGAAATCTGAGTTCTGAGGAGGTCTGAGTTCTAAGATCTGAATTCAGAATTCTGAGTTCTGAATTGCGAGTTCTGAGGTGTGAGTTTGAATTTGAATTTCTTTGCTTTGAGTCCTGAGTTCTGAATTCAGTGTGGAGCTGAATTATAATTTCTGATTTCAGAATTGTGAGTTCTGGGTTCTGAATTCTGATTTTTGAATATTGAGTTCTGTGTTCTGAATTCTGAGTTCTGTGTTCAGATTTGAATTCTGAATTGTTAGTTCTGAGTTTTAAGATCTGAATTCTGAATTTCTAGTTCTAAATCGTGAACTCTGAGTCATGAATTCTGAGTTACTAGTTCTGAGCTCTGATTTCCGAGTGGAATTCTAAATTCTGAGTTCTGAGTTCTGAATTCTGAGTTCTGAAATCTGAGCTGTGAGTTCTAAGTCTGAATTCTGAGTTTTCAGATCTGATTCCTGAATTCTGCGTTGTTCTGAGTTGTGAAATCTGAGTTCTGAGGAGGTCTGAGTGCTAAGATCTGAATTCAGAATTCTGAGTTCTGAATTGCGAGTTCTGAGTTCTGAATTCTGAGTATGGGTTTTGAGTTCGATATTCTATTTTCTGAGTGACTTAGAATTTCGAACTTCTGTGTTCAGAATTCAGAATTCAGAATTCAGAAATCCTAGTTATGAGTTCTGAACACTGCATTCTGAGTTCTAATATTGAATTCTCGTGTCTGAGTTCAGAATTCTGAGTGCTGAATTTGGAGTTCTGAGGTGTGAGATTTATCTCTGAATTCAGAATTCTGAGTTCTGAATTCTGAGTATGGGTTTTGAGTTCTGAATTCTAAGTTCTGAATGAGTTAGAATTTCGAAGTTCTGAGTTCAGAATTCAGAGTTCTGAATTCCTAGTTCTGAGTCCTGAATTCTTTGTTGTGCTGAGTTGTGAATTCTGAGTTCTGACGAGGTCTGAGTTCTAAGATCTGAATTCAGAAATCTGATTTCTGAATTGCAAGTTCTGAGTTCTGAATTCTGAGTATGAGTTGTGAGTTCTGAATTCTAAGTTCTGAGGTAGGAGTTCTGAATTCTGAGCTGTGAGTTCTAAGTCTGAATTCTGAGTTTTGAGTTCTGAGTCCTGAATTCTGTGTTGTTCTGAGTTGTGAAATCTGAGTTCTGAGGAGGTCTGAGTGCTAAGATCTGATTTCAGAATTCTGAGTTCTGAATTAAGAGTTCTGTGTTCTGAATTCTGAGTATGAGTTTTGAGTACTGAATTCCAAGGTTTGTGTTCAGAATTCAGAATTCAGCATTCCTAGTTCTGAGTTCTGAGTTCTGAACTCTGTATTCTGGGTTCTAATTTTGATTACTGATTTCTGAGCTCAGTATTCTGAGTTTTCAATTTAGAGTTCTGAGCTGTGAGTTTTATCTCTGAATCCTGAGTTCTGAATTCTGAATTCTTAGCTGAATTCTGAGTTCTGAGTTCTGAATTCCGAATACTGAGTCCTGAATTCTGAATTCTGAGTATGAGTTTTGAGCTCTGAATTCCGAATTCAGAGGTGTGAGTTCGAATTTTAATTTCTTTGTTTTGAGTTCTGAATTCTGAATTCTAGTTCTGAATTATGAGTTCATGTTCTGAATTCTGAGTTCTGTGTTCAGAATTTAATTCTGAATTGTTAGTTCTGAGTTTGAAGATCTGAATTCTGAATTGCTAGTTCTGAATTCTGAACTCTGAGCCCTAATTCTGAGTTATTAGTTCTGAGCTCTGAATTCCGAGTGTAATTCTGAAATCTGAGGTCTGAGTTTTAAGATCGGAGCTGTGAGTTCTAAGTCTGAATTCTGAGTTTTGTGTTCTGAGTTGTGAATTCTGTCTTGTGCTGAGTTGTGAAATCTGAGTTCTGAGGAGGTCTGAGTTCTAAGATCTGAATTCAGAATTCTGAGTTCTGAATTGCGAGTTCTGAGGTGTGAGTTTGAATTTGAATTTCTTTGCTTTGAGTCCTGAGTTCTGAATTCAGTGTGGAGCTGAATTATAATTTCTGATTTCAGAATTGTGAGTTCTGGGTTCTGAATTCTGATTTTTGAATATTGAGTTCTGTGTTCTGAATTCTGAGTTCTGTGTTCAGATTTGAATTCTGAATTGTTAGTTCTGAGTTTTAAGATCTGAATTCTGAATTTCTAGTTCTAAATCGTGAACTCTGAGTCATGAATTCTGAGTTACTAGTTCTGAGCTCTGATTTCCGAGTGGAATTCTAAATTCTGAGTTCTGAGTTCTGAATTCTGAGTTCTGAAATCTGAGCTGTGAGTTCTAAGTCTGAATTCTGAGTTTTCAGATCTGATTCCTGAATTCTGCGTTGTTCTGAGTTGTGAAATCTGAGTTCTGAGGAGGTCTGAGTGCTAAGATCTGAATTCAGAATCCTGAGTTCTGAATTGCGAGTTCTGAGTTCTGAATTCTGAGTATGGGTTTTGAGTTCGATATTCTATTTTCTGAGTGACTTAGAATTTCGAACTTCTGTGTTCAGAATTCAGAATTCAGAATTCAGAAATCCTAGTTATGAGTTCTGAACACTGCATTCTGAGTTCTAATATTGAATTCTCGTGTCTGAGTTCAGAATTCTGAGTGCTGAATTTGGAGTTCTGAGGTGTGAGATTTATCTCTGAATTCAGAATTCTGAGTTCTGAATTCTGAGTATGGGTTTTGAGTTCTGAATTCTAAGTTCTGAATGAGTTAGAATTTCGAAGTTCTGAGTTCAGAATTCAGAGTTCTGAATTCCTAGTTCTGAGTCCTGAATTCTTTGTTGTGCTGAGTTGTGAATTCTGAGTTCTGACGAGGTCTGAGTTCTAAGATCTGAATTCAGAAATCTGATTTCTGAATTGCAAGTTCTGAGTTCTGAATTCTGAGTATGAGTTGTGAGTTCTGAATTCTAAGTTCTGAGGTAGGAGTTCTGAATTCTGAGCTGTGAGTTCTAAGTCTGAATTCTGAGTTTTGCGTTCTGAGTCCTGAATTCTGTGTTGTTCTGAGTTGTGAAATCTGAGTTCTGAGGAGGTCTGAGTGCTAAGATCTGATTTCAGAATTCTGAGTTCTGAATTAAGAGTTCTGTGTTCTGAATTCTGAGTATGAGTTTTGAGTACTGAATTCCAAGGTTTGTGTTCAGAATTCAGAATTCAGCATTCCTAGTTCTGAGTTCTGAGTTCTGAACTCTGTATTCTGGGTTCTAATTTTGATTACTGATTTCTGAGCTCAGTATTCTGAGTTTTCAATTTAGAGTTCTGAGCTGTGAGTTTTATCTCTGAATCCTGAGTTCTGAATTCTGAATTCTTAGCTGAATTCTGAGTTCTGAGTTCTGAATTCCGAATACTGAGTCCTGAATTCTGAATTCTGAGTATGAGTTTTGAGCTCTGAATTCCGAATTCAGAGGTGTGAGTTCGAATTTTAATTTCTTTGTTTTGAGTTCTGAATTCTGAATTCTAGTTCTGAATTATGAGTTCATGTTCTGAATTCTGAGTTCTGTGTTCAGAATTTAATTCTGAATTGTTAGTTCTGAGTTTGAAGATCTGAATTCTGAATTGCTAGTTCTGAATTCTGAACTCTGAGCCCTAATTCTGAGTTATTAGTTCTGAGCTCTGAATTCCGAGTGTAATTCTGAAATCTGAGGTCTGAGTTTTAAGATCGGAGCTGTGAGTTCTAAGTCTGAATTCTGAGTTTTGTGTTCTGAGTTGTGAATTCTGTCTTGTGCTGAGTTGTGAAATCTGAGTTCTGAGGAGGTCTGAGTTCTAAGATCTGAATTCAGAATTCTGAGTTCTGAATTGCGAGTTCTGAGGTGTGAGTTTGAATTTGAATTTCTTTGCTTTGAGTCCTGAGTTCTGAATTCAGTGTGGAGCTGAATTATAATTTCTGATTTCAGAATTGTGAGTTCTGGGTTCTGAATTCTGATTTTTGAATATTGAGTTCTGTGTTCTGAATTCTGAGTTCTGTGTTCAGATTTGAATTCTGAATTGTTAGTTCTGAGTTTTAAGATCTGAATTCTGAATTTCTAGTTCTAAATCGTGAACTCTGAGTCATGAATTCTGAGTTACTAGTTCTGAGCTCTGATTTCCGAGTGGAATTCTAAATTCTGAGTTCTGAGTTCTGAATTCTGAGTTCTGAAATCTGAGCTGTGAGTTCTAAGTCTGAATTCTGAGTTTTCAGATCTGATTCCTGAATTCTGCGTTGTTCTGAGTTGTGAAATCTGAGTTCTGAGGAGGTCTGAGTGCTAAGATCTGAATTCAGAATTCTGAGTTCTGAATTGCGAGTTCTGAGTTCTGAATTCTGAGTATGGGTTTTGAGTTCGATATTCTATTTTCTGAGTGACTTAGAATTTCGAACTTCTGTGTTCAGAATTCAGAATTCAGAATTCAGAAATCCTAGTTATGAGTTCTGAACACTGCATTCTGAGTTCTAATATTGAATTCTCGTGTCTGAGTTCAGAATTCTGAGTGCTGAATTTGGAGTTCTGAGGTGTGAGATTTATCTCTGAATTCAGAATTCTGAGTTCTGAATTCTGAGTATGGGTTTTGAGTTCTGAATTCTAAGTTCTGAATGAGTTAGAATTTCGAAGTTCTGAGTTCAGAATTCAGAGTTCTGAATTCCTAGTTCTGAGTCCTGAATTCTTTGTTGTGCTGAGTTGTGAATTCTGAGTTCTGACGAGGTCTGAGTTCTAAGATCTGAATTCAGAAATCTGATTTCTGAATTGCAAGTTCTGAGTTCTGAATTCTGAGTATGAGTTGTGAGTTCTGAATTCTAAGTTCTGAGGTAGGAGTTCTGAATTCTGAGCTGTGAGTTCTAAGTCTGAATTCTGAGTTTTGCGTTCTGAGTCCTGAATTCTGTGTTGTTCTGAGTTGTGAAATCTGAGTTCTGAGGAGGTCTGAGTGCTAAGATCTGATTTCAGAATTCTGAGTTCTGAATTAAGAGTTCTGTGTTCTGAATTCTGAGTATGAGTTTTGAGTACTGAATTCCAAGGTTTGTGTTCAGAATTCAGAATTCAGCATTCCTAGTTCTGAGTTCTGAGTTCTGAACTCTGTATTCTGGGTTCTAATTTTGATTACTGATTTCTGAGCTCAGTATTCTGAGTTTTCAATTTAGAGTTCTGAGCTGTGAGTTTTATCTCTGAATCCTGAGTTCTGAATTCTGAATTCTTAGCTGAATTCTGAGTTCTGAGTTCTGAATTCCGAATACTGAGTCCTGAATTCTGAATTCTGAGTATGAGTTTTGAGCTCTGAATTCCGAATTCAGAGGTGTGAGTTCGAATTTTAATTTCTTTGTTTTGAGTTCTGAATTCTGAATTCTAGTTCTGAATTATGAGTTCATGTTCTGAATTCTGAGTTCTGTGTTCAGAATTTAATTCTGAATTGTTAGTTCTGAGTTTGAAGATCTGAATTCTGAATTGCTAGTTCTGAATTCTGAACTCTGAGCCCTAATTCTGAGTTATTAGTTCTGAGCTCTGAATTCCGAGTGTAATTCTGAAATCTGAGGTCTGAGTTTTAAGATCGGAGCTGTGAGTTCTAAGTCTGAATTCTGAGTTTTGTGTTCTGAGTTGTGAATTCTGTCTTGTGCTGAGTTGTGAAATCTGAGTTCTGAGGAGGTCTGAGTTCTAAGATCTGAATTCAGAATTCTGAGTTCTGAATTGCGAGTTCTGAGGTGTGAGTTTGAATTTGAATTTCTTTGCTTTGAGTCCTGAGTTCTGAATTCAGTGTGGAGCTGAATTATAATTTCTGATTTCAGAATTGTGAGTTCTGGGTTCTGAATTCTGATTTTTGAATATTGAGTTCTGTGTTCTGAATTCTGAGTTCTGTGTTCAGATTTGAATTCTGAATTGTTAGTTCTGAGTTTTAAGATCTGAATTCTGAATTTCTAGTTCTAAATCGTGAACTCTGAGTCATGAATTCTGAGTTACTAGTTCTGAGCTCTGATTTCCGAGTGGAATTCTAAATTCTGAGTTCTGAGTTCTGAATTCTGAGTTCTGAAATCTGAGCTGTGAGTTCTAAGTCTGAATTCTGAGTTTTCAGATCTGATTAATGAATTCTGCGTTGTTCTGAGTTGTGAAATCTGAGTTCTGAGGAGGTCTGAGTGCTAAGATCTGAATTCAGAATCCTGAGTTCTGAATTGCGAGTTCTGAGTTCTGAATTCTGAGTATGGGTTTTGAGTTCGATATTCTATTTTCTGAGTGACTTAGAATTTCGAACTTCTGTGTTCAGAATTCAGAATTCAGAATTCAGAAATCCTAGTTATGAGTTCTGAACACTGCATTCTGAGTTCTAATATTGAATTCTCGTGTCTGAGTTCAGAATTCTGAGTGCTGAATTTGGAGTTCTGAGGTGTGAGATTTATCTCTGAATTCAGAATTCTGAGTTCTGAATTCTGAGTATGGGTTTTGAGTTCTGAATTCTAAGTTCTGAATGAGTTAGAATTTCGAAGTTCTGAGTTCAGAATTCAGAGTTCTGAATTCCTAGTTCTGAGTCCTGAATTCTTTGTTGTGCTGAGTTGTGAATTCTGAGTTCTGACGAGGTCTGAGTTCTAAGATCTGAATTCAGAAATCTGATTTCTGAATTGCAAGTTCTGAGTTCTGAATTCTGAGTATGAGTTGTGAGTTCTGAATTCTAAGTTCTGAGGTAGGAGTTCTGAATTCTGAGCTGTGAGTTCTAAGTCTGAATTCTGAGTTTTGAGTTCTGAGTCCTGAATTCTGTGTTGTTCTGAGTTGTGAAATCTGAGTTCTGAGGAGGTCTGAGTGCTAAGATCTGATTTCAGAATTCTGAGTTCTGAATTAAGAGTTCTGTGTTCTGAATTCTGAGTATGAGTTTTGAGTACTGAATTCCAAGGTTTGTGTTCAGAATTCAGAATTCAGCATTCCTAGTTCTGAGTTCTGAGTTCTGAACTCTGTATTCTGGGTTCTAATTTTGATTACTGATTTCTGAGCTCAGTATTCTGAGTTTTCAATTTAGAGTTCTGAGCTGTGGGTTTTATCTCTGAATTCTGAGTTCTGAATTCTGAATTCTTAGCTGAATTCTGAGTTCTGAGTTCTGAATTCCGAATACTGAGTCCTGAATTCTGAATTCTGAGTATGAGTTTTGAGCTCTGAATTCCGAATTCAGAGGTGTGAGTTCGAATTTTAATTTCTTTGTTTTGAGTTCTGAATTCTGAATTCTAGTTCTGAATTATGAGTTCATGTTCTGAATTCTGAGTTCTGTGTTCAGAATTTAATTCTGAATTGTTAGTTCTGAGTTTGAAGATCTGAATTCTGAATTGCTAGTTCTGAGTTCTGAACTCTGAGCCCTAATTCTGAGTTATTAGTTCTGAGCTCTGAATTCCGAGTGTAATTCTGAAATCTGAGGTCTGAGTTTTAAGATCGGAGCTGTGAGTTCTAAGTCTGAATTCTGAGTTTTGTGTTCTGAGTTGTGAATTCTGTCTTGTGCTGAGTTGTGAAATCTGAGTTCTGAGGAGGTCTGAGTTCTAAGATCTGAATTCAGAATTCTGAGTTCTGAATTGCGAGTTCTGAGGTGTGAGTTTGAATTTGAATTTCTTTGCTTTGAGTCCTGAGTTCTGAATTCAGTGTGGAGCTGAATTATAATTTCTGATTTCAGAATTGTGAGTTCTGGGTTCTGAATTCTGATTTTTGAATATTGAGTTCTGTGTTCTGAATTCTGAGTTCTGTGTTCAGATTTGAATTCTGAATTGTTAGTTCTGAGTTTTAAGATCTGAATTCTGAATTTCTAGTTCTAAATCGTGAACTCTGAGTCATGAATTCTGAGTTACTAGTTCTGAGCTCTGATTTCCGAGTGGAATTCTAAATTCTGAGTTCTGAGTTCTGAATTCTGAGTTCTGAAATCTGAGCTGTGAGTTCTAAGTCTGAATTCTGAGTTTTCAGATCTGATTCCTGAATTCTGCGTTGTTCTGAGTTGTGAAATCTGAGTTCTGAGGAGGTCTGAGTGCTAAGATCTGAATTCAGAATTCTGAGTTCTGAATTGCGAGTTCTGAGTTCTGAATTCTGAGTATGGGTTTTGAGTTCGATATTCTATTTTCTGAGTGACTTAGAATTTCGAACTTCTGTGTTCAGAATTCAGAATTCAGAATTCAGAAATCCTAGTTATGAGTTCTGAACACTGCATTCTGAGTTCTAATATTGAATTCTCGTGTCTGAGTTCAGAATTCTGAGTGCTGAATTTGGAGTTCTGAGGTGTGAGATTTATCTCTGAATTCAGAATTCTGAGTTCTGAATTCTGAGTATGGGTTTTGAGTTCTGAATTCTAAGTTCTGAATGAGTTAGAATTTCGAAGTTCTGAGTTCAGAATTCAGAGTTCTGAATTCCTAGTTCTGAGTCCTGAATTCTTTGTTGTGCTGAGTTGTGAATTCTGAGTTCTGACGAGGTCTGAGTTCTAAGATCTGAATTCAGAAATCTGATTTCTGAATTGCAAGTTCTGAGTTCTGAATTCTGAGTATGAGTTGTGAGTTCTGAATTCTAAGTTCTGAGGTAGGAGTTCTGAATTCTGAGCTGTGAGTTCTAAGTCTGAATTCTGAGTTTTGCGTTCTGAGTCCTGAATTCTGTGTTGTTCTGAGTTGTGAAATCTGAGTTCTGAGGAGGTCTGAGTGCTAAGATCTGATTTCAGAATTCTGAGTTCTGAATTAATAGTTCTGTGTTCTGAATTCTGAGTATGAGTTTTGAGTACTGAATTCCAAGGTTTGTGTTCAGAATTCAGAATTCAGCATTCCTAGTTCTGAGTTCTGAGTTCTGAACTCTGTATTCTGGGTTCTAATTTTGATTACTGATTTCTGAGCTCAGTATTCTGAGTTTTCAATTTAGAGTTCTGAGCTGTGAGTTTTATCTCTGAATCCTGAGTTCTGAATTCTGAATTCTTAGCTGAATTCTGAGTTCTGAGTTCTGAATTCCGAATACTGAGTCCTGAATTCTGAATTCTGAGTATGAGTTTTGAGCTCTGAATTCCGAATTCAGAGGTGTGAGTTCGAATTTTAATTTCTTTGTTTTGAGTTCTGAATTCTGAATTCTAGTTCTGAATTATGAGTTCATGTTCTGAATTCTGAGTTCTGTGTTCAGAATTTAATTCTGAATTGTTAGTTCTGAGTTTGAAGATCTGAATTCTGAATTGCTAGTTCTGAATTCTGAACTCTGAGCCCTAATTCTGAGTTATTAGTTCTGAGCTCTGAATTCCGAGTGTAATTCTGAAATCTGAGGTCTGAGTTTTAAGATCGGAGCTGTGAGTTCTAAGTCTGAATTCTGAGTTTTGTGTTCTGAGTTGTGAATTCTGTCTTGTGCTGAGTTGTGAAATCTGAGTTCTGAGGAGGTCTGAGTTCTAAGATCTGAATTCAGAATTCTGAGTTCTGAATTGCGAGTTCTGAGGTGTGAGTTTGAATTTGAATTTCTTTGCTTTGAGTCCTGAGTTCTGAATTCAGTGTGGAGCTGAATTATAATTTCTGATTTCAGAATTGTGAGTTCTGGGTTCTGAATTCTGATTTTTGAATATTGAGTTCTGTGTTCTGAATTCTGAGTTCTGTGTTCAGATTTGAATTCTGAATTGTTAGTTCTGAGTTTTAAGATCTGAATTCTGAATTTCTAGTTCTAAATCGTGAACTCTGAGTCATGAATTCTGAGTTACTAGTTCTGAGCTCTGATTTCCGAGTGGAATTCTAAATTCTGAGTTCTGAGTTCTGAATTCTGAGTTCTGAAATCTGAGCTGTGAGTTCTAAGTCTGAATTCTGAGTTTTCAGATCTGATTCCTGAATTCTGCGTTGTTCTGAGTTGTGAAATCTGAGTTCTGAGGAGGTCTGAGTGCTAAGATCTGAATTCAGAATCCTGAGTTCTGAATTGCGAGTTCTGAGTTCTGAATTCTGAGTATGGGTTTTGAGTTCGATATTCTATTTTCTGAGTGACTTAGAATTTCGAACTTCTGTGTTCAGAATTCAGAATTCAGAATTCAGAAATCCTAGTTATGAGTTCTGAACACTGCATTCTGAGTTCTAATATTGAATTCTCGTGTCTGAGTTCAGAATTCTGAGTGCTGAATTTGGAGTTCTGAGGTGTGAGATTTATCTCTGAATTCAGAATTCTGAGTTCTGAATTCTGAGTATGGGTTTTGAGTTCTGAATTCTAAGTTCTGAATGAGTTAGAATTTCGAAGTTCTGAGTTCAGAATTCAGAGTTCTGAATTCCTAGTTCTGAGTCCTGAATTCTTTGTTGTGCTGAGTTGTGAATTCTGAGTTCTGACGAGGTCTGAGTTCTAAGATCTGAATTCAGAAATCTGATTTCTGAATTGCAAGTTCTGAGTTCTGAATTCTGAGTATGAGTTGTGAGTTCTGAATTCTAAGTTCTGAGGTAGGAGTTCTGAATTCTGAGCTGTGAGTTCTAAGTCTGAATTCTGAGTTTTGCGTTCTGAGTCCTGAATTCTGTGTTGTTCTGAGTTGTGAAATCTGAGTTCTGAGGAGGTCTGAGTGCTAAGATCTGATTTCAGAATTCTGAGTTCTGAATTAATAGTTCTGTGTTCTGAATTCTGAGTATGAGTTTTGAGTACTGAATTCCAAGGTTTGTGTTCAGAATTCAGAATTCAGCATTCCTAGTTCTGAGTTCTGAGTTCTGAACTCTGTATTCTGGGTTCTAATTTTGATTACTGATTTCTGAGCTCAGTATTCTGAGTTTTCAATTTAGAGTTCTGAGCTGTGAGTTTTATCTCTGAATCCTGAGTTCTGAATTCTGAATTCTTAGCTGAATTCTGAGTTCTGAGTTCTGAATTCCGAATACTGAGTCCTGAATTCTGAATTCTGAGTATGAGTTTTGAGCTCTGAATTCCGAATTCAGAGGTGTGAGTTCGAATTTTAATTTCTTTGTTTTGAGTTCTGAATTCTGAATTCTAGTTCTGAATTATGAGTTCATGTTCTGAATTCTGAGTTCTGTGTTCAGAATTTAATTCTGAATTGTTAGTTCTGAGTTTGAAGATCTGAATTCTGAATTGCTAGTTCTGAATTCTGAACTCTGAGCCCTAATTCTGAGTTATTAGTTCTGAGCTCTGAATTCCGAGTGTAATTCTGAAATCTGAGGTCTGAGTTTTAAGATCGGAGCTGTGAGTTCTAAGTCTGAATTCTGAGTTTTGTGTTCTGAGTTGTGAATTCTGTCTTGTGCTGAGTTGTGAAATCTGAGTTCTGAGGAGGTCTGAGTTCTAAGATCTGAATTCAGAATTCTGAGTTCTGAATTGCGAGTTCTGAGGTGTGAGTTTGAATTTGAATTTCTTTGCTTTGAGTCCTGAGTTCTGAATTCAGTGTGGAGCTGAATTATAATTTCTGATTTCAGAATTGTGAGTTCTGGGTTCTGAATTCTGATTTTTGAATATTGAGTTCTGTGTTCTGAATTCTGAGTTCTGTGTTCAGATTTGAATTCTGAATTGTTAGTTCTGAGTTTTAAGATCTGAATTCTGAATTTCTAGTTCTAAATCGTGAACTCTGAGTCATGAATTCTGAGTTACTAGTTCTGAGCTCTGATTTCCGAGTGGAATTCTAAATTCTGAGTTCTGAGTTCTGAATTCTGAGTTCTGAAATCTGAGCTGTGAGTTCTAAGTCTGAATTCTGAGTTTTCAGATCTGATTCCTGAATTCTGCGTTGTTCTGAGTTGTGAAATCTGAGTTCTGAGGAGGTCTGAGTGCTAAGATCTGAATTCAGAATTCTGAGTTCTGAATTGCGAGTTCTGAGTTCTGAATTCTGAGTATGGGTTTTGAGTTCGATATTCTATTTTCTGAGTGACTTAGAATTTCGAACTTCTGTGTTCAGAATTCAGAATTCAGAATTCAGAAATCCTAGTTATGAGTTCTGAACACTGCATTCTGAGTTCTAATATTGAATTCTCGTGTCTGAGTTCAGAATTCTGAGTGCTGAATTTGGAGTTCTGAGGTGTGAGATTTATCTCTGAATTCAGAATTCTGAGTCCTGAATTCTGAGTATGGGTTTTGAGTTCTGAATTCTAAGTTCTGAATGAGTTAGAATTTCGAAGTTCTGAGTTCAGAATTCAGAGTTCTGAATTCCTAGTTCTGAGTCCTGAATTCTTTGTTGTGCTGAGTTGTGAATTCTGAGTTCTGACGAGGTCTGAGTTCTAAGATCTGAATTCAGAAATCTGATTTCTGAATTGCAAGTTCTGAGTTCTGAATTCTGAGTATGAGTTGTGAGTTCTGAATTCTAAGTTCTGAGGTAGGAGTTCTGAATTCTGAGCTGTGAGTTCTAAGTCTGAATTCTGAGTTTTGAGTTCTGAGTCCTGAATTCTGTGTTGTTCTGAGTTGTGAAATCTGAGTTCTGAGGAGGTCTGAGTGCTAAGATCTGATTTCAGAATTCTGAGTTCTGAATTAAGAGTTCTGTGTTCTGAATTCTGAGTATGAGTTTTGAGTACTGAATTCCAAGGTTTGTGTTCAGAATTCAGAATTCAGCATTCCTAGTTCTGAGTTCTGAGTTCTGAACTCTGTATTCTGGGTTCTAATTTTGATTACTGATTTCTGAGCTCAGTATTCTGAGTTTTCAATTTAGAGTTCTGAGCTGTGAGTTTTATCTCTGAATCCTGAGTTCTGAATTCTGAATTCTTAGCTGAATTCTGAGTTCTGAGTTCTGAATTCCGAATACTGAGTCCTGAATTCTGAATTCTGAGTATGAGTTTTGAGCTCTGAATTCCGAATTCAGAGGTGTGAGTTCGAATTTTAATTTCTTTGTTTTGAGTTCTGAATTCTGAATTCTAGTTCTGAATTATGAGTTCATGTTCTGAATTCTGAGTTCTGTGTTCAGAATTTAATTCTGAATTGTTAGTTCTGAGTTTGAAGATCTGAATTCTGAATTGCTAGTTCTGAATTCTGAACTCTGAGCCCTAATTCTGAGTTATTAGTTCTGAGCTCTGAATTCCGAGTGTAATTCTGAAATCTGAGGTCTGAGTTTTAAGATCGGAGCTGTGAGTTCTAAGTCTGAATTCTGAGTTTTGTGTTCTGAGTTGTGAATTCTGTCTTGTGCTGAGTTGTGAAATCTGAGTTCTGAGGAGGTCTGAGTTCTAAGATCTGAATTCAGAATTCTGAGTTCTGAATTGCGAGTTCTGAGGTGTGAGTTTGAATTTGAATTTCTTTGCTTTGAGTCCTGAGTTCTGAATTCAGTGTGGAGCTGAATTATAATTTCTGATTTCAGAATTGTGAGTTCTGGGTTCTGAATTCTGATTTTTGAATATTGAGTTCTGTGTTCTGAATTCTGAGTTCTGTGTTCAGATTTGAATTCTGAATTGTTAGTTCTGAGTTTTAAGATCTGAATTCTGAATTTCTAGTTCTAAATCGTGAACTCTGAGTCATGAATTCTGAGTTACTAGTTCTGAGCTCTGATTTCCGAGTGGAATTCTAAATTCTGAGTTCTGAGTTCTGAATTCTGAGTTCTGAAATCTGAGCTGTGAGTTCTAAGTCTGAATTCTGAGTTTTCAGATCTGATTCCTGAATTCTGCGTTGTTCTGAGTTGTGAAATCTGAGTTCTGAGGAGGTCTGAGTGCTAAGATCTGAATTCAGAATTCTGAGTTCTGAATTGCGAGTTCTGAGTTCTGAATTCTGAGTATGGGTTTTGAGTTCGATATTCTATTTTCTGAGTGACTTAGAATTTCGAACTTCTGTGTTCAGAATTCAGAATTCAGAATTCAGAAATCCTAGTTATGAGTTCTGAACACTGCATTCTGAGTTCTAATATTGAATTCTCGTGTCTGAGTTCAGAATTCTGAGTGCTGAATTTGGAGTTCTGAGGTGTGAGATTTATCTCTGAATTCAGAATTCTGAGTCCTGAATTCTGAGTATGGGTTTTGAGTTCTGAATTCTAAGTTCTGAATGAGTTAGAATTTCGAAGTTCTGAGTTCAGAATTCAGAGTTCTGAATTCCTAGTTCTGAGTCCTGAATTCTTTGTTGTGCTGAGTTGTGAATTCTGAGTTCTGACGAGGTCTGAGTTCTAAGATCTGAATTCAGAAATCTGATTTCTGAATTGCAAGTTCTGAGTTCTGAATTCTGAGTATGAGTTGTGAGTTCTGAATTCTAAGTTCTGAGGTAGGAGTTCTGAATTCTGAGCTGTGAGTTCTAAGTCTGAATTCTGAGTTTTGCGTTCTGAGTCCTGAATTCTGTGTTGTTCTGAGTTGTGAAATCTGAGTTCTGAGGAGGTCTGAGTGCTAAGATCTGATTTCAGAATTCTGAGTTCTGAATTAAGAGTTCTGTGTTCTGAATTCTGAGTATGAGTTTTGAGTACTGAATTCCAAGGTTTGTGTTCAGAATTCAGAATTCAGCATTCCTAGTTCTGAGTTCTGAGTTCTGAACTCTGTATTCTGGGTTCTAATTTTGATTACTGATTTCTGAGCTCAGTATTCTGAGTTTTCAATTTAGAGTTCTGAGCTGTGAGTTTTATCTCTGAATCCTGAGTTCTGAATTCTGAATTCTTAGCTGAATTCTGAGTTCTGAGTTCTGAATTCCGAATACTGAGTCCTGAATTCTGAATTCTGAGTATGAGTTTTGAGCTCTGAATTCCGAATTCAGAGGTGTGAGTTCGAATTTTAATTTCTTTGTTTTGAGTTCTGAATTCTGAATTCTAGTTCTGAATTATGAGTTCATGTTCTGAATTCTGAGTTCTGTGTTCAGAATTTAATTCTGAATTGTTAGTTCTGAGTTTGAAGATCTGAATTCTGAATTGCTAGTTCTGAATTCTGAACTCTGAGCCCTAATTCTGAGTTATTAGTTCTGAGCTCTGAATTCCGAGTGTAATTCTGAAATCTGAGGTCTGAGTTTTAAGATCGGAGCTGTGAGTTCTAAGTCTGAATTCTGAGTTTTGTGTTCTGAGTTGTGAATTCTGTCTTGTGCTGAGTTGTGAAATCTGAGTTCTGAGGAGGTCTGAGTTCTAAGATCTGAATTCAGAATTCTGAGTTCTGAATTGCGAGTTCTGAGGTGTGAGTTTGAATTTGAATTTCTTTGCTTTGAGTCCTGAGTTCTGAATTCAGTGTGGAGCTGAATTATAATTTCTGATTTCAGAATTGTGAGTTCTGGGTTCTGAATTCTGATTTTTGAATATTGAGTTCTGTGTTCTGAATTCTGAGTTCTGTGTTCAGATTTGAATTCTGAATTGTTAGTTCTGAGTTTTAAGATCTGAATTCTGAATTTCTAGTTCTAAATCGTGAACTCTGAGTCATGAATTCTGAGTTACTAGTTCTGAGCTCTGATTTCCGAGTGGAATTCTAAATTCTGAGTTCTGAGTTCTGAATTCTGAGTTCTGAAATCTGAGCTGTGAGTTCTAAGTCTGAATTCTGAGTTTTCAGATCTGATTCCTGAATTCTGCGTTGTTCTGAGTTGTGAAATCTGAGTTCTGAGGAGGTCTGAGTGCTAAGATCTGAATTCAGAATCCTGAGTTCTGAATTGCGAGTTCTGAGTTCTGAATTCTGAGTATGGGTTTTGAGTTCGATATTCTATTTTCTGAGTGACTTAGAATTTCGAACTTCTGTGTTCAGAATTCAGAATTCAGAATTCAGAAATCCTAGTTATGAGTTCTGAACACTGCATTCTGAGTTCTAATATTGAATTCTCGTGTCTGAGTTCAGAATTCTGAGTGCTGAATTTGGAGTTCTGAGGTGTGAGATTTATCTCTGAATTCAGAATTCTGAGTTCTGAATTCTGAGTATGGGTTTTGAGTTCTGAATTCTAAGTTCTGAATGAGTTAGAATTTCGAAGTTCTGAGTTCAGAATTCAGAGTTCTGAATTCCTAGTTCTGAGTCCTGAATTCTTTGTTGTGCTGAGTTGTGAATTCTGAGTTCTGACGAGGTCTGAGTTCTAAGATCTGAATTCAGAAATCTGATTTCTGAATTGCAAGTTCTGAGTTCTGAATTCTGAGTATGAGTTGTGAGTTCTGAATTCTAAGTTCTGAGGTAGGAGTTCTGAATTCTGAGCTGTGAGTTCTAAGTCTGAATTCTGAGTTTTGAGTTCTGAGTCCTGAATTCTGTGTTGTTCTGAGTTGTGAAATCTGAGTTCTGAGGAGGTCTGAGTGCTAAGATCTGATTTCAGAATTCTGAGTTCTGAATTAAGAGTTCTGTGTTCTGAATTCTGAGTATGAGTTTTGAGTACTGAATTCCAAGGTTTGTGTTCAGAATTCAGAATTCAGCATTCCTAGTTCTGAGTTCTGAGTTCTGAACTCTGTATTCTGGGTTCTAATTTTGATTACTGATTTCTGAGCTCAGTATTCTGAGTTTTCAATTTAGAGTTCTGAGCTGTGAGTTTTATCTCTGAATCCTGAGTTCTGAATTCTGAATTCTTAGCTGAATTCTGAGTTCTGAGTTCTGAATTCCGAATACTGAGTCCTGAATTCTGAATTCTGAGTATGAGTTTTGAGCTCTGAATTCCGAATTCAGAGGTGTGAGTTCGAATTTTAATTTCTTTGTTTTGAGTTCTGAATTCTGAATTCTAGTTCTGAATTATGAGTTCATGTTCTGAATTCTGAGTTCTGTGTTCAGAATTTAATTCTGAATTGTTAGTTCTGAGTTTGAAGATCTGAATTCTGAATTGCTAGTTCTGAATTCTGAACTCTGAGCCCTAATTCTGAGTTATTAGTTCTGAGCTCTGAATTCCGAGTGTAATTCTGAAATCTGAGGTCTGAGTTTTAAGATCGGAGCTGTGAGTTCTAAGTCTGAATTCTGAGTTTTGTGTTCTGAGTTGTGAATTCTGTCTTGTGCTGAGTTGTGAAATCTGAGTTCTGAGGAGGTCTGAGTTCTAAGATCTGAATTCAGAATTCTGAGTTCTGAATTGCGAGTTCTGAGGTGTGAGTTTGAATTTGAATTTCTTTGCTTTGAGTCCTGAGTTCTGAATTCAGTGTGGAGCTGAATTATAATTTCTGATTTCAGAATTGTGAGTTCTGGGTTCTGAATTCTGATTTTTGAATATTGAGTTCTGTGTTCTGAATTCTGAGTTCTGTGTTCAGATTTGAATTCTGAATTGTTAGTTCTGAGTTTTAAGATCTGAATTCTGAATTTCTAGTTCTAAATCGTGAACTCTGAGTCATGAATTCTGAGTTACTAGTTCTGAGCTCTGATTTCCGAGTGGAATTCTAAATTCTGAGTTCTGAGTTCTGAATTCTGAGTTCTGAAATCTGAGCTGTGAGTTCTAAGTCTGAATTCTGAGTTTTCAGATCTGATTCCTGAATTCTGCGTTGTTCTGAGTTGTGAAATCTGAGTTCTGAGGAGGTCTGAGTGCTAAGATCTGAATTCAGAATTCTGAGTTCTGAATTGCGAGTTCTGAGTTCTGAATTCTGAGTATGGGTTTTGAGTTCGATATTCTATTTTCTGAGTGACTTAGAATTTCGAACTTCTGTGTTCAGAATTCAGAATTCAGAATTCAGAAATCCTAGTTATGAGTTCTGAACACTGCATTCTGAGTTCTAATATTGAATTCTCGTGTCTGAGTTCAGAATTCTGAGTGCTGAATTTGGAGTTCTGAGGTGTGAGATTTATCTCTGAATTCAGAATTCTGAGTCCTGAATTCTGAGTATGGGTTTTGAGTTCTGAATTCTAAGTTCTGAATGAGTTAGAATTTCGAAGTTCTGAGTTCAGAATTCAGAGTTCTGAATTCCTAGTTCTGAGTCCTGAATTCTTTGTTGTGCTGAGTTGTGAATTCTGAGTTCTGACGAGGTCTGAGTTCTAAGATCTGAATTCAGAAATCTGATTTCTGAATTGCAAGTTCTGAGTTCTGAATTCTGAGTATGAGTTGTGAGTTCTGAATTCTAAGTTCTGAGGTAGGAGTTCTGAATTCTGAGCTGTGAGTTCTAAGTCTGAATTCTGAGTTTTGCGTTCTGAGTCCTGAATTCTGTGTTGTTCTGAGTTGTGAAATCTGAGTTCTGAGGAGGTCTGAGTGCTAAGATCTGATTTCAGAATTCTGAGTTCTGAATTAAGAGTTCTGTGTTCTGAATTCTGAGTATGAGTTTTGAGTACTGAATTCCAAGGTTTGTGTTCAGAATTCAGAATTCAGCATTCCTAGTTCTGAGTTCTGAGTTCTGAACTCTGTATTCTGGGTTCTAATTTTGATTACTGATTTCTGAGCTCAGTATTCTGAGTTTTCAATTTAGAGTTCTGAGCTGTGAGTTTTATCTCTGAATCCTGAGTTCTGAATTCTGAATTCTTAGCTGAATTCTGAGTTCTGAGTTCTGAATTCCGAATACTGAGTCCTGAATTCTGAATTCTGAGTATGAGTTTTGAGCTCTGAATTCCGAATTCAGAGGTGTGAGTTCGAATTTTAATTTCTTTGTTTTGAGTTCTGAATTCTGAATTCTAGTTCTGAATTATGAGTTCATGTTCTGAATTCTGAGTTCTGTGTTCAGAATTTAATTCTGAATTGTTAGTTCTGAGTTTGAAGATCTGAATTCTGAATTGCTAGTTCTGAATTCTGAACTCTGAGCCCTAATTCTGAGTTATTAGTTCTGAGCTCTGAATTCCGAGTGTAATTCTGAAATCTGAGGTCTGAGTTTTAAGATCGGAGCTGTGAGTTCTAAGTCTGAATTCTGAGTTTTGTGTTCTGAGTTGTGAATTCTGTCTTGTGCTGAGTTGTGAAATCTGAGTTCTGAGGAGGTCTGAGTTCTAAGATCTGAATTCAGAATTCTGAGTTCTGAATTGCGAGTTCTGAGGTGTGAGTTTGAATTTGAATTTCTTTGCTTTGAGTCCTGAGTTCTGAATTCAGTGTGGAGCTGAATTATAATTTCTGATTTCAGAATTGTGAGTTCTGGGTTCTGAATTCTGATTTTTGAATATTGAGTTCTGTGTTCTGAATTCTGAGTTCTGTGTTCAGATTTGAATTCTGAATTGTTAGTTCTGAGTTTTAAGATCTGAATTCTGAATTTCTAGTTCTAAATCGTGAACTCTGAGTCATGAATTCTGAGTTACTAGTTCTGAGCTCTGATTTCCGAGTGGAATTCTAAATTCTGAGTTCTGAGTTCTGAATTCTGAGTTCTGAAATCTGAGCTGTGAGTTCTAAGTCTGAATTCTGAGTTTTCAGATCTGATTCCTGAATTCTGCGTTGTTCTGAGTTGTGAAATCTGAGTTCTGAGGAGGTCTGAGTGCTAAGATCTGAATTCAGAATCCTGAGTTCTGAATTGCGAGTTCTGAGTTCTGAATTCTGAGTATGGGTTTTGAGTTCGATATTCTATTTTCTGAGTGACTTAGAATTTCGAACTTCTGTGTTCAGAATTCAGAATTCAGAATTCAGAAATCCTAGTTATGAGTTCTGAACACTGCATTCTGAGTTCTAATATTGAATTCTCGTGTCTGAGTTCAGAATTCTGAGTGCTGAATTTGGAGTTCTGAGGTGTGAGATTTATCTCTGAATTCAGAATTCTGAGTTCTGAATTCTGAGTATGGGTTTTGAGTTCTGAATTCTAAGTTCTGAATGAGTTAGAATTTCGAAGTTCTGAGTTCAGAATTCAGAGTTCTGAATTCCTAGTTCTGAGTCCTGAATTCTTTGTTGTGCTGAGTTGTGAATTCTGAGTTCTGACGAGGTCTGAGTTCTAAGATCTGAATTCAGAAATCTGATTTCTGAATTGCAAGTTCTGAGTTCTGAATTCTGAGTATGAGTTGTGAGTTCTGAATTCTAAGTTCTGAGGTAGGAGTTCTGAATTCTGAGCTGTGAGTTCTAAGTCTGAATTCTGAGTTTTGAGTTCTGAGTCCTGAATTCTGTGTTGTTCTGAGTTGTGAAATCTGAGTTCTGAGGAGGTCTGAGTGCTAAGATCTGATTTCAGAATTCTGAGTTCTGAATTAAGAGTTCTGTGTTCTGAATTCTGAGTATGAGTTTTGAGTACTGAATTCCAAGGTTTGTGTTCAGAATTCAGAATTCAGCATTCCTAGTTCTGAGTTCTGAGTTCTGAACTCTGTATTCTGGGTTCTAATTTTGATTACTGATTTCTGAGCTCAGTATTCTGAGTTTTCAATTTAGAGTTCTGAGCTGTGAGTTTTATCTCTGAATCCTGAGTTCTGAATTCTGAATTCTTAGCTGAATTCTGAGTTCTGAGTTCTGAATTCCGAATACTGAGTCCTGAATTCTGAATTCTGAGTATGAGTTTTGAGCTCTGAATTCCGAATTCAGAGGTGTGAGTTCGAATTTTAATTTCTTTGTTTTGAGTTCTGAATTCTGAATTCTAGTTCTGAATTATGAGTTCATGTTCTGAATTCTGAGTTCTGTGTTCAGAATTTAATTCTGAATTGTTAGTTCTGAGTTTGAAGATCTGAATTCTGAATTGCTAGTTCTGAATTCTGAACTCTGAGCCCTAATTCTGAGTTATTAGTTCTGAGCTCTGAATTCCGAGTGTAATTCTGAAATCTGAGGTCTGAGTTTTAAGATCGGAGCTGTGAGTTCTAAGTCTGAATTCTGAGTTTTGTGTTCTGAGTTGTGAATTCTGTCTTGTGCTGAGTTGTGAAATCTGAGTTCTGAGGAGGTCTGAGTTCTAAGATCTGAATTCAGAATTCTGAGTTCTGAATTGCGAGTTCTGAGGTGTGAGTTTGAATTTGAATTTCTTTGCTTTGAGTCCTGAGTTCTGAATTCAGTGTGGAGCTGAATTATAATTTCTGATTTCAGAATTGTGAGTTCTGGGTTCTGAATTCTGATTTTTGAATATTGAGTTCTGTGTTCTGAATTCTGAGTTCTGTGTTCAGATTTGAATTCTGAATTGTTAGTTCTGAGTTTTAAGATCTGAATTCTGAATTTCTAGTTCTAAATCGTGAACTCTGAGTCATGAATTCTGAGTTACTAGTTCTGAGCTCTGATTTCCGAGTGGAATTCTAAATTCTGAGTTCTGAGTTCTGAATTCTGAGTTCTGAAATCTGAGCTGTGAGTTCTAAGTCTGAATTCTGAGTTTTCAGATCTGATTCCTGAATTCTGCGTTGTTCTGAGTTGTGAAATCTGAGTTCTGAGGAGGTCTGAGTGCTAAGATCTGAATTCAGAATTCTGAGTTCTGAATTGCGAGTTCTGAGTTCTGAATTCTGAGTATGGGTTTTGAGTTCGATATTCTATTTTCTGAGTGACTTAGAATTTCGAACTTCTGTGTTCAGAATTCAGAATTCAGAATTCAGAAATCCTAGTTATGAGTTCTGAACACTGCATTCTGAGTTCTAATATTGAATTCTCGTGTCTGAGTTCAGAATTCTGAGTGCTGAATTTGGAGTTCTGAGGTGTGAGATTTATCTCTGAATTCAGAATTCTGAGTTCTGAATTCTGAGTATGGGTTTTGAGTTCTGAATTCTAAGTTCTGAATGAGTTAGAATTTCGAAGTTCTGAGTTCAGAATTCAGAGCTCTGAATTCCTAGTTCTGAGTCCTGAATTCTTTGTTGTGCTGAGTTGTGAATTCTGAGTTCTGACGAGGTCTGAGTTCTAAGATCTGAATTCAGAAATCTGATTTCTGAATTGCAAGTTCTGAGTTCTGAATTCTGAGTATGAGTTGTGAGTTCTGAATTCTAAGTTCTGAGGTAGGAGTTCTGAATTCTGAGCTGTGAGTTCTAAGTCTGAATTCTGAGTTTTGAGTTCTGAGTCCTGAATTCTGTGTTGTTCTGAGTTGTGAAATCTGAGTTCTGAGGAGGTCTGAGTGCTAAGATCTGATTTCAGAATTCTGAGTTCTGAATTAAGAGTTCTGTGTTCTGAATTCTGAGTATGAGTTTTGAGTACTGAATTCCAAGGTTTGTGTTCAGAATTCAGAATTCAGCATTCCTAGTTCTGAGTTCTGAGTTCTGAACTCTGTATTCTGGGTTCTAATTTTGATTACTGATTTCTGAGCTCAGTATTCTGAGTTTTCAATTTAGAGTTCTGAGCTGTGAGTTTTATCTCTGAATCCTGAGTTCTGAATTCTGAATTCTTAGCTGAATTCTGAGTTCTGAGTTCTGAATTCCGAATACTGAGTCCTGAATTCTGAATTCTGAGTATGAGTTTTGAGCTCTGAATTCCGAATTCAGAGGTGTGAGTTCGAATTTTAATTTCTTTGTTTTGAGTTCTGAATTCTGAATTCTAGTTCTGAATTATGAGTTCATGTTCTGAATTCTGAGTTCTGTGTTCAGAATTTAATTCTGAATTGTTAGTTCTGAGTTTGAAGATCTGAATTCTGAATTGCTAGTTCTGAATTCTGAACTCTGAGCCCTAATTCTGAGTTATTAGTTCTGAGCTCTGAATTCCGAGTGTAATTCTGAAATCTGAGGTCTGAGTTTTAAGATCGGAGCTGTGAGTTCTAAGTCTGAATTCTGAGTTTTGTGTTCTGAGTTGTGAATTCTGTCTTGTGCTGAGTTGTGAAATCTGAGTTCTGAGGAGGTCTGAGTTCTAAGATCTGAATTCAGAATTCTGAGTTCTGAATTGCGAGTTCTGAGGTGTGAGTTTGAATTTGAATTTCTTTGCTTTGAGTCCTGAGTTCTGAATTCAGTGTGGAGCTGAATTATAATTTCTGATTTCAGAATTGTGAGTTCTGGGTTCTGAATTCTGATTTTTGAATATTGAGTTCTGTGTTCTGAATTCTGAGTTCTGTGTTCAGATTTGAATTCTGAATTGTTAGTTCTGAGTTTTAAGATCTGAATTCTGAATTTCTAGTTCTAAATCGTGAACTCTGAGTCATGAATTCTGAGTTACTAGTTCTGAGCTCTGATTTCCGAGTGGAATTCTAAATTCTGAGTTCTGAGTTCTGAATTCTGAGTTCTGAAATCTGAGCTGTGAGTTCTAAGTCTGAATTCTGAGTTTTCAGATCTGATTCCTGAATTCTGCGTTGTTCTGAGTTGTGAAATCTGAGTTCTGAGGAGGTCTGAGTGCTAAGATCTGAATTCAGAATTCTGAGTTCTGAATTGCGAGTTCTGAGTTCTGAATTCTGAGTATGGGTTTTGAGTTCGATATTCTATTTTCTGAGTGACTTAGAATTTCGAACTTCTGTGTTCAGAATTCAGAATTCAGAATTCAGAAATCCTAGTTATGAGTTCTGAACACTGCATTCTGAGTTCTAATATTGAATTCTCGTGTCTGAGTTCAGAATTCTGAGTGCTGAATTTGGAGTTCTGAGGTGTGAGATTTATCTCTGAATTCAGAATTCTGAGTCCTGAATTCTGAGTATGGGTTTTGAGTTCTGAATTCTAAGTTCTGAATGAGTTAGAATTTCGAAGTTCTGAGTTCAGAATTCAGAGTTCTGAATTCCTAGTTCTGAGTCCTGAATTCTTTGTTGTGCTGAGTTGTGAATTCTGAGTTCTGACGAGGTCTGAGTTCTAAGATCTGAATTCAGAAATCTGATTTCTGAATTGCAAGTTCTGAGTTCTGAATTCTGAGTATGAGTTGTGAGTTCTGAATTCTAAGTTCTGAGGTAGGAGTTCTGAATTCTGAGCTGTGAGTTCTAAGTCTGAATTCTGAGTTTTGAGTTCTGAGTCCTGAATTCTGTGTTGTTCTGAGTTGTGAAATCTGAGTTCTGAGGAGGTCTGAGTGCTAAGATCTGATTTCAGAATTCTGAGTTCTGAATTAAGAGTTCTGTGTTCTGAATTCTGAGTATGAGTTTTGAGTACTGAATTCCAAGGTTTGTGTTCAGAATTCAGAATTCAGCATTCCTAGTTCTGAGTTCTGAGTTCTGAACTCTGTATTCTGGGTTCTAATTTTGATTACTGATTTCTGAGCTCAGTATTCTGAGTTTTCAATTTAGAGTTCTGAGCTGTGAGTTTTATCTCTGAATCCTGAGTTCTGAATTCTGAATTCTTAGCTGAATTCTGAGTTCTGAGTTCTGAATTCCGAATACTGAGTCCTGAATTCTGAATTCTGAGTATGAGTTTTGAGCTCTGAATTCCGAATTCAGAGGTGTGAGTTCGAATTTTAATTTCTTTGTTTTGAGTTCTGAATTCTGAATTCTAGTTCTGAATTATGAGTTCATGTTCTGAATTCTGAGTTCTGTGTTCAGAATTTAATTCTGAATTGTTAGTTCTGAGTTTGAAGATCTGAATTCTGAATTGCTAGTTCTGAATTCTGAACTCTGAGCCCTAATTCTGAGTTATTAGTTCTGAGCTCTGAATTCCGAGTGTAATTCTGAAATCTGAGGTCTGAGTTTTAAGATCGGAGCTGTGAGTTCTAAGTCTGAATTCTGAGTTTTGTGTTCTGAGTTGTGAATTCTGTCTTGTGCTGAGTTGTGAAATCTGAGTTCTGAGGAGGTCTGAGTTCTAAGATCTGAATTCAGAATTCTGAGTTCTGAATTGCGAGTTCTGAGGTGTGAGTTTGAATTTGAATTTCTTTGCTTTGAGTCCTGAGTTCTGAATTCAGTGTGGAGCTGAATTATAATTTCTGATTTCAGAATTGTGAGTTCTGGGTTCTGAATTCTGATTTTTGAATATTGAGTTCTGTGTTCTGAATTCTGAGTTCTGTGTTCAGATTTGAATTCTGAATTGTTAGTTCTGAGTTTTAAGATCTGAATTCTGAATTTCTAGTTCTAAATCGTGAACTCTGAGTCATGAATTCTGAGTTACTAGTTCTGAGCTCTGATTTCCGAGTGGAATTCTAAATTCTGAGTTCTGAGTTCTGAATTCTGAGTTCTGAAATCTGAGCTGTGAGTTCTAAGTCTGAATTCTGAGTTTTCAGATCTGATTCCTGAATTCTGCGTTGTTCTGAGTTGTGAAATCTGAGTTCTGAGGAGGTCTGAGTGCTAAGATCTGAATTCAGAATCCTGAGTTCTGAATTGCGAGTTCTGAGTTCTGAATTCTGAGTATGGGTTTTGAGTTCGATATTCTATTTTCTGAGTGACTTAGAATTTCGAACTTCTGTGTTCAGAATTCAGAATTCAGAATTCAGAAATCCTAGTTATGAGTTCTGAACACTGCATTCTGAGTTCTAATATTGAATTCTCGTGTCTGAGTTCAGAATTCTGAGTGCTGAATTTGGAGTTCTGAGGTGTGAGATTTATCTCTGAATTCAGAATTCTGAGTTCTGAATTCTGAGTATGGGTTTTGAGTTCTGAATTCTAAGTTCTGAATGAGTTAGAATTTCGAAGTTCTGAGTTCAGAATTCAGAGTTCTGAATTCCTAGTTCTGAGTCCTGAATTCTTTGTTGTGCTGAGTTGTGAATTCTGAGTTCTGACGAGGTCTGAGTTCTAAGATCTGAATTCAGAAATCTGATTTCTGAATTGCAAGTTCTGAGTTCTGAATTCTGAGTATGAGTTGTGAGTTCTGAATTCTAAGTTCTGAGGTAGGAGTTCTGAATTCTGAGCTGTGAGTTCTAAGTCTGAATTCTGAGTTTTGCGTTCTGAGTCCTGAATTCTGTGTTGTTCTGAGTTGTGAAATCTGAGTTCTGAGGAGGTCTGAGTGCTAAGATCTGATTTCAGAATTCTGAGTTCTGAATTAAGAGTTCTGTGTTCTGAATTCTGAGTATGAGTTTTGAGTACTGAATTCCAAGGTTTGTGTTCAGAATTCAGAATTCAGCATTCCTAGTTCTGAGTTCTGAGTTCTGAACTCTGTATTCTGGGTTCTAATTTTGATTACTGATTTCTGAGCTCAGTATTCTGAGTTTTCAATTTAGAGTTCTGAGCTGTGAGTTTTATCTCTGAATCCTGAGTTCTGAATTCTGAATTCTTAGCTGAATTCTGAGTTCTGAGTTCTGAATTCCGAATACTGAGTCCTGAATTCTGAATTCTGAGTATGAGTTTTGAGCTCTGAATTCCGAATTCAGAGGTGTGAGTTCGAATTTTAATTTCTTTGTTTTGAGTTCTGAATTCTGAATTCTAGTTCTGAATTATGAGTTCATGTTCTGAATTCTGAGTTCTGTGTTCAGAATTTAATTCTGAATTGTTAGTTCTGAGTTTGAAGATCTGAATTCTGAATTGCTAGTTCTGAATTCTGAACTCTGAGCCCTAATTCTGAGTTATTAGTTCTGAGCTCTGAATTCCGAGTGTAATTCTGAAATCTGAGGTCTGAGTTTTAAGATCGGAGCTGTGAGTTCTAAGTCTGAATTCTGAGTTTTGTGTTCTGAGTTGTGAATTCTGTCTTGTGCTGAGTTGTGAAATCTGAGTTCTGAGGAGGTCTGAGTTCTAAGATCTGAATTCAGAATTCTGAGTTCTGAATTGCGAGTTCTGAGGTGTGAGTTTGAATTTGAATTTCTTTGCTTTGAGTCCTGAGTTCTGAATTCAGTGTGGAGCTGAATTATAATTTCTGATTTCAGAATTGTGAGTTCTGGGTTCTGAATTCTGATTTTTGAATATTGAGTTCTGTGTTCTGAATTCTGAGTTCTGTGTTCAGATTTGAATTCTGAATTGTTAGTTCTGAGTTTTAAGATCTGAATTCTGAATTTCTAGTTCTAAATCGTGAACTCTGAGTCATGAATTCTGAGTTACTAGTTCTGAGCTCTGATTTCCGAGTGGAATTCTAAATTCTGAGTTCTGAGTTCTGAATTCTGAGTTCTGAAATCTGAGCTGTGAGTTCTAAGTCTGAATTCTGAGTTTTCAGATCTGATTCCTGAATTCTGCGTTGTTCTGAGTTGTGAAATCTGAGTTCTGAGGAGGTCTGAGTGCTAAGATCTGAATTCAGAATTCTGAGTTCTGAATTGCGAGTTCTGAGTTCTGAATTCTGAGTATGGGTTTTGAGTTCGATATTCTATTTTCTGAGTGACTTAGAATTTCGAACTTCTGTGTTCAGAATTCAGAATTCAGAATTCAGAAATCCTAGTTATGAGTTCTGAACACTGCATTCTGAGTTCTAATATTGAATTCTCGTGTCTGAGTTCAGAATTCTGAGTGCTGAATTTGGAGTTCTGAGGTGTGAGATTTATCTCTGAATTCAGAATTCTGAGTTCTGAATTCTGAGTATGGGTTTTGAGTTCTGAATTCTAAGTTCTGAATGAGTTAGAATTTCGAAGTTCTGAGTTCAGAATTCAGAGTTCTGAATTCCTAGTTCTGAGTCCTGAATTCTTTGTTGTGCTGAGTTGTGAATTCTGAGTTCTGACGAGGTCTGAGTTCTAAGATCTGAATTCAGAAATCTGATTTCTGAATTGCAAGTTCTGAGTTCTGAATTCTGAGTATGAGTTGTGAGTTCTGAATTCTAAGTTCTGAGGTAGGAGTTCTGAATTCTGAGCTGTGAGTTCTAAGTCTGAATTCTGAGTTTTGAGTTCTGAGTCCTGAATTCTGTGTTGTTCTGAGTTGTGAAATCTGAGTTCTGAGGAGGTCTGAGTGCTAAGATCTGATTTCAGAATTCTGAGTTCTGAATTAAGAGTTCTGTGTTCTGAATTCTGAGTATGAGTTTTGAGTACTGAATTCCAAGGTTTGTGTTCAGAATTCAGAATTCAGCATTCCTAGTTCTGAGTTCTGAGTTCTGAACTCTGTATTCTGGGTTCTAATTTTGATTACTGATTTCTGAGCTCAGTATTCTGAGTTTTCAATTTAGAGTTCTGAGCTGTGAGTTTTATCTCTGAATCCTGAGTTCTGAATTCTGAATTCTTAGCTGAATTCTGAGTTCTGAGTTCTGAATTCCGAATACTGAGTCCTGAATTCTGAATTCTGAGTATGAGTTTTGAGCTCTGAATTCCGAATTTAGAGGTGTGAGTTCGAATTTTAATTTCTTTGTTTTGAGTTCTGAATTCTGAATTCTAGTTCTGAATTATGAGTTCATGTTCTGAATTCTGAGTTCTGTGTTCAGAATTTAATTCTGAATTGTTAGTTCTGAGTTTGAAGATCTGAATTCTGAATTGCTAGTTCTGAATTCTGAACTCTGAGCCCTAATTCTGAGTTATTAGTTCTGAGCTCTGAATTCCGAGTGTAATTCTGAAATCTGAGGTCTGAGTTTTAAGATCGGAGCTGTGAGTTCTAAGTCTGAATTCTGAGTTTTGTGTTCTGAGTTGTGAATTCTGTCTTGTGCTGAGTTGTGAAATCTGAGTTCTGAGGAGGTCTGAGTTCTAAGATCTGAATTCAGAATTCTGAGTTCTGAATTGCGAGTTCTGAGGTGTGAGTTTGAATTTGAATTTCTTTGCTTTGAGTCCTGAGTTCTGAATTCAGTGTGGAGCTGAATTATAATTTCTGATTTCAGAATTGTGAGTTCTGGGTTCTGAATTCTGATTTTTGAATATTGAGTTCTGTGTTCTGAATTCTGAGTTCTGTGTTCAGATTTGAATTCTGAATTGTTAGTTCTGAGTTTTAAGATCTGAATTCTGAATTTCTAGTTCTAAATCGTGAACTCTGAGTCATGAATTCTGAGTTACTAGTTCTGAGCTCTGATTTCCGAGTGGAATTCTAAATTCTGAGTTCTGAGTTCTGAATTCTGAGTTCTGAAATCTGAGCTGTGAGTTCTAAGTCTGAATTCTGAGTTTTCAGATCTGATTCCTGAATTCTGCGTTGTTCTGAGTTGTGAAATCTGAGTTCTGAGGAGGTCTGAGTGCTAAGATCTGAATTCAGAATTCTGAGTTCTGAATTGCGAGTTCTGAGTTCTGAATTCTGAGTATGGGTTTTGAGTCCGATATTCTATTTTCTGAGTGACTTAGAATTTCGAACTTCTGTGTTCAGAATTCAGAATTCAGAATTCAGAAATCCTAGTTATGAGTTCTGAACACTGCATTCTGAGTTCTAATATTGAATTCTCGTGTCTGAGTTCAGAATTCTGAGTGCTGAATTTGGAGTTCTGAGGTGTGAGATTTATCTCTGAATTCAGAATTCTGAGTTCTGAATTCTGAGTATGGGTTTTGAGTTCTGAATTCTAAGTTCTGAATGAGTTAGAATTTCGAAGTTCTGAGTTCAGAATTCAGAGTTCTGAATTCCTAGTTCTGAGTCCTGAATTCTTTGTTGTGCTGAGTTGTGAATTCTGAGTTCTGACGAGGTCTGAGTTCTAAGATCTGAATTCAGAAATCTGATTTCTGAATTGCAAGTTCTGAGTTCTGAATTCTGAGTATGAGTTGTGAGTTCTGAATTCTAAGTTCTGAGGTAGGAGTTCTGAATTCTGAGCTGTGAGTTCTAAGTCTGAATTCTGAGTTTTGCGTTCTGAGTCCTGAATTCTGTGTTGTTCTGAGTTGTGAAATCTGAGTTCTGAGGAGGTCTGAGTGCTAAGATCTGATTTCAGAATTCTGAGTTCTGAATTAAGAGTTCTGTGTTCTGAATTCTGAGTATGAGTTTTGAGTACTGAATTCCAAGGTTTGTGTTCAGAATTCAGAATTCAGCATTCCTAGTTCTGAGTTCTGAGTTCTGAACTCTGTATTCTGGGTTCTAATTTTGATTACTGATTTCTGAGCTCAGTATTCTGAGTTTTCAATTTAGAGTTCTGAGCTGTGAGTTTTATCTCTGAATCCTGAGTTCTGAATTCTGAATTCTTAGCTGAATTCTGAGTTCTGAGTTCTGAATTCCGAATACTGAGTCCTGAATTCTGAATTCTGAGTATGAGTTTTGAGCTCTGAATTCCGAATTCAGAGGTGTGAGTTCGAATTTTAATTTCTTTGTTTTGAGTTCTGAATTCTGAATTCTAGTTCTGAATTATGAGTTCATGTTCTGAATTCTGAGTTCTGTGTTCAGAATTTAATTCTGAATTGTTAGTTCTGAGTTTGAAGATCTGAATTCTGAATTGCTAGTTCTGAATTCTGAACTCTGAGCCCTAATTCTGAGTTATTAGTTCTGAGCTCTGAATTCCGAGTGTAATTCTGAAATCTGAGGTCTGAGTTTTAAGATCGGAGCTGTGAGTTCTAAGTCTGAATTCTGAGTTTTGTGTTCTGAGTTGTGAATTCTGTCTTGTGCTGAGTTGTGAAATCTGAGTTCTGAGGAGGTCTGAGTTCTAAGATCTGAATTCAGAATTCTGAGTTCTGAATTGCGAGTTCTGAGGTGTGAGTTTGAATTTGAATTTCTTTGCTTTGAGTCCTGAGTTCTGAATTCAGTGTGGAGCTGAATTATAATTTCTGATTTCAGAATTGTGAGTTCTGGGTTCTGAATTCTGATTTTTGAATATTGAGTTCTGTGTTCTGAATTCTGAGTTCTGTGTTCAGATTTGAATTCTGAATTGTTAGTTCTGAGTTTTAAGATCTGAATTCTGAATTTCTAGTTCTAAATCGTGAACTCTGAGTCATGAATTCTGAGTTACTAGTTCTGAGCTCTGATTTCCGAGTGGAATTCTAAATTCTGAGTTCTGAGTTCTGAATTCTGAGTTCTGAAATCTGAGCTGTGAGTTCTAAGTCTGAATTCTGAGTTTTCAGATCTGATTCCTGAATTCTGCGTTGTTCTGAGTTGTGAAATCTGAGTTCTGAGGAGGTCTGAGTGCTAAGATCTGAATTCAGAATTCTGAGTTCTGAATTGCGAGTTCTGAGTTCTGAATTCTGAGTATGGGTTTTGAGTTCGATATTCTATTTTCTGAGTGACTTAGAATTTCGAACTTCTGTGTTCAGAATTCAGAATTCAGAATTCAGAAATCCTAGTTATGAGTTCTGAACACTGCATTCTGAGTTCTAATATTGAATTCTCGTGTCTGAGTTCAGAATTCTGAGTGCTGAATTTGGAGTTCTG
The DNA here is from genome assembly GCF_030435755.1 of Ochotona princeps. Classification (NCBI taxonomy): domain Eukaryota; kingdom Metazoa; phylum Chordata; class Mammalia; order Lagomorpha; family Ochotonidae; genus Ochotona; species Ochotona princeps. The sequence continues at coordinate 2,974,639 of NC_080838.1, forward strand.
AGGTGTGAGATTTATCTCTGAATTCAGAATTCTGAGTTCTGAATTCTGAGTATGGGTTTTGAGTTCTGAATTCTAAGTTCTGAATGAGTTAGAATTTCGAAGTTCTGAGTTCAGAATTCAGAGTTCTGAATTCCTAGTTCTGAGTCCTGAATTCTTTGTTGTGCTGAGTTGTGAATTCTGAGTTCTGACGAGGTCTGAGTTCTAAGATCTGAATTCAGAAATCTGATTTCTGAATTGCAAGTTCTGAGTTCTGAATTCTGAGTATGAGTTGTGAGTTCTGAATTCTAAGTTCTGAGGTAGGAGTTCTGAATTCTGAGCTGTGAGTTCTAAGTCTGAATTCTGAGTTTTGCGTTCTGAGTCCTGAATTCTGTGTTGTTCTGAGTTGTGAAATCTGAGTTCTGAGGAGGTCTGAGTGCTAAGATCTGATTTCAGAATTCTGAGTTCTGAATTAAGAGTTCTGTGTTCTGAATTCTGAGTATGAGTTTTGAGTACTGAATTCCAAGGTTTGTGTTCAGAATTCAGAATTCAGCATTCCTAGTTCTGAGTTCTGAGTTCTGAACTCTGTATTCTGGGTTCTAATTTTGATTACTGATTTCTGAGCTCAGTATTCTGAGTTTTCAATTTAGAGTTCTGAGCTGTGAGTTTTATCTCTGAATCCTGAGTTCTGAATTCTGAATTCTTAGCTGAATTCTGAGTTCTGAGTTCTGAATTCCGAATACTGAGTCCTGAATTCTGAATTCTGAGTATGAGTTTTGAGCTCTGAATTCCGAATTCAGAGGTGTGAGTTCGAATTTTAATTTCTTTGTTTTGAGTTCTGAATTCTGAATTCTAGTTCTGAATTATGAGTTCATGTTCTGAATTCTGAGTTCTGTGTTCAGAATTTAATTCTGAATTGTTAGTTCTGAGTTTGAAGATCTGAATTCTGAATTGCTAGTTCTGAATTCTGAACTCTGAGCCCTAATTCTGAGTTATTAGTTCTGAGCTCTGAATTCCGAGTGTAATTCTGAAATCTGAGGTCTGAGTTTTAAGATCGGAGCTGTGAGTTCTAAGTCTGAATTCTGAGTTTTGTGTTCTGAGTTGTGAATTCTGTCTTGTGCTGAGTTGTGAAATCTGAGTTCTGAGGAGGTCTGAGTTCTAAGATCTGAATTCAGAATTCTGAGTTCTGAATTGCGAGTTCTGAGGTGTGAGTTTGAATTTGAATTTCTTTGCTTTGAGTCCTGAGTTCTGAATTCAGTGTGGAGCTGAATTATAATTTCTGATTTCAGAATTGTGAGTTCTGGGTTCTGAATTCTGATTTTTGAATATTGAGTTCTGTGTTCTGAATTCTGAGTTCTGTGTTCAGATTTGAATTCTGAATTGTTAGTTCTGAGTTTTAAGATCTGAATTCTGAATTTCTAGTTCTAAATCGTGAACTCTGAGTCATGAATTCTGAGTTACTAGTTCTGAGCTCTGATTTCCGAGTGGAATTCTAAATTCTGAGTTCTGAGTTCTGAATTCTGAGTTCTGAAATCTGAGCTGTGAGTTCTAAGTCTGAATTCTGAGTTTTGAGTTCTGAGTCCTGAATTCTGTGTTGTTCTGAGTTGTGAAATCTGAGTTCTGAGGAGGTCTGAGTGCTAAGATCTGAATTCAGAATTCTGAGTTCTGAATTGCGAGTTCTGAGTTCTGAATTCTGAGTATGGGTTTTGAGTTCGATATTCTATTTTCTGAGTGACTTAGAATTTCGAACTTCTGTGTTCAGAATTCAGAATTCAGAATTCAGAAATCCTAGTTATGAGTTCTGAACACTGCATTCTGAGTTCTAATATTGAATTCTCGTGTCTGAGTTCAGAATTCTGAGTGCTGAATTTGGAGTTCTGAGGTGTGAGATTTATCTCTGAATTCAGAATTCTGAGTCCTGAATTCTGAGTATGGGTTTTGAGTTCTGAATTCTAAGTTCTGAATGAGTTAGAATTTCGAAGTTCTGAGTTCAGAATTCAGAGTTCTGAATTCCTAGTTCTGAGTCCTGAATTCTTTGTTGTGCTGAGTTGTGAATTCTGAGTTCTGACGAGGTCTGAGTTCTAAGATCTGAATTCAGAAATCTGATTTCTGAATTGCAAGTTCTGAGTTCTGAATTCTGAGTATGAGTTGTGAGTTCTGAATTCTAAGTTCTGAGGTAGGAGTTCTGAATTCTGAGCTGTGAGTTCTAAGTCTGAATTCTGAGTTTTGAGTTCTGAGTCCTGAATTCTGTGTTGTTCTGAGTTGTGAAATCTGAGTTCTGAGGAGGTCTGAGTGCTAAGATCTGATTTCAGAATTCTGAGTTCTGAATTAAGAGTTCTGTGTTCTGAATTCTGAGTATGAGTTCTGAGTACTGAATTCCAAGGTTTGTGTTCAGAATTCAGAATTCAGCATTCCTAGTTCTGAGTTCTGAGTTCTGAACTCTGTATTCTGGGTTCTAATTTTGATTACTGATTTCTGAGCTCAGTATTCTGAGTTTTCAATTTAGAGTTCTGAGCTGTGAGTTTTATCTCTGAATCCTGAGTTCTGAATTCTGAATTCTTAGCTGAATTCTGAGTTCTGAGTTCTGAATTCCGAATACTGAGTCCTGAATTCTGAATTCTGAGTATGAGTTTTGAGCTCTGAATTCCGAATTTAGAGGTGTGAGTTCGAATTTTAATTTCTTTGTTTTGAGTTCTGAATTCTGAATTCTAGTTCTGAATTATGAGTTCATGTTCTGAATTCTGAGTTCTGTGTTCAGAATTTAATTCTGAATTGTTAGTTCTGAGTTTGAAGATCTGAATTCTGAATTGCTAGTTCTGAATTCTGAACTCTGAGCCCTAATTCTGAGTTATTAGTTCTGAGCTCTGAATTCCGAGTGTAATTCTGAAATCTGAGGTCTGAGTTTTAAGATCGGAGCTGTGAGTTCTAAGTCTGAATTCTGAGTTTTGTGTTCTGAGTTGTGAATTCTGTCTTGTGCTGAGTTGTGAAATCTGAGTTCTGAGGAGGTCTGAGTTCTAAGATCTGAATTCAGAATTCTGAGTTCTGAATTGCGAGTTCTGAGGTGTGAGTTTGAATTTGAATTTCTTTGCTTTGAGTCCTGAGTTCTGAATTCAGTGTGGAGCTGAATTATAATTTCTGATTTCAGAATTGTGAGTTCTGGGTTCTGAATTCTGATTTTTGAATATTGAGTTCTGTGTTCTGAATTCTGAGTTCTGTGTTCAGATTTGAATTCTGAATTGTTAGTTCTGAGTTTTAAGATCTGAATTCTGAATTTCTAGTTCTAAATCGTGAACTCTGAGTCATGAATTCTGAGTTACTAGTTCTGAGCTCTGATTTCCGAGTGGAATTCTAAATTCTGAGTTCTGAGTTCTGAATTCTGAGTTCTGAAATCTGAGCTGTGAGTTCTAAGTCTGAATTCTGAGTTTTCAGATCTGATTCCTGAATTCTGCGTTGTTCTGAGTTGTGAAATCTGAGTTCTGAGGAGGTCTGAGTGCTAAGATCTGAATTCAGAATTCTGAGTTCTGAATTGCGAGTTCTGAGTTCTGAATTCTGAGTATGGGTTTTGAGTCCGATATTCTATTTTCTGAGTGACTTAGAATTTCGAACTTCTGTGTTCAGAATTCAGAATTCAGAATTCAGAAATCCTAGTTATGAGTTCTGAACACTGCATTCTGAGTTCTAATATTGAATTCTCGTGTCTGAGTTCAGAATTCTGAGTGCTGAATTTGGAGTTCTGAGGTGTGAGATTTATCTCTGAATTCAGAATTCTGAGTTCTGAATTCTGAGTATGGGTTTTGAGTTCTGAATTCTAAGTTCTGAATGAGTTAGAATTTCGAAGTTCTGAGTTCAGAATTCAGAGTTCTGAATTCCTAGTTCTGAGTCCTGAATTCTTTGTTGTGCTGAGTTGTGAATTCTGAGTTCTGACGAGGTCTGAGTTCTAAGATCTGAATTCAGAAATCTGATTTCTGAATTGCAAGTTCTGAGTTCTGAATTCTGAGTATGAGTTGTGAGTTCTGAATTCTAAGTTCTGAGGTAGGAGTTCTGAATTCTGAGCTGTGAGTTCTAAGTCTGAATTCTGAGTTTTGAGTTCTGAGTCCTGAATTCTGTGTTGTTCTGAGTTGTGAAATCTGAGTTCTGAGGAGGTCTGAGTGCTAAGATCTGATTTCAGAATTCTGAGTTCTGAATTAAGAGTTCTGTGTTCTGAATTCTGAGTATGAGTTTTGAGTACTGAATTCCAAGGTTTGTGTTCAGAATTCAGAATTCAGCATTCCTAGTTCTGAGTTCTGAGTTCTGAACTCTGTATTCTGGGTTCTAATTTTGATTACTGATTTCTGAGCTCAGTATTCTGAGTTTTCAATTTAGAGTTCTGAGCTGTGAGTTTTATCTCTGAATCCTGAGTTCTGAATTCTGAATTCTTAGCTGAATTCTGAGTTCTGAGTTCTGAATTCCGAATACTGAGTCCTGAATTCTGAATTCTGAGTATGAGTTTTGAGCTCTGAATTCCGAATTCAGAGGTGTGAGTTCGAATTTTAATTTCTTTGTTTTGAGTTCTGAATTCTGAATTCTAGTTCTGAATTATGAGTTCATGTTCTGAATTCTGAGTTCTGTGTTCAGAATTTAATTCTGAATTGTTAGTTCTGAGTTTGAAGATCTGAATTCTGAATTGCTAGTTCTGAATTCTGAACTCTGAGCCCTAATTCTGAGTTATTAGTTCTGAGCTCTGAATTCCGAGTGTAATTCTGAAATCTGAGGTCTGAGTTTTAAGATCGGAGCTGTGAGTTCTAAGTCTGAATTCTGAGTTTTGTGTTCTGAGTTGTGAATTCTGTCTTGTGCTGAGTTGTGAAATCTGAGTTCTGAGGAGGTCTGAGTTCTAAGATCTGAATTCAGAATTCTGAGTTCTGAATTGCGAGTTCTGAGGTGTGAGTTTGAATTTGAATTTCTTTGCTTTGAGTCCTGAGTTCTGAATTCAGTGTGGAGCTGAATTATAATTTCTGATTTCAGAATTGTGAGTTCTGGGTTCTGAATTCTGATTTTTGAATATTGAGTTCTGTGTTCTGAATTCTGAGTTCTGTGTTCAGATTTGAATTCTGAATTGTTAGTTCTGAGTTTTAAGATCTGAATTCTGAATTTCTAGTTCTAAATCGTGAACTCTGAGTCATGAATTCTGAGTTACTAGTTCTGAGCTCTGATTTCCGAGTGGAATTCTAAATTCTGAGTTCTGAGTTCTGAATTCTGAGTTCTGAAATCTGAGCTGTGAGTTCTAAGTCTGAATTCTGAGTTTTCAGATCTGATTCCTGAATTCTGCGTTGTTCTGAGTTGTGAAATCTGAGTTCTGAGGAGGTCTGAGTGCTAAGATCTGAATTCAGAATTCTGAGTTCTGAATTGCGAGTTCTGAGTTCTGAATTCTGAGTATGGGTTTTGAGTTCGATATTCTATTTTCTGAGTGACTTAGAATTTCGAACTTCTGTGTTCAGAATTCAGAATTCAGAATTCAGAAATCCTAGTTATGAGTTCTGAACACTGCATTCTGAGTTCTAATATTGAATTCTCGTGTCTGAGTTCAGAATTCTGAGTGCTGAATTTGGAGTTCTGAGGTGTGAGATTTATCTCTGAATTCAGAATTCTGAGTTCTGAATTCTGAGTATGGGTTTTGAGTTCTGAATTCTAAGTTCTGAATGAGTTAGAATTTCGAAGTTCTGAGTTCAGAATTCAGAGTTCTGAATTCCTAGTTCTGAGTCCTGAATTCTTTGTTGTGCTGAGTTGTGAATTCTGAGTTCTGACGAGGTCTGAGTTCTAAGATCTGAATTCAGAAATCTGATTTCTGAATTGCAAGTTCTGAGTTCTGAATTCTGAGTATGAGTTGTGAGTTCTGAATTCTAAGTTCTGAGGTAGGAGTTCTGAATTCTGAGCTGTGAGTTCTAAGTCTGAATTCTGAGTTTTGCGTTCTGAGTCCTGAATTCTGTGTTGTTCTGAGTTGTGAAATCTGAGTTCTGAGGAGGTCTGAGTGCTAAGATCTGATTTCAGAATTCTGAGTTCTGAATTAAGAGTTCTGTGTTCTGAATTCTGAGTATGAGTTTTGAGTACTGAATTCCAAGGTTTGTGTTCAGAATTCAGAATTCAGCATTCCTAGTTCTGAGTTCTGAGTTCTGAACTCTGTATTCTGGGTTCTAATTTTGATTACTGATTTCTGAGCTCAGTATTCTGAGTTTTCAATTTAGAGTTCTGAGCTGTGAGTTTTATCTCTGAATCCTGAGTTCTGAATTCTGAATTCTTAGCTGAATTCTGAGTTCTGAGTTCTGAATTCCGAATACTGAGTCCTGAATTCTGAATTCTGAGTATGAGTTTTGAGCTCTGAATTCCGAATTCAGAGGTGTGAGTTCGAATTTTAATTTCTTTGTTTTGAGTTCTGAATTCTGAATTCTAGTTCTGAATTATGAGTTCATGTTCTGAATTCTGAGTTCTGTGTTCAGAATTTAATTCTGAATTGTTAGTTCTGAGTTTGAAGATCTGAATTCTGAATTGCTAGTTCTGAATTCTGAACTCTGAGCCCTAATTCTGAGTTATTAGTTCTGAGCTCTGAATTCCGAGTGTAATTCTGAAATCTGAGGTCTGAGTTTTAAGATCGGAGCTGTGAGTTCTAAGTCTGAATTCTGAGTTTTGTGTTCTGAGTTGTGAATTCTGTCTTGTGCTGAGTTGTGAAATCTGAGTTCTGAGGAGGTCTGAGTTCTAAGATCTGAATTCAGAATTCTGAGTTCTGAATTGCGAGTTCTGAGGTGTGAGTTTGAATTTGAATTTCTTTGCTTTGAGTCCTGAGTTCTGAATTCAGTGTGGAGCTGAATTATAATTTCTGATTTCAGAATTGTGAGTTCTGGGTTCTGAATTCTGATTTTTGAATATTGAGTTCTGTGTTCTGAATTCTGAGTTCTGTGTTCAGATTTGAATTCTGAATTGTTAGTTCTGAGTTTTAAGATCTGAATTCTGAATTTCTAGTTCTAAATCGTGAACTCTGAGTCATGAATTCTGAGTTACTAGTTCTGAGCTCTGATTTCCGAGTGGAATTCTAAATTCTGAGTTCTGAGTTCTGAATTCTGAGTTCTGAAATCTGAGCTGTGAGTTCTAAGTCTGAATTCTGAGTTTTGAGTTCTGAGTCCTGAATTCTGTGTTGTTCTGAGTTGTGAAATCTGAGTTCTGAGGAGGTCTGAGTGCTAAGATCTGAATTCAGAATTCTGAGTTCTGAATTGCGAGTTCTGAGTTCTGAATTCTGAGTATGGGTTTTGAGTTCGATATTCTATTTTCTGAGTGACTTAGAATTTCGAACTTCTGTGTTCAGAATTCAGAATTCAGAATTCAGAAATCCTAGTTATGAGTTCTGAACACTGCATTCTGAGTTCTAATATTGAATTCTCGTGTCTGAGTTCAGAATTCTGAGTGCTGAATTTGGAGTTCTGAGGTGTGAGATTTATCTCTGAATTCAGAATTCTGAGTTCTGAATTCTGAGTATGGGTTTTGAGTTCTGAATTCTAAGTTCTGAATGAGTTAGAATTTCGAAGTTCTGAGTTCAGAATTCAGAGTTCTGAATTCCTAGTTCTGAGTCCTGAATTCTTTGTTGTGCTGAGTTGTGAATTCTGAGTTCTGACGAGGTCTGAGTTCTAAGATCTGAATTCAGAAATCTGATTTCTGAATTGCAAGTTCTGAGTTCTGAATTCTGAGTATGAGTTGTGAGTTCTGAATTCTAAGTTCTGAGGTAGGAGTTCTGAATTCTGAGCTGTGAGTTCTAAGTCTGAATTCTGAGTTTTGAGTTCTGAGTCCTGAATTCTGTGTTGTTCTGAGTTGTGAAATCTGAGTTCTGAGGAGGTCTGAGTGCTAAGATCTGATTTCAGAATTCTGAGTTCTGAATTAAGAGTTCTGTGTTCTGAATTCTGAGTATGAGTTTTGAGTACTGAATTCCAAGGTTTGTGTTCAGAATTCAGAATTCAGCATTCCTAGTTCTGAGTTCTGAGTTCTGAACTCTGTATTCTGGGTTCTAATTTTGATTACTGATTTCTGAGCTCAGTATTCTGAGTTTTCAATTTAGAGTTCTGAGCTGTGAGTTTTATCTCTGAATCCTGAGTTCTGAATTCTGAATTCTTAGCTGAATTCTGAGTTCTGAGTTCTGAATTCCGAATACTGAGTCCTGAATTCTGAATTCTGAGTATGAGTTTTGAGCTCTGAATTCCGAATTCAGAGGTGTGAGTTCGAATTTTAATTTCTTTGTTTTGAGTTCTGAATTCTGAATTCTAGTTCTGAATTATGAGTTCATGTTCTGAATTCTGAGTTCTGTGTTCAGAATTTAATTCTGAATTGTTAGTTCTGAGTTTGAAGATCTGAATTCTGAATTGCTAGTTCTGAATTCTGAACTCTGAGCCCTAATTCTGAGTTATTAGTTCTGAGCTCTGAATTCCGAGTGTAATTCTGAAATCTGAGGTCTGAGTTTTAAGATCGGAGCTGTGAGTTCTAAGTCTGAATTCTGAGTTTTGTGTTCTGAGTTGTGAATTCTGTCTTGTGCTGAGTTGTGAAATCTGAGTTCTGAGGAGGTCTGAGTTCTAAGATCTGAATTCAGAATTCTGAGTTCTGAATTGCGAGTTCTGAGGTGTGAGTTTGAATTTGAATTTCTTTGCTTTGAGTCCTGAGTTCTGAATTCAGTGTGGAGCTGAATTATAATTTCTGATTTCAGAATTGTGAGTTCTGGGTTCTGAATTCTGATTTTTGAATATTGAGTTCTGTGTTCTGAATTCTGAGTTCTGTGTTCAGATTTGAATTCTGAATTGTTAGTTCTGAGTTTTAAGATCTGAATTCTGAATTTCTAGTTCTAAATCGTGAACTCTGAGTCATGAATTCTGAGTTACTAGTTCTGAGCTCTGATTTCCGAGTGGAATTCTAAATTCTGAGTTCTGAGTTCTGAATTCTGAGTTCTGAAATCTGAGCTGTGAGTTCTAAGTCTGAATTCTGAGTTTTGAGTTCTGAGTCCTGAATTCTGTGTTGTTCTGAGTTGTGAAATCTGAGTTCTGAGGAGGTCTGAGTGCTAAGATCTGAATTCAGAATTCTGAGTTCTGAATTGCGAGTTCTGAGTTCTGAATTCTGAGTATGGGTTTTGAGTTCGATATTCTATTTTCTGAGTGACTTAGAATTTCGAACTTCTGTGTTCAGAATTCAGAATTCAGAATTCAGAAATCCTAGTTATGAGTTCTGAACACTGCATTCTGAGTTCTAATATTGAATTCTCGTGTCTGAGTTCAGAATTCTGAGTGCTGAATTTGGAGTTCTGAGGTGTGAGATTTATCTCTGAATTCAGAATTCTGAGTCCTGAATTCTGAGTATGGGTTTTGAGTTCTGAATTCTAAGTTCTGAATGAGTTAGAATTTCGAAGTTCTGAGTTCAGAATTCAGAGTTCTGAATTCCTAGTTCTGAGTCCTGAATTCTTTGTTGTGCTGAGTTGTGAATTCTGAGTTCTGACGAGGTCTGAGTTCTAAGATCTGAATTCAGAAATCTGATTTCTGAATTGCAAGTTCTGAGTTCTGAATTCTGAGTATGAGTTGTGAGTTCTGAATTCTAAGTTCTGAGGTAGGAGTTCTGAATTCTGAGCTGTGAGTTCTAAGTCTGAATTCTGAGTTTTGAGTTCTGAGTCCTGAATTCTGTGTTGTTCTGAGTTGTGAAATCTGAGTTCTGAGGAGGTCTGAGTGCTAAGATCTGATTTCAGAATTCTGAGTTCTGAATTAAGAGTTCTGTGTTCTGAATTCTGAGTATGAGTTCTGAGTACTGAATTCCAAGGTTTGTGTTCAGAATTCAGAATTCAGCATTCCTAGTTCTGAGTTCTGAGTTCTGAACTCTGTATTCTGGGTTCTAATTTTGATTACTGATTTCTGAGCTCAGTATTCTGAGTTTTCAATTTAGAGTTCTGAGCTGTGAGTTTTATCTCTGAATCCTGAGTTCTGAATTCTGAATTCTTAGCTGAATTCTGAGTTCTGAGTTCTGAATTCCGAATACTGAGTCCTGAATTCTGAATTCTGAGTATGAGTTTTGAGCTCTGAATTCCGAATTCAGAGGTGTGAGTTCGAATTTTAATTTCTTTGTTTTGAGTTCTGAATTCTGAATTCTAGTTCTGAATTATGAGTTCATGTTCTGAATTCTGAGTTCTGTGTTCAGAATTTAATTCTGAATTGTTAGTTCTGAGTTTGAAGATCTGAATTCTGAATTGCTAGTTCTGAATTCTGAACTCTGAGCCCTAATTCTGAGTTATTAGTTCTGAGCTCTGAATTCCGAGTGTAATTCTGAAATCTGAGGTCTGAGTTTTAAGATCGGAGCTGTGAGTTCTAAGTCTGAATTCTGAGTTTTGTGTTCTGAGTTGTGAATTCTGTCTTGTGCTGAGTTGTGAAATCTGAGTTCTGAGGAGGTCTGAGTTCTAAGATCTGAATTCAGAATTCTGAGTTCTGAATTGCGAGTTCTGAGGTGTGAGTTTGAATTTGAATTTCTTTGCTTTGAGTCCTGAGTTCTGAATTCAGTGTGGAGCTGAATTATAATTTCTGATTTCAGAATTGTGAGTTCTGGGTTCTGAATTCTGATTTTTGAATATTGAGTTCTGTGTTCTGAATTCTGAGTTCTGTGTTCAGATTTGAATTCTGAATTGTTAGTTCTGAGTTTTAAGATCTGAATTCTGAATTTCTAGTTCTAAATCGTGAACTCTGAGTCATGAATTCTGAGTTACTAGTTCTGAGCTCTGATTTCCGAGTGGAATTCTAAATTCTGAGTTCTGAGTTCTGAATTCTGAGTTCTGAAATCTGAGCTGTGAGTTCTAAGTCTGAATTCTGAGTTTTCAGATCTGATTCCTGAATTCTGCGTTGTTCTGAGTTGTGAAATCTGAGTTCTGAGGAGGTCTGAGTGCTAAGATCTGAATTCAGAATTCTGAGTTCTGAATTGCGAGTTCTGAGTTCTGAATTCTGAGTATGGGTTTTGAGTTCGATATTCTATTTTCTGAGTGACTTAGAATTTCGAACTTCTGTGTTCAGAATTCAGAATTCAGAATTCAGAAATCCTAGTTATGAGTTCTGAACACTGCATTCTGAGTTCTAATATTGAATTCTCGTGTCTGAGTTCAGAATTCTGAGTGCTGAATTTGGAGTTCTGAGGTGTGAGATTTATCTCTGAATTCAGAATTCTGAGTTCTGAATTCTGAGTATGGGTTTTGAGTTCTGAATTCTAAGTTCTGAATGAGTTAGAATTTCGAAGTTCTGAGTTCAGAATTCAGAGTTCTGAATTCCTAGTTCTGAGTCCTGAATTCTTTGTTGTGCTGAGTTGTGAATTCTGAGTTCTGACGAGGTCTGAGTTCTAAGATCTGAATTCAGAAATCTGATTTCTGAATTGCAAGTTCTGAGTTCTGAATTCTGAGTATGAGTTGTGAGTTCTGAATTCTAAGTTCTGAGGTAGGAGTTCTGAATTCTGAGCTGTGAGTTCTAAGTCTGAATTCTGAGTTTTGAGTTCTGAGTCCTGAATTCTGTGTTGTTCTGAGTTGTGAAATCTGAGTTCTGAGGAGGTCTGAGTGCTAAGATCTGATTTCAGAATTCTGAGTTCTGAATTAAGAGTTCTGTGTTCTGAATTCTGAGTATGAGTTTTGAGTACTGAATTCCAAGGTTTGTGTTCAGAATTCAGAATTCAGCATTCCTAGTTCTGAGTTCTGAGTTCTGAACTCTGTATTCTGGGTTCTAATTTTGATTACTGATTTCTGAGCTCAGTATTCTGAGTTTTCAATTTAGAGTTCTGAGCTGTGAGTTTTATCTCTGAATCCTGAGTTCTGAATTCTGAATTCTTAGCTGAATTCTGAGTTCTGAGTTCTGAATTCCGAATACTGAGTCCTGAATTCTGAATTCTGAGTATGAGTTTTGAGCTCTGAATTCCGAATTCAGAGGTGTGAGTTCGAATTTTAATTTCTTTGTTTTGAGTTCTGAATTCTGAATTCTAGTTCTGAATTATGAGTTCATGTTCTGAATTCTGAGTTCTGTGTTCAGAATTTAATTCTGAATTGTTAGTTCTGAGTTTGAAGATCTGAATTCTGAATTGCTAGTTCTGAATTCTGAACTCTGAGCCCTAATTCTGAGTTATTAGTTCTGAGCTCTGAATTCCGAGTGTAATTCTGAAATCTGAGGTCTGAGTTTTAAGATCGGAGCTGTGAGTTCTAAGTCTGAATTCTGAGTTTTGTGTTCTGAGTTGTGAATTCTGTCTTGTGCTGAGTTGTGAAATCTGAGTTCTGAGGAGGTCTGAGTTCTAAGATCTGAATTCAGAATTCTGAGTTCTGAATTGCGAGTTCTGAGGTGTGAGTTTGAATTTGAATTTCTTTGCTTTGAGTCCTGAGTTCTGAATTCAGTGTGGAGCTGAATTATAATTTCTGATTTCAGAATTGTGAGTTCTGGGTTCTGAATTCTGATTTTTGAATATTGAGTTCTGTGTTCTGAATTCTGAGTTCTGTGTTCAGATTTGAATTCTGAATTGTTAGTTCTGAGTTTTAAGATCTGAATTCTGAATTTCTAGTTCTAAATCGTGAACTCTGAGTCATGAATTCTGAGTTACTAGTTCTGAGCTCTGATTTCCGAGTGGAATTCTAAATTCTGAGTTCTGAGTTCTGAATTCTGAGTTCTGAAATCTGAGCTGTGAGTTCTAAGTCTGAATTCTGAGTTTTCAGATCTGATTCCTGAATTCTGCGTTGTTCTGAGTTGTGAAATCTGAGTTCTGAGGAGGTCTGAGTGCTAAGATCTGAATTCAGAATTCTGAGTTCTGAATTGCGAGTTCTGAGTTCTGAATTCTGAGTATGGGTTTTGAGTTCGATATTCTATTTTCTGAGTGACTTAGAATTTCGAACTTCTGTGTTCAGAATTCAGAATTCAGAATTCAGAAATCCTAGTTATGAGTTCTGAACACTGCATTCTGAGTTCTAATATTGAATTCTCGTGTCTGAGTTCAGAATTCTGAGTGCTGAATTTGGAGTTCTGAGGTGTGAGATTTATCTCTGAATTCAGAATTCTGAGTCCTGAATTCTGAGTATGGGTTTTGAGTTCTGAATTCTAAGTTCTGAATGAGTTAGAATTTCGAAGTTCTGAGTTCAGAATTCAGAGTTCTGAATTCCTAGTTCTGAGTCCTGAATTCTTTGTTGTGCTGAGTTGTGAATTCTGAGTTCTGACGAGGTCTGAGTTCTAAGATCTGAATTCAGAAATCTGATTTCTGAATTGCAAGTTCTGAGTTCTGAATTCTGAGTATGAGTTGTGAGTTCTGAATTCTAAGTTCTGAGGTAGGAGTTCTGAATTCTGAGCTGTGAGTTCTAAGTCTGAATTCTGAGTTTTGCGTTCTGAGTCCTGAATTCTGTGTTGTTCTGAGTTGTGAAATCTGAGTTCTGAGGAGGTCTGAGTGCTAAGATCTGATTTCAGAATTCTGAGTTCTGAATTAAGAGTTCTGTGTTCTGAATTCTGAGTATGAGTTTTGAGTACTGAATTCCAAGGTTTGTGTTCAGAATTCAGAATTCAGCATTCCTAGTTCTGAGTTCTGAGTTCTGAACTCTGTATTCTGGGTTCTAATTTTGATTACTGATTTCTGAGCTCAGTATTCTGAGTTTTCAATTTAGAGTTCTGAGCTGTGAGTTTTATCTCTGAATCCTGAGTTCTGAATTCTGAATTCTTAGCTGAATTCTGAGTTCTGAGTTCTGAATTCCGAATACTGAGTCCTGAATTCTGAATTCTGAGTATGAGTTTTGAGCTCTGAATTCCGAATTCAGAGGTGTGAGTTCGAATTTTAATTTCTTTGTTTTGAGTTCTGAATTCTGAATTCTAGTTCTGAATTATGAGTTCATGTTCTGAATTCTGAGTTCTGTGTTCAGAATTTAATTCTGAATTGTTAGTTCTGAGTTTGAAGATCTGAATTCTGAATTGCTAGTTCTGAATTCTGAACTCTGAGCCCTAATTCTGAGTTATTAGTTCTGAGCTCTGAATTCCGAGTGTAATTCTGAAATCTGAGGTCTGAGTTTTAAGATCGGAGCTGTGAGTTCTAAGTCTGAATTCTGAGTTTTGTGTTCTGAGTTGTGAATTCTGTCTTGTGCTGAGTTGTGAAATCTGAGTTCTGAGGAGGTCTGAGTTCTAAGATCTGAATTCAGAATTCTGAGTTCTGAATTGCGAGTTCTGAGGTGTGAGTTTGAATTTGAATTTCTTTGCTTTGAGTCCTGAGTTCTGAATTCAGTGTGGAGCTGAATTATAATTTCTGATTTCAGAATTGTGAGTTCTGGGTTCTGAATTCTGATTTTTGAATATTGAGTTCTGTGTTCTGAATTCTGAGTTCTGTGTTCAGATTTGAATTCTGAATTGTTAGTTCTGAGTTTTAAGATCTGAATTCTGAATTTCTAGTTCTAAATCGTGAACTCTGAGTCATGAATTCTGAGTTACTAGTTCTGAGCTCTGATTTCCGAGTGGAATTCTAAATTCTGAGTTCTGAGTTCTGAATTCTGAGTTCTGAAATCTGAGCTGTGAGTTCTAAGTCTGAATTCTGAGTTTTGAGTTCTGAGTCCTGAATTCTGTGTTGTTCTGAGTTGTGAAATCTGAGTTCTGAGGAGGTCTGAGTGCTAAGATCTGAATTCAGAATTCTGAGTTCTGAATTGCGAGTTCTGAGTTCTGAATTCTGAGTATGGGTTTTGAGTTCGATATTCTATTTTCTGAGTGACTTAGAATTTCGAACTTCTGTGTTCAGAATTCAGAATTCAGAATTCAGAAATCCTAGTTATGAGTTCTGAACACTGCATTCTGAGTTCTAATATTGAATTCTCGTGTCTGAGTTCAGAATTCTGAGTGCTGAATTTGGAGTTCTGAGGTGTGAGATTTATCTCTGAATTCAGAATTCTGAGTCCTGAATTCTGAGTATGGGTTTTGAGTTCTGAATTCTAAGTTCTGAATGAGTTAGAATTTCGAAGTTCTGAGTTCAGAATTCAGAGTTCTGAATTCCTAGTTCTGAGTCCTGAATTCTTTGTTGTGCTGAGTTGTGAATTCTGAGTTCTGACGAGGTCTGAGTTCTAAGATCTGAATTCAGAAATCTGATTTCTGAATTGCAAGTTCTGAGTTCTGAATTCTGAGTATGAGTTGTGAGTTCTGAATTCTAAGTTCTGAGGTAGGAGTTCTGAATTCTGAGCTGTGAGTTCTAAGTCTGAATTCTGAGTTTTGAGTTCTGAGTCCTGAATTCTGTGTTGTTCTGAGTTGTGAAATCTGAGTTCTGAGGAGGTCTGAGTGCTAAGATCTGATTTCAGAATTCTGAGTTCTGAATTGCGAGTTCTGTGTTCTGAATTCTGAGTATGAGTTTTGAGTACTGAATTCCAAGGTTTGTGTTCAGAATTCAGAATTCAGCATTCCTAGTTCTGAGTTCTGAGTTCTGAACTCTGTATTCTGGGTTCTAATTTTGATTACTGATTTCTGAGCTCAGTATTCTGAGTTTTCAATTTAGAGTTCTGAGCTGTGAGTTTTATCTCTGAATCCTGAGTTCTGAATTCTGAATTCTTAGCTGAATTCTGAGTTCTGAGTTCTGAATTCCGAATACTGAGTCCTGAATTCTGAATTCTGAGTATGAGTTTTGAGCTCTGAATTCCGAATTCAGAGGTGTGAGTTCGAATTTTAATTTCTTTGTTTTGAGTTCTGAATTCTGAATTCTAGTTCTGAATTATGAGTTCATGTTCTGAATTCTGAGTTCTGTGTTCAGAATTTAATTCTGAATTGTTAGTTCTGAGTTTGAAGATCTGAATTCTGAATTGCTAGTTCTGAATTCTGAACTCTGAGCCCTAATTCTGAGTTATTAGTTCTGAGCTCTGAATTCCGAGTGTAATTCTGAAATCTGAGGTCTGAGTTTTAAGATCGGAGCTGTGAGTTCTAAGTCTGAATTCTGAGTTTTGTGTTCTGAGTTGTGAATTCTGTCTTGTGCTGAGTTGTGAAATCTGAGTTCTGAGGAGGTCTGAGTTCTAAGATCTGAATTCAGAATTCTGAGTTCTGAATTGCGAGTTCTGAGGTGTGAGTTTGAATTTGAATTTCTTTGCTTTGAGTCCTGAGTTCTGAATTCAGTGTGGAGCTGAATTATAATTTCTGATTTCAGAATTGTGAGTTCTGGGTTCTGAATTCTGATTTTTGAATATTGAGTTCTGTGTTCTGAATTCTGAGTTCTGTGTTCAGATTTGAATTCTGAATTGTTAGTTCTGAGTTTTAAGATCTGAATTCTGAATTTCTAGTTCTAAATCGTGAACTCTGAGTCATGAATTCTGAGTTACTAGTTCTGAGCTCTGATTTCCGAGTGGAATTCTAAATTCTGAGTTCTGAGTTCTGAATTCTGAGTTCTGAAATCTGAGCTGTGAGTTCTAAGTCTGAATTCTGAGTTTTCAGATCTGATTCCTGAATTCTGCGTTGTTCTGAGTTGTGAAATCTGAGTTCTGAGGAGGTCTGAGTGCTAAGATCTGAATTCAGAATCCTGAGTTCTGAATTGCGAGTTCTGAGTTCTGAATTCTGAGTATGGGTTTTGAGTTCGATATTCTATTTTCTGAGTGACTTAGAATTTCAAACTTCTGTGTTCAGAATTCAGAATTCAGAATTCAGAAATCCTAGTTATGAGTTCTGAACACTGCATTCTGAGTTCTAATATTGAATTCTCGTGTCTGAGTTCAGAATTCTGAGTGCTGAATTTGGAGTTCTGAGGTGTGAGATTTATCTCTGAATTCAGAATTCTGAGTTCTGAATTCTGAGTATGGGTTTTGAGTTCTGAATTCTAAGTTCTGAATGAGTTAGAATTTCGAAGTTCTGAGTTCAGAATTCAGAGTTCTGAATTCCTAGTTCTGAGTCCTGAATTCTTTGTTGTGCTGAGTTGTGAATTCTGAGTTCTGACGAGGTCTGAGTTCTAAGATCTGAATTCAGAAATCTGATTTCTGAATTGCAAGTTCTGAGTTCTGAATTCTGAGTATGAGTTGTGAGTTCTGAATTCTAAGTTCTGAGGTAGGAGTTCTGAATTCTGAGCTGTGAGTTCTAAGTCTGAATTCTGAGTTTTGAGTTCTGAGTCCTGAATTCTGTGTTGCTCTGAGTTGTGAAATCTGAGTTCTGAGGAGGTCTGAGTGCTAAGATCTGATTTCAGAATTCTGAGTTCTGAATTAAGAGTTCTGTGTTCTGAATTCTGAGTATGAGTTTTGAGTACTGAATTCCAAGGTTTGTGTTCAGAATTCAGAATTCAGCATTCCTAGTTCTGAGTTCTGAGTTCTGAACTCTGTATTCTGGGTTCTAATTTTGATTACTGATTTCTGAGCTCAGTATTCTGAGTTTTCAATTTAGAGTTCTGAGCTGTGAGTTTTATCTCTGAATCCTGAGTTCTGAATTCTGAATTCTTAGCTGAATTCTGAGTTCTGAGTTCTGAATTCCGAATACTGAGTCCTGAATTCTGAATTCTGAGTATGAGTTTTGAGCTCTGAATTCCGAATTCAGAGGTGTGAGTTCGAATTTTAATTTCTTTGTTTTGAGTTCTGAATTCTGAATTCTAGTTCTGAATTATGAGTTCATGTTCTGAATTCTGAGTTCTGTGTTCAGAATTTAATTCTGAATTGTTAGTTCTGAGTTTGAAGATCTGAATTCTGAATTGCTAGTTCTGAATTCTGAACTCTGAGCCCTAATTCTGAGTTATTAGTTCTGAGCTCTGAATTCCGAGTGTAATTCTGAAATCTGAGGTCTGAGTTTTAAGATCGGAGCTGTGAGTTCTAAGTCTGAATTCTGAGTTTTGTGTTCTGAGTTGTGAATTCTGTCTTGTGCTGAGTTGTGAAATCTGAGTTCTGAGGAGGTCTGAGTTCTAAGATCTGAATTCAGAATTCTGAGTTCTGAATTGCGAGTTCTGAGGTGTGAGTTTGAATTTGAATTTCTTTGCTTTGAGTCCTGAGTTCTGAATTCAGTGTGGAGCTGAATTATAATTTCTGATTTCAGAATTGTGAGTTCTGGGTTCTGAATTCTGATTTTTGAATATTGAGTTCTGTGTTCTGAATTCTGAGTTCTGTGTTCAGATTTGAATTCTGAATTGTTAGTTCTGAGTTTTAAGATCTGAATTCTGAATTTCTAGTTCTAAATCGTGAACTCTGAGTCATGAATTCTGAGTTACTAGTTCTGAGCTCTGATTTCCGAGTGGAATTCTAAATTCTGAGTTCTGAGTTCTGAATTCTGAGTTCTGAAATCTGAGCTGTGAGTTCTAAGTCTGAATTCTGAGTTTTCAGATCTGATTCCTGAATTCTGCGTTGTTCTGAGTTGTGAAATCTGAGTTCTGAGGAGGTCTGAGTGCTAAGATCTGAATTCAGAATTCTGAGTTCTGAATTGCGAGTTCTGAGTTCTGAATTCTGAGTATGGGTTTTGAGTTCGATATTCTATTTTCTGAGTGACTTAGAATTTCGAACTTCTGTGTTCAGAATTCAGAATTCAGAATTCAGAAATCCTAGTTATGAGTTCTGAACACTGCATTCTGAGTTCTAATATTGAATTCTCGTGTCTGAGTTCAGAATTCTGAGTGCTGAATTTGGAGTTCTGAGGTGTGAGATTTATCTCTGAATTCAGAATTCTGAGTTCTGAATTCTGAGTATGGGTTTTGAGTTCTGAATTCTAAGTTCTGAATGAGTTAGAATTTCGAAGTTCTGAGTTCAGAATTCAGAGTTCTGAATTCCTAGTTCTGAGTCCTGAATTCTTTGTTGTGCTGAGTTGTGAATTCTGAGTTCTGACGAGGTCTGAGTTCTAAGATCTGAATTCAGAAATCTGATTTCTGAATTGCAAGTTCTGAGTTCTGAATTCTGAGTATGAGTTGTGAGTTCTGAATTCTAAGTTCTGAGGTAGGAGTTCTGAATTCTGAGCTGTGAGTTCTAAGTCTGAATTCTGAGTTTTGAGTTCTGAGTCCTGAATTCTGTGTTGTTCTGAGTTGTGAAATCTGAGTTCTGAGGAGGTCTGAGTGCTAAGATCTGATTTCAGAATTCTGAGTTCTGAATTAAGAGTTCTGTGTTCTGAATTCTGAGTATGAGTTTTGAGTACTGAATTCCAAGGTTTGTGTTCAGAATTCAGAATTCAGCATTCCTAGTTCTGAGTTCTGAGTTCTGAACTCTGTATTCTGGGTTCTAATTTTGATTACTGATTTCTGAGCTCAGTATTCTGAGTTTTCAATTTAGAGTTCTGAGCTGTGAGTTTTATCTCTGAATCCTGAGTTCTGAATTCTGAATTCTTAGCTGAATTCTGAGTTCTGAGTTCTGAATTCCGAATACTGAGTCCTGAATTCTGAATTCTGAGTATGAGTTTTGAGCTCTGAATTCCGAATTCAGAGGTGTGAGTTCGAATTTTAATTTCTTTGTTTTGAGTTCTGAATTCTGAATTCTAGTTCTGAATTATGAGTTCATGTTCTGAATTCTGAGTTCTGTGTTCAGAATTTAATTCTGAATTGTTAGTTCTGAGTTTGAAGATCTGAATTCTGAATTGCTAGTTCTGAATTCTGAACTCTGAGCCCTAATTCTGAGTTATTAGTTCTGAGCTCTGAATTCCGAGTGTAATTCTGAAATCTGAGGTCTGAGTTTTAAGATCGGAGCTGTGAGTTCTAAGTCTGAATTCTGAGTTTTGTGTTCTGAGTTGTGAATTCTGTCTTGTGCTGAGTTGTGAAATCTGAGTTCTGAGGAGGTCTGAGTTCTAAGATCTGAATTCAGAATTCTGAGTTCTGAATTGCGAGTTCTGAGGTGTGAGTTTGAATTTGAATTTCTTTGCTTTGAGTCCTGAGTTCTGAATTCAGTGTGGAGCTGAATTATAATTTCTGATTTCAGAATTGTGAGTTCTGGGTTCTGAATTCTGATTTTTGAATATTGAGTTCTGTGTTCTGAATTCTGAGTTCTGTGTTCAGATTTGAATTCTGAATTGTTAGTTCTGAGTTTTAAGATCTGAATTCTGAATTTCTAGTTCTAAATCGTGAACTCTGAGTCATGAATTCTGAGTTACTAGTTCTGAGCTCTGATTTCCGAGTGGAATTCTAAATTCTGAGTTCTGAGTTCTGAATTCTGAGTTCTGAAATCTGAGCTGTGAGTTCTAAGTCTGAATTCTGAGTTTTCAGATCTGATTCCTGAATTCTGCGTTGTTCTGAGTTGTGAAATCTGAGTTCTGAGGAGGTCTGAGTGCTAAGATCTGAATTCAGAATTCTGAGTTCTGAATTGCGAGTTCTGAGTTCTGAATTCTGAGTATGGGTTTTGAGTTCGATATTCTATTTTCTGAGTGACTTAGAATTTCGAACTTCTGTGTTCAGAATTCAGAATTCAGAATTCAGAAATCCTAGTTATGAGTTCTGAACACTGCATTCTGAGTTCTAATATTGAATTCTCGTGTCTGAGTTCAGAATTCTGAGTGCTGAATTTGGAGTTCTGAGGTGTGAGATTTATCTCTGAATTCAGAATTCTGAGTTCTGAATTCTGAGTATGGGTTTTGAGTTCTGAATTCTAAGTTCTGAATGAGTTAGAATTTCGAAGTTCTGAGTTCAGAATTCAGAGCTCTGAATTCCTAGTTCTGAGTCCTGAATTCTTTGTTGTGCTGAGTTGTGAATTCTGAGTTCTGACGAGGTCTGAGTTCTAAGATCTGAATTCAGAAATCTGATTTCTGAATTGCAAGTTCTGAGTTCTGAATTCTGAGTATGAGTTGTGAGTTCTGAATTCTAAGTTCTGAGGTAGGAGTTCTGAATTCTGAGCTGTGAGTTCTAAGTCTGAATTCTGAGTTTTGAGTTCTGAGTCCTGAATTCTGTGTTGTTCTGAGTTGTGAAATCTGAGTTCTGAGGAGGTCTGAGTGCTAAGATCTGATTTCAGAATTCTGAGTTCTGAATTAAGAGTTCTGTGTTCTGAATTCTGAGTATGAGTTTTGAGTACTGAATTCCAAGGTTTGTGTTCAGAATTCAGAATTCAGCATTCCTAGTTCTGAGTTCTGAGTTCTGAACTCTGTATTCTGGGTTCTAATTTTGATTACTGATTTCTGAGCTCAGTATTCTGAGTTTTCAATTTAGAGTTCTGAGCTGTGAGTTTTATCTCTGAATCCTGAGTTCTGAATTCTGAATTCTTAGCTGAATTCTGAGTTCTGAGTTCTGAATTCCGAATACTGAGTCCTGAATTCTGAATTCTGAGTATGAGTTTTGAGCTCTGAATTCCGAATTCAGAGGTGTGAGTTCGAATTTTAATTTCTTTGTTTTGAGTTCTGAATTCTGAATTCTAGTTCTGAATTATGAGTTCATGTTCTGAATTCTGAGTTCTGTGTTCAGAATTTAATTCTGAATTGTTAGTTCTGAGTTTGAAGATCTGAATTCTGAATTGCTAGTTCTGAATTCTGAACTCTGAGCCCTAATTCTGAGTTATTAGTTCTGAGCTCTGAATTCCGAGTGTAATTCTGAAATCTGAGGTCTGAGTTTTAAGATCGGAGCTGTGAGTTCTAAGTCTGAATTCTGAGTTTTGTGTTCTGAGTTGTGAATTCTGTCTTGTGCTGAGTTGTGAAATCTGAGTTCTGAGGAGGTCTGAGTTCTAAGATCTGAATTCAGAATTCTGAGTTCTGAATTGCGAGTTCTGAGGTGTGAGTTTGAATTTGAATTTCTTTGCTTTGAGTCCTGAGTTCTGAATTCAGTGTGGAGCTGAATTATAATTTCTGATTTCAGAATTGTGAGTTCTGGGTTCTGAATTCTGATTTTTGAATATTGAGTTCTGTGTTCTGAATTCTGAGTTCTGTGTTCAGATTTGAATTCTGAATTGTTAGTTCTGAGTTTTAAGATCTGAATTCTGAATTTCTAGTTCTAAATCGTGAACTCTGAGTCATGAATTCTGAGTTACTAGTTCTGAGCTCTGATTTCCGAGTGGAATTCTAAATTCTGAGTTCTGAGTTCTGAATTCTGAGTTCTGAAATCTGAGCTGTGAGTTCTAAGTCTGAATTCTGAGTTTTGAGTTCTGAGTCCTGAATTCTGTGTTGTTCTGAGTTGTGAAATCTGAGTTCTGAGGAGGTCTGAGTGCTAAGATCTGAATTCAGAATTCTGAGTTCTGAATTGCGAGTTCTGAGTTCTGAATTCTGAGTATGGGTTTTGAGTTCGATATTCTATTTTCTGAGTGACTTAGAATTTCGAACTTCTGTGTTCAGAATTCAGAATTCAGAATTCAGAAATCCTAGTTATGAGTTCTGAACACTGCATTCTGAGTTCTAATATTGAATTCTCGTGTCTGAGTTCAGAATTCTGAGTGCTGAATTTGGAGTTCTGAGGTGTGAGATTTATCTCTGAATTCAGAATTCTGAGTCCTGAATTCTGAGTATGGGTTTTGAGTTCTGAATTCTAAGTTCTGAATGAGTTAGAATTTCGAAGTTCTGAGTTCAGAATTCAGAGTTCTGAATTCCTAGTTCTGAGTCCTGAATTCTTTGTTGTGCTGAGTTGTGAATTCTGAGTTCTGACGAGGTCTGAGTTCTAAGATCTGAATTCAGAAATCTGATTTCTGAATTGCAAGTTCTGAGTTCTGAATTCTGAGTATGAGTTGTGAGTTCTGAATTCTAAGTTCTGAGGTAGGAGTTCTGAATTCTGAGCTGTGAGTTCTAAGTCTGAATTCTGAGTTTTGAGTTCTGAGTCCTGAATTCTGTGTTGTTCTGAGTTGTGAAATCTGAGTTCTGAGGAGGTCTGAGTGCTAAGATCTGATTTCAGAATTCTGAGTTCTGAATTAAGAGTTCTGTGTTCTGAATTCTGAGTATGAGTTCTGAGTACTGAATTCCAAGGTTTGTGTTCAGAATTCAGAATTCAGCATTCCTAGTTCTGAGTTCTGAGTTCTGAACTCTGTATTCTGGGTTCTAATTTTGATTACTGATTTCTGAGCTCAGTATTCTGAGTTTTCAATTTAGAGTTCTGAGCTGTGAGTTTTATCTCTGAATCCTGAGTTCTGAATTCTGAATTCTTAGCTGAATTCTGAGTTCTGAGTTCTGAATTCCGAATACTGAGTCCTGAATTCTGAATTCTGAGTATGAGTTTTGAGCTCTGAATTCCGAATTTAGAGGTGTGAGTTCGAATTTTAATTTCTTTGTTTTGAGTTCTGAATTCTGAATTCTAGTTCTGAATTATGAGTTCATGTTCTGAATTCTGAGTTCTGTGTTCAGAATTTAATTCTGAATTGTTAGTTCTGAGTTTGAAGATCTGAATTCTGAATTGCTAGTTCTGAATTCTGAACTCTGAGCCCTAATTCTGAGTTATTAGTTCTGAGCTCTGAATTCCGAGTGTAATTCTGAAATCTGAGGTCTGAGTTTTAAGATCGGAGCTGTGAGTTCTAAGTCTGAATTCTGAGTTTTGTGTTCTGAGTTGTGAATTCTGTCTTGTGCTGAGTTGTGAAATCTGAGTTCTGAGGAGGTCTGAGTTCTAAGATCTGAATTCAGAATTCTGAGTTCTGAATTGCGAGTTCTGAGGTGTGAGTTTGAATTTGAATTTCTTTGCTTTGAGTCCTGAGTTCTGAATTCAGTGTGGAGCTGAATTATAATTTCTGATTTCAGAATTGTGAGTTCTGGGTTCTGAATTCTGATTTTTGAATATTGAGTTCTGTGTTCTGAATTCTGAGTTCTGTGTTCAGATTTGAATTCTGAATTGTTAGTTCTGAGTTTTAAGATCTGAATTCTGAATTTCTAGTTCTAAATCGTGAACTCTGAGTCATGAATTCTGAGTTACTAGTTCTGAGCTCTGATTTCCGAGTGGAATTCTAAATTCTGAGTTCTGAGTTCTGAATTCTGAGTTCTGAAATCTGAGCTGTGAGTTCTCAGTCTGAATTCTGAGTTTTCAGATCTGATTCCTGAATTCTGCGTTGTTCTGAGTTGTGAAATCTGAGTTCTGAGGAGGTCTGAGTGCTAAGATCTGAATTCAGAATTCTGAGTTCTGAATTGCGAGTTCTGAGTTCTGAATTCTGAGTATGGGTTTTGAGTCCGATATTCTATTTTCTGAGTGACTTAGAATTTTGAACTTCTGTGTTCAGAATTCAGAATTCAGAATTCAGAAATCCTAGTTATGAGTTCTGAACACTGCATTCTGAGTTCTAATATTGAATTCTCGTGTCTGAGTTCAGAATTCTGAGTGCTGAATTTGGAGTTCTGAGGTGTGAGATTTATCTCTGAATTCAGAATTCTGAGTTCTGAATTCTGAGTATGGGTTTTGAGTTCTGAATTCTAAGTTCTGAATGAGTTAGAATTTCGAAGTTCTGAGTTCAGAATTCAGAGTTCTGAATTCCTAGTTCTGAGTCCTGAATTCTTTGTTGTGCTGAGTTGTGAATTCTGAGTTCTGACGAGGTCTGAGTTCTAAGATCTGAATTCAGAAATCTGATTTCTGAATTGCAAGTTCTGAGTTCTGAATTCTGAGTATGAGTTGTGAGTTCTGAATTCTAAGTTCTGAGGTAGGAGTTCTGAATTCTGAGCTGTGAGTTCTAAGTCTGAATTCTGAGTTTTGCGTTCTGAGTCCTGAATTCTGTGTTGTTCTGAGTTGTGAAATCTGAGTTCTGAGGAGGTCTGAGTGCTAAGATCTGATTTCAGAATTCTGAGTTCTGAATTAAGAGTTCTGTGTTCTGAATTCTGAGTATGAGTTTTGAGTACTGAATTCCAAGGTTTGTGTTCAGAATTCAGAATTCAGCATTCCTAGTTCTGAGTTCTGAGTTCTGAACTCTGTATTCTGGGTTCTAATTTTGATTACTGATTTCTGAGCTCAGTATTCTGAGTTTTCAATTTAGAGTTCTGAGCTGTGAGTTTTATCTCTGAATCCTGAGTTCTGAATTCTGAATTCTTAGCTGAATTCTGAGTTCTGAGTTCTGAATTCCGAATACTGAGTCCTGAATTCTGAATTCTGAGTATGAGTTTTGAGCTCTGAATTCCGAATTCAGAGGTGTGAGTTCGAATTTTAATTTCTTTGTTTTGAGTTCTGAATTCTGAATTCTAGTTCTGAATTATGAGTTCATGTTCTGAATTCTGAGTTCTGTGTTCAGAATTTAATTCTGAATTGTTAGTTCTGAGTTTGAAGATCTGAATTCTGAATTGCTAGTTCTGAATTCTGAACTCTGAGCCCTAATTCTGAGTTATTAGTTCTGAGCTCTGAATTCCGAGTGTAATTCTGAAATCTGAGGTCTGAGTTTTAAGATCGGAGCTGTGAGTTCTAAGTCTGAATTCTGAGTTTTGTGTTCTGAGTTGTGAATTCTGTCTTGTGCTGAGTTGTGAAATCTGAGTTCTGAGGAGGTCTGAGTTCTAAGATCTGAATTCAGAATTCTGAGTTCTGAATTGCGAGTTCTGAGGTGTGAGTTTGAATTTGAATTTCTTTGCTTTGAGTCCTGAGTTCTGAATTCAGTGTGGAGCTGAATTATAATTTCTGATTTCAGAATTGTGAGTTCTGGGTTCTGAATTCTGATTTTTGAATATTGAGTTCTGTGTTCAGATTTGAATTCTGAATTGTTAGTTCTGAGTTTTAAGATCTGAATTCTGAATTTCTAGTTCTAAATCGTGAACTCTGAGTCATGAATTCTGAGTTACTAGTTCTGAGCTCTGATTTCCGAGTGGAATTCTAAATTCTGAGTTCTGAGTTCTGAATTCTGAGTTCTGAAATCTGAGCTGTGAGTTCTAAGTCTGAATTCTGAGTTTTCAGATCTGATTCCTGAATTCTGCGTTGTTCTGAGTTGTGAAATCTGAGTTCTGAGGAGGTCTGAGTGCTAAGATCTGAATTCAGAATTCTGAGTTCTGAATTGCGAGTTCTGAGTTCTGAATTCTGAGTATGGGTTTTGAGTTCGATATTCTATTTTCTGAGTGACTTAGAATTTCGAACTTCTGTGTTCAGAATTCAGAATTCAGAATTCAGAAATCCTAGTTATGAGTTCTGAACACTGCATTCTGAGTTCTAATATTGAATTCTCGTGTCTGAGTTCAGAATTCTGAGTGCTGAATTTGGAGTTCTGAGGTGTGAGATTTATCTCTGAATTCAGAATTCTGAGTTCTGAATTCTGAGTATGGGTTTTGAGTTCTGAATTCTAAGTTCTGAATGAGTTAGAATTTCGAAGTTCTGAGTTCAGAATTCAGAGTTCTGAATTCCTAGTTCTGAGTCCTGAATTCTTTGTTGTGCTGAGTTGTGAATTCTGAGTTCTGACGAGGTCTGAGTTCTAAGATCTGAATTCAGAAATCTGATTTCTGAATTGCAAGTTCTGAGTTCTGAATTCTGAGTATGAGTTGTGAGTTCTGAATTCTAAGTTCTGAGGTAGGAGTTCTGAATTCTGAGCTGTGAGTTCTAAGTCTGAATTCTGAGTTTTGCGTTCTGAGTCCTGAATTCTGTGTTGTTCTGAGTTGTGAAATCTGAGTTCTGAGGAGGTCTGAGTGCTAAGATCTGATTTCAGAATTCTGAGTTCTGAATTAAGAGTTCTGTGTTCTGAATTCTGAGTATGAGTTTTGAGTACTGAATTCCAAGGTTTGTGTTCAGAATTCAGAATTCAGCATTCCTAGTTCTGAGTTCTGAGTTCTGAACTCTGTATTCTGGGTTCTAATTTTGATTACTGATTTCTGAGCTCAGTATTCTGAGTTTTCAATTTAGAGTTCTGAGCTGTGAGTTTTATCTCTGAATCCTGAGTTCTGAATTCTGAATTCTTAGCTGAATTCTGAGTTCTGAGTTCTGAATTCCGAATACTGAGTCCTGAATTCTGAATTCTGAGTATGAGTTTTGAGCTCTGAATTCCGAATTCAGAGGTGTGAGTTCGAATTTTAATTTCTTTGTTTTGAGTTCTGAATTCTGAATTCTAGTTCTGAATTATGAGTTCATGTTCTGAATTCTGAGTTCTGTGTTCAGAATTTAATTCTGAATTGTTAGTTCTGAGTTTGAAGATCTGAATTCTGAATTGCTAGTTCTGAATTCTGAACTCTGAGCCCTAATTCTGAGTTATTAGTTCTGAGCTCTGAATTCCGAGTGTAATTCTGAAATCTGAGGTCTGAGTTTTAAGATCGGAGCTGTGAGTTCTAAGTCTGAATTCTGAGTTTTGTGTTCTGAGTTGTGAATTCTGTCTTGTGCTGAGTTGTGAAATCTGAGTTCTGAGGAGGTCTGAGTTCTAAGATCTGAATTCAGAATTCTGAGTTCTGAATTGCGAGTTCTGAGGTGTGAGTTTGAATTTGAATTTCTTTGCTTTGAGTCCTGAGTTCTGAATTCAGTGTGGAGCTGAATTATAATTTCTGATTTCAGAATTGTGAGTTCTGGGTTCTGAATTCTGATTTTTGAATATTGAGTTCTGTGTTCTGAATTCTGAGTTCTGTGTTCAGATTTGAATTCTGAATTGTTAGTTCTGAGTTTTAAGATCTGAATTCTGAATTTCTAGTTCTAAATCGTGAACTCTGAGTCATGAATTCTGAGTTACTAGTTCTGAGCTCTGATTTCCGAGTGGAATTCTAAATTCTGAGTTCTGAGTTCTGAATTCTGAGTTCTGAAATCTGAGCTGTGAGTTCTAAGTCTGAATTCTGAGTTTTGAGTTCTGAGTCCTGAATTCTGTGTTGTTCTGAGTTGTGAAATCTGAGTTCTGAGGAGGTCTGAGTGCTAAGATCTGAATTCAGAATTCTGAGTTCTGAATTGCGAGTTCTGAGTTCTGAATTCTGAGTATGGGTTTTGAGTTCGATATTCTATTTTCTGAGTGACTTAGAATTTCGAACTTCTGTGTTCAGAATTCAGAATTCAGAATTCAGAAATCCTAGTTATGAGTTCTGAACACTGCATTCTGAGTTCTAATATTGAATTCTCGTGTCTGAGTTCAGAATTCTGAGTGCTGAATTTGGAGTTCTGAGGTGTGAGATTTATCTCTGAATTCAGAATTCTGAGTTCTGAATTCTGAGTATGGGTTTTGAGTTCTGAATTCTAAGTTCTGAATGAGTTAGAATTTCGAAGTTCTGAGTTCAGAATTCAGAGTTCTGAATTCCTAGTTCTGAGTCCTGAATTCTTTGTTGTGCTGAGTTGTGAATTCTGAGTTCTGACGAGGTCTGAGTTCTAAGATCTGAATTCAGAAATCTGATTTCTGAATTGCAAGTTCTGAGTTCTGAATTCTGAGTATGAGTTGTGAGTTCTGAATTCTAAGTTCTGAGGTAGGAGTTCTGAATTCTGAGCTGTGAGTTCTAAGTCTGAATTCTGAGTTTTGAGTTCTGAGTCCTGAATTCTGTGTTGTTCTGAGTTGTGAAATCTGAGTTCTGAGGAGGTCTGAGTGCTAAGATCTGATTTCAGAATTCTGAGTTCTGAATTAAGAGTTCTGTGTTCTGAATTCTGAGTATGAGTTTTGAGTACTGAATTCCAAGGTTTGTGTTCAGAATTCAGAATTCAGCATTCCTAGTTCTGAGTTCTGAGTTCTGAACTCTGTATTCTGGGTTCTAATTTTGATTACTGATTTCTGAGCTCAGTATTCTGAGTTTTCAATTTAGAGTTCTGAGCTGTGAGTTTTATCTCTGAATCCTGAGTTCTGAATTCTGAATTCTTAGCTGAATTCTGAGTTCTGAGTTCTGAATTCCGAATACTGAGTCCTGAATTCTGAATTCTGAGTATGAGTTTTGAGCTCTGAATTCCGAATTCAGAGGTGTGAGTTCGAATTTTAATTTCTTTGTTTTGAGTTCTGAATTCTGAATTCTAGTTCTGAATTATGAGTTCATGTTCTGAATTCTGAGTTCTGTGTTCAGAATTTAATTCTGAATTGTTAGTTCTGAGTTTGAAGATCTGAATTCTGAATTGCTAGTTCTGAATTCTGAACTCTGAGCCCTAATTCTGAGTTATTAGTTCTGAGCTCTGAATTCCGAGTGTAATTCTGAAATCTGAGGTCTGAGTTTTAAGATCGGAGCTGTGAGTTCTAAGTCTGAATTCTGAGTTTTGTGTTCTGAGTTGTGAATTCTGTCTTGTGCTGAGTTGTGAAATCTGAGTTCTGAGGAGGTCTGAGTTCTAAGATCTGAATTCAGAATTCTGAGTTCTGAATTGCGAGTTCTGAGGTGTGAGTTTGAATTTGAATTTCTTTGCTTTGAGTCCTGAGTTCTGAATTCAGTGTGGAGCTGAATTATAATTTCTGATTTCAGAATTGTGAGTTCTGGGTTCTGAATTCTGATTTTTGAATATTGAGTTCTGTGTTCTGAATTCTGAGTTCTGTGTTCAGATTTGAATTCTGAATTGTTAGTTCTGAGTTTTAAGATCTGAATTCTGAATTTCTAGTTCTAAATCGTGAACTCTGAGTCATGAATTCTGAGTTACTAGTTCTGAGCTCTGATTTCCGAGTGGAATTCTAAATTCTGAGTTCTGAGTTCTGAATTCTGAGTTCTGAAATCTGAGCTGTGAGTTCTAAGTCTGAATTCTGAGTTTTGAGTTCTGAGTCCTGAATTCTGTGTTGTTCTGAGTTGTGAAATCTGAGTTCTGAGGAGGTCTGAGTGCTAAGATCTGAATTCAGAATTCTGAGTTCTGAATTGCGAGTTCTGAGTTCTGAATTCTGAGTATGGGTTTTGAGTTCGATATTCTATTTTCTGAGTGACTTAGAATTTCGAACTTCTGTGTTCAGAATTCAGAATTCAGAATTCAGAAATCCTAGTTATGAGTTCTGAACACTGCATTCTGAGTTCTAATATTGAATTCTCGTGTCTGAGTTCAGAATTCTGAGTGCTGAATTTGGAGTTCTGAGGTGTGAGATTTATCTCTGAATTCAGAATTCTGAGTCCTGAATTCTGAGTATGGGTTTTGAGTTCTGAATTCTAAGTTCTGAATGAGTTAGAATTTCGAAGTTCTGAGTTCAGAATTCAGAGTTCTGAATTCCTAGTTCTGAGTCCTGAATTCTTTGTTGTGCTGAGTTGTGAATTCTGAGTTCTGACGAGGTCTGAGTTCTAAGATCTGAATTCAGAAATCTGATTTCTGAATTGCAAGTTCTGAGTTCTGAATTCTGAGTATGAGTTGTGAGTTCTGAATTCTAAGTTCTGAGGTAGGAGTTCTGAATTCTGAGCTGTGAGTTCTAAGTCTGAATTCTGAGTTTTGAGTTCTGAGTCCTGAATTCTGTGTTGTTCTGAGTTGTGAAATCTGAGTTCTGAGGAGGTCTGAGTGCTAAGATCTGATTTCAGAATTCTGAGTTCTGAATTAAGAGTTCTGTGTTCTGAATTCTGAGTATGAGTTCTGAGTACTGAATTCCAAGGTTTGTGTTCAGAATTCAGAATTCAGCATTCCTAGTTCTGAGTTCTGAGTTCTGAACTCTGTATTCTGGGTTCTAATTTTGATTACTGATTTCTGAGCTCAGTATTCTGAGTTTTCAATTTAGAGTTCTGAGCTGTGAGTTTTATCTCTGAATCCTGAGTTCTGAATTCTGAATTCTTAGCTGAATTCTGAGTTCTGAGTTCTGAATTCCGAATACTGAGTCCTGAATTCTGAATTCTGAGTATGAGTTTTGAGCTCTGAATTCCGAATTCAGAGGTGTGAGTTCGAATTTTAATTTCTTTGTTTTGAGTTCTGAATTCTGAATTCTAGTTCTGAATTATGAGTTCATGTTCTGAATTCTGAGTTCTGTGTTCAGAATTTAATTCTGAATTGTTAGTTCTGAGTTTGAAGATCTGAATTCTGAATTGCTAGTTCTGAATTCTGAACTCTGAGCCCTAATTCTGAGTTATTAGTTCTGAGCTCTGAATTCCGAGTGTAATTCTGAAATCTGAGGTCTGAGTTTTAAGATCGGAGCTGTGAGTTCTAAGTCTGAATTCTGAGTTTTGTGTTCTGAGTTGTGAATTCTGTCTTGTGCTGAGTTGTGAAATCTGAGTTCTGAGGAGGTCTGAGTTCTAAGATCTGAATTCAGAATTCTGAGTTCTGAATTGCGAGTTCTGAGGTGTGAGTTTGAATTTGAATTTCTTTGCTTTGAGTCCTGAGTTCTGAATTCAGTGTGGAGCTGAATTATAATTTCTGATTTCAGAATTGTGAGTTCTGGGTTCTGAATTCTGATTTTTGAATATTGAGTTCTGTGTTCTGAATTCTGAGTTCTGTGTTCAGATTTGAATTCTGAATTGTTAGTTCTGAGTTTTAAGATCTGAATTCTGAATTTCTAGTTCTAAATCGTGAACTCTGAGTCATGAATTCTGAGTTACTAGTTCTGAGCTCTGATTTCCGAGTGGAATTCTAAATTCTGAGTTCTGAGTTCTGAATTCTGAGTTCTGAAATCTGAGCTGTGAGTTCTAAGTCTGAATTCTGAGTTTTCAGATCTGATTCCTGAATTCTGCGTTGTTCTGAGTTGTGAAATCTGAGTTCTGAGGAGGTCTGAGTGCTAAGATCTGAATTCAGAATTCTGAGTTCTGAATTGCGAGTTCTGAGTTCTGAATTCTGAGTATGGGTTTTGAGTTCGATATTCTATTTTCTGAGTGACTTAGAATTTCGAACTTCTGTGTTCAGAATTCAGAATTCAGAATTCAGAAATCCTAGTTATGAGTTCTGAACACTGCATTCTGAGTTCTAATATTGAATTCTCGTGTCTGAGTTCAGAATTCTGAGTGCTGAATTTGGAGTTCTGAGGTGTGAGATTTATCTCTGAATTCAGAATTCTGAGTTCTGAATTCTGAGTATGGGTTTTGAGTTCTGAATTCTAAGTTCTGAATGAGTTAGAATTTCGAAGTTCTGAGTTCAGAATTCAGAGTTCTGAATTCCTAGTTCTGAGTCCTGAATTCTTTGTTGTGCTGAGTTGTGAATTCTGAGTTCTGACGAGGTCTGAGTTCTAAGATCTGAATTCAGAAATCTGATTTCTGAATTGCAAGTTCTGAGTTCTGAATTCTGAGTATGAGTTGTGAGTTCTGAATTCTAAGTTCTGAGGTAGGAGTTCTGAATTCTGAGCTGTGAGTTCTAAGTCTGAATTCTGAGTTTTGAGTTCTGAGTCCTGAATTCTGTGTTGTTCTGAGTTGTGAAATCTGAGTTCTGAGGAGGTCTGAGTGCTAAGATCTGATTTCAGAATTCTGAGTTCTGAATTAAGAGTTCTGTGTTCTGAATTCTGAGTATGAGTTTTGAGTACTGAATTCCAAGGTTTGTGTTCAGAATTCAGAATTCAGCATTCCTAGTTCTGAGTTCTGAGTTCTGAACTCTGTATTCTGGGTTCTAATTTTGATTACTGATTTCTGAGCTCAGTATTCTGAGTTTTCAATTTAGAGTTCTGAGCTGTGAGTTTTATCTCTGAATCCTGAGTTCTGAATTCTGAATTCTTAGCTGAATTCTGAGTTCTGAGTTCTGAATTCCGAATACTGAGTCCTGAATTCTGAATTCTGAGTATGAGTTTTGAGCTCTGAATTCCGAATTTAGAGGTGTGAGTTCGAATTTTAATTTCTTTGTTTTGAGTTCTGAATTCTGAATTCTAGTTCTGAATTATGAGTTCATGTTCTGAATTCTGAGTTCTGTGTTCAGAATTTAATTCTGAATTGTTAGTTCTGAGTTTGAAGATCTGAATTCTGAATTGCTAGTTCTGAATTCTGAACTCTGAGCCCTAATTCTGAGTTATTAGTTCTGAGCTCTGAATTCCGAGTGTAATTCTGAAATCTGAGGTCTGAGTTTTAAGATCGGAGCTGTGAGTTCTAAGTCTGAATTCTGAGTTTTGTGTTCTGAGTTGTGAATTCTGTCTTGTGCTGAGTTGTGAAATCTGAGTTCTGAGGAGGTCTGAGTTCTAAGATCTGAATTCAGAATTCTGAGTTCTGAATTGCGAGTTCTGAGGTGTGAGTTTGAATTTGAATTTCTTTGCTTTGAGTCCTGAGTTCTGAATTCAGTGTGGAGCTGAATTATAATTTCTGATTTCAGAATTGTGAGTTCTGGGTTCTGAATTCTGATTTTTGAATATTGAGTTCTGTGTTCTGAATTCTGAGTTCTGTGTTCAGATTTGAATTCTGAATTGTTAGTTCTGAGTTTTAAGATCTGAATTCTGAATTTCTAGTTCTAAATCGTGAACTCTGAGTCATGAATTCTGAGTTACTAGTTCTGAGCTCTGATTTCCGAGTGGAATTCTAAATTCTGAGTTCTGAGTTCTGAATTCTGAGTTCTGAAATCTGAGCTGTGAGTTCTAAGTCTGAATTCTGAGTTTTCAGATCTGATTCCTGAATTCTGCGTTGTTCTGAGTTGTGAAATCTGAGTTCTGAGGAGGTCTGAGTGCTAAGATCTGAATTCAGAATTCTGAGTTCTGAATTGCGAGTTCTGAGTTCTGAATTCTGAGTATGGGTTTTGAGTTCGATATTCTATTTTCTGAGTGACTTAGAATTTCGAACTTCTGTGTTCAGAATTCAGAATTCAGAATTCAGAAATCCTAGTTATGAGTTCTGAACACTGCATTCTGAGTTCTAATATTGAATTCTCGTGTCTGAGTTCAGAATTCTGAGTGCTGAATTTGGAGTTCTGAGGTGTGAGATTTATCTCTGAATTCAGAATTCTGAGTTCTGAATTCTGAGTATGGGTTTTGAGTTCTGAATTCTAAGTTCTGAATGAGTTAGAATTTCGAAGTTCTGAGTTCAGAATTCAGAGTTCTGAATTCCTAGTTCTGAGTCCTGAATTCTTTGTTGTGCTGAGTTGTGAATTCTGAGTTCTGACGAGGTCTGAGTTCTAAGATCTGAATTCAGAAATCTGATTTCTGAATTGCAAGTTCTGAGTTCTGAATTCTGAGTATGAGTTGTGAGTTCTGAATTCTAAGTTCTGAGGTAGGAGTTCTGAATTCTGAGCTGTGAGTTCTAAGTCTGAATTCTGAGTTTTGAGTTCTGAGTCCTGAATTCTGTGTTGTTCTGAGTTGTGAAATCTGAGTTCTGAGGAGGTCTGAGTGCTAAGATCTGATTTCAGAATTCTGAGTTCTGAATTAAGAGTTCTGTGTTCTGAATTCTGAGTATGAGTTTTGAGTACTGAATTCCAAGGTTTGTGTTCAGAATTCAGAATTCAGCATTCCTAGTTCTGAGTTCTGAGTTCTGAACTCTGTATTCTGGGTTCTAATTTTGATTACTGATTTCTGAGCTCAGTATTCTGAGTTTTCAATTTAGAGTTCTGAGCTGTGAGTTTTATCTCTGAATCCTGAGTTCTGAATTCTGAATTCTTAGCTGAATTCTGAGTTCTGAGTTCTGAATTCCGAATACTGAGTCCTGAATTCTGAATTCTGAGTATGAGTTTTGAGCTCTGAATTCCGAATTCAGAGGTGTGAGTTCGAATTTTAATTTCTTTGTTTTGAGTTCTGAATTCTGAATTCTAGTTCTGAATTATGAGTTCATGTTCTGAATTCTGAGTTCTGTGTTCAGAATTTAATTCTGAATTGTTAGTTCTGAGTTTGAAGATCTGAATTCTGAATTGCTAGTTCTGAATTCTGAACTCTGAGCCCTAATTCTGAGTTATTAGTTCTGAGCTCTGAATTCCGAGTGTAATTCTGAAATCTGAGGTCTGAGTTTTAAGATCGGAGCTGTGAGTTCTAAGTCTGAATTCTGAGTTTTGTGTTCTGAGTTGTGAATTCTGTCTTGTGCTGAGTTGTGAAATCTGAGTTCTGAGGAGGTCTGAGTTCTAAGATCTGAATTCAGAATTCTGAGTTCTGAATTGCGAGTTCTGAGGTGTGAGTTTGAATTTGAATTTCTTTGCTTTGAGTCCTGAGTTCTGAATTCAGTGTGGAGCTGAATTATAATTTCTGATTTCAGAATTGTGAGTTCTGGGTTCTGAATTCTGATTTTTGAATATTGAGTTCTGTGTTCTGAATTCTGAGTTCTGTGTTCAGATTTGAATTCTGAATTGTTAGTTCTGAGTTTTAAGATCTGAATTCTGAATTTCTAGTTCTAAATCGTGAACTCTGAGTCATGAATTCTGAGTTACTAGTTCTGAGCTCTGATTTCCGAGTGGAATTCTAAATTCTGAGTTCTGAGTTCTGAATTCTGAGTTCTGAAATCTGAGCTGTGAGTTCTAAGTCTGAATTCTGAGTTTTCAGATCTGATTCCTGAATTCTGCGTTGTTCTGAGTTGTGAAATCTGAGTTCTGAGGAGGTCTGAGTGCTAAGATCTGAATTCAGAATTCTGAGTTCTGAATTGCGAGTTCTGAGTTCTGAATTCTGAGTATGGGTTTTGAGTTCGATATTCTATTTTCTGAGTGACTTAGAATTTCGAACTTCTGTGTTCAGAATTCAGAATTCAGAATTCAGAAATCCTAGTTATGAGTTCTGAACACTGCATTCTGAGTTCTAATATTGAATTCTCGTGTCTGAGTTCAGAATTCTGAGTGCTGAATTTGGAGTTCTGAGGTGTGAGATTTATCTCTGAATTCAGAATTCTGAGTCCTGAATTCTGAGTATGGGTTTTGAGTTCTGAATTCTAAGTTCTGAATGAGTTAGAATTTCGAAGTTCTGAGTTCAGAATTCAGAGTTCTGAATTCCTAGTTCTGAGTCCTGAATTCTTTGTTGTGCTGAGTTGTGAATTCTGAGTTCTGACGAGGTCTGAGTTCTAAGATCTGAATTCAGAAATCTGATTTCTGAATTGCAAGTTCTGAGTTCTGAATTCTGAGTATGAGTTGTGAGTTCTGAATTCTAAGTTCTGAGGTAGGAGTTCTGAATTCTGAGCTGTGAGTTCTAAGTCTGAATTCTGAGTTTTGCGTTCTGAGTCCTGAATTCTGTGTTGTTCTGAGTTGTGAAATCTGAGTTCTGAGGAGGTCTGAGTGCTAAGATCTGATTTCAGAATTCTGAGTTCTGAATTAAGAGTTCTGTGTTCTGAATTCTGAGTATGAGTTTTGAGTACTGAATTCCAAGGTTTGTGTTCAGAATTCAGAATTCAGCATTCCTAGTTCTGAGTTCTGAGTTCTGAACTCTGTATTCTGGGTTCTAATTTTGATTACTGATTTCTGAGCTCAGTATTCTGAGTTTTCAATTTAGAGTTCTGAGCTGTGAGTTTTATCTCTGAATCCTGAGTTCTGAATTCTGAATTCTTAGCTGAATTCTGAGTTCTGAGTTCTGAATTCCGAATACTGAGTCCTGAATTCTGAATTCTGAGTATGAGTTTTGAGCTCTGAATTCCGAATTCAGAGGTGTGAGTTCGAATTTTAATTTCTTTGTTTTGAGTTCTGAATTCTGAATTCTAGTTCTGAATTATGAGTTCATGTTCTGAATTCTGAGTTCTGTGTTCAGAATTTAATTCTGAATTGTTAGTTCTGAGTTTGAAGATCTGAATTCTGAATTGCTAGTTCTGAATTCTGAACTCTGAGCCCTAATTCTGAGTTATTAGTTCTGAGCTCTGAATTCCGAGTGTAATTCTGAAATCTGAGGTCTGAGTTTTAAGATCGGAGCTGTGAGTTCTAAGTCTGAATTCTGAGTTTTGTGTTCTGAGTTGTGAATTCTGTCTTGTGCTGAGTTGTGAAATCTGAGTTCTGAGGAGGTCTGAGTTCTAAGATCTGAATTCAGAATTCTGAGTTCTGAATTGCGAGTTCTGAGGTGTGAGTTTGAATTTGAATTTCTTTGCTTTGAGTCCTGAGTTCTGAATTCAGTGTGGAGCTGAATTATAATTTCTGATTTCAGAATTGTGAGTTCTGGGTTCTGAATTCTGATTTTTGAATATTGAGTTCTGTGTTCTGAATTCTGAGTTCTGTGTTCAGATTTGAATTCTGAATTGTTAGTTCTGAGTTTTAAGATCTGAATTCTGAATTTCTAGTTCTAAATCGTGAACTCTGAGTCATGAATTCTGAGTTACTAGTTCTGAGCTCTGATTTCCGAGTGGAATTCTAAATTCTGAGTTCTGAGTTCTGAATTCTGAGTTCTGAAATCTGAGCTGTGAGTTCTAAGTCTGAATTCTGAGTTTTGAGTTCTGAGTCCTGAATTCTGTGTTGTTCTGAGTTGTGAAATCTGAGTTCTGAGGAGGTCTGAGTGCTAAGATCTGAATTCAGAATTCTGAGTTCTGAATTGCGAGTTCTGAGTTCTGAATTCTGAGTATGGGTTTTGAGTTCGATATTCTATTTTCTGAGTGACTTAGAATTTCGAACTTCTGTGTTCAGAATTCAGAATTCAGAATTCAGAAATCCTAGTTATGAGTTCTGAACACTGCATTCTGAGTTCTAATATTGAATTCTCGTGTCTGAGTTCAGAATTCTGAGTGCTGAATTTGGAGTTCTGAGGTGTGAGATTTATCTCTGAATTCAGAATTCTGAGTCCTGAATTCTGAGTATGGGTTTTGAGTTCTGAATTCTAAGTTCTGAATGAGTTAGAATTTCGAAGTTCTGAGTTCAGAATTCAGAGTTCTGAATTCCTAGTTCTGAGTCCTGAATTCTTTGTTGTGCTGAGTTGTGAATTCTGAGTTCTGACGAGGTCTGAGTTCTAAGATCTGAATTCAGAAATCTGATTTCTGAATTGCAAGTTCTGAGTTCTGAATTCTGAGTATGAGTTGTGAGTTCTGAATTCTAAGTTCTGAGGTAGGAGTTCTGAATTCTGAGCTGTGAGTTCTAAGTCTGAATTCTGAGTTTTGAGTTCTGAGTCCTGAATTCTGTGTTGTTCTGAGTTGTGAAATCTGAGTTCTGAGGAGGTCTGAGTGCTAAGATCTGATTTCAGAATTCTGAGTTCTGAATTAAGAGTTCTGTGTTCTGAATTCTGAGTATGAGTTTTGAGTACTGAATTCCAAGGTTTGTGTTCAGAATTCAGAATTCAGCATTCCTAGTTCTGAGTTCTGAGTTCTGAACTCTGTATTCTGGGTTCTAATTTTGATTACTGATTTCTGAGCTCAGTATTCTGAGTTTTCAATTTAGAGTTCTGAGCTGTGAGTTTTATCTCTGAATCCTGAGTTCTGAATTCTGAATTCTTAGCTGAATTCTGAGTTCTGAGTTCTGAATTCCGAATACTGAGTCCTGAATTCTGAATTCTGAGTATGAGTTTTGAGCTCTGAATTCCGAATTCAGAGGTGTGAGTTCGAATTTTAATTTCTTTGTTTTGAGTTCTGAATTCTGAATTCTAGTTCTGAATTATGAGTTCATGTTCTGAATTCTGAGTTCTGTGTTCAGAATTTAATTCTGAATTGTTAGTTCTGAGTTTGAAGATCTGAATTCTGAATTGCTAGTTCTGAATTCTGAACTCTGAGCCCTAATTCTGAGTTATTAGTTCTGAGCTCTGAATTCCGAGTGTAATTCTGAAATCTGAGGTCTGAGTTTTAAGATCGGAGCTGTGAGTTCTAAGTCTGAATTCTGAGTTTTGTGTTCTGAGTTGTGAATTCTGTCTTGTGCTGAGTTGTGAAATCTGAGTTCTGAGGAGGTCTGAGTTCTAAGATCTGAATTCAGAATTCTGAGTTCTGAATTGCGAGTTCTGAGGTGTGAGTTTGAATTTGAATTTCTTTGCTTTGAGTCCTGAGTTCTGAATTCAGTGTGGAGCTGAATTATAATTTCTGATTTCAGAATTGTGAGTTCTGGGTTCTGAATTCTGATTTTTGAATATTGAGTTCTGTGTTCTGAATTCTGAGTTCTGTGTTCAGATTTGAATTCTGAATTGTTAGTTCTGAGTTTTAAGATCTGAATTCTGAATTTCTAGTTCTAAATCGTGAACTCTGAGTCATGAATTCTGAGTTACTAGTTCTGAGCTCTGATTTCCGAGTGGAATTCTAAATTCTGAGTTCTGAGTTCTGAATTCTGAGTTCTGAAATCTGAGCTGTGAGTTCTAAGTCTGAATTCTGAGTTTTCAGATCTGATTCCTGAATTCTGCGTTGTTCTGAGTTGTGAAATCTGAGTTCTGA
Organism: Ochotona princeps; assembly: GCF_030435755.1. NCBI lineage: Eukaryota > Metazoa > Chordata > Mammalia > Lagomorpha > Ochotonidae > Ochotona > Ochotona princeps. The sequence goes on from NC_080838.1 coordinate 3,013,338, forward strand.
GGAGGTCTGAGTGCTAAGATCTGAATTCAGAATCCTGAGTTCTGAATTGCGAGTTCTGAGTTCTGAATTCTGAGTATGGGTTTTGAGTTCGATATTCTATTTTCTGAGTGACTTAGAATTTCAAACTTCTGTGTTCAGAATTCAGAATTCAGAATTCAGAAATCCTAGTTATGAGTTCTGAACACTGCATTCTGAGTTCTAATATTGAATTCTCGTGTCTGAGTTCAGAATTCTGAGTGCTGAATTTGGAGTTCTGAGGTGTGAGATTTATCTCTGAATTCAGAATTCTGAGTTCTGAATTCTGAGTATGGGTTTTGAGTTCTGAATTCTAAGTTCTGAATGAGTTAGAATTTCGAAGTTCTGAGTTCAGAATTCAGAGTTCTGAATTCCTAGTTCTGAGTCCTGAATTCTTTGTTGTGCTGAGTTGTGAATTCTGAGTTCTGACGAGGTCTGAGTTCTAAGATCTGAATTCAGAAATCTGATTTCTGAATTGCAAGTTCTGAGTTCTGAATTCTGAGTATGAGTTGTGAGTTCTGAATTCTAAGTTCTGAGGTAGGAGTTCTGAATTCTGAGCTGTGAGTTCTAAGTCTGAATTCTGAGTTTTGAGTTCTGAGTCCTGAATTCTGTGTTGCTCTGAGTTGTGAAATCTGAGTTCTGAGGAGGTCTGAGTGCTAAGATCTGATTTCAGAATTCTGAGTTCTGAATTAAGAGTTCTGTGTTCTGAATTCTGAGTATGAGTTTTGAGTACTGAATTCCAAGGTTTGTGTTCAGAATTCAGAATTCAGCATTCCTAGTTCTGAGTTCTGAGTTCTGAACTCTGTATTCTGGGTTCTAATTTTGATTACTGATTTCTGAGCTCAGTATTCTGAGTTTTCAATTTAGAGTTCTGAGCTGTGAGTTTTATCTCTGAATCCTGAGTTCTGAATTCTGAATTCTTAGCTGAATTCTGAGTTCTGAGTTCTGAATTCCGAATACTGAGTCCTGAATTCTGAATTCTGAGTATGAGTTTTGAGCTCTGAATTCCGAATTCAGAGGTGTGAGTTCGAATTTTAATTTCTTTGTTTTGAGTTCTGAATTCTGAATTCTAGTTCTGAATTATGAGTTCATGTTCTGAATTCTGAGTTCTGTGTTCAGAATTTAATTCTGAATTGTTAGTTCTGAGTTTGAAGATCTGAATTCTGAATTGCTAGTTCTGAATTCTGAACTCTGAGCCCTAATTCTGAGTTATTAGTTCTGAGCTCTGAATTCCGAGTGTAATTCTGAAATCTGAGGTCTGAGTTTTAAGATCGGAGCTGTGAGTTCTAAGTCTGAATTCTGAGTTTTGTGTTCTGAGTTGTGAATTCTGTCTTGTGCTGAGTTGTGAAATCTGAGTTCTGAGGAGGTCTGAGTTCTAAGATCTGAATTCAGAATTCTGAGTTCTGAATTGCGAGTTCTGAGGTGTGAGTTTGAATTTGAATTTCTTTGCTTTGAGTCCTGAGTTCTGAATTCAGTGTGGAGCTGAATTATAATTTCTGATTTCAGAATTGTGAGTTCTGGGTTCTGAATTCTGATTTTTGAATATTGAGTTCTGTGTTCTGAATTCTGAGTTCTGTGTTCAGATTTGAATTCTGAATTGTTAGTTCTGAGTTTTAAGATCTGAATTCTGAATTTCTAGTTCTAAATCGTGAACTCTGAGTCATGAATTCTGAGTTACTAGTTCTGAGCTCTGATTTCCGAGTGGAATTCTAAATTCTGAGTTCTGAGTTCTGAATTCTGAGTTCTGAAATCTGAGCTGTGAGTTCTAAGTCTGAATTCTGAGTTTTCAGATCTGATTCCTGAATTCTGCGTTGTTCTGAGTTGTGAAATCTGAGTTCTGAGGAGGTCTGAGTGCTAAGATCTGAATTCAGAATTCTGAGTTCTGAATTGCGAGTTCTGAGTTCTGAATTCTGAGTATGGGTTTTGAGTTCGATATTCTATTTTCTGAGTGACTTAGAATTTCGAACTTCTGTGTTCAGAATTCAGAATTCAGAATTCAGAAATCCTAGTTATGAGTTCTGAACACTGCATTCTGAGTTCTAATATTGAATTCTCGTGTCTGAGTTCAGAATTCTGAGTGCTGAATTTGGAGTTCTGAGGTGTGAGATTTATCTCTGAATTCAGAATTCTGAGTTCTGAATTCTGAGTATGGGTTTTGAGTTCTGAATTCTAAGTTCTGAATGAGTTAGAATTTCGAAGTTCTGAGTTCAGAATTCAGAGTTCTGAATTCCTAGTTCTGAGTCCTGAATTCTTTGTTGTGCTGAGTTGTGAATTCTGAGTTCTGACGAGGTCTGAGTTCTAAGATCTGAATTCAGAAATCTGATTTCTGAATTGCAAGTTCTGAGTTCTGAATTCTGAGTATGAGTTGTGAGTTCTGAATTCTAAGTTCTGAGGTAGGAGTTCTGAATTCTGAGCTGTGAGTTCTAAGTCTGAATTCTGAGTTTTGAGTTCTGAGTCCTGAATTCTGTGTTGTTCTGAGTTGTGAAATCTGAGTTCTGAGGAGGTCTGAGTGCTAAGATCTGATTTCAGAATTCTGAGTTCTGAATTAAGAGTTCTGTGTTCTGAATTCTGAGTATGAGTTTTGAGTACTGAATTCCAAGGTTTGTGTTCAGAATTCAGAATTCAGCATTCCTAGTTCTGAGTTCTGAGTTCTGAACTCTGTATTCTGGGTTCTAATTTTGATTACTGATTTCTGAGCTCAGTATTCTGAGTTTTCAATTTAGAGTTCTGAGCTGTGAGTTTTATCTCTGAATCCTGAGTTCTGAATTCTGAATTCTTAGCTGAATTCTGAGTTCTGAGTTCTGAATTCCGAATACTGAGTCCTGAATTCTGAATTCTGAGTATGAGTTTTGAGCTCTGAATTCCGAATTCAGAGGTGTGAGTTCGAATTTTAATTTCTTTGTTTTGAGTTCTGAATTCTGAATTCTAGTTCTGAATTATGAGTTCATGTTCTGAATTCTGAGTTCTGTGTTCAGAATTTAATTCTGAATTGTTAGTTCTGAGTTTGAAGATCTGAATTCTGAATTGCTAGTTCTGAATTCTGAACTCTGAGCCCTAATTCTGAGTTATTAGTTCTGAGCTCTGAATTCCGAGTGTAATTCTGAAATCTGAGGTCTGAGTTTTAAGATCGGAGCTGTGAGTTCTAAGTCTGAATTCTGAGTTTTGTGTTCTGAGTTGTGAATTCTGTCTTGTGCTGAGTTGTGAAATCTGAGTTCTGAGGAGGTCTGAGTTCTAAGATCTGAATTCAGAATTCTGAGTTCTGAATTGCGAGTTCTGAGGTGTGAGTTTGAATTTGAATTTCTTTGCTTTGAGTCCTGAGTTCTGAATTCAGTGTGGAGCTGAATTATAATTTCTGATTTCAGAATTGTGAGTTCTGGGTTCTGAATTCTGATTTTTGAATATTGAGTTCTGTGTTCTGAATTCTGAGTTCTGTGTTCAGATTTGAATTCTGAATTGTTAGTTCTGAGTTTTAAGATCTGAATTCTGAATTTCTAGTTCTAAATCGTGAACTCTGAGTCATGAATTCTGAGTTACTAGTTCTGAGCTCTGATTTCCGAGTGGAATTCTAAATTCTGAGTTCTGAGTTCTGAATTCTGAGTTCTGAAATCTGAGCTGTGAGTTCTAAGTCTGAATTCTGAGTTTTCAGATCTGATTCCTGAATTCTGCGTTGTTCTGAGTTGTGAAATCTGAGTTCTGAGGAGGTCTGAGTGCTAAGATCTGAATTCAGAATTCTGAGTTCTGAATTGCGAGTTCTGAGTTCTGAATTCTGAGTATGGGTTTTGAGTTCGATATTCTATTTTCTGAGTGACTTAGAATTTCGAACTTCTGTGTTCAGAATTCAGAATTCAGAATTCAGAAATCCTAGTTATGAGTTCTGAACACTGCATTCTGAGTTCTAATATTGAATTCTCGTGTCTGAGTTCAGAATTCTGAGTGCTGAATTTGGAGTTCTGAGGTGTGAGATTTATCTCTGAATTCAGAATTCTGAGTTCTGAATTCTGAGTATGGGTTTTGAGTTCTGAATTCTAAGTTCTGAATGAGTTAGAATTTCGAAGTTCTGAGTTCAGAATTCAGAGCTCTGAATTCCTAGTTCTGAGTCCTGAATTCTTTGTTGTGCTGAGTTGTGAATTCTGAGTTCTGACGAGGTCTGAGTTCTAAGATCTGAATTCAGAAATCTGATTTCTGAATTGCAAGTTCTGAGTTCTGAATTCTGAGTATGAGTTGTGAGTTCTGAATTCTAAGTTCTGAGGTAGGAGTTCTGAATTCTGAGCTGTGAGTTCTAAGTCTGAATTCTGAGTTTTGAGTTCTGAGTCCTGAATTCTGTGTTGTTCTGAGTTGTGAAATCTGAGTTCTGAGGAGGTCTGAGTGCTAAGATCTGATTTCAGAATTCTGAGTTCTGAATTAAGAGTTCTGTGTTCTGAATTCTGAGTATGAGTTTTGAGTACTGAATTCCAAGGTTTGTGTTCAGAATTCAGAATTCAGCATTCCTAGTTCTGAGTTCTGAGTTCTGAACTCTGTATTCTGGGTTCTAATTTTGATTACTGATTTCTGAGCTCAGTATTCTGAGTTTTCAATTTAGAGTTCTGAGCTGTGAGTTTTATCTCTGAATCCTGAGTTCTGAATTCTGAATTCTTAGCTGAATTCTGAGTTCTGAGTTCTGAATTCCGAATACTGAGTCCTGAATTCTGAATTCTGAGTATGAGTTTTGAGCTCTGAATTCCGAATTCAGAGGTGTGAGTTCGAATTTTAATTTCTTTGTTTTGAGTTCTGAATTCTGAATTCTAGTTCTGAATTATGAGTTCATGTTCTGAATTCTGAGTTCTGTGTTCAGAATTTAATTCTGAATTGTTAGTTCTGAGTTTGAAGATCTGAATTCTGAATTGCTAGTTCTGAATTCTGAACTCTGAGCCCTAATTCTGAGTTATTAGTTCTGAGCTCTGAATTCCGAGTGTAATTCTGAAATCTGAGGTCTGAGTTTTAAGATCGGAGCTGTGAGTTCTAAGTCTGAATTCTGAGTTTTGTGTTCTGAGTTGTGAATTCTGTCTTGTGCTGAGTTGTGAAATCTGAGTTCTGAGGAGGTCTGAGTTCTAAGATCTGAATTCAGAATTCTGAGTTCTGAATTGCGAGTTCTGAGGTGTGAGTTTGAATTTGAATTTCTTTGCTTTGAGTCCTGAGTTCTGAATTCAGTGTGGAGCTGAATTATAATTTCTGATTTCAGAATTGTGAGTTCTGGGTTCTGAATTCTGATTTTTGAATATTGAGTTCTGTGTTCTGAATTCTGAGTTCTGTGTTCAGATTTGAATTCTGAATTGTTAGTTCTGAGTTTTAAGATCTGAATTCTGAATTTCTAGTTCTAAATCGTGAACTCTGAGTCATGAATTCTGAGTTACTAGTTCTGAGCTCTGATTTCCGAGTGGAATTCTAAATTCTGAGTTCTGAGTTCTGAATTCTGAGTTCTGAAATCTGAGCTGTGAGTTCTAAGTCTGAATTCTGAGTTTTCAGATCTGATTCCTGAATTCTGCGTTGTTCTGAGTTGTGAAATCTGAGTTCTGAGGAGGTCTGAGTGCTAAGATCTGAATTCAGAATCCTGAGTTCTGAATTGCGAGTTCTGAGTTCTGAATTCTGAGTATGGGTTTTGAGTTCGATATTCTATTTTCTGAGTGACTTAGAATTTCGAACTTCTGTGTTCAGAATTCAGAATTCAGAATTCAGAAATCCTAGTTATGAGTTCTGAACACTGCATTCTGAGTTCTAATATTGAATTCTCGTGTCTGAGTTCAGAATTCTGAGTGCTGAATTTGGAGTTCTGAGGTGTGAGATTTATCTCTGAATTCAGAATTCTGAGTTCTGAATTCTGAGTATGGGTTTTGAGTTCTGAATTCTAAGTTCTGAATGAGTTAGAATTTCGAAGTTCTGAGTTCAGAATTCAGAGTTCTGAATTCCTAGTTCTGAGTCCTGAATTCTTTGTTGTGCTGAGTTGTGAATTCTGAGTTCTGACGAGGTCTGAGTTCTAAGATCTGAATTCAGAAATCTGATTTCTGAATTGCAAGTTCTGAGTTCTGAATTCTGAGTATGAGTTGTGAGTTCTGAATTCTAAGTTCTGAGGTAGGAGTTCTGAATTCTGAGCTGTGAGTTCTAAGTCTGAATTCTGAGTTTTGAGTTCTGAGTCCTGAATTCTGTGTTGTTCTGAGTTGTGAAATCTGAGTTCTGAGGAGGTCTGAGTGCTAAGATCTGATTTCAGAATTCTGAGTTCTGAATTAAGAGTTCTGTGTTCTGAATTCTGAGTATGAGTTTTGAGTACTGAATTCCAAGGTTTGTGTTCAGAATTCAGAATTCAGCATTCCTAGTTCTGAGTTCTGAGTTCTGAACTCTGTATTCTGGGTTCTAATTTTGATTACTGATTTCTGAGCTCAGTATTCTGAGTTTTCAATTTAGAGTTCTGAGCTGTGAGTTTTATCTCTGAATCCTGAGTTCTGAATTCTGAATTCTTAGCTGAATTCTGAGTTCTGAGTTCTGAATTCCGAATACTGAGTCCTGAATTCTGAATTCTGAGTATGAGTTTTGAGCTCTGAATTCCGAATTCAGAGGTGTGAGTTCGAATTTTAATTTCTTTGTTTTGAGTTCTGAATTCTGAATTCTAGTTCTGAATTATGAGTTCATGTTCTGAATTCTGAGTTCTGTGTTCAGAATTTAATTCTGAATTGTTAGTTCTGAGTTTGAAGATCTGAATTCTGAATTGCTAGTTCTGAATTCTGAACTCTGAGCCCTAATTCTGAGTTATTAGTTCTGAGCTCTGAATTCCGAGTGTAATTCTGAAATCTGAGGTCTGAGTTTTAAGATCGGAGCTGTGAGTTCTAAGTCTGAATTCTGAGTTTTGTGTTCTGAGTTGTGAATTCTGTCTTGTGCTGAGTTGTGAAATCTGAGTTCTGAGGAGGTCTGAGTTCTAAGATCTGAATTCAGAATTCTGAGTTCTGAATTGCGAGTTCTGAGGTGTGAGTTTGAATTTGAATTTCTTTGCTTTGAGTCCTGAGTTCTGAATTCAGTGTGGAGCTGAATTATTATTTCTGATTTCAGAATTGTGAGTTCTGGGTTCTGAATTCTGATTTTTGAATATTGAGTTCTGTGTTCTGAATTCTGAGTTCTGTGTTCAGATTTGAATTCTGAATTGTTAGTTCTGAGTTTTAAGATCTGAATTCTGAATTTCTAGTTCTAAATCGTGAACTCTGAGTCATGAATTCTGAGTTACTAGTTCTGAGCTCTGATTTCCGAGTGGAATTCTAAATTCTGAGTTCTGAGTTCTGAATTCTGAGTTCTGAAATCTGAGCTGTGAGTTCTCAGTCTGAATTCTGAGTTTTCAGATCTGATTCCTGAATTCTGCGTTGTTCTGAGTTGTGAAATCTGAGTTCTGAGGAGGTCTGAGTGCTAAGATCTGAATTCAGAATTCTGAGTTCTGAATTGCGAGTTCTGAGTTCTGAATTCTGAGTATGGGTTTTGAGTTCGATATTCTATTTTCTGAGTGACTTAGAATTTCGAACTTCTGTGTTCAGAATTCAGAATTCAGAATTCAGAAATCCTAGTTATGAGTTCTGAACACTGCATTCTGAGTTCTAATATTGAATTCTCGTGTCTGAGTTCAGAATTCTGAGTGCTGAATTTGGAGTTCTGAGGTGTGAGATTTATCTCTGAATTCAGAATTCTGAGTTCTGAATTCTGAGTATGGGTTTTGAGTTCTGAATTCTAAGTTCTGAATGAGTTAGAATTTCGAAGTTCTGAGTTCAGAATTCAGAGTTCTGAATTCCTAGTTCTGAGTCCTGAATTCTTTGTTGTGCTGAGTTGTGAATTCTGAGTTCTGACGAGGTCTGAGTTCTAAGATCTGAATTCAGAAATCTGATTTCTGAATTGCAAGTTCTGAGTTCTGAATTCTGAGTATGAGTTGTGAGTTCTGAATTCTAAGTTCTGAGGTAGGAGTTCTGAATTCTGAGCTGTGAGTTCTAAGTCTGAATTCTGAGTTTTGCGTTCTGAGTCCTGAATTCTGTGTTGTTCTGAGTTGTGAAATCTGAGTTCTGAGGAGGTCTGAGTGCTAAGATCTGATTTCAGAATTCTGAGTTCTGAATTAAGAGTTCTGTGTTCTGAATTCTGAGTATGAGTTTTGAGTACTGAATTCCAAGGTTTGTGTTCAGAATTCAGAATTCAGCATTCCTAGTTCTGAGTTCTGAGTTCTGAACTCTGTATTCTGGGTTCTAATTTTGATTACTGATTTCTGAGCTCAGTATTCTGAGTTTTCAATTTAGAGTTCTGAGCTGTGAGTTTTATCTCTGAATCCTGAGTTCTGAATTCTGAATTCTTAGCTGAATTCTGAGTTCTGAGTTCTGAATTCCGAATACTGAGTCCTGAATTCTGAATTCTGAGTATGAGTTTTGAGCTCTGAATTCCGAATTCAGAGGTGTGAGTTCGAATTTTAATTTCTTTGTTTTGAGTTCTGAATTCTGAATTCTAGTTCTGAATTATGAGTTCATGTTCTGAATTCTGAGTTCTGTGTTCAGAATTTAATTCTGAATTGTTAGTTCTGAGTTTGAAGATCTGAATTCTGAATTGCTAGTTCTGAATTCTGAACTCTGAGCCCTAATTCTGAGTTATTAGTTCTGAGCTCTGAATTCCGAGTGTAATTCTGAAATCTGAGGTCTGAGTTTTAAGATCGGAGCTGTGAGTTCTAAGTCTGAATTCTGAGTTTTGTGTTCTGAGTTGTGAATTCTGTCTTGTGCTGAGTTGTGAAATCTGAGTTCTGAGGAGGTCTGAGTTCTAAGATCTGAATTCAGAATTCTGAGTTCTGAATTGCGAGTTCTGAGGTGTGAGTTTGAATTTGAATTTCTTTGCTTTGAGTCCTGAGTTCTGAATTCAGTGTGGAGCTGAATTATAATTTCTGATTTCAGAATTGTGAGTTCTGGGTTCTGAATTCTGATTTTTGAATATTGAGTTCTGTGTTCAGATTTGAATTCTGAATTGTTAGTTCTGAGTTTTAAGATCTGAATTCTGAATTTCTAGTTCTAAATCGTGAACTCTGAGTCATGAATTCTGAGTTACTAGTTCTGAGCTCTGATTTCCGAGTGGAATTCTAAATTCTGAGTTCTGAGTTCTGAATTCTGAGTTCTGAAATCTGAGCTGTGAGTTCTAAGTCTGAATTCTGAGTTTTCAGATCTGATTCCTGAATTCTGCGTTGTTCTGAGTTGTGAAATCTGAGTTCTGAGGAGGTCTGAGTGCTAAGATCTGAATTCAGAATTCTGAGTTCTGAATTGCGAGTTCTGAGTTCTGAATTCTGAGTATGGGTTTTGAGTTCGATATTCTATTTTCTGAGTGACTTAGAATTTCGAACTTCTGTGTTCAGAATTCAGAATTCAGAATTCAGAAATCCTAGTTATGAGTTCTGAACACTGCATTCTGAGTTCTAATATTGAATTCTCGTGTCTGAGTTCAGAATTCTGAGTGCTGAATTTGGAGTTCTGAGGTGTGAGATTTATCTCTGAATTCAGAATTCTGAGTTCTGAATTCTGAGTATGGGTTTTGAGTTCTGAATTCTAAGTTCTGAATGAGTTAGAATTTCGAAGTTCTGAGTTCAGAATTCAGAGTTCTGAATTCCTAGTTCTGAGTCCTGAATTCTTTGTTGTGCTGAGTTGTGAATTCTGAGTTCTGACGAGGTCTGAGTTCTAAGATCTGAATTCAGAAATCTGATTTCTGAATTGCAAGTTCTGAGTTCTGAATTCTGAGTATGAGTTGTGAGTTCTGAATTCTAAGTTCTGAGGTAGGAGTTCTGAATTCTGAGCTGTGAGTTCTAAGTCTGAATTCTGAGTTTTGCGTTCTGAGTCCTGAATTCTGTGTTGTTCTGAGTTGTGAAATCTGAGTTCTGAGGAGGTCTGAGTGCTAAGATCTGATTTCAGAATTCTGAGTTCTGAATTAAGAGTTCTGTGTTCTGAATTCTGAGTATGAGTTTTGAGTACTGAATTCCAAGGTTTGTGTTCAGAATTCAGAATTCAGCATTCCTAGTTCTGAGTTCTGAGTTCTGAACTCTGTATTCTGGGTTCTAATTTTGATTACTGATTTCTGAGCTCAGTATTCTGAGTTTTCAATTTAGAGTTCTGAGCTGTGAGTTTTATCTCTGAATCCTGAGTTCTGAATTCTGAATTCTTAGCTGAATTCTGAGTTCTGAGTTCTGAATTCCGAATACTGAGTCCTGAATTCTGAATTCTGAGTATGAGTTTTGAGCTCTGAATTCCGAATTCAGAGGTGTGAGTTCGAATTTTAATTTCTTTGTTTTGAGTTCTGAATTCTGAATTCTAGTTCTGAATTATGAGTTCATGTTCTGAATTCTGAGTTCTGTGTTCAGAATTTAATTCTGAATTGTTAGTTCTGAGTTTGAAGATCTGAATTCTGAATTGCTAGTTCTGAATTCTGAACTCTGAGCCCTAATTCTGAGTTATTAGTTCTGAGCTCTGAATTCCGAGTGTAATTCTGAAATCTGAGGTCTGAGTTTTAAGATCGGAGCTGTGAGTTCTAAGTCTGAATTCTGAGTTTTGTGTTCTGAGTTGTGAATTCTGTCTTGTGCTGAGTTGTGAAATCTGAGTTCTGAGGAGGTCTGAGTTCTAAGATCTGAATTCAGAATTCTGAGTTCTGAATTGCGAGTTCTGAGGTGTGAGTTTGAATTTGAATTTCTTTGCTTTGAGTCCTGAGTTCTGAATTCAGTGTGGAGCTGAATTATAATTTCTGATTTCAGAATTGTGAGTTCTGGGTTCTGAATTCTGATTTTTGAATATTGAGTTCTGTGTTCTGAATTCTGAGTTCTGTGTTCAGATTTGAATTCTGAATTGTTAGTTCTGAGTTTTAAGATCTGAATTCTGAATTTCTAGTTCTAAATCGTGAACTCTGAGTCATGAATTCTGAGTTACTAGTTCTGAGCTCTGATTTCCGAGTGGAATTCTAAATTCTGAGTTCTGAGTTCTGAATTCTGAGTTCTGAAATCTGAGCTGTGAGTTCTAAGTCTGAATTCTGAATTTTCAGATCTGATTCCTGAATTCTGCGTTGTTCTGAGTTGTGAAATCTGAGTTCTGAGGAGGTCTGAGTGCTAAGATCTGAATTCAGAATCCTGAGTTCTGAATTGCGAGTTCTGAGTTCTGAATTCTGAGTATGGGTTTTGAGTTCGATATTCTATTTTCTGAGTGACTTAGAATTTCGAACTTCTGTGTTCAGAATTCAGAATTCAGAATTCAGAAATCCTAGTTATGAGTTCTGAACACTGCATTCTGAGTTCTAATATGGAATTCTCATGTCTGAGTTCAGAATTCTGAGTGCTGAATTTGGAGTTCTGAGGTGTGAGATTTATCTCTGAATTCAGAATTCTGAGTTCTGAATTCTGAGTATGGGTTTTGAGTTCTGAATTCTAAGTTCTGAATGAGTTAGAATTTCGAAGTTCTGAGTTCAGAATTCAGAATTCTGAATTCCTAGTTCTGAGTCCTGAATTCTTTGTTGTGCTGAGTTGTGAATTCTGAGTTCTGACGAAGTCTGAGTTCTAAGATCTGAATTCAGAAATCTGATTTCTGAATTGCGAGTTCTGAGTTCTGAATTCTGAGTATGAGTTGTGAGTACTGAATTCTAAGTTCTGAGGTGTGAGTTCGAAATTCTAACTTCTATGTTCAGAATTCAGAATTCAGAATTCAGAAATCCTGCTTATGAGTTCTGAATACTGCATTCTGAGTTGTAATTTTGAATTCTGATCTCTGAGCTCAGAATTCTGAGTTTTGAATTTGCAGTTCTGAGCTGTGAGTTTTATCTCTGAATTCTGAATTCTGAGTTCTGACTTCTGAATTCCAAATTCTGAGTTCTGAATTCTGAATTCTGTTGTTTGTGTTCTAGTTTTAATTTCCATGTTTTGAGTTCTGAGTTCTGAATTCAATGTGGAGCTGAATTGTAATTTCTGATTTTAGAATTCTGAGTTCTGGTTTCTGAATTCTGAGTTCCGAATTACGTGTTCTGTGTTCTGAATTCTGAGTTCTGTGTTCAGATTTGAATTCTGAATTTTTAGTTATGAGTTTTAAGATCTGAATTCTGAATTTCTAGTTCTGAATCCTGAACGCTGAGTTATTACTTCTGAGCTCTGAATTCCGAGTGGAATTCTAAATTCTGAGTTCGAGTTCTGAATTCTGAGCTGTGAGTTGTAAGTTTGAATTCTGACTTTTGAGTTCTGAGTTCTTAATTCTGTGCTGTTCTGAGCTGTGAAATCTGAGTTCTGAGGAGGTCTGAGTGCTAAGATCTGAATTCAGAATTCTGAGTTCTGAATTACGAGTTCTGAGTTCTGAATTCTGAGTATGTGTTTTGAGTTGTGAGTTCTAAGTTGTGAGTGACTTAGAATTTCAAAGTTCTGTGTTCAGAATTCAGAATACAGAATTTCTACCTCTGAGTCCTGAATTCTTTGTTGTGTTGAGTTGTGAAATCTGAGTTGTGAGGAGGTCTGAGTTCTAAGATCTGAATTCAGAAATCTGAGTTCTGAATTGCGAGTTCTGAGTTCTGAATTCTGAGTATGAGTTTTGCGTTCTGAATTCGGAATTCAGAGGTGTGAGTTCAAATTTTTATTTCTTTATTTTGAATTCTGTGTTCTCAATTCTGAGTTCTGTGTTCAGAATTTGAATTCTGAATTGTTAGTTCTGAGTTTTAAGATCTGAATTCTGAATTGCTAGTTCTGAGTCCTGAATTCTGAGTCCTGAATTCTGAGTAATTAGTTCTGATCTCTGAATTCTGAGTGGAATTCTAAATTCTGATTTCCGAGATCTGATTTCTGAGTTCTGAATTCTGAGCTGTGAGTTCTACGTCTGAATTCTGAGTTTTGAGTTCTGAGTACTGAATTTTGTCTTGTTCTGAGTTATGATATCTGAGTTCTGAGGAGGTCTGAGTTCTAAGATCTGAATTCAGAATTCTGAGTTCTGAATTGCGAGTTCTGAGTTCTGAATTCTGAGTATGAGTTTTGAGAACTGAATCCCAAGTTCTGTGTTCAGAATTCAGAATTCTGAATTCCTAGATCTGAGATCTGAGTTCTGAACTCTGAGTTCTAAGTTCTAATTTTGAATTCTGATCTCTGAGCTCAGAATTCTGAGGTTTGAATTTGGAATTCTGAGCTGTGAGTTTTATCTCTGAATTCTGAATTTTGACTTCTGAATTCTCACCTGAATTCTGAGTTCTGAGTTATGAATTCTGAGCTGAATTCTGAATTCTGAGTATGAGCTTTGAGCTCTGAATTCCAAATTCTGAGGTGTGAGTTCGAATTTTAATTTCTTTGTTTTGAGTTCTGGGTTCTGAATTCAGTGTGGAGCTGAATTGTAATTTCTGATTTCAGAATTCTGAGTTCTGGGTTCTGAATTCTGAGTTCTGAATTACGACTTCTGTGTTCTGAATTCTGAGTTCTGTGTTCAGATTTGAAATCTGAATTTTTAGTTCTGAGTTTTCAGATCTGAATTCTGAATTTCTCGTTCTAAATCCTGAACTCTGAGTCCTGAATTCTGAGTTATTAGTTCTGAGCTCTGAATTCCGAGTGGAATTCTAAATTCTGAGTTCTGAGTTCTGAATTCTGAGTTCTGAATTCTGAGTTGTGAGTTCTAAGTCTGAATTCTGAGTTTTGAGTTCTGAGTCCTGAATTCTGTGTTGTTCTGAGTTGTGAAATCTGAGTTCTGAGGAGGTCTGAGTTCTAAGATCTGAATTCAGAATTCTGAGTTCTGAATTAAGAGTTCTGAGTTCTGAATTCTGAGTATAAGTTCTGAGTACTGAATCCCAAGTTCTGTGTTCAGAATTCAGATTTCCGAATTCCTAGTTATGAGATCTGAGTTCTGAACTCTTCATTCTGAGTTCTAATATTTAATTCTGATCTCTGAGCTCAGAATTCTGAGTGCTGAATTTGGAGTTCTGAACCATGAGTTTTATCTCTGAATTCTGAATCCTGAGTTCTGATTTCTGAATTCAGAATTCTGAGTTCTGAATTCCGAATCCTGAGGTGTGAGTTCGAATTTGAATTTCTTTGTTTTGACTTCTGAGTTCTGAATTCAGTGTTTAGCTGAATTTTAATTTCTGATTTCAGAATTCTGAGTTCTGGGTTCTGAATTCTGAGCCTGAATTATGAGTTCATGCTCTGAATTCTGAGTTCTGTGTTCAGATTTGAATTCTGAATTCTGCATTGTTAGTTCTGAGTTTTAAGATCTGAAATCTGCATTTCTAGTTCTGAATCCTGAACTCTGAGTCCTGAATTCTGAGTTATTAGTTCTGAGCTCTGAATTCCGAGTGGAATTCTAAATTCTGAGTTCTGAATTCTGCGGTAGGAGTTCTGAAATCTGAGCTGTGAGTTCTAAGTCTGAATTCTGCGGTAGGAGTTCTGAGTACTGAATCCCAAGGTCTGTGTTTAGAATTCAGAATTCTGAATTCCTAGTTCTGAGATCTGAGTTCTGAATGCTGCATTCTGAGTTCTAATTTTGAATTCTGATTTCTGAGCTCAGAATTCTGAGTTTTGAATTTGGAGTTCTGAGCTGTGAGTTTTATCTCTGAATCCAGAGTTCTGAATTCTAAATTCTTTTTTTTTAATTATTTATTATTTAACTTCATTAATTACATTGTATTATGTGACACAGTTACATAGATACTTGGGTTCTCCCCACCCCTCCCCAAACCCTCCCATCATGGTGGATTCCTCCACCTTGTTGCATAACCACAGCTCAAGTTCAGTTGAAATTTCCCCATTGCAAGCATATACCAAACATAGAGTCCAGTATCTTATTGTCCCGTCAAGTTCAACGGCTTCTTAGGTATACCCTCTCTGGTCTGATGACAGAGCCAGCAGAGTATCATCCCAGTCAATTGAAAGCTCCAACATAGCATCAGCAAAAATTTACATCATTATGGAATTAATTGACATTGTAATGAGTAACCAATATGTTAAAAGTAAATGCGAGTTCCCAGCCACCTTCTGTGATCACCTCACCTATACTTCAATTTAGTTTATACACAACATATAACATTCAAAACATAACATGTTATACATAACATCATATCATCTTAAATCAAGGCAAACATGTGGTATTTAACCTTTTGGGATTGGCTCATTTCCCTTAGCATTATGGTTTCCAGTTTGGCCCATTTGGCCACAAAGAACTGCATTTTGTTTTTTTTAATAGCTGAGTAGTATTCCA
This sequence comes from Ochotona princeps, assembly GCF_030435755.1. Lineage (NCBI taxonomy): Eukaryota > Metazoa > Chordata > Mammalia > Lagomorpha > Ochotonidae > Ochotona > Ochotona princeps. The sequence goes on from NC_080838.1 coordinate 3,028,565, forward strand.
TGGAGTAGATGAACCATAGCTTTCTTATCCAATCCTCTGTTGATGGGCATTTTGGTTGTTTCCATGTTTTTGCAATTACTGATTGTGCTGCTATGAACATAGGAGTGCATGTTGGTTTCTCATAGAACAAGTGTTCTGGATATATTCCTAGGAGTGCTATTGCTGGATCATACAGTATGTTGAATTTGAGTTGTTTGAATATTCTCCATACTGATTTCCATAGAGGCTGTACCAGCCTGCAGCCCCACCAGCAGTGGAGTAGGGTTCCCTTTTCCCCGCAACCTCGCCAACAAGTGTCGTTGGTGCTTTTATTCATGTGGGCCAGTCTTACTGGTGTTAGGTGGTACCTCATTGATGTTTTAATTTGGATTTCCCTTATTGCCAGGGAACTTGAGCATTTTTTCATATGTTTATTTGCCATTTGGGTTTGTTCCTTTGTGAAGTGTTTGCCCATTTCCCGTGCCCATTTCTTGAGTGGCTTGTTTGTTTTGACATTTTGGTTGTTTTGTAGCTCTTTGTATATTCTGGAGATCAGCCCTCTATCACCTATGTCGTGTGCGAAGATCTTCTCCCATTCTGTGGGTTGCCTTTTTACTTTGTTGATTGTTTCTCTAGCTGTACAGAAGCTTCTTAGTTTGATGAGGTCCCAATTGTTTATTTTGGTCTTGATTTCTACTGCATCTGGAGTCTTTTTTAGGAAGTGAGGGCCTACCCCTAAGTGTTCCAGTGTGTTTCCAACATTTTCTTCCAAAAGTTTGAGGGTTTCTGGATGTAGGTTTAGATCTGTTATCCATTTAGATCTGATCTTAGTGTATGGTGAGAGATGTGGATCTATTTTTTTGTTTCTGCAGGCTATCAACCAGTTGTCCCAACAGCATTTATTGAACAGACCTTCCCATTTGCCTGGATTGTCGTTTGTCTTTTTGTCAAAGATTATTTGGCTGTATCTGTGTGGGTTTTCTTCTGGCGTTTCTATTCTGCTCCATTGATCTTCCTCTCTATCTTTGTGCCAGTACCAGGCTGTTTTGATAACCACTGCCCTATAGTATGTCCAGAGGTCCGGAACTGTGATTCCCCCTGCTAACTTCCTGTTCTTCAGGATAGTTCTAGCTATCCATGGTTTTTTGTGCTTCCAGATGAACCTTTGGATCATTGTTTCCAGTTCCATGAAGAATGTTTTGGGCAATTTGATTGGGATTGCGTTGAATGTATATATTGCTTTTGGCAGTATAGACATTTTAATGATATTGATTTTACCTATCCAGGAGCATGGGATGTTACTCCATCTTTCGAGGTCTTGTTCAATTTCTTTTTTAAGCAGATTGTAGTTTTCTTCAAATAAGTCTTCTACATTTTTGGTTAGATTTATTCCCAGATATTTCATACTTTTCTCTGTTATTTTGAATGGTATCTTGCTGGTTAGATCTTTTTCCATCTTGGGGCTGTTCGCATACACTATGGCTGTTGATTTTTGCTCATTAATTTTGTACCCTGCCACTCTACCAAACTCTCGTACAAGTTCTAACAGTCTCTGTATTGAGTCTCTTGGCTCTTCTACATAAAGAATCATATCATCTGCGTAAAGTGAGAGTTTAACTTCTTCGTTTCCCATTTGGATTCCTCTGATTTCTTTTTCTTGTCTTATGGCCTCAGCGAGTACCTTTAGGACTCAGTGGGAAGGGTTCCAGTTTTTCTCCATTCAGTATGATGCTGGCGTTGGGTTTTTCATATATGGCTTTAATTATGTTGTGGATTTTTCCATCTATGCCTACCTTGATTAGGGTTTTTAGTAGGAAGTGATGTTGGATTTTGTCGAAAGCTTTTTCTGCATCTATTGATACTATCATGTGATTCTTGTTTTTCAGTTTTTGGATGTGGTGTATCCCATTTATAGATTTTCGAATGTTGAACCATCCCTGCATTCCAGGGATGAATCCTACTTGATCTGGATGAATGATCTGTCTGATGTGTTTTTGAATTCTGTTGGCTAGGATTTTGTTGAGAATCTTAGCATCAATGTTCATCAAAGAGATAGGTCTGTAGTTTTCTTTCTCTGTAGGATCTCTGCCCGGTTTTGGGATTAAGGTAATGTTGGCTTCATAGAATGAGTTTGGAAGGGTTGCCTCTTTTTCTATTGTTTTGAAGAGTTTGTAGAGGATTGGGGTTAGTTCTGTTCGGAATGTTTTGTAGAATTCTGGAGTGAAGCCGTCTGGGCCTGGGCTTTTCTTTGTTGGGAGGTCTTTAATCACTGATTCAATCTCTACTTCAGTTATGGGTTTGTTCAGGTCGTTTGTTGCCTCTGGGCTAAGTTTTGGCAAGTGGTAGAAGTCTAAGAACTTTTCCATTTCTTGGTGATGTTCTGATTTGTTGGAGTACAGTGCTTTGTAGTAATTTCTAATTATGGCTTTAATGGATGTGGTGTCTGTTGTTATGTTGCCTTTTTCATCTTTGATGCTGTTAATTCTTGCTTTCTCTTGTTTGTTCTTTGTCAGTTGGGCCAGTGGGGTGTCTATCTTGTTTATCTTCTCAAAAAACCAGCTTTTTGATTCATTGATTTTGTGTATGGTTTTTTTTTATTTCTATCTGGTTGATTTCCTCCCTTGTTTTGATGATTTCTTGTTTCCTATTGTGTGTGGGGCTCTTCTGCTGTTGTTTTTCCAATTCCTGGAGGTGTGTGTTTAGTTCTTGTATTTCGCGTCTCTCTTGGGCCTTGACATGAGCTCCAATTGCAATGAGTTTACCCCGTAGCACTGCTTTGGCAGTGTTTCACAAATTTTGGAATGTTGTGTCAGAGTTTTCATTGGTTTCCATAAATTTTTTGATCTCATCTTTAATTTCTTCTCTGATCCATTGTTCGTTCAATAGCATATTGTTCAGCCTCCAAGAGTTTCTGTATTTCCTGGGGCATTTTGAATTGCTGATTTCCAGCTTCATTCCGTGGTGGTCTGAGAGGGTACATGGTATGATTCCTATCTTTTTGAAGTTGTTTATGTTTGCTTTGTGTCCTATCATGTGGTCGATCCTGGAGAAGGTGCCATGCACTGCTGAAAAAATGTATAATCTGTATCCTTAGGGTAAAAAATTCTATAAATGTCAACCAAGTCCAGTTGTTCTATTGTTTGTATGAGTTCTGTTGTTTCTTTGTTGAGTTTCTGTTTTGTTGATCTGTCTATAGTTGTTACTGGGGTGTTAAGATCGCCCACTATTTAGGTTTATACACAACGTATAACATTCATAACATAACTTGTTATACATAACATCGTGTCATCTTAAATTAATGCAAACATGTGGTATTTAACCTTTTGGGATTGGCTCATTTCCCTTAGCATTATGGTTTCCAGCTTGGCCCATTTGGCCACAAAGAACTGCATTTTGTTTTGTTTAATAGCTGAGTAGTATTCCATGGAGTAGATGAACCATAGCTTTCTTATCCAATCCTCTGTTGATGGGCATTTTGGTTGCTTCCATGTTTTTGCAATTACTGATTGTGCTGCTATGAACATAGGAGTGCATGTTGGTTTCTCATAAAACAAGTGTTCTGGATATATTCCTAGGAGTGCTATTGCCGGGTCATACGGTATGTTGTATTTGAGTTGTTTGAATGTTCTCCATACTGATTTCCATAGAGGCTGTACCAGCCTGCAGCCCCACCAGCAGTGGAGTAGGGTTCCCTTTTCCCCGCAACCTCGCCAACAAGTGTTGTTGGTGCTTTTATTCATGTGGGCCAGTCTTACTGGCGTTAGGTGGTACCTCATTGATGTTTTAATTTGGATTTCCCTTATTTCCAGGGAACTTGAGCATTTTTTCATATGTTTATTTGCCATTTGGGTTTGTTCCTTTGTGAAGTGTTTGCCCATTTCCTGTGCCCATTTCTTGAGTGGCTTGTTTGTTTTGACATTTTGGTCACAGAAGGTGGATAAGAAATCGCATTTACTTTTACCATATTGGTTACTCGTTACTATGTCAATTGATTCCATGGTGATGTAGATTTTTGCTGATGGTATGTTGGAGCTTTTAATTGATCGGGATGATAGTCTGCTGGCTCTGTCTTCAGACCAGAGAGTGTATACCTAAGAAGCCGTTGAACTTATCTGGACAATAAGATGCTGGACTCTATGTTTGGTATATGCTTAACTGTGGTTATGCAACAAGGTGGAGGAATCCACCATGGTGGGAGGGTTAGGGGAGGGGTGGGGAGAATCCCAGTACCTATGAAACTGTGCCACATAATACAATGTAATTAATGAATTTAAAATAAAATTAAAAAAAAAAATCGCCCACTATTATTGTGTGCACATCTATGTCTCCCCTTAAGTCCGTGAGTAATTGCTTCACGTAGCTAGGTGCGTTTGAATTTGGTGCATATATGTTCACAATGGCAATTACTTCCTGATGGATCAGTCCCTTCACCAATATATAATGTCCTTCCCTGTCCTTTTTGATGTGTGTCAGATTGAAGACCACATCATCTGAAATTAAGACAGCTACCCCGGCCTTTTTTTCTCGTCCATTGGCATGAAATATCTGTTTCCAACCTTTCACTTTCAGCTTGCTCGAATCTCTTCTGGTTAGATGTGTCTCTTGTAGGCAACAGATAGTTGGGTGCTGTTTGATAATCCATTCTGTTAATCTATGCCTTTTGATTGGTGAGTTCAGGCCATTTGTGTTAAGAGTTAAAATTCAGAGGTTGTGATTGTGCCCTGCCATACTTGTTTTTGTGGGTGTTGATATCTGTGTTATTGCCCTTCCTTGTGTGGACTTTAGTGGGGAGATCTTCCTGTTTGCCATCTTTGCTTATGATTCACCTCCTTTTTTTCTGGATTCAGTGCATTTCTAAGGAGATTTTGTAGAGCTGGTTTTGTGCTGGCATATTCTTCTAATTTCTCTTTGCCGTGGAAGTATTTGATTTCGTTCTCAAATACGAATGAGATCTTTGCTGGGTACAATAGTCTTGGTTGACAGTTGTTCTGATTCAGGATTTGGAAGATCTTTGTCCATTCTCTTCTTGCTTGTAAGGTCTCTTCAGAAAAGTCAGCCGTGATCCTGATTGGTTTTCCCCGGTATGTGATCTTTTCTCTGCTTCGTACTTGTCTCAGGATTCTTTCTTTGTCTTCGTTGGAGTGGAACTTGAGCACCATATGTCTGGGTGAAGATCGCTTTGGGTCATATCTGCTGGGAGTCCTCTGACCGTCCTGGATTTGAGCTGGATTCATGTTCCAAGTGTTTTGAAAGTTTTCCTGTATAATTTTGTCGAGCACCATTTGCATTCCTGATTCTTTTTCCGCTCCTTCAGGAAGGCCAATAATCCTAATATTTGATTTTCTGAGGTTGTCTTTCATTTCTTGTATGGTCTTATTGGCTTTGTTCAGACTTGTCTCCAGCTGTTTCATGAACTGGGTGTGTTCGTTTTGTGTGTCTTCCGTTTCAGAGATCCTCTCTTCTGCTGTATTTGTTCTGTTGGTTAGGCTCTCAATTTTGTGCTCTAAGTCAAGGATTTTACTTTTCATTTGTTGTATTTCTGAGGCTATGTGGTTCTTGAATTCATTGAAGTCCTCCCAATTCTTCTCATTGTCTCTGACATATTTTAACATTATTTTTTTGAATTCCTTGTCTGGTAGATCTTCTATGTCTTCATCTCGCATCTCCGAAATAGACATTGGCTTTCGATCCTTTATTGGTAGGGTGTTGGCACTCTCATCTGGATCATTACCTTTTCTGGTATTTCTTCCCATTGTGTTAGTGTTTCTTTTTTGAGAGACCTAGGCACCAGTGTGCTGAGGGGTCTCCAAGCACTATCCTGTAGAGATCGGAGTCTGCAGGCGTGGAGTAGCAGGGTGTGGGAATCTTCAAGGCACTTTTGGTGCGTCTCCAGAACACTGGACCTCAGGGAGCCACTTCCAGGGCCCGGAGGATTCAAAGCGCACTCTCAGCTCGTCCCCTACAGGTATGCTACCACAGGGCGTGGGGGAGTGAAGGCACTCTCTGTGCGCGCCCCCTGTGCGCTGGATCACAGGGCTCGGAGCAAGGGACTATAGGGCGTGGGGTGTTGCAGGTGCTCTCTGGAAGCGCCTCCTGCGCAGGCCCGCCCACCCCAGCACTTGCAGGGGACCGGCCGCCCTGGCGCTAGCAGGGAACTGCCCAGCCCAGAGGCGTGCTTGGGTTCCTGTGGGATAGCACCGCCCAGCTGAGTGCCAGACCGCAAAGGCACGGGGGAGTATCCAGTGTGCCTTTTGCCTTTCTCCCAGACACAGTTTTGGCAGTTTCAAGGCACTTGCCCTGTGTCTCTAGACGCTGGAGTCTGGGGGGGGCGGGGAGACGAGCACCAATTGTGTTCAGGCTCTGTGCGTGCCCCTGGGGGGCCAACTCCCGAAGCCTCCAACCCACCACTGTCCCCACCCAACTCACTCAAACCTCAGGATCTTGCAGTCCGCCTCTTCCTCTGGTGGGAATCCTGGCCGCCGGTGCATCTCCCGACTGCTGCGTCCGTTGCTGGTCGTGGCGGGTCGCGATGGAGCCTGGAGGCTGCGGCTGGTGCAGGTCCCGGGGCTTGGCGACCAGGGTGGGCAGATGCCGCGGGTCCCGGTGATTCAGGGTCCTGGTGTCCGCAGCGGGGCAGGTCCTGGTGAGTCCTGGTGACCAGGGTGAGCAGATGCCAGCGGGTTCCAATCACCGCCAGTCCTCACGATCACTGCGTGCGGGTCGGTCTGAGCTCTGAAACCTAAGTTCATCTACTTCTCTCCATCCTCGCCACTGAAAAGCAGGACTCTCTTTTCACTAGTTCCTGGAGTTGCTGACGGTCATTTTACCAATGCAAAAGAGCAGGGGGAAGTATTCCAGAGACTGAAGAGACGTTTTGAGGTTCACGGCTGAGACCAGGGCAGTCCCATCGTTCGGCCTCAGGTGAGGGTGGCAGTGCTGGCGCGCGGACGGGAACAGAACGACTCCCTCGTGAGGCTCGAAGCAGCCTTGAATTCTAAATTCTTAGCTGAATTCTGAGTTCTGAGTTCTGAATTCTGAGTTGAATTCTGAATTCTGAGTTCTGCATTCCGAATTCTGAGGTGTGAGTTTGAATTTGAATTTCTTTGTTTTGAGTTCTGAGTTCTGAATTCAGTGTGGAGCTGAATTGTAATTTCTGATTTCAGAATTCTGAGTTCTGGATTCTGAATTCTGAGCCTGAATTATGAGTTCATGCTCTGAATTCTGAGTTCTGTGTTCAGAATTTGAATTCAGAATTGTTAGTTCTGAGTTTTAAGAACTGAATTCTGATTTGCTAGTTCTGAATCCTGAATTCTGAGTCCTGAATTCTGAGTTATTATTTCTGTGCTCTGAATTCCGAGTGGAATTCTGAATTCTGAGCTGTGAGTTCTGAATTCTGAGCTGTGAGTTCTAAGTCTGAATTCTGAGTTTTGAGTTCTGAGTCCTGAATTCTTTGTTGTACTGAATTGTGAAATCTGAGTTGTGAGGAGGTCTGAGTTCTAAGATCTGAATTCAGAATTCAGAGTTCTGAATTGCGAGTTCTGAGTTCTGAATTTTGAGTATGAGTTCTGAGTACTGAATTCCAAGGTTTGTGTTCAGAATTCAGAATTCAGCATTCCTAGTTCGAATTTGAATTTCTTTGCTTTGAGTCCTGAGTTCTGAATTCAGTGTGGAGCTGAATTATAATTTCTGATTTCAGAATTCTGAGTTCTGGGTTCTGAATTCTGATTTTTGAATTATGAGTTCTAGGTTCTGAATTCTGAGTTCTGTGTTCAGATTTGAATTCTGCATTGTTAGTTCTGAGTTTTAAGATCTGAATTCTGAATTTCTAGTTCTAAATCGTGAACTCTGAGTCATGAATTCTGAGTTACTAGTTCTGAGCTCTGATTTCCGAGTGGAATTCTAAATTCTGAGTTCTGAGTTCTGAATTCTGAGTTCTGAAATCTGAGCTGTGAGTTCTAAGTCTGAATTCTGAGTTTTCAGATCTGATTCCTGAATTCTGCGTTGTGCTGAGTTGTGAATTCTGAGTTCTGACGAGGTCTGAGTTCTAAGATCTGAATTCAGAATTCTGATTTCTGAATTGCGAGTTCTGAGTTCTGAATTCTGAGTATGAGTTTTGAGTTCTGAATTCTAAGTTCTGAGGTGTGAGTTCGAAATTCTAACTTCTATGTTCAGAATTCAGAATTCAGAAATCCTACTTATGAGTTCTGAACACTGCATTCTGAGTTGTAATTTTGAATTCTGATCTCTGAGTTCAGAATTCTGAGTGCTGAATTTGCAGTTCTGAGGTGTGAGTTTTATCTCTGAATTCTGAATTCTGAGTTCTGACTTCTGAATTCCAAATTCTGAGTTCTGAATTCTGAATTCTGTTGTGTGCGTTCTAGTTTTAATCTCTATGTTTTGAGATCTGAGTTCTGAATTCAGTGTGGAGCTGAATTGTAATTTCTGATTTCAGAATTCTGAGTTCTGGGTTCTGAATTCTGAGTTCCGAATTACGTGTTCTGTGTTCTGAATTCTGAGTTCTGTGTTCAGATTTGAATTCTGAATTTTTAGTTATGAGTTTTAAGTTCTGAATTCTGAATTTCTAGTTCTAAATCCTGAACTCTGAGTTATTAGTTCTGAGCTCTGATTTCTGAGTGGAATTCTAAATTCTGAGTTCGAATTCTGAATTCTGAGCTGTGAGTTGTCAGTTTGAATTCTGACTTTTGAGTTCTGAGTTCTTAATTCTGTGTTGTGCTGAGTTGTGAAATCTGAGTTCTGAGGAGGTCTGAGTGCTAAAATCTGAATTCAGAATTCTGAGTTCTGAATTTCGAGTTCTGAGTTCTGAATTCTGAGTATGGGTTTTGAGTTCTGAATTCTAAGTTGTGAGTGACTTAGAATTTCGAAGTTCTGTGTTCAGAATTTAGAATACAGAATTTCTACTTCTGAGTCCTGAATTCTTTGTTGTGTTGAGTTGTGAAATCTGAGTTTTGAGGAGGTCTGAGTTCTAAGATCTGAATTCAGAAATCTGAGTTCTGAATTGCGAGTTCTGAGTTCTGAATTCTGAGTATGAGTTTTGAGTTCTGAATTCGGAATTCAGAGGTGTGAGTTCAAATTTTAATTTCTTTATTTTGAGTTCTGTGTTCTCAATTCTGAGTTCTGTGTTCAGAATTTGAATTCTGAATTGTTAGTTCTGAGTTTTAAGATCTGAATTCTGAATTGCTAGTTCTGAATCCTGAACTCTGAGTCCTGAATTCTGAGTTATTAGTTCTGATCTCTGAATTCCGAGTAGAATTCTAAATTCTGAGTCCTGGATTCTGAGTTCTGAGTTCTGAATTCTGAGCTGTGAGTTCTAAGTCTGAATTCTGAGTTTTGAGTTCTGAGTCCTGAATTCTGTGTTGTGCTGAGTTGTGAAATCTGAGTTCTGAGGAGGTCTTAGTTCTAAGATCTGAATTCAGAATTCTGAGTTCTGAATTGCGAGTTCTGAGTTCTGAATTTTGAGTATGAGTTCTGAGTACTGAATCCCAAGGTCTGTGTTCAGAATTCAGAATTCTGAATTCCTAGATCTGAGATCTGAGTTCTGAACTCTGAGTTCTAAGTTCTAATTTTGAATTCTGATCTCTGAGCTCAGAATTCTGAGGTTTGAATTTGGAATTCTGAGCTGTGAGTTTTATCTCTGAATTCTGAATTTTGAGTTCTGAATTCTTACCTGAATTCTGAGTTCTGAGTTATGAATTCTGAGGTGAATTCTGAATTCTGAGTATGAGCTTTGAGCTCTGAATTCCAAATTCTGAGGTGTGAGTTCGAATTTTAATTTCTTTGTTTTGAGTTCTGGGTTCTGAATTCAGTGTGGAGCTGAATTGTAATTTCTGATTTCAGAATTCTGAGTTCTGGGTTCTGAATTCTGAGTTCTGAATTACGAGTTCTTTGTTCTGAATTCTGAGTTCTGTGTTCAGATTTGAAATCTGAATTTTTAGTTCTGAGTTTTAAGATCTGAATTCTGAATTTCTAGTTCTAAATCCTGAACTCTGAGTCCTGAATTCTGAGTTATTAGTTCTGAGCTCTGATTTCCGAGTGGAATTCTAAATTCTGAGTTCTGAGTTCTGAATTCTGAGTTCTGAATTCTGAGTTGTGAGTTCTGAGTCCTGAATTCTTTGTTGTGCTGAGTTGTGAAATCTGAGTTCTGAGGAGGTCTGAGTTCTAAGACCTGAATTCAGAATTCTGAGTTCTGAATTGCGAGTTCTGAATTCTGAGTATGAGTTCTGAGTACTGAATCCCAAGTTCTGTATTCAGAATTCAGATTTCCGAATTCCTAGTTATGAGATCTGAGTTCTGAACTCTTCATTCTGAGTTCTAATATTGAATTCTGATCTCTGAGCTCAGAATTCTGAGTGCTGAATTTGGAGTTCTGAACCATGAGTTTTATCTCTGAATTCTGAATTCTGAGTTCTGATTTCTGAATTCCAAATTCTGAGTTCTGAATTCCGAATTCTGAGGTGTGAGTTCGAATTTGAATTTCTTTGTTTTGACTTCTGACTTCTGAATTCAGTGTGGAGCTGAATTGTAATTTCTGATTTCAGAATTCTGAGTTCTGGGTTCTGAATTCTGATTTCAGAATTCTGAGTTCTGGGTTCTGAATTCTGATTTCTGAATTATGAGTTCTGGGTTCTGAATTCTGAGTTCTGTGTTCAGATTTGAATTCTGAATTCTGCATTGTTAGTTCTGAGTTTTAAGTTCTGAATTCTGAATTGCTATTTCTGAATCCTGAACTCCGAGTCCTGAATTCTGAGTTATTAGTTCTGAGCTCTGAATTCAGAGTGGAATTCTAAATTCTGAGTTCTGAATTCTGAGGTAGGAGTTCTGAAATCTGAGCTGTGAGTTCTAAGTCTGAATTCTGAGTTTTGAGTTCTGAGTACTGAATCCCAAGTTCTGTGTTTAGAATTCAGAATTCTGAATTCCTGGTTCTGAGATCTGAGTTCTGAATGCTGCATTCTGAGTTCTAATTTTGAATTCTGATTTCTGAGCTCAGAATTCTGAGTTTTGAATTTGGAGTTCTGAGCTGTGAGTTTTATCTCTGAATCCAGAGTTCTGAATTCTAAATTCTTAGCTGAATTCTGAGTTCCGAGTTATGAATTCTGAATTCAATTCTGAATTCTGAGTTCTGCATTCCGAATTCTGAGGTGTGAGTTTGAATTTGAATTTCTTTGTTTTGAGTTCTGAGTTCTGAATTCAGTGTGGAGCTGAATTGTAATTTCTGATTTCAGAATTCGGAGTTCTGGGTTCTGAATTCTGAGCCTGAATTATGAGTTCATGCTCTGAATTCTGAGTTCTGTGTTCAGAATTTGAATTCAGAATTGTTAGTTCTGAGTTTTAAGAACTGAATTCTGATTTGCTAGTTCTGAATCCTGAATTCTGAGTCCTGAATTCTGAGTTATTATTTCTGTGCTCTGAATTCCGAGTAGAATTCTGAATTCTGAGCTGTGAGTTCTAAGTCTGAATTCTGAGTTTTGAGTTCTGAGTCCTGAATTCTTTGTTGTGCTGAATTGTGAAATCTGAGTTCTGAGGAGGTCTGAGTTCTAAGATCTGAAATCAGAATTCTGAGTTCTGAATTGCGAGTTCTGAGTTCTGAATTTTGAGTATGAGTTCTGAGTACTGAATTCCAAGGTTTGTGTTCAGAATTCAGAATTCAGCGTTCCTAATTCTGAGTTCTGAGTTCTGAACTCTGTATTCTGGGTTCTAATTTTGATTACTGATTTCTGAGCTCAGTATTCTGAGTTTTCAATTTAGAGTTCTGAGCTGTGAGTTTTATCTCTGAATCCTGAGTTCTAAATTCTGAATTCTTAGCTGAATTCTGAGTTCTGAGTTCTGAGTTATGAATTCTGAGCTGAATTCTGAATTCTGAGTATGAGTTTTGAGCTCTGAATTCCAAATTCAGAGGTGTGAGTTCGAATTTTAATTTCTTTGTTTTGAGTTCTTAATTCCTAATTCTGAGTTCTGAATTATGAGTTCATGTTCTGAATTCTGAGTTCTGTGTTCAGAATTTAATTCTGAATTGTTAGTTCTGAGTTTGAAGATCTGAATTCTGAATTGCTAGTTCTGAATTCTGAACTCTGAGCCCTAATTCTGAGTTATTAGTTCTGAGCTCTGAATTCCGAGTGTAATTCTGAAATCTGAGGTCTGAGTTTTAAGATTGGAGCTGTGCGTTCTAGGTCTGAATTCTGAGTTTTGTGTTCTGAGTTATGAATTCTGTCTTGTGCTGAGTTGTGAAATCTGAGTTCTGAGGAGGTCTGAGTTCTAAGATCTGAATTCAGAATTCTGAGTTCTGAATTATGAGTTCTGAGGTGTGAGTTCGAATTTGAATTTCTTTGCTTTGAGTCCTGAGTTCTGAATTCAGTGTGGAGCTGAATTATAATTTCTGATGTCAGAATTCTGAGTTCTGGGTTCTGAATTCTGATTTTTGAATATTGAGTTCTGTGTTCTGAATTCTGAGTTCTGTGTTCAGATTTGAATTCTGAATTGTTAGTTCTGAGTTTTAAGATCTGAATTCTGAATTTCTAGTTCTAAATCGTGAACTCTGAGTCATGAATTCTGAGTTACTAGTTCTGAGCTCTGATTTCCGAGTGGAATTCTAAATTCTGAGTTCTGAGTTGTGAATTCTGAGTTCTGAAATCTGAGCTGTGAGTTCTAAGTCTGAATTCTGAGTTTTCAGATCTGATTCCTGAATTCTGCGTTGTTCTGAGTTGTGAAATCTGAGTTCTGAGGAGGTCTGAGTGCTAAGATCTGAATTCAGAATTCTGAGTTCTGAATTGCGAGTTCTGAGTTCTGAATTCTGAGTATGGGTTTTGAGTTCGATATTCTATTTTCTGAGTGAGTTAGAATTTCGAACTTAAGTGTTCAGAATTCAGAATTCAGAATTCAGAAATCCTAGTTATGAGTTCTGAACACTGCATTCTGAGTTCTAATATTGAATTCTCGTGTCTGAGTTCAGAATTCTGAGTGCTGAATTTGGAGTTCTGAGGTGTGAGATTTATCTCTGAATTCAGAATTCTGAGTTCTGAATTGCGAGTTCTGAGTTCTGAATTCTGAGTATGGGTTTTGAGTTCTGAATTCTAACTTCTGAATGAGTTAGAATTTCGAAGTTCTGAGTTCAGAATTCAGAATTCTGAATTCCTAGTTCTGAGTCCTGAATTCTTTGTTGTGCTGAGTTGTGAATTCTGAGTTCTGACGAGGTCTGAGTTCTAAGATCTGAATTCAGAAATCTGATTTCTGAATTGCGAGTTCTGAGTTCTGAAATCTGAGTATGAGTTTTGAGTTCTGAATTCTAAGTTCTGAGGTGTGAGTTCGAAATTCTAACTTCTATGTTCAGAATTCAGAATTCAGAATTCAGAAATCCTACTTATGAGTTCTGAACACTGCATTCTGAGTTGTAATTTTGAAATCTGATCTCTGAGCTCAGAATTCTGAGTTTTGAATTTGCAGTTCTGAGCTGTAAGTTTTATCTCTGAATTCCGAATTCTGAGTTCTGACCTCTGAATTCCAAATTCTGAGTTCTGAATTCTGAATTCTGTTGTGTGTGTTCTAGTTTAAATTTCTATGTTTTGAGGTCTGAGTTCTGAATTCAGTGTGGAGCTGAATTGTAATTTCTGATTTCAGAATTCTGAGTTCTGGGTTCTGAATTCTGAGTTCCGAATTACGTGTTCTGTGTTCTGAATTCTGAGTTCTGTGTTCAGATTTGAATTCTGAATTTTTAGTTATGAGTTTTAAGATCTGAATTCTGAATTTCTAGTTCTGAATCCTGAACTCTGAGTTATTAGTTCTGAGCTCTGATTTCTGAGTGGAATTCTAAATTCTGAGTTCGAGTTCTGAATTCTGAGCTGTGAGTTGTAAGTTTGAATTCTGACTTTTGAGTTCTGAGTTCTTAATTCTGTGTTGTTCTGAGCTGTGAAATCTGAGTTCTGAGGAGGTCTGAGTGCTAAGATCTGAATTCAGAATTCTGAGTTCTGAATTGCGAGTTCTGAGTTCTGAATTCTGAGTATGGGTTTTGAGTTTGATATTCTATTTTCTGAGTGAGTTAGAATTTCGAACTTAAGTGTTCAGAATTTAGAATTCAGAATTCAGAAATCCTAGTTATGAGTTCTGAACACTGCATTCTGAGTTCTAATATTGAATTCTCGTGTCTGAGTTCAGAATTCTGAGTGCTGAATTTGGAGTTCTGAGGTGTGAGATTTATCTCTGAATTCAGAATTCTGAGTTCTGAATTGCGAGTTCTGAGTTCTGAATTCTGAGTATGGGTTTTGAGTTCTGAATTCTAACTTCTGAATGAGTTAGAATTTCGAAGTTCTGAGTTCAGAATTCAGAATTCTGAATTCCTAGTTCTGAGTCCTGAATTCTTTGTTGTGCTGAGTTGTGAATTCTGAGTTCTGACGAGGTCTGAGTTCTAAGATCTGAATTCAGAAATCTGATTTCTGAATTGCGAGTTCTGAGTTCTGAATTCTGAGTATGAGTTTTGAGTTCTGAATTCTAAGTTCTGAGGTGTGAGTTCGAAATTCTAACTTCTATGTTCAGAATTCAGAATTCAGAATTCAGAAATCCTACTTATGAGTTCTGAACACTGCATTCTGATTTGTAATTTTGAATTCTGATCTCTGAGCTCAGAATTCTGAGTTTTGAATTTGCAGTTCTGAGCTGTGAGTTTTATCTCTGAATTCTGAATTCTGAATTATGACTTCTGAATTCCAAATTCTGAGTTCTGAATTCTGAATTCTGTTGTGTGCGTTCTAGTTTTAATTTCTATGTTTTGAGGTCTGAGTTCTGAATTCAGTGTGGAGCAGAATTGTAATTTCTGATTTCAGAATTCTGAGTTCTGTGTTCTGAATTCTGAGTTCTGTGTTCAGATTTGAATTCTGAATTTTTAGTTATGAGTTTTAAGATCTGAATTCTGAATTTCTAGTTCTGAATCCTGAACTCTGAGTTATTAGTTCTGAGCTCTGATTTCTGAGTGGAATTCTAAATTCTGAGTTCGAGTTCTGAATTCTGAGCTGTGAGTTGTAAGTTTGAATTCTGACTTTTGAGTTCTGAGTTCTTAATTCTGTGCTGTTCTGAGCTGTGAAATCTGAGTTCTGACGAGGTCTGAGTGCTAAGATCTGAATTCAGAATTCTGAGTTCTGAATTGCGAGTTCTGAGTTCTGAATTCTGAGTATGGGTTTTCAGTTCTGAATTCTAAGTTGTGAGTGACTTAGAATTACGAAGTTCTGTGTTCAGAATTCAGAATACAGAATTTCTACTTCTGAGTCCTGAATTCTTTGTTGTGTTGAGTTGTGAAATCTGAGTTGTGAGGAGGTCTGAGTTCTAAGATCTGAATTCAGAATTCTGAGTTCTGAATTGCGAGTTCTGAGTTCTGAATTCTGAGTATGAGTTTTGAGTTCTGAATTCGGAATTCAGAGGTGTGAGTTCAAATTTTAATTTCTTTATTTTGAGTTCTGTGTTCTCAATTCTGAGTTCTGTGTTCAGAATTTGAATTCTGAATTGTTAGTTCTGAGTTTTAAGATCTGAATTCTGAATTGCTAGTTCTGAATCCTGAACTCTGAGTCCTGAATTCTGAGTTATTAGTTCTGATCTCTGAATTCCGAGTAGAATTCTAAATTCTGAGTCCTGGATTCTGAGTTCTGAGTTCTGAATTCTGAGCTGTGAGTTCTAAGTCTGAATTCTGAGTTTTGAGTTCTGAGTCCTGAATTCTGTGTTGTGCTGAGTTGTGAAATCTGAGTTCTGAGGAGGTCTTAGTTCTAAGATCTGAATTCAGAATTCTGAGTTCTGAATTGCGAGTTCTGAGTTCTGAATTTTGAGTATGAGTTCTGAGTACTGAATCCCAAGGTCTGTGTTCAGAATTCAGAATTCTGAATTCCTAGATCTGAGATCTGAGTTCTGAACTCTGAGTTCTAAGTTCTAATTTTGAATTCTGATCTCTGAGCTCAGAATTCTGAGGTTTGAATTTGGAATTCTGAGCTGTGAGTTTTATCTCTGAATTCTGAATTTTGAGTTCTGAATTCTTACCTGAATTCTGAGTTCTGAGTTATGAATTCTGAGGTGAATTCTGAATTCTGAGTATGAGCTTTGAGCTCTGAATTCCAAATTCTGAGGTGTGAGTTCGAATTTTAATTTCTTTGTTTTGAGTTCTGGGTTCTGAATTCAGTGTGGAGCTGAATTGTAATTTCTGATTTCAGAATTCTGAGTTCTGGGTTCTGAATTCTGAGTTCTGAATTACGAGTTCTTTGTTCTGAATTCTGAGTTCTGTGTTCAGATTTGAAATCTGAATTTTTAGTTCTGAGTTTTAAGATCTGAATTCTGAATTTCTAGTTCTAAATCCTGAACTCTGAGTCCTGAATTCTGAGTTATTAGTTCTGAGCTCTGATTTCCGAGTGGAATTCTAAATTCTGAGTTCTGAGTTCTGAATTCTGAGTTCTGAATTCTGAGTTGTGAGTTCTGAGTCCTGAATTCTTTGTTGTGCTGAGTTGTGAAATCTGAGTTCTGAGGAGGTCTGAGTTCTAAGACCTGAATTCAGAATTCTGAGTTCTGAATTGCGAGTTCTGAATTCTGAGTATGAGTTCTGAGTACTGAATCCCAAGTTCTGTATTCAGAATTCAGATTTCCGAATTCCTAGTTATGAGATCTGAGTTCTGAACTCTTCATTCTGAGTTCTAATATTGAATTCTGATCTCTGAGCTCAGAATTCTGAGTGCTGAATTTGGAGTTCTGAACCATGAGTTTTATCTCTGAATTCTGAATTCTGAGTTCTGATTTCTGAATTCCAAATTCTGAGTTCTGAATTCCGAATTCTGAGGTGTGAGTTCGAATTTGAATTTCTTTGTTTTGACTTCTGACTTCTGAATTCAGTTTGGAGCTGAATTGTAATTTCTGATTTCAGAATTCTGAGTTCTGGGTTCTGAATTCTGATTTCTGAATTATGAGTTCTGGGTTCTGAATTCTGAGTTCTGTGTTCAGATTTGAATTCTGAATTCTGCATTGTTAGTTCTGAGTTTTAAGTTCTGAATTCTGAATTGCTATTTCTGAATCCTGAACTCCGAGTCCTGAATTCTGAGTTATTAGTTCTGAGCTCTGAATTCAGAGTGGAATTCTAAATTCTGAGTTCTGAATTCTGAGGTAGGAGTTCTGAAATCTGAGCTGTGAGTTCTAAGTCTGAATTCTGAGTTTTGAGTTCTGAGTACTGAATCCCAAGTTCTGTGTTTAGAATTCAGAATTCTGAATTCCTGGTTCTGAGATCTGAGTTCTGAATGCTGCATTCTGAGTTCTAATTTTGAATTCTGATTTCTGAGCTCAGAATTCTGAGTTTTGAATTTGGAGTTCTGAGCTGTGAGTTTTATCTCTGAATCCAGAGTTCTGAATTCTAAATTCTTAGCTGAATTCTGAGTTCCGAGTTATGAATTCTGAATTCAATTCTGAATTCTGAGTTCTGCATTCCGAATTCTGAGGTGTGAGTTTGAATTTGAATTTCTTTGTTTTGAGTTCTGAGTTCTGAATTCAGTGTGGAGCTGAATTGTAATTTCTGATTTCAGAATTCGGAGTTCTGGGTTCTGAATTGTGAGCCTGAATTATGAGTTCATGCTCTGAATTCTGAGTTCTGTGTTCAGAATTTGAATTCAGAATTGTTAGTTCTGAGTTTTAAGAACTGAATTCTGATTTGCTAGTTCTGAATCCTGAATTCTGAGTCCTGAATTCTGAGTTATTATTTCTGTGCTCTGAATTCCGAGTAGAATTCTGAATTCTGAGCTGTGAGTTCTAAGTCTGAATTCTGAGTTTTGAGTTCTGAGTCCTGAATTCTTTGTTGTGCTGAATTGTGAAATCTGAGTTCTGAGGAGGTCTGAGTTCTAAGATCTGAAATCAGAATTCTGAGTTCTGAATTGCGAGTTCTGAGTTCTGAATTTTGAGTATGAGTTCTGAGTACTGAATTCCAAGGTTTGTGTTCAGAATTCAGAATTCAGCGTTCCTAATTCTGAGTTCTGAGTTCTGAACTCTGTATTCTGGGTTCTAATTTTGATTACTGATTTCTGAGCTCAGTATTCTGAGTTTTCAATTTAGAGTTCTGAGCTGTGAGTTTTATCTCTGAATCCTGAGTTCTAAATTCTGAATTCTTAGCTGAATTCTGAGTTCTGAGTTCTGAGTTATGAATTCTGAGCTGAATTCTGAATTCTGAGTATGAGTTTTGAGCTCTGAATTCCAAATTCAGAGGTGTGAGTTCGAATTTTAATTTCTTTGTTTTGAGTTCTTAATTCCTAATTCTGAGTTCTGAATTATGAGTTCATGTTCTGAATTCTGAGTTCTGTGTTCAGAATTTAATTCTGAATTGTTAGTTCTGAGTTTGAAGATCTGAATTCTGAATTGCTAGTTCTGAATTCTGAACTCTGAGCCCTAATTCTGAGTTATTAGTTCTGAGCTCTGAATTCCGAGTGTAATTCTGAAATCTGAGGTCTGAGTTTTAAGATTGGAGCTGTGCGTTCTAGGTCTGAATTCTGAGTTTTGTGTTCTGAGTTATGAATTCTGTCTTGTGCTGAGTTGTGAAATCTGAGTTCTGAGGAGGTCTGAGTTCTAAGATCTGAATTCAGAATTCTGAGTTCTGAATTATGAGTTCTGAGGTGTGAGTTCGAATTTGAATTTCTTTGCTTTGAGTCCTGAGTTCTGAATTCAGTGTGGAGCTGAATTATAATTTCTGATGTCAGAATTCTGAGTTCTGGGTTCTGAATTCTGATTTTTGAATATTGAGTTCTGTGTTCTGAATTCTGAGTTCTGTGTTCAGATTTGAATTCTGAATTGTTAGTTCTGAGTTTTAAGATCTGAATTCTGAATTTCTAGTTCTAAATCGTGAACTCTGAGTCATGAATTCTGAGTTACTAGTTCTGAGCTCTGATTTCCGAGTGGAATTCTAAATTCTGAGTTCTGAGTTGTGAATTCTGAGTTCTGAAATCTGAGCTGTGAGTTCTAAGTCTGAATTCTGAGTTTTCAGATCTGATTCCTGAATTCTGCGTTGTTCTGAGTTGTGAAATCTGAGTTCTGAGGAGGTCTGAGTGCTAAGATCTGAATTCAGAATTCTGAGTTCTGAATTGCGAGTTCTGAGTTCTGAATTCTGAGTATGGGTTTTGAGTTCGATATTCTATTTTCTGAGTGAGTTAGAATTTCGAACTTAAGTGTTCAGAATTCAGAATTCAGAATTCAGAAATCCTAGTTATGAGTTCTGAACACTGCATTCTGAGTTCTAATATTGAATTCTCGTGTCTGAGTTCAGAATTCTGAGTGCTGAATTTGGAGTTCTGAGGTGTGAGATTTATCTCTGAATTCAGAATTCTGAGTTCTGAATTGCGAGTTCTGAGTTCTGAATTCTGAGTATGGGTTTTGAGTTCTGAATTCTAACTTCTGAATGAGTTAGAATTTCGAAGTTCTGAGTTCAGAATTCAGAATTCTGAATTCCTAGTTCTGAGTCCTGAATTCTTTGTTGTGCTGAGTTGTGAATTCTGAGTTCTGACGAGGTCTGAGTTCTAAGATCTGAATTCAGAAATCTGATTTCTGAATTGCGAGTTCTGAGTTCTGAAATCTGAGTATGAGTTTTGAGTTCTGAATTCTAAGTTCTGAGGTGTGAGTTCGAAATTCTAACTTCTATGTTCAGAATTCAGAATTCAGAATTCAGAAATCCTACTTATGAGTTCTGAACACTGCATTCTGAGTTGTAATTTTGAAATCTGATCTCTGAGCTCAGAATTCTGAGTTTTGAATTTGCAGTTCTGAGCTGTAAGTTTTATCTCTGAATTCCGAATTCTGAGTTCTGACCTCTGAATTCCAAATTCTGAGTTCTGAATTCTGAATTCTGTTGTGTGTGTTCTAGTTTAAATTTCTATGTTTTGAGGTCTGAGTTCTGAATTCAGTGTGGAGCTGAATTGTAATTTCTGATTTCAGAATTCTGAGTTCTGGGTTCTGAATTCTGAGTTCCGAATTACGTGTTCTGTGTTCTGAATTCTGAGTTCTGTGTTCAGATTTGAATTCTGAATTTTTAGTTATGAGTTTTAAGATCTGAATTCTGAATTTCTAGTTCTGAATCCTGAACTCTGAGTTATTAGTTCTGAGCTCTGATTTCTGAGTGGAATTCTAAATTCTGAGTTCGAGTTCTGAATTCTGAGCTGTGAGTTGTAAGTTTGAATTCTGACTTTTGAGTTCTGAGTTCTTAATTCTGTGTTGTTCTGAGCTGTGAAATCTGAGTTCTGAGGAGGTCTGAGTGCTAAGATCTGAATTCAGAATTCTGAGTTCTGAATTGCGAGTTCTGAGTTCTGAATTCTGAGTATGGGTTTTGAGTTTGATATTCTATTTTCTGAGTGAGTTAGAATTTCGAACTTAAGTGTTCAGAATTTAGAATTCAGAATTCAGAAATCCTAGTTATGAGTTCTGAACACTGCATTCTGAGTTCTAATATTGAATTCTCGTGTCTGAGTTCAGAATTCTGAGTGCTGAATTTGGAGTTCTGAGGTGTGAGATTTATCTCTGAATTCAGAATTCTGAGTTCTGAATTGCGAGTTCTGAGTTCTGAATTCTGAGTATGGGTTTTGAGTTCTGAATTCTAACTTCTGAATGAGTTAGAATTTCGAAGTTCTGAGTTCAGAATTCAGAATTCTGAATTCCTAGTTCTGAGTCCTGAATTCTTTGTTGTGCTGAGTTGTGAATTCTGAGTTCTGACGAGGTCTGAGTTCTAAGATCTGAATTCAGAAATCTGATTTCTGAATTGCGAGTTCTGAGTTCTGAATTCTGAGTATGAGTTTTGAGTTCTGAATTCTAAGTTCTGAGGTGTGAGTTCGAAATTCTAACTTCTATGTTCAGAATTCAGAATTCAGAATTCAGAAATCCTACTTATGAGTTCTGAACACTGCATTCTGATTTGTAATTTTGAATTCTGATCTCTGAGCTCAGAATTCTGAGTTTTGAATTTGCAGTTCTGAGCTGTGAGTTTTATCTCTGAATTCTGAATTCTGAATTATGACTTCTGAATTCCAAATTCTGAGTTCTGAATTCTGAATTCTGTTGTGTGCGTTCTAGTTTTAATTTCTATGTTTTGAGGTCTGAGTTCTGAATTCAGTGTGGAGCAGAATTGTAATTTCTGATTTCAGAATTCTGAGTTCTGTGTTCTGAATTCTGAGTTCTGTGTTCAGATTTGAATTCTGAATTTTTAGTTATGAGTTTTAAGATCTGAATTCTGAATTTCTAGTTCTGAATCCTGAACTCTGAGTTATTAGTTCTGAGCTCTGATTTCTGAGTGGAATTCTAAATTCTGAGTTCGAGTTCTGAATTCTGAGCTGTGAGTTGTAAGTTTGAATTCTGACTTTTGAGTTCTGAGTTCTTAATTCTGTGCTGTTCTGAGCTGTGAAATCTGAGTTCTGACGAGGTCTGAGTGCTAAGATCTGAATTCAGAATTCTGAGTTCTGAATTGCGAGTTCTGAGTTCTGAATTCTGAGTATGGGTTTTCAGTTCTGAATTCTAAGTTGTGAGTGACTTAGAATTACGAAGTTCTGTGTTCAGAATTCAGAATACAGAATTTCTACTTCTGAGTCCTGAATTCTTTGTTGTGTTGAGTTGTGAAATCTGAGTTGTGAGGAGGTCTGAGTTCTAAGATCTGAATTCAGAATTCTGAGTTCTGAATTGCGAGTTCTGAGTTCTGAATTCTGAGTATGAGTTTTGAGTTCTGAATTCGGAATTCAGAGGTGTGAGTTCAAATTTTAATTTCTTTATTTTGAGTTCTGTGTTCTCAATTCTGAGTTCTGTGTTCAGAATTTGAATTCTGAATTGTTAGTTCTGAGTTTTAAGATCTGAATTCTGAATTGCTAGTTCTGAATCCTGAACTCTGAGTCCTGAATTCTGAGTTATTAGTTCTGATCTCTGAATTCCGAGTAGAATTCTAAATTCTGAGTCCTGGATTCTGAGTTCTGAGTTCTGAATTCTGAGCTGTGAGTTCTAAGTCTGAATTCTGAGTTTTGAGTTCTGAGTCCTGAATTCTGTGTTGTGCTGAGTTGTGAAATCTGAGTTCTGAGGAGGTCTTAGTTCTAAGATCTGAATTCAGAATTCTGAGTTCTGAATTGCGAGTTCTGAGTTCTGAATTTTGAGTATGAGTTCTGAGTACTGAATCCCAAGGTCTGTGTTCAGAATTCAGAATTCTGAATTCCTAGATCTGAGATCTGAGTTCTGAACTCTGAGTTCTAAGTTCTAATTTTGAATTCTGATCTCTGAGCTCAGAATTCTGAGGTTTGAATTTGGAATTCTGAGCTGTGAGTTTTATCTCTGAATTCTGAATTTTGAGTTCTGAATTCTTACCTGAATTCTGAGTTCTGAGTTATGAATTCTGAGGTGAATTCTGAATTCTGAGTATGAGCTTTGAGCTCTGAATTCCAAATTCTGAGGTGTGAGTTCGAATTTTAATTTCTTTGTTTTGAGTTCTGGGTTCTGAATTCAGTGTGGAGCTGAATTGTAATTTCTGATTTCAGAATTCTGAGTTCTGGGTTCTGAATTCTGAGTTCTGAATTACGAGTTCTTTGTTCTGAATTCTGAGTTCTGTGTTCAGATTTGAAATCTGAATTTTTAGTTCTGAGTTTTAAGATCTGAATTCTGAATTTCTAGTTCTAAATCCTGAACTCTGAGTCCTGAATTCTGAGTTATTAGTTCTGAGCTCTGATTTCCGAGTGGAATTCTAAATTCTGAGTTCTGAGTTCTGAATTCTGAGTTCTGAATTCTGAGTTGTGAGTTCTGAGTCCTGAATTCTTTGTTGTGCTGAGTTGTGAAATCTGAGTTCTGAGGAGGTCTGAGTTCTAAGACCTGAATTCAGAATTCTGAGTTCTGAATTGCGAGTTCTGAATTCTGAGTATGAGTTCTGAGTACTGAATCCCAAGTTCTGTATTCAGAATTCAGATTTCCGAATTCCTAGTTATGAGATCTGAGTTCTGAACTCTTCATTCTGAGTTCTAATATTGAATTCTGATCTCTGAGCTCAGAATTCTGAGTGCTGAATTTGGAGTTCTGAACCATGAGTTTTATCTCTGAATTCTGAATTCTGAGTTCTGATTTCTGAATTCCAAATTCTGAGTTCTGAATTCCGAATTCTGAGGTGTGAGTTCGAATTTGAATTTCTTTGTTTTGACTTCTGACTTCTGAATTCAGTTTGGAGCTGAATTGTAATTTCTGATTTCAGAATTCTGAGTTCTGGGTTCTGAATTCTGATTTCTGAATTATGAGTTCTGGGTTCTGAATTCTGAGTTCTGTGTTCAGATTTGAATTCTGAATTCTGCATTGTTAGTTCTGAGTTTTAAGTTCTGAATTCTGAATTGCTATTTCTGAATCCTGAACTCCGAGTCCTGAATTCTGAGTTATTAGTTCTGAGCTCTGAATTCAGAGTGGAATTCTAAATTCTGAGTTCTGAATTCTGAGGTAGGAGTTCTGAAATCTGAGCTGTGAGTTCTAAGTCTGAATTCTGAGTTTTGAGTTCTGAGTACTGAATCCCAAGTTCTGTGTTTAGAATTCAGAATTCTGAATTCCTGGTTCTGAGATCTGAGTTCTGAATGCTGCATTCTGAGTTCTAATTTTGAATTCTGATTTCTGAGCTCAGAATTCTGAGTTTTGAATTTGGAGTTCTGAGCTGTGAGTTTTATCTCTGAATCCAGAGTTCTGAATTCTAAATTCTTAGCTGAATTCTGAGTTCCGAGTTATGAATTCTGAATTCAATTCTGAATTCTGAGTTCTGCATTCCGAATTCTGAGGTGTGAGTTTGAATTTGAATTTCTTTGTTTTGAGTTCTGAGTTCTGAATTCAGTGTGGAGCTGAATTGTAATTTCTGATTTCAGAATTCGGAGTTCTGGGTTCTGAATTGTGAGCCTGAATTATGAGTTCATGCTCTGAATTCTGAGTTCTGTGTTCAGAATTTGAATTCAGAATTGTTAGTTCTGAGTTTTAAGAACTGAATTCTGATTTGCTAGTTCTGAATCCTGAATTCTGAGTCCTGAATTCTGAGTTATTATTTCTGTGCTCTGAATTCCGAGTAGAATTCTGAATTCTGAGCTGTGAGTTCTAAGTCTGAATTCTGAGTTTTGAGTTCTGAGTCCTGAATTCTTTGTTGTGCTGAATTGTGAAATCTGAGTTCTGAGGAGGTCTGAGTTCTAAGATCTGAAATCAGAATTCTGAGTTCTGAATTGCGAGTTCTGAGTTCTGAATTTTGAGTATGAGTTCTGAGTACTGAATTCCAAGGTTTGTGTTCAGAATTCAGAATTCAGCGTTCCTAATTCTGAGTTCTGAGTTCTGAACTCTGTATTCTGGGTTCTAATTTTGATTACTGATTTCTGAGCTCAGTATTCTGAGTTTTCAATTTAGAGTTCTGAGCTGTGAGTTTTATCTCTGAATCCTGAGTTCTAAATTCTGAATTCTTAGCTGAATTCTGAGTTCTGAGTTCTGAGTTATGAATTCTGAGCTGAATTCTGAATTCTGAGTATGAGTTTTGAGCTCTGAATTCCGAATTCAGAGGTGTGAGTTCGAATTTTAATTTCTTTGTTTTGAGTTCTGAATTCCTAATTCTGAGTTCTGAATTATGAGTTCATGTTCTGAATTCTGAGTTCTGTGTTCAGAATTTAATTCTGAATTGTTAGTTCTGAGTTTGAAGATCTGAATTCTGAATTGCTAGTTCTGAATTCTGAACTCTGAGCCCTAATTCTGAGTTATTAGTTCTGAGCTCTGAATTCCGAGTGTAATTCTGAAATCTGAGGTCTGAGTTTTAAGATCGGAGCTGTGAGTTCTAAGTCTGAATTCTGAGTTTTGTGTTCTGAGTTATGAATTCTGTCTTGTGCTGAGTTGTGAAATCTGAGTTCTGAGGAGGTCTGAGTTCTAAGATCTGAATTCAGAATTCTGAGTTCTGAATTATGAGTTCTGAGGTGTGAGTTCGAATTTGAATTTCTTTGCTTTGAGTCCTGAGTTCTGAATTCAGTGTGGAGCTGAATTATAATTTCTGATGTCAGAATTCTGAGTTCTGGGTTCTGAATTCTGATTTTTGAATATTGAGTTCTGTGTTCTGAATTCTGAGTTCTGTGTTCAGATTTGAATTCTGAATTGTTAGTTCTGAGTTTTAAGATCTGAATTCTGAATTTCTAGTTCTAAATCGTGAACTCTGAGTCATGAATTCTGAGTTACTAGTTCTGAGCTCTGATTTCCGAGTGGAATTCTAAATTCTGAGTTCTGAGTTGTGAATTCTGAGTTCTGAAATCTGAGCTGTGAGTTCTAAGTCTGAATTCTGAGTTTTCAGATCTGATTCCTGAATTCTGCGTTGTTCTGAGTTGTGAAATCTGAGTTCTGAGGAGGTCTGAGTGCTAAGATCTGAATTCAGAATTCTGAGTTCTGAATTGCGAGTTCTGAGTTCTGAATTCTGAGTATGGGTTTTGAGTTCGATATTCTATTTTCTGAGTGACTTAGAATTTCGAACTTAAGTGTTCAGAATTCAGAATTCAGAATTCAGAAATCCTAGTTATGAGTTCTGAACACTGCATTCTGAGTTCTAATATTGAATTCTCGTGTCTGAGTTCAGAATTCTGAGTGCTGAATTTGGAGTTCTGAGGTGTGAGATTTATCTCTGAATTCAGAATTCTGAGTTCTGAATTGCGAGTTCTGAGTTCTGAATTCTGAGTATGGGTTTTGAGTTCTGAATTCTAACTTCTGAATGAGTTAGAATTTCGAAGTTCTGAGTTCAGAATTCAGAATTCTGAATTCCTAGTTCTGAGTCCTGAATTCTTTGTTGTGCTGAGTTGTGAATTCTGAGTTCTGACGAGGTCTGAGTTCTAAGATCTGAATTCAGAAATCTGATTTCTGAATTGCGAGTTCTGAGTTCTGAAATCTGAGTATGAGTTTTGAGTTCTGAATTCTAAGTTCTGAGGTGTGAGTTCGAAATTCTAACTTCTATGTTCAGAATTCAGAATTCAGAATTCAGAAATCCTACTTATGAGTTCTGAACACTGCATTCTGAGTTGTAATTTTGAAATCTGATTTCTGAGCTCAGAATTCTGAGTTTTGAATTTGCAGTTCTGAGCTGTAAGTTTTATCTCTGAATTCCGAATTCTGAGTTCTGACCTCTGAATTCCAAATTCTGAGTTCTGAATTCTGAATTCTGTTGTGTGTGTTCTAGTTTAAATTTCTATGTTTTGAGGTCTGAGTTCTGAATTCAGTGTGGAGCTGAATTGTAATTTCTGATTTCAGAATTCTGAGTTCTGGGTTCTGAATTCTGAGTTCCGAATTACGTGTTCTGTGTTCTGAATTCTGAGTTCTGTGTTCAGATTTGAATTCTGAATTTTTAGTTATGAGTTTTAAGATCTGAATTCTGAATTTCTAGTTCTGAATCCTGAACTCTGAGTTATTAGTTCTGAGCTCTGATTTCTGAGTGGAATTCTAAATTCTGAATTCTGAGTTCTGAATTCTGAGCTGTGAGTTGTAAGTTTGAATTCTGACTTTTGAGTTCTGAGTTCTTAATTCTGTGCTGTTCTGAGCTGTGAAATCTGAGTTCTGACGAGGTCTGAGTGCTAAGATCTGAATTCAGAATTCTGAGTTCTGAATTGCGAGTTCTGAGTTCTGAATTCTGAGTATGGGTTTTCAGTTCTGAATTCTAAGTTGTGAGTGACTTAGAATTACGAAGTTCTGTGTTCAGAATTTAGAATACAGAATTTCTACTTCTGAGTCCTGAATTCTTTGTTGTGTTGAGTTGTGAAATCTGAGTTGTGAGGAGGTCTGAGTTCTAAGATCTGAATTCAGAAATCTGAGTTCTGAATTGCGAGTTCTGAGTTCTGAATTCTGAGTATGAGTTTTGAGTTCTGAATTCGGAATTCAGAGGTGTGAGTTCAAATTTTAATTTCATTATTTTGAGTTCTGTGTTCTCAATTCTGAGTTCTGTGTTCAGAATTTGAATTCTAAATTGTTAGTTCTGAGTTTTAAGATCTGAATTCTGAATTGCTAGTTCTGAATCCTGAACTCTGAGTCCTGAATTCTGAGTTATTAGTTCTGAGCTCTGAATTCCGAGTAGAATTCTAAATTCTGAGTCCTGGATTCTGAGTTCTGAGTTCTGAATTCTGAGCTGTGAGTTCTAAGTCTGAATTCTGAGTTTTGAGTTCTGAATCCTGAATTCTGTGTTGTGCTGAGTTGTGAAATCTGAGTTCTGAGGAGGTCTGAGTTCTAAGATCTGAATTCAGAATTCTGAGTTCTGAATTATGAGTTCTGAGGTGTGAGTTCGAATTTGAATTTCTTTGCTTTGAGTCCTGACTTCTGAATTCAGTGTGGAGCTGAATTATAATTTCTGATGTCAGAATTCTGAGTTCTGGGTTCTGAATTCTGATTTTTGAATATTGAGTTCTGTGTTCTGAATTCTGAGTTCTGTGTTCAGATTTGAATTCTGAATTGTTAGTTCTGAGTTTTAAGATCTGAATTCTGAATTTCTAGTTCTAAATCGTGAACTCTGAGTCATGAATTCTGAGTTACTAGTTCTGAGCTCTGATTTCCGAGTGGAATTCTAAATTCTGAGTTCTGAGTTGTGAATTCTGAGTTCTGAAATCTGAGCTGTGAGTTCTAAGTCTGAATTCTGAGTTTTCAGATCTGATTCCTGAATTCTGCGTTGTTCTGAGTTGTGAAATCTGAGTTCTGAGGAGGTCTGAGTGCTAAGATCTGAATTCAGAATTCTGAGTTCTGAATTGCGAGTTCTGAGTTCTGAATTCTGAGTATGGGTTTTGAGTTCGATATTCTATTTTCTGAGTGACTTAGAATTTCGAACTTAAGTGTTCAGAATTCAGAATTCAGAATTCAGAAATCCTAGTTATGAGTTCTGAACACTGCATTCTGAGTTCTAATATTGAATTCTCGTGTCTGAGTTCAGAATTCTGAGTGCTGAATTTGGAGTTCTGAGGTGTGAGATTTATCTCTGAATTCAGAATTCTGAGTTCTGAATTGCGAGTTCTGAGTTCTGAATTCTGAGTATGGGTTTTGAGTTCTGAATTCTAACTTCTGAATGAGTTAGAATTTCGAAGTTCTGAGTTCAGAATTCAGAATTCTGAATTCCTAGTTCTGAGTCCTGAATTCTTTGTTGTGCTGAGTTGTGAATTCTGAGTTCTGACGAGGTCTGAGTTCTAAGATCTGAATTCAGAAATCTGATTTCTGAATTGCGAGTTCTGAGTTCTGAAATCTGAGTATGAGTTTTGAGTTCTGAATTCTAAGTTCTGAGGTGTGAGTTCGAAATTCTAACTTCTATGTTCAGAATTCAGAATTCAGAATTCAGAAATCCTACTTATGAGTTCTGAACACTGCATTCTGAGTTGTAATTTTGAAATCTGATTTCTGAGCTCAGAATTCTGAGTTTTGAATTTGCAGTTCTGAGCTGTAAGTTTTATCTCTGAATTCCGAATTCTGAGTTCTGACCTCTGAATTCCAAATTCTGAGTTCTGAATTCTGAATTCTGTTGTGTGTGTTCTAGTTTAAATTTCTATGTTTTGAGGTCTGAGTTCTGAATTCAGTGTGGAGCTGAATTGTAATTTCTGATTTCAGAATTCTGAGTTCTGGGTTCTGAATTCTGAGTTCCGAATTACGTGTTCTGTGTTCTGAATTCTGAGTTCTGTGTTCAGATTTGAATTCTGAATTTTTAGTTATGAGTTTTAAGATCTGAATTCTGAATTTCTAGTTCTGAATCCTGAACTCTGAGTTATTAGTTCTGAGCTCTGATTTCTGAGTGGAATTCTAAATTCTGAATTCTGAGTTCTGAATTCTGAGCTGTGAGTTGTAAGTTTGAATTCTGACTTTTGAGTTCTGAGTTCTTAATTCTGTGCTGTTCTGAGCTGTGAAATCTGAGTTCTGACGAGGTCTGAGTGCTAAGATCTGAATTCAGAATTCTGAGTTCTGAATTGCGAGTTCTGAGTTCTGAATTCTGAGTATGGGTTTTCAGTTCTGAATTCTAAGTTGTGAGTGACTTAGAATTACGAAGTTCTGTGTTCAGAATTTAGAATACAGAATTTCTACTTCTGAGTCCTGAATTCTTTGTTGTGTTGAGTTGTGAAATCTGAGTTGTGAGGAGGTCTGAGTTCTAAGATCTGAATTCAGAAATCTGAGTTCTGAATTGCGAGTTCTGAGTTCTGAATTCTGAGTATGAGTTTTGAGTTCTGAATTCGGAATTCAGAGGTGTGAGTTCAAATTTTAATTTCATTATTTTGAGTTCTGTGTTCTCAATTCTGAGTTCTGTGTTCAGAATTTGAATTCTAAATTGTTAGTTCTGAGTTTTAAGATCTGAATTCTGAATTGCTAGTTCTGAATCCTGAACTCTGAGTCCTGAATTCTGAGTTATTAGTTCTGAGCTCTGAATTCCGAGTAGAATTCTAAATTCTGAGTCCTGGATTCTGAGTTCTGAGTTCTGAATTCTGAGCTGTGAGTTCTAAGTCTGAATTCTGAGTTTTGAGTTCTGAATCCTGAATTCTGTGTTGTGCTGAGTTGTGAAATCTGAGTTCTGAGGAGGTCTGAGTTCTAAGATCTGAATTCAGAATTCTGAGTTCTGAATTATGAGTTCTGAGGTGTGAGTTCGAATTTGAATTTCTTTGCTTTGAGTCCTGACTTCTGAATTCAGTGTGGAGCTGAATTATAATTTCTGATGTCAGAATTCTGAGTTCTGGGTTCTGAATTCTGATTTTTGAATATTGAGTTCTGTGTTCTGAATTCTGAGTTCTGTGTTCAGATTTGAATTCTGAATTGTTAGTTCTGAGTTTTAAGATCTGAATTCTGAATTTCTAGTTCTAAATCGTGAACTCTGAGTCATGAATTCTGAGTTACTAGTTCTGAGCTCTGATTTCCGAGTGGAATTCTAAATTCTGAGTTCTGAGTTCTGAATTCTGAGTTCTGAAATCTGAGCTGTGAGTTCTAAGTCTGAATTCTGAGTTTTCAGATCTGATTCCTGAATTCTGCGTTGTTCTGAGTTGTGAAATCTGAGTTCTGAGGAGGTCTGAGTGCTAAGATCTGAATTCAGAATTCTGAGTTCTGAATTGCGAGTTCTGAGTTCTGAATTCTGAGTATGGGTTTTGAGTTCGATATTCTATTTTCTGAGTGACTTAGAATTTCGAACTTAAGTGTTCAGAATTCAGAATTCAGAATTCAGAAATCCTAGTTATGAGTTCTGAACACTGCATTCTGAGTTCTAATATTGAATTCTCGTGTCTGAGTTCAGAATTCTGAGTGCTGAATTTGGAGTTCTGAGGTGTGAGATTTATCTCTGAATTCAGAATTCTGAGTTCTGAATTGCGAGTTCTGAGTTCTGAATTCTGAGTATGGGTTTTGAGTTCTGAATTCTAACTTCTGAATGAGTTAGAATTTCGAAGTTCTGAGTTCAGAATTCAGAATTCTGAATTCCTAGTTCTGAGTCCTGAATTCTTTGTTGTGCTGAGTTGTGAATTCTGAGTTCTGACGAGGTCTGAGTTCTAAGATCTGAATTCAGAAATCTGATTTCTGAATTGCGAGTTCTGAGTTCTGAAATCTGAGTATGAGTTTTGAGTTCTGAATTCTAAGTTCTGAGGTGTGAGTTCGAAATTCTAACTTCTATGTTCAGAATTCAGAATTCAGAATTCAGAAATCCTACTTATGAGTTCTGAACACTGCATTCTGAGTTGTAATTTTGAAATCTGATTTCTGAGCTCAGAATTCTGAGTTTTGAATTTGCAGTTCTGAGCTGTAAGTTTTATCTCTGAATTCCGAATTCTGAGTTCTGACCTCTGAATTCCAAATTCTGAGTTCTGAATTCTGAATTCTGTTGTGTGTGTTCTAGTTTAAATTTCTATGTTTTGAGGTCTGAGTTCTGAATTCAGTGTGGAGCTGAATTGTAATTTCTGATTTCAGAATTCTGAGTTCTGGGTTCTGAATTCTGAGTTCCGAATTACGTGTTCTGTGTTCTGAATTCTGAGTTCTGTGTTCAGATTTGAATTCTGAATTTTTAGTTATGAGTTTTAAGATCTGAATTCTGAATTTCTAGTTCTGAATCCTGAACTCTGAGTTATTAGTTCTGAGCTCTGATTTCTGAGTGGAATTCTAAATTCTGAATTCTGAGTTCTGAATTCTGAGCTGTGAGTTGTAAGTTTGAATTCTGACTTTTGAGTTCTGAGTTCTTAATTCTGTGCTGTTCTGAGCTGTGAAATCTGAGTTCTGACGAGGTCTGAGTGCTAAGATCTGAATTCAGAATTCTGAGTTCTGAATTGCGAGTTCTGAGTTCTGAATTCTGAGTATGGGTTTTCAGTTCTGAATTCTAAGTTGTGAGTGACTTAGAATTACGAAGTTCTGTGTTCAGAATTTAGAATACAGAATTTCTACTTCTGAGTCCTGAATTCTTTGTTGTGTTGAGTTGTGAAATCTGAGTTGTGAGGAGGTCTGAGTTCTAAGATCTGAATTCAGAAATCTGAGTTCTGAATTGCGAGTTCTGAGTTCTGAATTCTGAGTATGAGTTTTGAGTTCTGAATTCGGAATTCAGAGGTGTGAGTTCAAATTTTAATTTCATTATTTTGAGTTCTGTGTTCTCAATTCTGAGTTCTGTGTTCAGAATTTGAATTCTAAATTGTTAGTTCTGAGTTTTAAGATCTGAATTCTGAATTGCTAGTTCTGAATCCTGAACTCTGAGTCCTGAATTCTGAGTTATTAGTTCTGAGCTCTGAATTCCGAGTAGAATTCTAAATTCTGAGTCCTGGATTCTGAGTTCTGAGTTCTGAATTCTGAGCTGTGAGTTCTAAGTCTGAATTCTGAGTTTTGAGTTCTGAATCCTGAATTCTGTGTTGTGCTGAGTTGTGAAATCTGAGTTCTGAGGAGGTCTGAGTTCTAAGATCTGAATTCAGAATTCTGAGTTCTGAATTATGAGTTCTGAGGTGTGAGTTCGAATTTGAATTTCTTTGCTTTGAGTCCTGACTTCTGAATTCAGTGTGGAGCTGAATTATAATTTCTGATGTCAGAATTCTGAGTTCTGGGTTCTGAATTCTGATTTTTGAATATTGAGTTCTGTGTTCTGAATTCTGAGTTCTGTGTTCAGATTTGAATTCTGAATTGTTAGTTCTGAGTTTTAAGATCTGAATTCTGAATTTCTAGTTCTAAATCGTGAACTCTGAGTCATGAATTCTGAGTTACTAGTTCTGAGCTCTGATTTCCGAGTGGAATTCTAAATTCTGAGTTCTGAGTTCTGAATTCTGAGTTCTGAAATCTGAGCTGTGAGTTCTAAGTCTGAATTCTGAGTTTTCAGATCTGATTCCTGAATTCTGCGTTGTTCTGAGTTGTGAAATCTGAGTTCTGAGGAGGTCTGAGTGCTAAGATCTGAATTCAGAATTCTGAGTTCTGAATTGCGAGTTCTGAGTTCTGAATTCTGAGTATGGGTTTTGAGTTCGATATTCTATTTTCTGAGTGAGTTAGAATTTCGAACTTAAGTGTTCAGAATTCAGAATTCAGAATTCAGAAATCCTAGTTATGAGTTCTGAACACTGCATTCTGAGTTCTAATATTGAATTCTCGTGTCTGAGTTCAGAATTCTGAGTGCTGAATTTGGAGTTCTGAGGTGTGAGATTTATCTCTGAATTCAGAATTCTGAGTTCTGAATTGCGAGTTCTGAGTTCTGAATTCTGAGTATGGGTTTTGAGTTCTGAATTCTAACTTCTGAATGAGTTAGAATTTCGAAGTTCTGAGTTCAGAATTCAGAATTCTGAATTCCTAGTTCTGAGTCCTGAATTCTTTGTTGTGCTGAGTTGTGAATTCTGAGTTCTGACGAGGTCTGAGTTCTAAGATCTGAATTCAGAAATCTGATTTCTGAATTGCGAGTTCTGAGTTCTGAAATCTGAGTATGAGTTTTGAGTTCTGAATTCTAAGTTCTGAGGTGTGAGTTCGAAATTCTAACTTCTATGTTCAGAATTCAGAATTCAGAATTCAGAAATCCTACTTATGAGTTCTGAACACTGCATTCTGAGTTGTAATTTTGAAATCTGATTTCTGAGCTCAGAATTCTGAGTTTTGAATTTGCAGTTCTGAGCTGTAAGTTTTATCTCTGAATTCCGAATTCTGAGTTCTGACCTCTGAATTCCAAATTCTGAGTTCTGAATTCTGAATTCTGTTGTGTGTGTTCTAGTTTAAATTTCTATGTTTTGAGGTCTGAGTTCTGAATTCAGTGTGGAGCTGAATTGTAATTTCTGATTTCAGAATTCTGAGTTCTGGGTTCTGAATTCTGAGTTCCGAATTACGTGTTCTGTGTTCTGAATTCTGAGTTCTGTGTTCAGATTTGAATTCTGAATTTTTAGTTATGAGTTTTAAGATCTGAATTCTGAATTTCTAGTTCTGAATCCTGAACTCTGAGTTATTAGTTCTGAGCTCTGATTTCTGAGTGGAATTCTAAATTCTGAGTTCGAGTTCTGAATTCTGAGCTGTGAGTTGTAAGTTTGAATTCAGAGTTTTGAGTTCTGAGTTCTTAATTCTGTGTTGTTCTGAGCTGTGAAATCTGAGTTCTGAGGAGGTCTGAGTGCTAAGATCTGAATTCAGAATTCTGAGTTCTGAATTGCGAGTTCTGAGTTCTGAATTCTGAGTATGGGTTTTGAGTTCGATATTCTATTTTCTGAGTGAGTTAGAATTTCGAACTTAAGTGTTCAGAATTCAGAATTCAGAATTCAGAAATCCTAGTTATGAGTTCTGAACACTGCATTCTGAGTTCTAATATTGAATTCTCGTGTCTGAGTTCAGAATTCTGAGTGCTGAATTTGGAGTTCTGAGGTGTGAGATTTATCTCTGAATTCAGAATTCTGAGTTCTGAATTGCGAGTTCTGAGTTCTGAATTCTGAGTATGGGTTTTGAGTTCTGAATTCTAACTTCTGAATGAGTTAGAATTTCGAAGTTCTGAGTTCAGAATTCAGAATTCTGAATTCCTAGTTCTGAGTCCTGAATTCTTTGTTGTGCTGAGTTGCGAATTCTGAGTTCTGACGAGGTCTGAGTTCTAAGATCTGAATTCAGAAATCTGATTTCTGAATTGCGAGTTCTGAGTTCTGAATTCTGAGTATGAATTTTGAGTTCTGAATTCTAAGTTCTGAGGTGTGAGTTCGAAATTCTAACTTCTATGTTCAGATTTCAGAATTCAGAATTCAGAAATCCTACTTATGAGTTCTGAACACTGCATTCTGAGTTGTAATTTTGAATTCTGATCTCTGAGCTCAGAATTCTGAGTTTTGAATTTGCAGTTCTGAGCTGTGAGTTTTATCTCTGAATTCTGAATTCTGAATTATGACTTCTGAATTCCAAATTCTGAGTTCTGAATTCTGAATTCTGTTGTGTGCGTTCTAGTTTTAATTTCTATGTTTTGAGGTCTGAGTTCTGAATTCAGTGTGGAGCAGAATTGTAATTTCTGATTTCAGAATTCTGAGTTCTGTGTTCTGAATTCTGAGTTCTGTGTTCAGATTTGAATTCTGAATTTTTAGTTATGAGTTTTAAGATCTGAATTCTGAATTTCTAGTTCTGAATCCTGAACTCTGAGTTATTAGTTCTGAGCTCTGATTTCTGAGTGGAATTCTAAATTCTGAGTTCGAGTTCTGAATTCTGAGCTGTGAGTTGTAAGTTTGAATTCTGACTTTTGAGTTCTGAGTTCTTAATTCTGTGCTGTTCTGAGCTGTGAAATCTGAGTTCTGACGAGGTCTGAGTGCTAAGATCTGAATTCAGAATTCTGAGTTCTGAATTGCGAGTTCTGAGTTCTGAATTCTGAGTATGGGTTTTCAGTTCTGAATTCTAAGTTGTGAGTGACTTAGAATTACGAAGTTCTGTATTCAGAATTCAGAATACAGAATTTCTACTTCTGAGTCCTGAATTCTTTGTTGTGTTGAGTTGTGAAATCTGAGTTGTGAGGAGGTCTGAGTTCTAAGATCTGAATTCAGAAATCTGAGTTCTGAATTGCGAGTTCTGAGTTCTGAATTCTGAGTATGAGTTTTGAGTTCTGAATTCGGAATTCAGAGGTGTGAGTTCAAATTTTAATTTCATTATTTTGAGTTCTGTTTTCTCAATTCTGAGTTCTGTGTTCAGAATTTGAATTCTAAATTGTTAGTTCTGAGTTTTAAGATCTGAATTCTGAATTGCTAGTTCTGAATCCTGAACTCTGAGTCCTGAATTCTGAGTTATTAGTTCTGAGCTCTGAATTCCGAGTAGAATTCTAAATTCTGAGTCCTGGATTCTGAGTTCTGAGTTCTGAATTCTGAGCTGTGAGTTCTAAGTCTGAATTCTGAGTTTTGAGTTCTGAATCCTGAATTCTGTGTTGTGCTGAGTTGTGAAATCTGAGTTCTGAGGAGGTCTGAGTTCTAAGATCTGAATTCAGAATTCTGAGTTCTGAATTATGAGTTCTGAGGTGTGAGTTCGAATTTGAATTTCTTTGCTTTGAGTCCTG
Source organism: Ochotona princeps (assembly GCF_030435755.1). Lineage (NCBI taxonomy): Eukaryota > Metazoa > Chordata > Mammalia > Lagomorpha > Ochotonidae > Ochotona > Ochotona princeps. Next base: position 3,063,975 of record NC_080838.1, read on the forward strand.
ACTTCTGAATTCAGTGTGGAGCTGAATTATAATTTCTGATGTCAGAATTCTGAGTTCTGGGTTCTGAATTCTGATTTTTGAATATTGAGTTCTGTGTTCTGAATTCTGAGTTCTGTGTTCAGATTTGAATTGTGAATTGTTAGTTCTGAGTCTTAAGATCTGAATTCTGAATTTCTAGTTCTAAATCGTGAACTCTGAGTCATGAATTCTGAGTTACTAGTTCTGAGCTCTAATTTCCGAGTGGAATTCTAAATTCTGAGTTCTGAGTTCTGAATTCTGAGTTCTGAAATCTGAGCTGTGAGTTCTAAGTCTGAATTCTGAGTTTTCAGATCTGATTCCTGAATTCTGCGTTGTTCTGAGTTGTGAAATCTGAGTTCTGAGGAGGTCTGAGTGCTAAGATCTGAATTCAGAATTCTGAGTTCTGAATTGCGAGTTCTGAGTTCTGAATTCTGAGTATGGGTTTTGAGTTCGATATTCTATTTTCTGAGTGAGTTAGAATTTCGAACTTAAGTGTTCAGAATTCAGAATTCAGAATTCAGAAATCCTAGTTATGAGTTCTGAACACTGCATTCTGAGTTCTAATATTGAATTCTCGTGTCTGAGTTCAGAATTCTGAGTGCTGAATTTGGAGTTCTGAGGTGTGAGATTTATCTCTGAATTCAGAATTCTGAGTTCTGAATTGCGAGTTCTGAGTTCTGAATTCTGAGTATGGGTTTTGAGTTCTGAATTCTAAGTTCTGAATGAGTTAGAATTTCGAAGTTCTGAGTTCAGAATTCAGAATTCTGAATTCCTAGTTCTGAGTCCTGAATTCTTTGTTGTGCTGAGTTGTGAATTCTGAGTTCTGACGAGGTCTGAGTTCTAAGATCTGAATTCAGAAATCTGATTTCTGAATTGCGAGTTCTGAGTTCTGAAATCTGAGTATGAGTTTTGAGTTCTGAATTCTAAGTTCTGAGGTGTGAGTTCGAAATTCTAACTTCTATGTTCAGAATTCAGAATTCAGAATTCAGAAATCCTACTTATGAGTTCTGAACACTGCATTCTGAGTTGTAATTTTGAAATCTGATCTCTGAGCTCAGAATTCTGAGTTTTGAATTTGCAGTTCTGAGCTGTAAGTTTTATCTCTGAATTCCGAATTCTGAGTTCTGACCTCTGAATTCCAAATTCTGAGTTCTGAATTCTGAATTCTGTTGTGTGTGTTCTAGTTTAAATTTCTATGTTTTGAGGTCTGAGTTCTGAATTCAGTGTGGAGCTGAATTGTAATTTCTGATTTCAGAATTCTGAGTTCTGGGTTCTGAATTCTGAGTTCCGAATTACGTGTTCTGTGTTCTGAATTCTGAGTTCTGTGTTCAGATTTGAATTCTGAATTTTTAGTTATGAGTTTTAAGATCTGAATTCTGAATTTCTAGTTCTGAATCCTGAACTCTGAGTTATTAGTTCTGAGCTCTGATTTCTGAGTGGAATTCTAAATTCTGAGTTCGAGTTCTGAATTCTGAGCTGTGAGTTGTAAGTTTGAATTCTGACTTTTGAGTTCTGAGTTCTTAATTCTGTGTTGTTCTGAGCTGTGAAATCTGAGTTCTGAGGAGGTCTGAGTGCTAAGATCTGAATTCAGAATTCTGAGTTCTGAATTGCGAGTTCTGAGTTCTGAATTCTGAGTATGGGTTTTGAGTTCGATATTCTATTTTCTGAGTGAGTTAGAATTTCGAACTTAAGTGTTCAGAATTTAGAATTCAGAATTCAGAAATCCTAGTTATGAGTTCTGAACACTGCATTCTGAGTTCTAATATTGAATTCTCGTGTCTGAGTTCAGAATTCTGAGTGCTGAATTTGGAGTTCTGAGGTGTGAGATTTATCTCTGAATTCAGAATTCTGAGTTCTGAATTGCGAGTTCTGAGTTCTGAATTCTGAGTATGGGTTTTGAGTTCTGAATTCTAACTTCTGAATGAGTTAGAATTTCGAAGTTCTGAGTTCAGAATTCAGAATTCTGAATTCCTAGTTCTGAGTCCTGAATTCTTTGTTGTGGTGAGTTGTGAATTCTGAGTTCTGACGAGGTCTGAGTTCTAAGATCTGAATTCAGAAATCTGATTTCTGAATTGCGAGTTCTGAGTTCTGAATTCTGAGTATGAGTTTTGAGTTCTGAATTCTAAGTTCTGAGGTGTGAGTTCGAAATTCTAACTTCTATGTTCAGAATTCAGAATTCAGAATTCAGAAATCCTACTTATGAGTTCTGAACACTGCATTCTGAGTTGTAATTTTGAATTCTGATCTCTGAGCTCAGAATTCTGAGTTTTGAATTTGCAGTTCTGAGCTGTGAGTTTTATCTCTGAATTCTGAATTCTGAATTCTGACTTCTCAATTCCAAATTCTGAGTTCTGAATTCTGAATTCTGTTGTGTGCGTTCTAGTTTTAATTTCTATGTTTTGAGGTCTGAGTTCTGAATTCAGTGTGGAGCAGAATTGTGATTTCTGATTTCAGAATTCTGAGTTCTGTGTTCTGAATTCTGAGTTCTGTGTTCAGATTTGAATTCTGAATTTTTAGTTATGAGTTTTAAGATCTGAATTCTGAATTTCTAGTTCTGAATCCTGAACTCTGAGTTATTAGTTCTGAGCTCTGATTTCTGAGTGGAATTCTAAATTCTGAATTCTGAGTTCTGAATTCTGAGCTGTGAGTTGTAAGTTTGAATTCTGACTTTTGAGTTCTGAGTTCTTAATTCTGTGCTGTTCTGAGCTGTGAAATCTGAGTTCTGACGAGGTCTGAGTGCTAAGATCTGAATTCAGAATTCTGAGTTCTGAATTGCGAGTTCTGAGTTCTGAATTCTGAGTATGGGTTTTCAGTTCTGAATTCTAAGTTGTGAGTGACTTAGAATTACGAAGTTCTGTGTTCAGAATTTAGAATACAGAATTTCTACTTCTGAGTCCTGAATTCTTTGTTGTGTTGAGTTGTGAAATCTGAGTTGTGAGGAGGTCTGAGTTCTAAGATCTGAATTCAGAAATCTGAGTTCTGAATTGCGAGTTCTGAGTTCTGAATTCTGAGTATGAGTTTTGAGTTCTGAATTCGGAATTCAGAGGTGTGAGTTCAAATTTTAATTTCATTATTTTGAGTTCTGTGTTCTCAATTCTGAGTTCTGTGTTCAGAATTTGAATTCTAAATTGTTAGTTCTGAGTTTTAAGATCTGAATTCTGAATTGCTAGTTCTGAATCCTGAACTCTGAGTCCTGAATTCTGAGTTATTAGTTCTGAGCTCTGAATTCCGAGTAGAATTCTAAATTCTGAGTCCTGGATTCTGAGTTCTGAGTTCTGAATTCTGAGCTGTGAGTTCTAAGTCTGAATTCTGAGTTTTGAGTTCTGAATCCTGAATTCTGTGTTGTGCTGAGTTGTGAAATCTGAGTTCTGAGGAGGTCTGAGTTCTAAGATCTGAATTCAGAATTCTGAGTTCTGAATTATGAGTTCTGAGGTGTGAGTTCGAATTTGAATTTCTTTGCTTTGAGTCCTGACTTCTGAATTCAGTGTGGAGCTGAATTATAATTTCTGATGTCAGAATTCTGAGTTCTGGGTTCTGAATTCTGATTTTTGAATATTGAGTTCTGTGTTCTGAATTCTGAGTTCTGTGTTCAGATTTGAATTCTGAATTGTTAGTTCTGAGTTTTAAGATCTGAATTCTGAATTTCTAGTTCTAAATCGTGAACTCTGAGTCATGAATTCTGAGTTACTAGTTCTGAGCTCTGATTTCCGAGTGGAATTCTAAATTCTGAGTTCTGAGTTCTGAATTCTGAGTTCTGAAATCTGAGCTGTGAGTTCTAAGTCTGAATTCTGAGTTTTCAGATCTGATTCCTGAATTCTGCGTTGTTCTGAGTTGTGAAATCTGAGTTCTGAGGAGGTCTGAGTGCTAAGATCTGAATTCAGAATTCTGAGTTCTGAATTGCGAGTTCTGAGTTCTGAATTCTGAGTATGGGTTTTGAGTTCGATATTCTATTTTCTGAGTGAGTTAGAATTTCGAACTTAAGTGTTCAGAATTCAGAATTCAGAATTCAGAAATCCTAGTTATGAGTTCTGAACACTGCATTCTGAGTTCTAATATTGAATTCTCGTGTCTGAGTTCAGAATTCTGAGTGCTGAATTTGGAGTTCTGAGGTGTGAGATTTATCTCTGAATTCAGAATTCTGAGTTCTGAATTGCGAGTTCTGAGTTCTGAATTCTGAGTATGGGTTTTGAGTTCTGAATTCTAACTTCTGAATGAGTTAGAATTTCGAAGTTCTGAGTTCAGAATTCAGAATTCTGAATTCCTAGTTCTGAGTCCTGAATTCTTTGTTGTGCTGAGTTGTGAATTCTGAGTTCTGACGAGGTCTGAGTTCTAAGATCTGAATTCAGAAATCTGATTTCTGAATTGCGAGTTCTGAGTTCTGAAATCTGAGTATGAGTTTTGAGTTCTGAATTCTAAGTTCTGAGGTGTGAGTTCGAAATTCTAACTTCTATGTTCAGAATTCAGAATTCAGAATTCAGAAATCCTACTTATGAGTTCTGAACACTGCATTCTGAGTTGTAATTTTGAAATCTGATCTCTGAGCTCAGAATTCTGAGTTTTGAATTTGCAGTTCTGAGCTGTAAGTTTTATCTCTGAATTCCGAATTCTGAGTTCTGACCTCTGAATTCCAAATTCTGAGTTCTGAATTCTGAATTCTGTTGTGTGTGTTCTAGTTTAAATTTCTATGTTTTGAGGTCTGAGTTCTGAATTCAGTGTGGAGCTGAATTGTAATTTCTGATTTCAGAATTCTGAGTTCTGGGTTCTGAATTCTGAGTTCCGAATTACGTGTTCTGTGTTCTGAATTCTGAGTTCTGTGTTCAGATTTGAATTCTGAATTTTTAGTTATGAGTTTTAAGATCTGAATTCTGAATTTCTAGTTCTGAATCCTGAACTCTGAGTTATTAGTTCTGAGCTCTGATTTCTGAGTGGAATTCTAAATTCTGAGTTCGAGTTCTGAATTCTGAGCTGTGAGTTGTAAGTTTGAATTCTGACTTTTGAGTTCTGAGTTCTTAATTCTGTGTTGTTCTGAGCTGTGAAATCTGAGTTCTGAGGAGGTCTGAGTGCTAAGATCTGAATTCAGAATTCTGAGTTCTGAATTGCGAGTTCTGAGTTCTGAATTCTGAGTATGGGTTTTGAGTTCGATATTCTATTTTCTGAGTGAGTTAGAATTTCGAACTTAAGTGTTCAGAATTTAGAATTCAGAATTCAGAAATCCTAGTTATGAGTTCTGAACACTGCATTCTGAGTTCTAATATTGAATTCTCGTGTCTGAGTTCAGAATTCTGAGTGCTGAATTTGGAGTTCTGAGGTGTGAGATTTATCTCTGAATTCAGAATTCTGAGTTCTGAATTGCGAGTTCTGAGTTCTGAATTCTGAGTATGGGTTTTGAGTTCTGAATTCTAACTTCTGAATGAGTTAGAATTTCGAAGTTCTGAGTTCAGAATTCAGAATTCTGAATTCCTAGTTCTGAGTCCTGAATTCTTTGTTGTGGTGAGTTGTGAATTCTGAGTTCTGACGAGGTCTGAGTTCTAAGATCTGAATTCAGAAATCTGATTTCTGAATTGCGAGTTCTGAGTTCTGAATTCTGAGTATGAGTTTTGAGTTCTGAATTCTAAGTTCTGAGGTGTGAGTTCGAAATTCTAACTTCTATGTTCAGAATTCAGAATTCAGAATTCAGAAATCCTACTTATGAGTTCTGAACACTGCATTCTGAGTTGTAATTTTGAATTCTGATCTCTGAGCTCAGAATTCTGAGTTTTGAATTTGCAGTTCTGAGCTGTGAGTTTTATCTCTGAATTCTGAATTCTGAATTCTGACTTCTCAATTCCAAATTCTGAGTTCTGAATTCTGAATTCTGTTGTGTGCGTTCTAGTTTTAATTTCTATGTTTTGAGGTCTGAGTTCTGAATTCAGTGTGGAGCAGAATTGTGATTTCTGATTTCAGAATTCTGAGTTCTGTGTTCTGAATTCTGAGTTCTGTGTTCAGATTTGAATTCTGAATTTTTAGTTATGAGTTTTAAGATCTGAATTCTGAATTTCTAGTTCTGAATCCTGAACTCTGAGTTATTAGTTCTGAGCTCTGATTTCTGAGTGGAATTCTAAATTCTGAATTCTGAGTTCTGAATTCTGAGCTGTGAGTTGTAAGTTTGAATTCTGACTTTTGAGTTCTGAGTTCTTAATTCTGTGCTGTTCTGAGCTGTGAAATCTGAGTTCTGACGAGGTCTGAGTGCTAACATCTGAATTCAGAATTCTGAGTTCTGAATTGCGAGTTCTGAGTTCTGAATTCTGAGTATGGGTTTTCAGTTCTGAATTCTAAGTTGTGAGTGACTTAGAATTACGAAGTTCTGTGTTCAGAATTTAGAATACAGAATTTCTACTTCTGAGTCCTGAATTCTTTGTTGTGTTGAGTTGTGAAATCTGAGTTGTGAGGAGGTCTGAGTTCTAAGATCTGAATTCAGAAATCTGAGTTCTGAATTGCGAGTTCTGAGTTCTGAATTCTGAGTATGAGTTTTGAGTTCTGAATTCGGAATTCAGAGGTGTGAGTTCAAATTTTAATTTCATTATTTTGAGTTCTGTGTTCTCAATTCTGAGTTCTGTGTTCAGAATTTGAATTCTAAATTGTTAGTTCTGAGTTTTAAGATCTGAATTCTGAATTGCTAGTTCTGAATCCTGAACTCTGAGTCCTGAATTCTGAGTTATTAGTTCTGAGCTCTGAATTCCGAGTAGAATTCTAAATTCTGAGTCCTGGATTCTGAGTTCTGAGTTCTGAATTCTGAGCTGTGAGTTCTAAGTCTGAATTCTGAGTTTTGAGTTCTGAATCCTGAATTCTGTGTTGTGCTGAGTTGTGAAATCTGAGTTCTGAGGAGGTCTGAGTTCTAAGATCTGAATTCAGAATTCTGAGTTCTGAATTATGAGTTCTGAGGTGTGAGTTCGAATTTGAATTTCTTTGCTTTGAGTCCTGACTTCTGAATTCAGTGTGGAGCTGAATTATAATTTCTGATGTCAGAATTCTGAGTTCTGGGTTCTGAATTCTGATTTTTGAATATTGAGTTCTGTGTTCTGAATTCTGAGTTCTGTGTTCAGATTTGAATTCTGAATTGTTAGTTCTGAGTTTTAAGATCTGAATTCTGAATTTCTAGTTCTAAATCGTGAACTCTGAGTCATGAATTCTGAGTTACTAGTTCTGAGCTCTGATTTCCGAGTGGAATTCTAAATTCTGAGTTCTGAGTTCTGAATTCTGAGTTCTGAAATCTGAGCTGTGAGTTCTAAGTCTGAATTCTGAGTTTTCAGATCTGATTCCTGAATTCTGCGTTGTTCTGAGTTGTGAAATCTGAGTTCTGAGGAGGTCTGAGTGCTAAGATCTGAATTCAGAATTCTGAGTTCTGAATTGCGAGTTCTGAGTTCTGAATTCTGAGTATGGGTTTTGAGTTCGATATTCTATTTTCTGAGTGAGTTAGAATTTCGAACTTAAGTGTTCAGAATTCAGAATTCAGAATTCAGAAATCCTAGTTATGAGTTCTGAACACTGCATTCTGAGTTCTAATATTGAATTCTCGTGTCTGAGTTCAGAATTCTGAGTGCTGAATTTGGAGTTCTGAGGTGTGAGATTTATCTCTGAATTCAGAATTCTGAGTTCTGAATTGCGAGTTCTGAGTTCTGAATTCTGAGTATGGGTTTTGAGTTCTGAATTCTAACTTCTGAATGAGTTAGAATTTCGAAGTTCTGAGTTCAGAATTCAGAATTCTGAATTCCTAGTTCTGAGTCCTGAATTCTTTGTTGTGCTGAGTTGTGAATTCTGAGTTCTGACGAGGTCTGAGTTCTAAGATCTGAATTCAGAAATCTGATTTCTGAATTGCGAGTTCTGAGTTCTGAAATCTGAGTATGAGTTTTGAGTTCTGAATTCTAAGTTCTGAGGTGTGAGTTCGAAATTCTAACTTCTATGTTCAGAATTCAGAATTCAGAATTCAGAAATCCTACTTATGAGTTCTGAACACTGCATTCTGAGTTGTAATTTTGAAATCTGATCTCTGAGCTCAGAATTCTGAGTTTTGAATTTGCAGTTCTGAGCTGTAAGTTTTATCTCTGAATTCCGAATTCTGAGTTCTGACCTCTGAATTCCAAATTCTGAGTTCTGAATTCTGAATTCTGTTGTGTGTGTTCTAGTTTAAATTTCTATGTTTTGAGGTCTGAGTTCTGAATTCAGTGTGGAGCTGAATTGTAATTTCTGATTTCAGAATTCTGAGTTCTGGGTTCTGAATTCTGAGTTCCGAATTACGTGTTCTGTGTTCTGAATTCTGAGTTCTGTGTTCAGATTTGAATTCTGAATTTTTAGTTATGAGTTTTAAGATCTGAATTCTGAATTTCTAGTTCTGAATCCTGAACTCTGAGTTATTAGTTCTGAGCTCTGATTTCTGAGTGGAATTCTAAATTCTGAGTTCGAGTTCTGAATTCTGAGCTGTGAGTTGTAAGTTTGAATTCAGACTTTTGAGTTCTGAGTTCTTAATTCTGTGTTGTTCTGAGCTGTGAAATCTGAGTTCTGAGGAGGTCTGAGTGCTAAGATCTGAATTCAGAATTCTGAGTTCTGAATTGCGAGTTCTGAGTTCTGAATTCTGAGTATGGGTTTTGAGTTCGATATTCTATTTTCTGAGTGAGTTAGAATTTCGAACTTAAGTGTTCAGAATTCAGAATTCAGAATTCAGAAATCCTAGTTATGAGTTCTGAACACTGCATTCTGAGTTCTAATATTGAATTCTCGTGTCTGAGTTCAGAATTCTGAGTGCTGAATTTGGAGTTCTGAGGTGTGAGATTTATCTCTGAATTCAGAATTCTGAGTTCTGAATTGCGAGTTCTGAGTTCTGAATTCTGAGTATGGGTTTTGAGTTCTGAATTCTAACTTCTGAATGAGTTAGAATTTCGAAGTTCTGAGTTCAGAATTCAGAATTCTGAATTCCTAGTTCTGAGTCCTGAATTCTTTGTTGTGCTGAGTTGCGAATTCTGAGTTCTGACGAGGTCTGAGTTCTAAGATCTGAATTCAGAAATCTGATTTCTGAATTGCGAGTTCTGAGTTCTGAATTCTGAGTATGAGTTTTGAGTTCTGAATTCTAAGTTCTGAGGTGTGAGTTCGAAATTCTAACTTCTATGTTCAGATTTCAGAATTCAGAATTCAGAAATCCTACTTATGAGTTCTGAACACTGCATTCTGAGTTGTAATTTTGAATTCTGATCTCTGAGCTCAGAATTCTGAGTTTTGAATTTGCAGTTCTGAGCTGTTTTATCTCTGAATTCCGAATTCTGAGTTCTGACTTCTGAATTCCAAATTCTGAGTTCTGAATTCTGAATTCTGTTGTGTGCGTTCTAGTTTAAATTTCTATGTTTTGAGGTCTGAGTTCTGAATTCAGTGTGGAGCTGAATTGTAATTTCTGATTTCAGAATTCTGAGTTCTGTGTTCTGAATTCTGAGTTCTGTGTTCAGATTTGAATTCTGAATTTTTAGTTATGAGTTTTAAGATCTGAATTCTGAATTTCTAGTTCTGAATCCTGAACTCTGAGTTATTAGTTCTAAGCTCTGATTTCTGAGTGGAATTCTAAATTCTGAGTTCGAGTTCTGAATTCTGAGCTGTGAGTTGTAAGTTTGAATTCTGACTTTTGAGTTCTGAGTTCTTAATTCTGTGCTGTTCTGAGCTGTGAAATCTGAGTTCTGATGAGGTCTGAGTGCTAAGATCTGAATTCAGAAATCTGAGTTCTGAATTGCGAGTTCTGAGTTCTGAATTCTGAGTATGAGTTTTGAGTTCTGAATTCGGAATTCAGAGGTGTGAGTTCAAATTTTAATTTCATTATTTTGAGTTCTGTGTTCTCAATTCTGAGTTCTGTGTTCAGAATTTGAATTCTAAATTGTTAGTTCTGAGTTTTAAGATCTGAATTCTGAATTGCTAGTTCTGAATCCTGAACTCTGAGTCCTGAATTCTGAGTTATTAGTTCTGAGCTCTGAATTCCGAGTAGAATTCTAAATTCTGAGTCCTGGATTCTGAGTTCTGAGTTCTGAATTCTGAGCTGTGAGTTCTAAGTCTGAATTCTGAGTTTTGAGTTCTGAATCCTGAATTCTGTGTTGTGCTGAGTTGTGAAATCTGAGTTCTGAGGAGGTCTGAGTTCTAAGATCTGAATTCAGAATTCTGAGTTCTGAATTATGAGTTCTGAGGTGTGAGTTCGAATTTGAATTTCTTTGCTTTGAGTCCTGACTTCTGAATTCAGTGTGGAGCTGAATTATAATTTCTGATGTCAGAATTCTGAGTTCTGGGTTCTGAATTCTGATTTTTGAATATTGAGTTCTGTGTTCTGAATTCTGAGTTCTGTGTTCAGATTTGAATTCTGAATTGTTAGTTCTGAGTTTTAAGATCTGAATTCTGAATTTATAGTTCTAAATCGTGAACTCTGAGTCATGAATTCTGAGTTACTAGTTCTGAGCTCTGATTTCCGAGTGGAATTCTAAATTCTGAGTTCTGAGTTCTGAATTCTGAGTTCTGAAATCTGAGCTGTGAGTTCTAAGTCTGAATTCTGAGTTTTCAGATCTGATTCCTGAATTCTGCGTTGTTCTGAGTTGTGAAATCTGAGTTCTGAGGAGGTCTGAGTGCTAAGATCTGAATTCAGAATTCTGAGTTCTGAATTGCGAGTTCTGAGTTCTGAATTCTGAGTATGGGTTTTGAGTTCGATATTCTATTTTCTGAGTGAGTTAGAATTTCGAACTTAAGTGTTCAGAATTCAGAATTCAGAATTCAGAAATCCTAGTTATGAGTTCTGAACACTGCATTCTGAGTTCTAATATTGAATTCTCGTGTCTGAGTTCAGAATTCTGAGTGCTGAATTTGGAGTTCTGAGGTGTGAGATTTATCTCTGAATTCAGAATTCTGAGTTCTGAATTGCGAGTTCTGAGTTCTGAATTCTGAGTATGGGTTTTGAGTTCTGAATTCTAACTTCTGAATGAGTTAGAATTTCGAAGTTCTGAGTTCAGAATTCAGAATTCTGAATTCCTAGTTCTGAGTCCTGAATTCTTTGTTGTGCTGAGTTGTGAATTCTGAGTTCTGACGAGGTCTGAGTTCTAAGATCTGAATTCAGAAATCTGATTTCTGAATTGCGAGTTCTGAGTTCTGAAATCTGAGTATGAGTTTTGAGTTCTGAATTCTAAGTTCTGAGGTGTGAGTTCGAAATTCTAACTTCTATGTTCAGAATTCAGAATTCAGAATTCAGAAATCCTACTTATGAGTTCTGAACACTGCATTCTGAGTTGTAATTTTGAAATCTGATCTCTGAGCTCAGAATTCTGAGTTTTGAATTTGCAGTTCTGAGCTGTAAGTTTTATCTCTGAATTCCGAATTCTGAGTTCTGACCTCTGAATTCCAAATTCTGAGTTCTGAATTCTGAATTCTGTTGTGTGTGTTCTAGTTTAAATTTCTATGTTTTGAGGTCTGAGTTCTGAATTCAGTGTGGAGCTGAATTGTAATTTCTGATTTCAGAATTCTGAGTTCTGGGTTCTGAATTCTGAGTTCCGAATTACGTGTTCTGTGTTCTGAATTCTGAGTTCTGTGTTCAGATTTGAATTCTGAATTTTTAGTTATGAGTTTTAAGATCTGAATTCTGAATTTCTAGTTCTGAATCCTGAACTCTGAGTTATTAGTTCTGAGCTCTGATTTCTGAGTGGAATTCTAAATTCTGAGTTCGAGTTCTGAATTCTGAGCTGTGAGTTGTAAGTTTGAATTCAGACTTTTGAGTTCTGAGTTCTTAATTCTGTGTTGTTCTGAGCTGTGAAATCTGAGTTCTGAGGAGGTCTGAGTGCTAAGATCTGAATTCAGAATTCTGAGTTCTGAATTGCGAGTTCTGAGTTCTGAATTCTGAGTATGGGTTTTGAGTTCGATATTCTATTTTCTGAGTGAGTTAGAATTTCGAACTTAAGTGTTCAGAATTCAGAATTCAGAATTCAGAAATCCTAGTTATGAGTTCTGAACACTGCATTCTGAGTTCTAATATTGAATTCTCGTGTCTGAGTTCAGAATTCTGAGTGCTGAATTTGGAGTTCTGAGGTGTGAGATTTATCTCTGAATTCAGAATTCTGAGTTCTGAATTGCGAGTTCTGAGTTCTGAATTCTGAGTATGGGTTTTGAGTTCTGAATTCTAACTTCTGAATGAGTTAGAATTTCGAAGTTCTGAGTTCAGAATTCAGAATTCTGAATTCCTAGTTCTGAGTCCTGAATTCTTTGTTGTGCTGAGTTGCGAATTCTGAGTTCTGACGAGGTCTGAGTTCTAAGATCTGAATTCAGAAATCTGATTTCTGAATTGCGAGTTCTGAGTTCTGAATTCTGAGTATGAGTTTTGAGTTCTGAATTCTAAGTTCTGAGGTGTGAGTTCGAAATTCTAACTTCTATGTTCAGATTTCAGAATTCAGAATTCAGAAATCCTACTTATGAGTTCTGAACACTGCATTCTGAGTTGTAATTTTGAATTCTGATCTCTGAGCTCAGAATTCTGAGTTTTGAATTTGCAGTTCTGAGCTGTTTTATCTCTGAATTCCGAATTCTGAGTTCTGACTTCTGAATTCCAAATTCTGAGTTCTGAATCCTGAATTCTGTTGTGTGCGTTCTAGTTTAAATTTCTATGTTTTGAGGTCTGAGTTCTGAATTCAGTGTGGAGCTGAATTGTAATTTCTGATTTCAGAATTCTGAGTTCTGTGTTCTGAATTCTGAGTTCTGTGTTCAGATTTGAATTCTGAATTTTTAGTTATGAGTTTTAAGATCTGAATTCTGAATTTCTAGTTCTGAATCCTGAACTCTGAGTTATTAGTTCTGAGCTCTGATTTCTGAGTGGAATTCTAAATTCTGAGTTCGAGTTCTGAATTCTGAGCTGTGAGTTGTAAGTTTGAATTCTGACTTTTGAGTTCTGAGTTCTTAATTCTGTGCTGTTCTGAGCTGTGAAATCTGAGTTCTGATGAGGTCTGAGTGCTAAGATCTGAATTCAGAAATCTGAGTTCTGAATTGCGAGTTCTGAGTTCTGAATTCTGAGTATGGGTTTTGAGTTCTGAATTCTAAGTTGTGAGTGACTTAGAATTACGAAGTTCTGTGTTCAGAATTTAGAATACAGAATTTCTACTTCTGAGTCCTGAATTCTTTGTTGTGTTGAGTTGTGAAATCTGAGTTGTGAGGAGGTCTGAGTTCTAAGATCTGAATTCAGAAATCTGAGTTCTGAATTGCGAGTTCTGAGTTCTGAATTCTGAGTATGAGTTTTGAGTTCTGAATTCGGAATTCAGAGGTGTGAGTTCAAATTTTAATTTCATTATTTTGAGTTCTGTGTTCTCAATTCTGAGTTCTGTGTTCAGAATTTGAATTCTAAATTGTTAGTTCTGAGTTTTAAGATCTGAATTCTGAATTGCTAGTTCTGAATCCTGAACTCTGAGTCCTGAATTCTGAGTTATTAGTTCTGAGCTCTGAATTCCGAGTAGAATTCTAAATTCTGAGTCCTGGATTCTGAGTTCTGAGTTCTGAATTCTGAGCTGTGAGTTCTAAGTCTGAATTCTGAGTTTTGAGTTCTGAGTCCTGAATTCTGTGTTGTGCTGAGTTGTGAAATCTGAGTTCTGAGGAGGTCTGAGTTCTAAGATCTGAATTCAGAATTCCTAGTTCTGAATTATGAGTTCTGAGGTGTGAGTTCGAATTTGAATTTCTTTGCTTTGAGTCCTGACTTCTGAATTCAGTGTGGAGCTGAATTATAATTTCTGATGTCAGAATTCTGAGTTCTGGGTTCTGAATTCTGATTTTTGAATATTGAGTTCTGTGTTCTGAATTCTGAGTTCTGTGTTCAGATTTGAATTCTGAATTGTTAGTTCTGAGTTTTAAGATCTGAATTCTGAATTTCTAGTTCTAAATCATGAACTCTGAGTCATGAATTCTGAGTTACTAGTTCTGAGCTCTGATTTCCGAGTGGAATTCTAAATTCTGAGTTCTGAGTTCTGAATTCTGAGTTCTGAAATCTGAGCTGTGAGTTCTAAATCTGAATTCTGAGTTTTCAGATCTGATTCCTGAATTCTGCGTTGTTCTGAGTTGTGAAATCTGAGTTCTGAGGAGGTCTGAGTGCTAAGATCTGAATTCAGAATTCTGAGTTCTGAATTGCGAGTTCTGAGTTCTGAATTCTGAGTATGGGTTTTGAGTTCGATATTCTATTTTCTGAGTGAGTTAGAATTTCGAACTTAAGTGTTCAGAATTCAGAATTCAGAATTCATAAATCCTAGTTATGAGTTCTGAACACTGCATTCTGAGTTCTAATATTGAATTCTCGTGTCTGAGTTCAGAATTCTGAGTGCTGAATTTGGAGTTCTGAGGTGTGAGATTTAACTCTGAATTCAGAATTCTGAGTTCTGAATTGCGAGTTCTGAGTTCTGAATTCTGAGTATGGGTTTTGAGTTCTGAATTCTAACTTCTGAATGAGTTAGAATTTCGAAGTTCTGAGTTCAGAATTCAGAATTCTGAATTCCTAGTTCTGAGTCCTGAATTCTTTGTTGTGCTGAGTTGTGAATTCTGAGTTCTGACGAAGTCTGAGTTCTAAGATCTGAATTCAGAAATCTGATTCCTGAATTGCGAGTTCTGAGTTCTGAAATCTGAGTATGAGTTTTGAGTTCTGAATTCTAAGTTCTGAGGTGTGAGTTCGAAATTCTAACTTCTATGTTCAGAATTCAGAATTCAGAATTCAGAAATCCTACTTATGAGTTCTGAACACTGCATTCTGAGTTGTAATTTTGAATTCTGATCTCTGAGCTCAGAATTCTGAGTTTTGAATTTGCAGTTCTGAGCTGTGAGTTTTATCTCTGAATTCTGAATTCTGAGTTCTGACTTCTGAATTCCAAATTCTGAGTTCTGAATTCTGAATTCTGTTGTGTGCGTTCTAGTTTTAATTTCTATGTTTTGAGGCCTGAGTTCTGAATTCAGTGTGGAGCAGAATTGTAATTTCTGATTTCAGAATTCTGAGTTCTGGGTTCTGAATTCTGAGTTCTGAATTACATGTTCCGTTTTCTGAATTCTGAGTTCTGTGTTCAGATTTGAATTCTGAATTTTTATTTATGAGTTTTAAGATCTGAATTCTGAATTTCTAGTTCTGAATCCTGAACTCTGAGTTATTAGTTCTGAGCTCTGATTTCTGAGTGGAATTCTAAATTCTGAGTTCGAATTCTGAATTCTGAGCTGTGAGTTGTCAGTTTGAATTCTGAGTTTTGAGTTCTGAGTTCTTAATTCTGTGTTGTTCTGAGCTGTGAAATCTGAGTTCTGAGGAGGTCTGAGTGCTAAGATCTGAATTCAGAATTCTGAGTTCTGAATTTCGAATTCTGAGTTCTGAATTCTGAGTATGGGTTTTGAGTTCTGAATTCTAAGTTGTGAGTGACTTAGAATTTCGAAGTTCTGTGTTCAGAATTTAGAATACAGAATTTCTACTTCTGAGTCCTGAATTCTTTGTTGTGTTGAGTTGTGAAATCTGAGTTGTGAGGAGGTCTGAGTTCTAAGATCTGAATTCAGAAATCTGAGTTCTGAATTGTGAGTTCTGAGTTCTGAATTCTGAGTATGAGTTTTGAGTTCTGAATTCGGAATTCAGAGGTGTGAGTTCGAATTTTAATTTCTTTATTTTGAGTTCTGTGTTCTCAATTCTGAGTTCTGTGTTCAGAATTTGAATTCTGAATTGTTAGTTCTGAGTTTTAAGATCTGAATTCTGAATTGCTAGTTCTGAATC
Source organism: Ochotona princeps (assembly GCF_030435755.1). Lineage (NCBI taxonomy): Eukaryota > Metazoa > Chordata > Mammalia > Lagomorpha > Ochotonidae > Ochotona > Ochotona princeps. Next base: position 3,079,741 of record NC_080838.1, read on the forward strand.
CTGAACTCTGAGTCCTGAATTCTGAGTTATTAGTTCTGAGCTCTGAATTCCGAGTAGAATTCTAAATTCTGAGTCCTGGATTCTGAGTTCTGAGTTCTGAATTCTAAGCTGTGAGTTCTAAGTCTGAATTCTGAGTTTTGAGTTCTGAGTCCTGAATTCTGTGTTGTGCTGAGTTGTGAAATCTGAGTTCTGAGGAGGTCTGAGTTCTAAGATCTGAATTCAGAATTCTGAGTTCTGAATTGCGAGTTCTGAGTTCTGAATTCTGAGTATGAGTTTTGAGTACTGAATCCCAAGTTCTGTGTTTAGAATTCAGAATTCTGAATTCCTAGATCTGAGATCTGAGTTCTGAACTCTGAGTTCCAAGTTCTGATTTTGAATTCTGATCTCTGAGCTCAGAATTCTGAGGTTTGAATTTGGAATTCGGAGCTGTGAGTTTTATCTCTGAATTCTGAATTTTGAGTTCTGAATTCTTACCTGAATTCTGAGTTTTGAGTTATGAATTCTGAGCTGAATTCTGAATTCTGAGTATGAGCTTTGAGCTCTGAATTCCAAATTCTGAGGTGTGAGTTCAAATTTTAATTTCTTTCTTTTCAGTTCTGAGTTCTGAATTCAGTATGGAGCTGAATTGTAATTTCTGATTTCAGAATTCTGAGTTCTGGGTTCTGAATTCTGAGTTCTGAATTACGAGTTCTTTGTTCTGAATTCTGAGTTCTGTGTTCAGATTTGAAATCTGAATTTTTAGTTCTGAGTTTTAAGATCTGAATTCTGAATTTCTATTTCTAAATCCTGAACTCTGAGTCCTGAATTCTGAGTTATTAGTTCTGAGCTCTGAATTCCGAGTGGAATTCTAAATTCTGAGTTCTGAGTTCTGAATTCTGAGTTCTGAATTCTGAGTTGTGAGTTCTGAGTCCTGAATTCTGTGTTGTGCTGAGTTGTGAAATCTGAGTTCTGAGGACGTCTGAGTTCTAAGATCTGAATTCAGAATTCTGAGTTCTGAATTGCGAGTTCTGAATTCTGAATTCTGAGTATGAGTTCTGAGTACTGAATCCCAAGTTCTATGTTCAGAATTCAGAATTCTGAATTCCTAGTTATGAGATCTGAGTTCTGAACTCTTCATTCTGAGTTCTAATATTGAATTCTGATCTCTGAGCTCAGAATTCTGAGTGCTGAATTCGGAGTTCTGAACCATGAGTTTTATCCCTGAATTCTGAATTCTGAGTTCTGATTTCTGAATTCCAAATTCTGAGTTCTGAATTCTGAATTCTGAGGTGTGAGTTCGAATTTGAATTTCTTTGTTTTGACTTCTGACTTCTGAATTCAGTGTGAAGCTGAATTGTAATTTCTGATTTCAGAATTCTGAGTTCTGGGTTCTGAATTCTGATTTCTGAATTATGAGTTCTGTGTTCTGAATTCTGAGTTCTGTGTTCAGATTTGAATTCTGAATTCTGCATTGTTAGTTCTGAGTTTTAAGATCTGAATTCTGAATTGCTAGTTCTGAATTCTGAACTCCGAGTCCTGAATTCTGAGTTATTAGTTCTGAGCTCTGAATTCCGAGTGGAATTCTAAATTCTGAGTTCTGAAATCTGAGGTAGGAGTTCTGAAATCTGAGCTGTGAGTTCTAAGTCTGAAATCTGAGTTTTGAGTTCTGAGTACTGAATCCCAAGTTCTGTGTTTAGAATTCAAAATTCTGAATTCCTAGTTCTGAGATCTGAGTTCTGAACGCTGCATTCTGAGTTCTAATTTTGAATTCTGATTTCTGAGCTCAGAATTCTGAGTTTTGAAGTTGGAGTTCTGAGCTGTGAGTTTTATCTCTGAATCCAGAGTTCTGAATTCTAAATTCTTAGCTGAATTCTGAGATCTGAGTTCTGAATTCTGAATTCAATTCTGAATTCTGAGTTCTGCATTCCGAATTCTGAGGTGTGAGTTTGAATTTGAATTTCTTTGTTTTGAGTTCTGAGTTCTGAATTCAGTATGGAGCTGAATTGTAATTTCTGATTTCAGAATTCTGAGTTCTGGGTTCTGAATTGTGAGCCTGAATTATGAGTTCATGCTCTGAATTCTGAGTTCTGTGTTCAGAATTTGAATTCAGAATTGTTAGTTCTGAGTTTTAAGAACTGAATTCTGATTTGCTAGTTCTGAATCCTGAATTCTGAGTCCTGAATTGTGAGTTATTATTTCTGTGCTCTGAATTCTGAGTAGAATTCTGAATTCTGAGCTGTGAGTTCTAAGTCTGAATTCTGAGTTTTGAGTTCTGAGTCCTGAATTCTTTGTTGTGCTGAATTGTGAAATCTGAGTTCTGAGGAGGTCTGAGTTCTAAGATCTGAATTCAGAATTCTGAGTTCTGAATTGCGAGTTCTGAGTTCTGAATTTTGAGTATGAGTTCTGAGTACTGAATCCCAAGTTCTATGTTCAGAATTCAGAATTCAGCATTTGTAGTTCTGAGTTCTGAGTTCTGAACTCTGTATTCTGGGTTCTAATTTTGATTACTGATTTCTGAGCTCAGTATTCTGAGTTTTCAATTTAGAGTTCTGAGCTGTGAGTTTTATCTCTGAATCCTGAATTCTGAATTCTGAATTCTTAGCTGAATTCTGAGTTCTGAGTTCTGAGTTATGAATTCTGAGCTGAATTTTGAATTCTGAGTATGAGTTTTGAGCTCTGAATTCCAAATTCAGAGGTGTGAGTTCAAATTTTAATTTCTTTGTTTTGAGTTCTGAATTCTGAATTCTGAGTTCTGAATTATGAGTTCATGTTCTGAATTCTGAGTTCTGTGTTCAGAATTTAATTCTGAATTGTTAGTTCTGAGTTTGAAGATCTGAATTCTGAATTGCTAGTTCTGAATTCTGAACTCTGAGCCCTAATTCTGAGTTATTAGTTCTGAGCTCTGAATTCCGAGTGTAATTCTGAAATCTGAGGTCTGAGTTTTAAGATCGGAGCTGTGAGTTCTAGGTCTGAATTCTGAGTTTTGTGTTCTGAGTTGTGAATTCTGTCTTGTGCTGAGTTGTGAAATCTGAGTTCTGAGGAGGTCTGAGTTCTAAGATCTGAATTCAGAATTCTGAGTTCTGAATTACGAGTTCTGAGGTGTGAGTTCGAATTTGAATTTCTTTGCTTTGAGTCCTGAGTTCTGAATTCAGTGTGGAGCTGAATTATAATTTCTGATTTCAGAATTCTGAGTTCTGTGTTCTGAATTCTGATTTTTGAATATTGAGTTCTGTGTTCTGAATTCTCAGTTCTGTGTTCAGATTTGAATTCTGAATTGTTAGTTCTGAGTTTTAAGATCTGAATTCTGAATTTCTAGTTCTAAATCGTGAGCTCTGAGTCATGAATTCTGAGTTACTAGTTCTTAGCTCTGATTTCCGAGTGGAATTCTAAATTCTGAGTTCTGAGTTCTGAATTCTGAGTTCTGAAATCTGAGCTGTGAGTTCTAAGTCTGAATTCTGAGTTTTCAGATCTGATTCCTGAATTCTGCGTTGTTCTGAGTTGTGAAATCTGAGTTCTGAGGAGGTCTGAGTGCTAAGATCTGAATTCAGAATTCTGAGTTCTGAATTGCGAGTTCTGAGTTCTGAATTCTGAGTATGGGTTTTGAGTTCGATATTCTATTTTCTGAGTGAGTTACAATTTCGAACTTAAGTGTTCAGAATTCAGAATTCAGAATTCAGAAATCCTAGTTATGAGTTCTGAACACTGCATTCTGAGTTCTAATATTGAATTCTCGTGTCTGAGTTCAGAATTCTGAGTGCTGAATTTGGAGTTCTGAGGTGTGAGATTTATCTCTGAATTCAGAATTCTGAGTTCTGAATTGCGAGTTCTGAGTTCTGAATTCTGAGTATGGGTTTTGAGTTCTGAATTCTAACTTCTGAATGAGTTAGAATTTCGAAGTTCTGAGTTCAGAATTCAGAATTCTGAATTCCTAGTTCTGAGTCCTGAATTCTTTGTTGTGCTGAGTTGTGAATTCTGAGTTCTGACGAAGTCTGAGTTCTAAGATCTGAATTCAGAAATCTGATTTCTGAATTACGAGTTCTGAGTTCTGAAATCTGAGTATGAGTTTTGAGTTCTGAATTCTAAGTTCTGAGGTGTGAGTTCGAAATTCTAACTTCTATGTTCAGAATTCAGAATTCAGAATTCAGAAATCCTACTTATGAGTTCTGAACACTGCATTCTGAGTTGTAATTTTGAAATCTGATCTCTGAGCTCAGAATTCTGAGTTTTGAATTTGCAGTTCTGAGCTGTAAGTTTTATCTCTGAATTCCGAATTCTGAGTTCTGACTTCTGAATTCCAAATTCTGAGTTCCGAATTCTGAATTCTGTTGTGTGTGTTCTAGTTTAAATTTCTATGTTTTGAGGTCTGAGTTCTGAATTCAGTGTGGAGCTCAATTGTAATTTCTGATTTCAGAATTCTGAGTTCTGGGTTCTGAATTCTGAGTTCCAAATTACGTGTTCTGTGTTCTGAATTCTGAGTTCTGTGTTCAGATTTGAATTCTGAATTTTTAGTTATGAGTTTTAAGATCTGAATTCTGAATTTCCAGTTCTGAATCCTGAACTCTGAGTTATTAGTTCTGAGCTCTGATTTCTGAGTGGAATTCTAAATTCTGAGTTCGAGTTCTGAATTCTGAGCTGTGAGTTGTAAGTTTGAATTCTGACTTTTGAGTTCTGAGTTCTTAATTCTGTGTTGTTCTGAGCTGTGAAATCTGAGTTCTGAGGAGGTCTGAGTGCTAAGATCTGAATTCAGAATTCTGAGTTCGGAATTGCGAGTTCTGAGTTCTGAATTCTGAGTATGGGTTTTGAGTTCTGAATTCTAAGTTGTGAGTGACTTAGAATTTCGAAGTTCTGTGTTCAGAATTCAGAATACAGAATTTCTACTTCTGAGTCCTGAATTCTTTGTTGTGTTGAGTTGTGAAATCTGAGTTGTGAAGAGGTCTGAGTTCTAAGATCTGAATTCAGAATTCTGAGTTCTGAATTGCGAGTTCTGAGTTCTGAATTTTGAGTATGAGTTCTGAGTACTGAATCCCAAGTTCTATGTTCAGAATTCAGAATTCAGCATTCGTAGTTCTGAGTTCTGAGTTCTGAACTCTGTATTCTGGGTTCTAATTTTGATTACTGATTTCTGAGCTCAGTATTCTGAGTTTTCAATTTAGAGTTCTGAGCTGTGAGTTTTATCTCTGAATCCTGAATTCTGAATTCTGAATTCTTAGCTGAATTCTGAGTTCTGAGTTCTGAGTTATGAATTCTGAGCTGAATTTTGAATTCTGAGTATGAGTTTTGAGCTCTGAATTCCAAATTCAGAGGTGTGAGTTCAAATTTTAATTTCTTTGTTTTGAGTTCTGAATTCTGAATTCTGAGTTCTGAATTATGAGTTCATGTTCTGAATTCTGAGTTCTGTGTTCAGAATTTAATTCTGAATTGTTAGTTCTGAGTTTGAAGATCTGAATTCTGAATTGCTAGTTCTGAATTCTGAACTCTGAGCCCTAATTCTGAGTTATTAGTTCTGAGCTCTGAATTCCGAGTGTAATTCTGAAATCTGAGGTCTGAGTTTTAAGATCGGAGCTGTGAGTTCTAGGTCTGAATTCTGAGTTTTGTGTTCTGAGTTGTGAATTCTGTCTTGTGCTGAGTTGTGAAATCTGAGTTCTGAGGAGGTCTGAGTTCTAAGATCTGAATTCAGAATTCTGAGTTCTGAATTACGAGTTCTGAGGTGTGAGTTCGAATTTGAATTTCTTTGCTTTGAGTCCTGAGTTCTGAATTCAGTGTGGAGCTGAATTATAATTTCTGATTTCAGAATTCTGAGTTCTGTGTTCTGAATTCTGATTTTTGAATATTGAGTTCTGTGTTCTGAATTCTCAGTTCTGTGTTCAGATTTGAATTCTGAATTGTTAGTTCTGAGTTTTAAGATCTGAATTCTGAATTTCTAGTTCTAAATCGTGAGCTCTGAGTCATGAATTCTGAGTTACTAGTTCTTAGCTCTGATTTCCGAGTGGAATTCTAAATTCTGAGTTCTGAGTTCTGAATTCTGAGTTCTGAAATCTGAGCTGTGAGTTCTAAGTCTGAATTCTGAGTTTTCAGATCTGATTCCTGAATTCTGCGTTGTTCTGAGTTGTGAAATCTGAGTTCTGAGGAGGTCTGAGTGCTAAGATCTGAATTCAGAATTCTGAGTTCTGAATTGCGAGTTCTGAGTTCTGAATTCTGAGTATGGGTTTTGAGTTCGATATTCTATTTTCTGAGTGAGTTAGAATTTCGAACTTAAGTGTTCAGAATTCAGAATTCAGAATTCAGAAATCCTAGTTATGAGTTCTGAACACTGCATTCTGAGTTCTAATATTGAATTCTCGTGTCTGAGTTCAGAATTCTGAGTGCTGAATTTGGAGTTCTGAGGTGTGAGATTTATCTCTGAATTCAGAATTCTGAGTTCTGAATTGCGAGTTCTGAGTTCTGAATTCTGAGTATGGGTTTTGAGTTCTGAATTCTAACTTCTGAATGAGTTAGAATTTCGAAGTTCTGAGTTCAGAATTCAGAATTCTGAATTCCTAGTTCTGAGTCCTGAATTCTTTGTTGTGCTGAGTTGTGAATTCTGAGTTCTGACGAAGTCTGAGTTCTAAGATCTGAATTCAGAAATCTGATTTCTGAATTACGAGTTCTGAGTTCTGAAATCTGAGTATGAGTTTTGAGTTCTGAATTCTAAGTTCTGAGGTGTGAGTTCGAAATTCTAACTTCTATGTTCAGAATTCAGAATTCAGAATTCAGAAATCCTACTTATGAGTTCTGAACACTGCATTCTGAGTTGTAATTTTGAAATCTGATCTCTGAGCTCAGAATTCTGAGTTTTGAATTTGCAGTTCTGAGCTGTAAGTTTTATCTCTGAATTCCGAATTCTGGGTTCTGACTTCTGAATTCCAAATTCTGAGTTCCGAATTCTGAATTCTGTTGTGTGTGTTCTAGTTTAAATTTCTATGTTTTGAGGTCTGAGTTCTGAATTCAGTGTGGAGCTCAATTGTAATTTCTGATTTCAGAATTCTGAGTTCTGGGTTCTGAATTCTGAGTTCCAAATTACGTGTTCTGTGTTCTGAATTCTGAGTTCTGTGTTCAGATTTGAATTCTGAATTTTTAGTTATGAGTTTTAAGATCTGAATTCTGAATTTCCAGTTCTGAATCCTGAACTCTGAGTTATTAGTTCTGAGCTCTGATTTCTGAGTGGAATTCTAAATTCTGAGTTCGAGTTCTGAATTCTGAGCTGTGAGTTGTAAGTTTGAATTCTGACTTTTGAGTTCTGAGTTCTTAATTCTGTGTTGTTCTGAGCTGTGAAATCTGAGTTCTGAGGAGGTCTGAGTGCTAAGATCTGAATTCAGAATTCTGAGTTCGGAATTGCGAGTTCTGAGTTCTGAATTCTGAGTATGGGTTTTGAGTTCTGAATTCTAAGTTGTGAGTGACTTAGAATTTCGAAGTTCTGTGTTCAGAATTCAGAATACAGAATTTCTACTTCTGAGTCCTGAATTCTTTGTTGTGTTGAGTTGTGAAATCTGAGTTGTGAAGAGGTCTGAGTTCTAAGATCTGAATTCAGAATTCTGAGTTCTGAATTGCGAGTTCTGAGTTCTGAATTTTGAGTATGAGTTCTGAGTACTGAATCCCAAGTTCTATGTTCAGAATTCAGAATTCAGCATTCGTAGTTCTGAGTTCTGAGTTCTGAACTCTGTATTCTGGGTTCTAATTTTGATTACTGATTTCTGAGCTCAGTATTCTGAGTTTTCAATTTAGAGTTCTGAGCTGTGAGTTTTATCTCTGAATCCTGAATTCTGAATTCTGAATTCTTAGCTGAATTCTGAGTTCTGAGTTCTGAGTTATGAATTCTGAGCTGAATTTTGAATTCTGAGTATGAGTTTTGAGCTCTGAATTCCAAATTCAGAGGTGTGAGTTCAAATTTTAATTTCTTTGTTTTGAGTTCTGAATTCTGAATTCTGAGTTCTGAATTATGAGTTCATGTTCTGAATTCTGAGTTCTGTGTTCAGAATTTAATTCTGAATTGTTAGTTCTGAGTTTGAAGATCTGAATTCTGAATTGCTAGTTCTGAATTCTGAACTCTGAGCCCTAATTCTGAGTTATTAGTTCTGAGCTCTGAATTCCGAGTGTAATTCTGAAATCTGAGGTCTGAGTTTTAAGATCGGAGCTGTGAGTTCTAGGTCTGAATTCTGAGTTTTGTGTTCTGAGTTGTGAATTCTGTCTTGTGCTGAGTTGTGAAATCTGAGTTCTGAGGAGGTCTGAGTTCTAAGATCTGAATTCAGAATTCTGAGTTCTGAATTACGAGTTCTGAGGTGTGAGTTCGAATTTGAATTTCTTTGCTTTGAGTCCTGAGTTCTGAATTCAGTGTGGAGCTGAATTATAATTTCTGATTTCAGAATTCTGAGTTCTGTGTTCTGAATTCTGATTTTTGAATATTGAGTTCTGTGTTCTGAATTCTCAGTTCTGTGTTCAGATTTGAATTCTGAATTGTTAGTTCTGAGTTTTAAGATCTGAATTCTGAATTTCTAGTTCTAAATCGTGAGCTCTGAGTCATGAATTCTGAGTTACTAGTTCTTAGCTCTGATTTCCGAGTGGAATTCTAAATTCTGAGTTCTGAGTTCTGAATTCTGAGTTCTGAAATCTGAGCTGTGAGTTCTAAGTCTGAATTCTGAGTTTTCAGATCTGATTCCTGAATTCTGCGTTGTTCTGAGTTGTGAAATCTGAGTTCTGAGGAGGTCTGAGTGCTAAGATCTGAATTCAGAATTCTGAGTTCTGAATTGCGAGTTCTGAGTTCTGAATTCTGAGTATGGGTTTTGAGTTCGATATTCTATTTTCTGAGTGAGTTAGAATTTCGAACTTAAGTGTTCAGAATTCAGAATTCAGAATTCAGAAATCCTAGTTATGAGTTCTGAACACTGCATTCTGAGTTCTAATATTGAATTCTCGTGTCTGAGTTCAGAATTCTGAGTGCTGAATTTGGAGTTCTGAGGTGTGAGATTTATCTCTGAATTCAGAATTCTGAGTTCTGAATTGCGAGTTCTGAGTTCTGAATTCTGAGTATGGGTTTTGAGTTCTGAATTCTAACTTCTGAATGAGTTAGAATTTCGAAGTTCTGAGTTCAGAATTCAGAATTCTGAATTCCTAGTTCTGAGTCCTGAATTCTTTGTTGTGCTGAGTTGTGAATTCTGAGTTCTGACGAAGTCTGAGTTCTAAGATCTGAATTCAGAAATCTGATTTCTGAATTACGAGTTCTGAGTTCTGAAATCTGAGTATGAGTTTTGAGTTCTGAATTCTAAGTTCTGAGGTGTGAGTTCGAAATTCTAACTTCTATGTTCAGAATTCAGAATTCAGAATTCAGAAATCCTACTTATGAGTTCTGAACACTGCATTCTGAGTTGTAATTTTGAAATCTGATCTCTGAGCTCAGAATTCTGAGTTTTGAATTTGCAGTTCTGAGCTGTAAGTTTTATCTCTGAATTCCGAATTCTGGGTTCTGACTTCTGAATTCCAAATTCTGAGTTCCGAATTCTGAATTCTGTTGTGTGTGTTCTAGTTTAAATTTCTATGTTTTGAGGTCTGAGTTCTGAATTCAGTGTGGAGCTCAATTGTAATTTCTGATTTCAGAATTCTGAGTTCTGGGTTCTGAATTCTGAGTTCCAAATTACGTGTTCTGTGTTCTGAATTCTGAGTTCTGTGTTCAGATTTGAATTCTGAATTTTTAGTTATGAGTTTTAAGATCTGAATTCTGAATTTCCAGTTCTGAATCCTGAACTCTGAGTTATTAGTTCTGAGCTCTGATTTCTGAGTGGAATTCTAAATTCTGAGTTCGAGTTCTGAATTCTGAGCTGTGAGTTGTAAGTTTGAATTCTGACTTTTGAGTTCTGAGTTCTTAATTCTGTGTTGTTCTGAGCTGTGAAATCTGAGTTCTGAGGAGGTCTGAGTGCTAAGATCTGAATTCAGAATTCTGAGTTCGGAATTGCGAGTTCTGAGTTCTGAATTCTGAGTATGGGTTTTGAGTTCTGAATTCTAAGTTGTGAGTGACTTAGAATTTCGAAGTTCTGTGTTCAGAATTCAGAATACAGAATTTCTACTTCTGAGTCCTGAATTCTTTGTTGTGTTGAGTTGTGAAATCTGAGTTGTGAAGAGGTCTGAGTTCTAAGATCTGAATTCAGAATTCTGAGTTCTGAATTGCGAGTTCTGAGTTCTGAATTTTGAGTATGAGTTCTGAGTACTGAATCCCAAGTTCTATGTTCAGAATTCAGAATTCAGCATTCGTAGTTCTGAGTTCTGAGTTCTGAACTCTGTATTCTGGGTTCTAATTTTGATTACTGATTTCTGAGCTCAGTATTCTGAGTTTTCAATTTAGAGTTCTGAGCTGTGAGTTTTATCTCTGAATCCTGAATTCTGAATTCTGAATTCTTAGCTGAATTCTGAGTTCTGAGTTCTGAGTTATGAATTCTGAGCTGAATTTTGAATTCTGAGTATGAGTTTTGAGCTCTGAATTCCAAATTCAGAGGTGTGAGTTCAAATTTTAATTTCTTTGTTTTGAGTTCTGAATTCTGAATTCTGAGTTCTGAATTATGAGTTCATGTTCTGAATTCTGAGTTCTGTGTTCAGAATTTAATTCTGAATTGTTAGTTCTGAGTTTGAAGATCTGAATTCTGAATTGCTAGTTCTGAATTCTGAACTCTGAGCCCTAATTCTGAGTTATTAGTTCTGAGCTCTGAATTCCGAGTGTAATTCTGAAATCTGAGGTCTGAGTTTTAAGATCGGAGCTGTGAGTTCTAGGTCTGAATTCTGAGTTTTGTGTTCTGAGTTGTGAATTCTGTCTTGTGCTGAGTTGTGAAATCTGAGTTCTGAGGAGGTCTGAGTTCTAAGATCTGAATTCAGAATTCTGAGTTCTGAATTACGAGTTCTGAGGTGTGAGTTCGAATTTGAATTTCTTTGCTTTGAGTCCTGAGTTCTGAATTCAGTGTGGAGCTGAATTATAATTTCTGATTTCAGAATTCTGAGTTCTGTGTTCTGAATTCTGATTTTTGAATATTGAGTTCTGTGTTCTGAATTCTCAGTTCTGTGTTCAGATTTGAATTCTGAATTGTTAGTTCTGAGTTTTAAGATCTGAATTCTGAATTTCTAGTTCTAAATCGTGAGCTCTGAGTCATGAATTCTGAGTTACTAGTTCTTAGCTCTGATTTCCGAGTGGAATTCTAAATTCTGAGTTCTGAGTTCTGAATTCTGAGTTCTGAAATCTGAGCTGTGAGTTCTAAGTCTGAATTCTGAGTTTTCAGATCTGATTCCTGAATTCTGCGTTGTTCTGAGTTGTGAAATCTGAGTTCTGAGGAGGTCTGAGTGCTAAGATCTGAATTCAGAATTCTGAGTTCTGAATTGCGAGTTCTGAGTTCTGAATTCTGAGTATGGGTTTTGAGTTCGATATTCTATTTTCTGAGTGAGTTAGAATTTCGAACTTAAGTGTTCAGAATTCAGAATTCAGAATTCAGAAATCCTAGTTATGAGTTCTGAACACTGCATTCTGAGTTCTAATATTGAATTCTCGTGTCTGAGTTCAGAATTCTGAGTGCTGAATTTGGAGTTCTGAGGTGTGAGATTTATCTCTGAATTCAGAATTCTGAGTTCTGAATTGCGAGTTCTGAGTTCTGAATTCTGAGTATGGGTTTTGAGTTCTGAATTCTAACTTCTGAATGAGTTAGAATTTCGAAGTTCTGAGTTCAGAATTCAGAATTCTGAATTCCTAGTTCTGAGTCCTGAATTCTTTGTTGTGCTGAGTTGTGAATTCTGAGTTCTGACGAAGTCTGAGTTCTAAGATCTGAATTCAGAAATCTGATTTCTGAATTACGAGTTCTGAGTTCTGAAATCTGAGTATGAGTTTTGAGTTCTGAATTCTAAGTTCTGAGGTGTGAGTTCGAAATTCTAACTTCTATGTTCAGAATTCAGAATTCAGAATTCAGAAATCCTACTTATGAGTTCTGAACACTGCATTCTGAGTTGTAATTTTGAAATCTGATCTCTGAGCTCAGAATTCTGAGTTTTGAATTTGCAGTTCTGAGCTGTAAGTTTTATCTCTGAATTCCGAATTCTGGGTTCTGACTTCTGAATTCCAAATTCTGAGTTCCGAATTCTGAATTCTGTTGTGTGTGTTCTAGTTTAAATTTCTATGTTTTGAGGTCTGAGTTCTGAATTCAGTGTGGAGCTCAATTGTAATTTCTGATTTCAGAATTCTGAGTTCTGGGTTCTGAATTCTGAGTTCCAAATTACGTGTTCTGTGTTCTGAATTCTGAGTTCTGTGTTCAGATTTGAATTCTGAATTTTTAGTTATGAGTTTTAAGATCTGAATTCTGAATTTCCAGTTCTGAATCCTGAACTCTGAGTTATTAGTTCTGAGCTCTGATTTCTGAGTGGAATTCTAAATTCTGAGTTCGAGTTCTGAATTCTGAGCTGTGAGTTGTAAGTTTGAATTCTGACTTTTGAGTTCTGAGTTCTTAATTCTGTGTTGTTCTGAGCTGTGAAATCTGAGTTCTGAGGAGGTCTGAGTGCTAAGATCTGAATTCAGAATTCTGAGTTCGGAATTGCGAGTTCTGAGTTCTGAATTCTGAGTATGGGTTTTGAGTTCTGAATTCTAAGTTGTGAGTGACTTAGAATTTCGAAGTTCTGTGTTCAGAATTCAGAATACAGAATTTCTACTTCTGAGTCCTGAATTCTTTGTTGTGTTGAGTTGTGAAATCTGAGTTGTGAAGAGGTCTGAGTTCTAAGATCTGAATTCAGAATTCTGAGTTCTGAATTGCGAGTTCTGAGTTCTGAATTTTGAGTATGAGTTCTGAGTACTGAATCCCAAGTTCTATGTTCAGAATTCAGAATTCAGCATTCGTAGTTCTGAGTTCTGAGTTCTGAACTCTGTATTCTGGGTTCTAATTTTGATTACTGATTTCTGAGCTCAGTATTCTGAGTTTTCAATTTAGAGTTCTGAGCTGTGAGTTTTATCTCTGAATCCTGAATTCTGAATTCTGAATTCTTAGCTGAATTCTGAGTTCTGAGTTCTGAGTTATGAATTCTGAGCTGAATTTTGAATTCTGAGTATGAGTTTTGAGCTCTGAATTCCAAATTCAGAGGTGTGAGTTCAAATTTTAATTTCTTTGTTTTGAGTTCTGAATTCTGAATTCTGAGTTCTGAATTATGAGTTCATGTTCTGAATTCTGAGTTCTGTGTTCAGAATTTAATTCTGAATTGTTAGTTCTGAGTTTGAAGATCTGAATTCTGAATTGCTAGTTCTGAATTCTGAACTCTGAGCCCTAATTCTGAGTTATTAGTTCTGAGCTCTGAATTCCGAGTGTAATTCTGAAATCTGAGGTCTGAGTTTTAAGATCGGAGCTGTGAGTTCTAGGTCTGAATTCTGAGTTTTGTGTTCTGAGTTGTGAATTCTGTCTTGTGCTGAGTTGTGAAATCTGAGTTCTGAGGAGGTCTGAGTTCTAAGATCTGAATTCAGAATTCTGAGTTCTGAATTACGAGTTCTGAGGTGTGAGTTCGAATTTGAATTTCTTTGCTTTGAGTCCTGAGTTCTGAATTCAGTGTGGAGCTGAATTATAATTTCTGATTTCAGAATTCTGAGTTCTGTGTTCTGAATTCTGATTTTTGAATATTGAGTTCTGTGTTCTGAATTCTCAGTTCTGTGTTCAGATTTGAATTCTGAATTGTTAGTTCTGAGTTTTAAGATCTGAATTCTGAATTTCTAGTTCTAAATCGTGAGCTCTGAGTCATGAATTCTGAGTTACTAGTTCTTAGCTCTGATTTCCGAGTGGAATTCTAAATTCTGAGTTCTGAGTTCTGAATTCTGAGTTCTGAAATCTGAGCTGTGAGTTCTAAGTCTGAATTCTGAGTTTTCAGATCTGATTCCTGAATTCTGCGTTGTTCTGAGTTGTGAAATCTGAGTTCTGAGGAGGTCTGAGTGCTAAGATCTGAATTCAGAATTCTGAGTTCTGAATTGCGAGTTCTGAGTTCTGAATTCTGAGTATGGGTTTTGAGTTCGATATTCTATTTTCTGAGTGAGTTAGAATTTCGAACTTAAGTGTTCAGAATTCAGAATTCAGAATTCAGAAATCCTAGTTATGAGTTCTGAACACTGCATTCTGAGTTCTAATATTGAATTCTCGTGTCTGAGTTCAGAATTCTGAGTGCTGAATTTGGAGTTCTGAGGTGTGAGATTTATCTCTGAATTCAGAATTCTGAGTTCTGAATTGCGAGTTCTGAGTTCTGAATTCTGAGTATGGGTTTTGAGTTCTGAATTCTAACTTCTGAATGAGTTAGAATTTCGAAGTTCTGAGTTCAGAATTCAGAATTCTGAATTTCTAGTTCTGAGTCCTGAATTCTTTGTTGTGCTGAGTTGTGAATTCTGAGTTCTGACGAAGTCTGAGTTCTAAGATCTGAATTCAGAAATCTGATTTCTGAATTACGAGTTCTGAGTTCTGAAATCTGAGTATGAGTTTTGAGTTCTGAATTCTAAGTTCTGAGGTGTGAGTTCGAAATTCTAACTTCTATGTTCAGAATTCAGAATTCAGAATTCAGAAATCCTACTTATGAGTTCTGAACACTGCATTCTGAGTTGTAATTTTGAAATCTGATCTCTGAGCTCAGAATTCTGAGTTTTGAATTTGCAGTTCTGAGCTGTAAGTTTTATCTCTGAATTCCGAATTCTGGGTTCTGACTTCTGAATTCCAAATTCTGAGTTCCGAATTCTGAATTCTGTTGTGTGTGTTCTAGTTTAAATTTCTATGTTTTGAGGTCTGAGTTCTGAATTCAGTGTGGAGCTCAATTGTAATTTCTGATTTCAGAATTCTGAGTTCTGGGTTCTGAATTCTGAGTTCCAAATTACGTGTTCTGTGTTCTGAATTCTGAGTTCTGTGTTCAGATTTGAATTCTGAATTTTTAGTTATGAGTTTTAAGATCTGAATTCTGAATTTCCAGTTCTGAATCCTGAACTCTGAGTTATTAGTTCTGAGCTCTGATTTCTGAGTGGAATTCTAAATTCTGAGTTCGAGTTCTGAATTCTGAGCTGTGAGTTGTAAGTTTGAATTCTGACTTTTGAGTTCTGAGTTCTTAATTCTGTGTTGTTCTGAGCTGTGAAATCTGAGTTCTGAGGAGGTCTGAGTGCTAAGATCTGAATTCAGAATTCTGAGTTCGGAATTGCGAGTTCTGAGTTCTGAATTCTGAGTATGGGTTTTGAGTTCTGAATTCTAAGTTGTGAGTGACTTAGAATTTCGAAGTTCTGTGTTCAGAATTCAGAATACAGAATTTCTACTTCTGAGTCCTGAATTCTTTGTTGTGTTGAGTTGTGAAATCTGAGTTGTGAAGAGGTCTGAGTTCTAAGATCTGAATTCAGAATTCTGAGTTCTGAATTGCGAGTTCTGAGTTCTGAATTTTGAGTATGAGTTCTGAGTACTGAATCCCAAGTTCTATGTTCAGAATTCAGAATTCAGCATTCGTAGTTCTGAGTTCTGAGTTCTGAACTCTGTATTCTGGGTTCTAATTTTGATTACTGATTTCTGAGCTCAGTATTCTGAGTTTTCAATTTAGAGTTCTGAGCTGTGAGTTTTATCTCTGAATCCTGAATTCTGAATTCTGAATTCTTAGCTGAATTCTGAGTTCTGAGTTCTGAGTTATGAATTCTGAGCTGAATTTTGAATTCTGAGTATGAGTTTTGAGCTCTGGATTCCAAATTCAGAGGTGTGAGTTCGAATTTTAATTTCTTTGTTTTGAGTTCTGAATTCTGAATTCTGAGTTCTGAATTATGAGTTCATGTTCTGAATTCTGAGTTCTGTGTTCAGAATTTAATTCTGAATTGTTAGTTCTGAGTTTGAAGATCTGAATTCTGAATTGCTAGTTCTGAATTCTGAACTCTGAGCCCTAATTCTGAGTTATTAGTTCTGAGCTCTGAATTCCGAGTGTAATTCTGAAATCTGAGGTCTGAGTTTTAAGATCGGAGCTGTGAGTTCTAAGTCTGAATTCTGAGTTTTGTGTTCTGAGTTGTGAATTCTGTCTTGTGCTGAGTTGTGAAATCTGAGTTCTGAGGAGGTCTGAGTTCTAAGATCTGAATTCAGAATTCTGAGTTCTGAATTGCGAGTTCTGAGGTGTGAGTTCGAATTTGAATTTCTTTGCTTTGAGTCCTGAGTTCTGAATTCAGTGTGGAGCTGAATTATAATTTCTGATTTCAGGATTCTGAGTTCTGTGTTCTGAATTCTGATTTTTGAATATTGAGTTCTGTGTTCTGAATTCTCAGTTCTGTGTTCAGATTTGAATTCTGAATTGTTAGTTCTGAGTTTTAAGATCTGAATTCTGAATTTCTAGTTCTAAATCGTGAGCTCTGAGTCATGAATTCTGAGTTACTAGTTCTGAGCTCTGATTTCCGAGTGGAATTCTAAATTCTGAGTTCTGAGTTCTGAATTCTGAGTTCTGAAATCTGAGCTGTGAGTTCTAAGTCTGAATTCTGAGTTTTCAGATCTGATTCCTGAATTCTGCGTTGTTCTGAGTTGTGAAATCTGAGTTCTGAGGAGGTCTTCTGAATGAGTTAGAATTTCGAAGTTCTGAGTTCAGAATTCAGAATTCTGAATTCCTAGTTCTGAGTCCTGAATTCTTTGTTGTGCTGAGTTGTGAATTCTGAGTTCTGACGAAGTCTGAGTTCTAAGATCTGAATTCAGAAATCTGATTTCTGAATTGCGAGTTCTGAGTTCTGAAATCTGAGTATGAGTTTTGAGTTCTGAATTCTAAGTTCTGAGGTGTGAGTTCGAAATTCTAACTTCTATGTTCAGAATTCAGAATTCAGAATTCAGAAATCCTACTTATGAGTTCTGAACACTGCATTCTGAGTTGTAATTTTGAAATCTGATCTCTGAGCTCAGAATTCTGAGGTTTGAATTTGGAATTCGGAGCTATGAGTTTTATCTCTGAATTCTGAATTTTGAGTTCTGAATTCTTACCTGAATTCTGAGTTCTGAGTTATGAATTCTGAGCTGAATTCTGAATTCTGAGTATGAGCTTTGAGCTCTGAATTCCAAATTCTGAGGTGTGAGTTCAAATTTTAATTTCTTTGTTTTCAGTTCTGAGTTCTGAATTCAGTATGGAGCTTAATTGTAATTTCTGATTTCAGAATTCTGAGTTCTGGGTTCTGAATTCTGAGTTCTGAATTACGAGTTCTGTGTTCTGAATTCTGAGTTCTGTGTTCAGATTTGAAATCTGAATTTTTAGTTCTGAGTTTTAAGATCTGAATTCTGAATTTCTAGTTCTAAATCCTGAACTCTGAGTCCTGAATTCTGAGTTATTAGTTCTGAGCTCTGAATTCCGAGTGGAATTCTAAATTCTGAGTTCTGAGTTCTGAATTCTGAGTTCTGAATTCTGAGTTGTGAGTTCTGAGTCCTGAATTCTGTGTTGTGCTGAGTTGTGAAATCTGAGTTCTGAGGAGGTCTGAGTTCTAAGATCTGAATTCAGAATTCTGAGTTCTGAATTGCGAGTTCTGAATTCTGAATTCTGAGTATGA
The DNA here is from genome assembly GCF_030435755.1 of Ochotona princeps. Classification (NCBI taxonomy): domain Eukaryota; kingdom Metazoa; phylum Chordata; class Mammalia; order Lagomorpha; family Ochotonidae; genus Ochotona; species Ochotona princeps. Next base: position 3,097,262 of record NC_080838.1, read on the forward strand.
GTTCTGAGTACTGAATCCCAAGTTCTATGTTCAGAATTCAGAATTCTGAATTCCTAGTTATGAGATCTGAGTTCTGAACTCTTCATTCTGAGTTCTAATATTGAATTCTGATCTCTGAGCTCAGAATTCTGAGTGCTGAATTCGGAGTTCTGAACCATGAGTTTTATCTCTGAATTCTGAATTCTGAGTTCTGATTTCTGAATTCCAAATTCTGAGTTCTGAATTCTGAATTCTGAGGTGTGACTTCGAATTTGTATTTCTTTGTTTTGACTTCTGACTTCTGAATTCAGTGTGAAGCTGAATTGTAATTTCTGATTTCAGAATTCTGAGTTCTGGGTTCTGAATTCTGATTTCTGAATTATGAGTTCTGGGTTCTGAATTCTGAGTTCTGTGTTCAGATTTGAATTCTGAATTCTGCATTGTTAGTTCTGAGTTTTAAGATCTGAATTCTGAATTGCTAGTTCTGAATTCTGAACTCCGAGTCCTGAATTCTGAGTTATTAGTTCTGAGCTCTGAATTCCGAGTGGAATTCTAAATTCTGAGTTCTGAATTCTGAGGTAGGAGTTCTGAAATCTGAGCTGTGAGTTCTAAGTCTGAATTCTGAGTTTTGAGTTCTGAGTACTGAATCCCAAGTTCTGTGTTTAGAATTCAAAATTCTGAATTCCTAGTTCTGAGATCTGAGTTCTGAACGCTGCATTCTGAGTTCTAATTTTGAATTCTGATTTCTGAGCTCAGAATTCTGAGTTTTGAATTTGGAGTTCTGAGCTGTGAGTTTTATCTCTGAATCCAGAGTTCTGAATTCTAAATTCTTAGCTGAATTCTGAGTTCTGAGTTCTGAATTCTGAATTCAATTCTGAATTCTGAGTTCTGCATTCCGAATTCTGAGGTGTGAGTTTGAATTTGAATTTCTTTGTTTTGAGTTCTGAGTTCTGAATTCAGTATGGAGCTGAATTGTAATCTGATTTCAGAATTCTGAGTTCTGGGTTCTGAATTGTGAGCCTGAATTATGAGTTCATGCTCTGAATTCTGAGTTCTGTGTTCAGAATTTGAATTCAAAATTGTTAGTTCTGAGTTTTAAGAACTGAATTCTGATTTGCTAGTTCTGAATCCTGAATTCTGAGTCCTGAATAGTGAGTTATTATTTCTGTGCTCTGAATTCCGAGTAGAATTCTGAATTCTGAGCTGTGAGTTCTAAGTCTGAATTCTGAGTTTTGAGTTCTGAGTCCTGAATTCTTTGTTGTGCTGAATTGTGAAATCTGAGTTCTGAGGAGGTCTGAGTTCTAAGATCTGAATTCAGAATTCTGAGTTCTGAATTGCGAGTTCTGAGTTCTGAATTTTGAGTATGAGTTCTGAGTACTGAATCCCAAGTTCTATGTTCAGAATTCAGAATTCAGCATTTGTAGTTCTGAGTTCTGAGTTCTGAACTCTGTATTCTGGGTTCTAATTTTGATTACTGATTTCTGAGCTCAGTATTCTGAGTTTTCAATTTAGAGTTCTGAGCTGTGAGTTTTATCTCTGAATCCTGAATTCTGAATTCTGAATTCTTAGCTGAATTCTGAGTTCTGAGTTCTGAGTTATGAATTCTGAGCTGAATTTTGAATTCTGAGTATGAGTTTTGAGCTCTGAATTCCAAATTCAGAGGTGTGAGTTCAAATTTTAATTTCTTTGTTTTGAGTTCTGAATTCTGAATTCTGAGTTCTGAATTATGAGTTCATGTTCTGAATTCTGAGTTCTGTGTTCAGAATTTAATTCTGAATTGTTAGTTCTGAGTTTGAAGATCTGAATTCTGAATTGCTAGTTCTGAATTCTGAACTCTGAGCCCTAATTCTGAGTTATTAGTTCTGAGCTCTGAATTCCGAGTGTAATTCTGAAATCTGAGGTCTGAGTTTTAAGATCGGAGCTGTGAGTTCTAGGTCTGAATTCTGAGTTTTGTGTTCTGAGTTGTGAATTCTGTCTTGTGCTGAGTTGTGAAATCTGAGTTCTGAGGAGGTCTGAGTTCTAAGATCTGAATTCAGAATTCTGAGTTCTGAATTACGAGTTCTGAGGTGTGAGTTCGAATTTGAATTTCTTTGCTTTGAGTCCTGAGTTCTGAATTCAGTGTGGAGCTGAATCATAATTTCTGATTTCAGAATTCTGAGTTCTGTGTTCTGAATTCTGATTTTTGAATATTGAGTTCTGTGTTCTGAATTCTCAGTTCTGTGTTCAGATTTGAATTCTGAATTGTTAGTTCTGAGTTTTAAGATCTGAATTCTGAATTTCTAGTTCTAAATCGTGAGCTCTGAGTCATGAATTCTGAGTTACTAGTTCTTAGCTCTGATTTCCGAGTGGAATTCTAAATTCTGAGTTCTGAGTTCTGAATTCTGAGTTCTGAAATCTGAGCTGTGAGTTCTAAGTCTGAATTCTGAGTTTTCAGATCTGATTCCTGAATTCTGCGTTGTTCTGAGTTGTGAAATCTGAGTTCTGAGGAGGTCTGAGTGCTAAGATCTGAATTCAGAATTCTGAGTTCTGAATTGCGAGTTCTGAGTTCTGAATTCTGAGTATGGGTTTTGAGTTCGATATTCTATTTTCTGAGTGAGTTAGAATTTCGAACTTAAGTGTTCAGAATTCAGAATTCAGAATTCAGAAATCCTAGTTATGAGTTCTGAACACTGCATTCTGAGTTCTAATATTGAATTCTCGTGTCTGAGTTCAGAATTCTGAGTGCTGAATTTGGAGTTCTGAGGTGTGAGATTTATCTCTGAATTCAGAATTCTGAGTTCTGAATTGCGAGTTCTGAGTTCTGAATTCTGAGTATGGGTTTTGAGTTCTGAATTCTAACTTCTGAATGAGTTAGAATTTCGAAGTTCTGAGTTCAGAATTCAGAATTCTGAATTCCTAGTTCTGAGTCCTGAATTCTTTGTTGTGCTGAGTTGTGAATTCTGAGTTCTGACGAAGTCTGAGTTCTAAGATCTGAATTCAGAAATCTGATTTCTGAATTACGAGTTCTGAGTTCTGAAATCTGAGTATGAGTTTTGAGTTCTGAATTCTAAGTTCTGAGGTGTGAGTTCGAAATTCTAACTTCTATGTTCAGAATTCAGAATTCAGAATTCAGAAATCCTACTTATGAGTTCTGAACACTGCATTCTGAGTTGTAATTTTGAAATCTGATCTCTGAGCTCAGAATTCTGAGTTTTGAATTTGCAGTTCTGAGCTGTAAGTTTTATCTCTGAATTCCGAATTCTGAGTTCTGACTTCTGAATTCCAAATTCTGAGTTCCGAATTCTGAATTCTGTTGTGTGTGTTCTAGTTTAAATTTCTATGTTTTGAGGTCTGAGTTCTGAATTCAGTGTGGAGCTGAATTGTAATTTCTGATTTCAGAATTCTGAGTTCTGGGTTCTGAATTCTGAGTTCCGAATTACGTGTTCTGTGTTCTGAATTCTGAGTTCTGTGTTCAGATTTGAATTCTGAATTTTTAGTTATGAGTTTTAAGATCTGAATTCTGAATTTCCAGTTCTGAATCCTGAACTCTGAGTTATTAGTTCTGAGCTCTGATTTCTGAGTGGAATTCTAAATTCTGAGTTCGAGTTCTGAATTCTGAGCTGTGAGTTGTAAGTTTGAATTCTGACTTTTGAGTTCTGAGTTCTTAATTCTGTGTTGTTCTGAGCTGTGAAATCTGAGTTCTGACGAGGTCTGAGTGCTAAGATCTGAATTCAGAATTCTGAGTTCTGAATTGCGAGTTCTGAGTTCTGAATTCTGAGTATGGGTTTTGAGTTCTGAATTCTAAGTTGTGAGTGACTTAGAATTTCGAAGTTCTGTGTTCAGAATTCAGAATACAGAATTTCTACTTCTGAGTCCTGAATTCTTTGTTGTGTTGAGTTGTGAAATCTGAGTTGTGAAGAGGTCTGAGTTCTAAGATCTGAATTCAGAATTCTGAGTTCTGAATTGCGAGTTCTGAGTTCTGAATTTTGAGCATGAGTTCTGAGTACTGAATCCCAAGTTCTATGTTCAGAATTTAGAATTCAGCATTCGTAGTTCTGAGTTCTGAGTTCTGAACTCTGTATTCTGGGTTCTAATTTTGATTACTGATTTCTGAGCTCAGTATTCTGAGTTTTCAATTTAGAGTTCTGAGCTGTGAGTTTTATCTCTGAATCCTGAATTCTGAATTCTGAATTCTTAGCTGAATTCTGAGTTCTGAGTTCTGAGTTATGAATTCTGAGCTGAATTTTGAATTCTGAGTATGAGTTTTGAGCTCTGAATTCCAAATTCAGAGGTGTGAGTTCAAATTTTAATTTCTTTGTTTTGAGTTCTGAATTCTGAATTCTGAGTTCTGAATTATGAGTTCATGTTCTGAATTCTGAGTTCTGTGTTCAGAATTTAATTCTGAATTGTTAGTTCTGAGTTTGAAGATCTGAATTCTGAATTGCTAGTTCTGAATTCTGAACTCTGAGCCCTAATTCTGAGTTATTAGTTCTGAGCTCTGAATTCCGAGTGTAATTCTGAAATCTGAGGTCTGAGTTTTAAGATCGGAGCTGTGAGTTCTAGGTCTGAATTCTGAGTTTTGTGTTCTGAGTTGTGAATTCTGTCTTGTGCTGAGTTGTGAAATCTGAGTTCTGAGGAGGTCTGAGTTCTAAGATCTGAATTCAGAATTCTGAGTTCTGAATTACGAGTTCTGAGGTGTGAGTTCGAATTTGAATTTCTTTGCTTTGAGTCCTGAGTTCTGAATTCAGTGTGGAGCTGAATTATAATTTCTGATTTCAGGATTCTGAGTTCTGTGTTCTGAATTCTGATTTTTGAATATTGAGTTCTGTGTTCTGAATTCTCAGTTCTGTGTTCAGATTTGAATTCTGAATTGTTAGTTCTGAGTTTTAAGATCTGAATTCTGAATTTCTAGTTCTAAATCGTGAGCTCTGAGTCATGAATTCTGAGTTACTAGTTCTGAGCTCTGATTTCCGAGTGGAATTCTAAATTCTGAGTTCTGAGTTCTGAATTCTGAGTTCTGAAATCTGAGCTGTGAGTTCTAAGTCTGAATTCTGAGTTTTCAGATCTGATTCCTGAATTCTGCGTTGTTCTGAGTTGTGAAATCTGAGTTCTGAGGAGGTCTTCTGAATGAGTTAGAATTTCGAAGTTCTGAGTTCAGAATTCAGAATTCTGAATTCCTAGTTCTGAGTCCTGAATTCTTTGTTGTGCTGAGTTGTGAATTCTGAGTTCTGACGAAGTCTGAGTTCTAAGATCTGAATTCAGAAATCTGATTTCTGAATTGCGAGTTCTGAGTTCTGAAATCTGAGTATGAGTTTTGAGTTCTGAATTCTAAGTTCTGAGGTGTGAGTTCGAAATTCTAACTTCTATGTTCAGAATTCAGAATTCAGAATTCAGAAATCCTACTTATGAGTTCTGAACACTGCATTCTGAGTTGTAATTTTGAAATCTGATCTCTGAGCTCAGAATTCTGAGTTTTGAATTTGCAGTTCTGAGCTGTGAGTTTTATCTCTGAATTCCGAATTCTGAGTTCTGACTTCTGAATTCCAAATTCTGAGTTCTGAATTCTGAATTCTGTTGTGTGTGTTCTAGTTTAAATTTCTATGTTTTGAGGTCTGAGTTCTGAATTCTGTGTGGAGCTGAATTGTAATTTCTGATTTCAGAATTCTGAGTTCTGGGTTCTGAATTCTGAGTTCTGTGTTCAGATTTGAATTCTGAATTTTTAGTTATGAGTTTTAAGATCTGAATTCTGAATTTCTAGTTCTGAATCCTGAACTCTGGGTTATTAGTTCTGAGCTCTGATTTCTGAGTGGAATTCTAAATTCTGAGTTCGAGTTCTGAATTCTGAGCTGTGAGTTGTAAGATTGAATTCTGACTTTTGAGTTCTGAGTTCTTAATTCTGTGTTGTTCTGAGCTGTGAAATCTGAGTTCTGAAGAGGTCTGAGTGCTAAGATCTGAATTCAGAATTCTGAGTTCTGAATTGCGAGTTCTGAGTTCTGAATTCTGAGTATGGGTTTTGAGTTCTGAATTCTAAGTTGTGAGTGACTTAGAATTTCGAAGTTCTGTGTTCAGAATTCAGAATACAGAATTTCTACTTCTGAGTCCTGAATTCTTTGTTGTGTTGAGTTGTGAAATCTGAGTTGTGAAGAGGTCTGAGTTCTAAGATCTGAATTCAGAATTCTGAGTTCTGAATTGCGAGTTCTGAGTTCTGAATTCTGAGTATGGGTTTTGAGTTCGATATTCTATTTTCTGAGTGAGTTAGAATTTCGAACTTAAGTGTTCAGAATTCAGAATTCAGAATTCAGAAATCCTAGTTATGAGTTCTGAACACTGCATTCTGAGTTCTAATATTGAATTCTCGTGTCTGAGTTCAGAATTCTGAGTGCTGAATTTGGAGTTCTGAGGTGTGAGATTTAACTCTGAATTCAGAATTCTGAGTTCTGAATTGCGAGTTCTGAGTTCTGAATTCTGAGTATGGGTTTTGAGTTCTGAATTCTAAGTTCTGAATGAGTTAGAATTTCGAAGTTCTGAGTTCAGAATTCAGAATTCTGAATTCCTAGTTCTGAGTCCTGAATTCTTTGTTGTGCTGAGTTGTGAATTCTGAGTTCTGACGAAGTCTGAGTTCTAAGATCTGAATTCAGAAACCTGATTTCTGAATTGCGAGTTCTGAGTTCTGAAATCTGAGTATGAGTTTTGAGTTCTGAATTCTAAGTTCTGAGGTGTGAGTTCAAAATTCTAACTTCTATGTTCAGAATTCAGAATTCAGAATTCAGAAATCCTACTTATGAGTTCTGAACACTGCATTCTGAGTTGTAATTTTGAAATCTGATCTCTGAGCTCAGAATTCTGAGTTTTGAATTTGCAGTTCTGAGCTGTGAGTTTTATCTCTGAATTCCGAATTCTGAGTTCTGACTTCTGAATTCCAAATTCTGAGTTCTGAATTCTGAATTCTGTTGTGTGTGTTCTAGTTTAAATTTCTATGTTTTGAGGTCTGAGTTCTGAATTCAGTGTGGAGCTGAATTGTAATTTCTGATTTCAGAATTCTGAGTTCTGGGTTCTGAATTCTGAGTTCTGTGTTCAGATTTGAATTCTGAATTTTTAGTTATGAGTTTTAAGATCTGAATTCTGAATTTCTAGTTCTGAATCCTGAACTCTGGGTTATTAGTTCTGAGCTCTGATTTCTGAGTGGAATTCTAAATTCTGAGTTCGGGTTCTGAATTCTGAGCTGTGAGTTGTAAGTTTGAATTCTGACTTTTGAGTTCTGAGTTCTTAATTCTGTGCTGTTCTGAGCTGTGAAATCTGAGTTCTGAAGAGGTCTGAGTGCTAAGATCTGAATTCAGAATTCTGAGTTCTGAATTGCGAGTTCTGAGTTCTGAATTCTGAGTATGGGTTTTGAGTTCTGAATTCTAAGTTGTGAGTGACTTAGAATTTCGAAGTTCTGTGTTCAGAATTCAGAATACAGAATTTCTACTTCTGAGTCCTGAATTCTTTGTTGTGTTGAGTTGTGAAATCTGAGTTGTGAAGAGGTCTGAGTTCTGAGATCTGAATTCAGAATTCTGAGTTCTGAATTGCGAGTTCTGAGTTCTGAATTCTGAGTATGGGTTTTGAGTTCGATATTCTATTTTCTGAGTGAGTTAGAATTTCGAACTTAAGTGTTCAGAATTCAGAATTCAGAATTCAGAAATCCTAGTTATGAGTTCTGAACACTGCATTCTGAGTTCTAATATTGAATTCTCGTGTCTGAGTTCAGAATTCTGAGTGCTGAATTTGGAGTTCTGAGGTGTGAGATTTATCTCTGAATTCAGAATTCTGAGTTCTGAATTGCGAGTTCTGAGTTCTGAATTCTGAGTATGGGTTTTGAGTTCTGAATTCTAAGTTCTGAATGAGTTAGAATTTCGAAGTTCTGAGTTCAGAATTCAGAATTCTGAATTCCTAGTTCTGAGTCCTGAATTCTTTGTTGTGCTGAGTTGTGAATTCTGAGTTCTGACGAAGTCTGAGTTCTAAGATCTGAATTCAGAAATCTGATTTCTGAATTGCGAGTTCTGAGTTCTGAAATCTGAGTATGAGTTTTGAGTTCTGAATTCTAAGTTCTGAGGTGTGAGTTCGAAATTCTAACTTCTATGTTCAGAATTCAGAATTCAGAATTCAGAAATCCTACTTATGAGTTCTGAACACTGCATTCTGAGTTGTAATTTTGAAATCTGATCTCTGAGCTCAGAATTCTGAGTTTTGAATTTGCAGTTCTGAGCTGTGAGTTTTATCTCTGAATTCCGAATTCTGAGTTCTGACTTCTGAATTCCAAATTCTGAGTTCTGAATTCTGAATTCTGTTGTGTGTGTTCTAGTTTAAATTTCTATGTTTTGAGGTCTGAGTTCTGAATTCAGTGTGGAGCTGAATTGTAATTTCTGATTTCAGAATTCTGAGTTCTGGGTTCTGAATTCTGAGTTCTGTGTTCAGATTTGAATTCTGAATTTTTAGTTATGAGTTTTAAGATCTGAATTCTGAATTTCTAGTTCTGAATCCTGAACTCTGGGTTATTAGTTCTGAGCTCTGATTTCTGAGTGGAATTCTAAATTCTGAGTTCGGGTTCTGAATTCTGAGCTGTGAGTTGTAAGTTTGAATTCTGACTTTTGAGTTCTGAGTTCTTAATTCTGTGTTGTTCTGAGCTGTGAAATCTGAGTTCTGAAGAGGTCTGAGTGCTAAGATCTGAATTCAGAATTCTGAGTTCTGAATTGCGAGTTCTGAGTTCTGAATTCTGAGTATGGGTTTTGAGTTCTGAATTCTAAGTTGTGAGTGACTTAGAATTTCGAAGTTCTGTGTTCAGAATTCAGAATACAGAATTTCTACTTCTGAGTCCTGAATTCTTTGTTGTGTTGAGTTGTGAAATCTGAGTTGTGAAGAGGTCTGAGTTCTGAGATCTGAATTCAGAATTCTGAGTTCTGAATTGCGAGTTCTGAGTTCTGAATTCTGAGTATGGGTTTTGAGTTCGATATTCTATTTTCTGAGTGAGTTAGAATTTCGAACTTAAGTGTTCAGAATTCAGAATTCAGAATTCAGAAATCCTAGTTATGAGTTCTGAACACTGCATTCTGAGTTCTAATATTGAATTCTCGTGTCTGAGTTCAGAATTCTGAGTGCTGAATTTGGAGTTCTGAGGTGTGAGATTTAACTCTGAATTCAGAATTCTGAGTTCTGAATTGCGAGTTCTGAGTTCTGAATTCTGAGTATGGGTTTTGAGTTCTGAATTCTAAGTTCTGAATGAGTTAGAATTTCGAAGTTCTGAGTTCAGAATTCAGAATTCTGAATTCCTAGTTCTGAGTCCTGAATTCTTTGTTGTGCTGAGTTGTGAATTCTGAGTTCTGACGAAGTCTGAGTTCTAAGATCTGAATTCAGAAATCTGATTTCTGAATTGCGAGTTCTGAGTTCTGAAATCTGAGTATGAGTTTTGAGTTCTGAATTCTAAGTTCTGAGGTGTGAGTTCGAAATTCTAACTTCTATGTTCAGAATTCAGAATTCAGAATTCAGAAATCCTACTTATGAGTTCTGAACACTGCATTCTGAGTTGTAATTTTGAAATCTGATCTCTGAGCTCAGAATTCTGAGTTTTGAATTTGCAGTTCTGAGCTGTGAGTTTTATCTCTGAATTCCGAATTCTGAGTTCTGACTTCTGAATTCCAAATTCTGAGTTCTGAATTCTGAATTCTGTTGTGTGTGTTCTAGTTTAAATTTCTATGTTTTGAGGTCTGAGTTCTGAATTCAGTGTGGAGCTGAATTGTAATTTCTGATTTCAGAATTCTGAGTTCTGGGTTCTGAATTCTGAGTTCCGTCTTACGTGTTCTGTGTTCTGAATTCTGAGTTCTGTGTTCAGATTTGAATTCTGAATTTTTAGTTATGAGTTTTAAGATCTGAATTCTGAATTTCTAGTTCTGAATCCTGAACTCTGAGTTATTAGTTCTGAGCTCTGATTTCTGAGTGGAATTCTAAATTCTGAGTTCGAGTTCTGAATTCTGAGCTGTGAGTTGTAAGTTTGAATTCTGACTTTTGAGTTCTGAGTTCTTAATTCTGTGTTGTTCTGAGCTGTGAAATCTGAGTTCTGACGAGGTCTGAGTGCTAAGATCTGAATTCAGAATTCTGAGTTCTGAATTGCGAGTTCTGAGTTCTGAATTCTGAGTATGGGTTTTGAGTTCTGAATTCTAAGTTGTGAGTGACTTAGAATTTCGAAGTTCTGTGTTCAGAATTCAGAATACAGAATTTCTACTTCTGAGTCCTGAATTCTTTGTTGTGCTGAATTGTGAAATCTGAGTTCTGAGGAGGTCTGAGTTCTAAGATCTGAATTCAGAATTCTGAGTTCTGAATTGCGAGTTCTGAGTTCTGAATTTTGAGTATGAGTTCTGAGTACTGAATCCCAAGTTCTATGTTCAGAATTCAGAATTCAGCATTTGTAGTTCTGAGTTCTGAGTTCTGAACTCTGTATTCTGGGTTCTAATTTTGATTACTGATTTCTGAGCTCAGTATTCTGAGTTTTCAATTTAGAGTTCTGAGCTGTGAGTTTTATCTCTGAATCCTGAATTCTGAATTCTGAATTCTTAGCTGAATTCTGAGTTCTGAGTTCTGAGTTATGAATTCTGAGCTGAATTTTGAATTCTGAGTATGAGTTTTGAGCTCTGAATTCCAAATTCAGAGGTGTGAGTTCAAATTTTAATTTCTTTGTTTTGAGTTCTGAATTCTGAATTCTGAGTTCTGAATTATGAGTTCATGTTCTGAATTCTGAGTTCTGTGTTCAGAATTTAATTCTGAATTGTTAGTTCTGAGTTTGAAGATCTGAATTCTGAATTGCTAGTTCTGAATTCTGAACTCTGAGCCCTAATTCTGAGTTATTAGTTCTGAGCTCTGAATTCCGAGTGTAATTCTGAAATCTGAGGTCTGAGTTTTAAGATCGGAGCTGTGAGTTCTAGGTCTGAATTCTGAGTTTTGTGTTCTGAGTTGTGAATTCTGTCTTGTGCTGAGTTGTGAAATCTGAGTTCTGAGGAGGTCTGAGTTCTAAGATCTGAATTCAGAATTCTGAGTTCTGAATTACGAGTTCTGAGGTGTGAGTTCGAATTTGAATTTCTTTGCTTTGAGTCCTGAGTTCTGAATTCAGTGTGGAGCTGAATTATAATTTCTGATTTCAGAATTCTGAGTTCTGTGTTCTGAATTCTGATTTTTGAATATTGAGTTCTGTGTTCTGAATTCTCAGTTCTGTGTTCAGATTTGAATTCTGAATTGTTAGTTCTGAGTTTTAAGATCTGAATTCTGAATTTCTAGTTCTAAATCGTGAGCTCTGAGTCATGAATTCTGAGTTACTAGTTCTTAGCTCTGATTTCCGAGTGGAATTCTAAATTCTGAGTTCTGAGTTCTGAATTCTGAGTTCTGAAATCTGAGCTGTGAGTTCTAAGTCTGAATTCTGAGTTTTCAGATCTGATTCCTGAATTCTGCGTTGTTCTGAGTTGTGAAATCTGAGTTCTGAGGAGGTCTTCTGAATGAGTTAGAATTTCGAAGTTCTGAGTTCAGAATTCAGAATTCTGAATTCCTAGTTCTGAGTCCTGAATTCTTTGTTGTGCTGAGTTGTGAATTCTGAGTTCTGACGAAGTCTGAGTTCTAAGATCTGAATTCAGAAATCTGATTTCTGAATTGCGAGTTCTGAGTTCTGAAATCTGAGTATGAGTTTTGAGTTCTGAATTCTAAGTTCTGAGGTGTGAGTTCGAAATTCTAACTTCTATGTTCAGAATTCAGAATTCAGAATTCAGAAATCCTACTTATGAGTTCTGAACACTGCATTCTGAGTTGTAATTTTGAAATCTGATCTCTGAGCTCAGAATTCTGAGTTTTGAATTTGCAGTTCTGAGCTGTGAGTTTTATCTCTGAATTTCGAATTCTGAGTTCTGACTTCTGAATTCCAAATTCTGAGTTCTGAATTCTGAATTCTGTTGTGTGTGTTCTAGTTTAAATTTCTATGTTTTGAGGTCTGAGTTCTGAATTCAGTGTGGAGCTGAATTGTAATTTCTGATTTCAGAATTCTGAGTTCTGGGTTCTGAATTCTGAGTTCTGTGTTCAGATTTGAATTCTGAATTTTTAGTTATGAGTTTTAAGATCTGAATTCTGAATTTCTAGTTCTGAATCCTGAACTCTGAGTTATTAGTTCTGAGCTCTGATTTCTGAGTGGAATTCTAAATTCTGAGTTCGAGTTCTGAATTCTGAGCTGTGAGTTGTAAGTTTGAATTCTGACTTTTGAGTTCTGAGTTCTTAATTCTGTGTTGTTCTGAGCTGTGAAATCTGAGTTCTGACGAGGTCTGAGTGCTAAGATCTGAATTCAGAATTCTGAGTTCTGAATTGCGAGTTCTGAGTTCTGAATTCTGAGTATGGGTTTTGAGTTCTGAATTCTAAGTTGTGAGTGACTTAGAATTTCGAAGTTCTGTGTTCAGAATTCAGAATACAGAATTTCTACTTCTGAGTCCTGAATTCTTTGTTGTGTTGAGTTGTGAAATCTGAGTTGTGAAGAGGTCTGAGTTCTAAGATCTGAATTCAGAATTCTGAGTTCTGAATTGCGAGTTCTGAGTTCTGAATTCTGAGTATGGGTTTTGAGTTCGATATTCTATTTTCTGAGTGAGTTAGAATTTCGAACTTAAGTGTTCAGAATTCAGAATTCAGAATTCAGAAATCCTAGTTATGAGTTCTGAACACTGCATTCTGAGTTCTAATATTGAATTCTCGTGTCTGAGTTCAGAATTCTGAGTGCTGAATTTGGAGTTCTGAGGTGTGAGATTTAACTCTGAATTCAGAATTCTGAGTTCTGAATTGCGAGTTCTGAGTTCTGAATTCTGAGTATGGGTTTTGAGTTCTGAATTCTAAGTTCTGAATGAGTTAGAATTTCGAAGTTCTGAGTTCAGAATTCAGAATTCTGAATTCCTAGTTCTGAGTCCTGAATTCTTTGTTGTGCTGAGTTGTGAATTCTGAGTTCTGACGAAGTCTGAGTTCTAAGATCTGAATTCAGAAATCTGATTTCTGAATTGCGAGTTCTGAGTTCTGAAATCTGAGTATGAGTTTTGAGTTCTGAATTCTAAGTTCTGAGGTGTGAGTTCGAAATTCTAACTTCTATGTTCAGAATTCAGAATTCAGAATTCAGAAATCCTACTTATGAGTTCTGAACACTGCATTCTGAGTTGTAATTTTGAAATCTGATCTCTGAGCTCAGAATTCTGAGTTTTGAATTTGCAGTTCTGAGCTGTGAGTTTTATCTCTGAATTCCGAATTCTGAGTTCTGACTTCTGAATTCCAAATTCTGAGTTCTGAATTCTGAATTCTGTTGTGTGTGTTCTAGTTTAAATTTCTATGTTTTGAGGTCTGAGTTCTGAATTCAGTGTGGAGCTGAATTGTAATTTCTGATTTCAGAATTCTGAGTTCTGGGTTCTGAATTCTGAGTTCTGTGTTCAGATTTGAATTCTGAATTTTTAGTTATGAGTTTTAAGATCTGAATTCTGAATTTCTAGTTCTGAATCCTGAACTCTGAGTTATTAGTTCTGAGCTCTGATTTCTGAGTGGAATTCTAAATTCTGAGTTCGAGTTCTGAATTCTGAGCTGTGAGTTGTAAGTTTGAATTCTGACTTTTGAGTTCTGAGTTCTTAATTCTGTGTTGTTCTGAGCTGTGAAATCTGAGTTCTGAAGAGGTCTGAGTGCTAAGATCTGAATTCAGAATTCTGAGTTCTGAATTGCGAGTTCTGAGTTCTGAATTCTGAGTATGGGTTTTGAGTTCTGAATTCTAAGTTGTGAGTGACTTAGAATTTCGAAGTTCTGTGTTCAGAATTCAGAATACAGAATTTCTACTTCTGAGTCCTGAATTCTTTGTTGTGTTGAGTTGTGAAATCTGAGTTGTGAAGAGGTCTGAGTTCTAAGATCTGAATTCAGAATTCTGAGTTCTGAATTGCGAGTTCTGAGTTCTGAATTCTGAGTATGGGTTTTGAGTTCGATATTCTATTTTCTGAGTGAGTTAGAATTTCGAACTTAAGTGTTCAGAATTCAGAATTCAGAATTCAGAAATCCTAGTTATGAGTTCTGAACACTGCATTCTGAGTTCTAATATTGAATTCTCGTGTCTGAGTTCAGAATTCTGAGTGCTGAATTTGGAGTTCTGAGGTGTGAGATTTAACTCTGAATTCAGAATTCTGAGTTCTGAATTGCGAGTTCTGAGTTCTGAATTCTGAGTATGGGTTTTGAGTTCTGAATTCTAAGTTCTGAATGAGTTAGAATTTCGAAGTTCTGAGTTCAGAATTCAGAATTCTGAATTCCTAGTTCTGAGTCCTGAATTCTTTGTTGTGCTGAGTTGTGAATTCTGAGTTCTGACGAAGTCTGAGTTCTAAGATCTGAATTCAGAAATCTGATTTCTGAATTGCGAGTTCTGAGTTCTGAAATCTGAGTATGAGTTTTGAGTTCTGAATTCTAAGTTCTGAGGTGTGAGTTCGAAATTCTAACTTCTATGTTCAGAATTCAGAATTCAGAATTCAGAAATCCTACTTATGAGTTCTGAACACTGCATTCTGAGTTGTAATTTTGAAATCTGATCTCTGAGCTCAGAATTCTGAGTTTTGAATTTGCAGTTCTGAGCTGTGAGTTTTATCTCTGAATTCCGAATTCTGAGTTCTGACTTCTGAATTCCAAATTCTGAGTTCTGAATTCTGAATTCTGTTGTGTGTGTTCTAGTTTAAATTTCTATGTTTTGAGGTCTGAGTTCTGAATTCAGTGTGGAGCTGAATTGTAATTTCTGATTTCAGAATTCTGAGTTCTGGGTTCTGAATTCTGAGTTCTGTGTTCAGATTTGAATTCTGAATTTTTAGTTATGAGTTTTAAGATCTGAATTCTGAATTTCTAGTTCTGAATCCTGAACTCTGAGTTATTAGTTCTGAGCTCTGATTTCTGAGTGGAATTCTAAATTCTGAGTTCGAGTTCTGAATTCTGAGCTGTGAGTTGTAAGTTTGAATTCTGACTTTTGAGTTCTGAGTTCTTAATTCTGTGTTGTTCTGAGCTGTGAAATCTGAGTTCTGAGGAGGTCTGAGTGCTAAGATCTGAATTCAGAATTCTGAGTTCTGAATTGCGAGTTCTGAGTTCTGAATTCTGAGTATGGGTTTTGAGTTCTGAATTCTAAGTTGTGAGTGACTTAGAATTTCGAAGTTCTGTGTTCAGAATTCAGAATACAGAATTTCTACTTCTGAGTCCTGAATTATTTGTTGTGTTGAGTTGTGAAATCTGAGTTCTGAGGAGGTCTGAGTTCTAAGATCTGAATTCAGAATTCTGAGTTCTGAATTGCGAGTTCTGAGTTCTGAATTCTGAGTATGGGTTTTGAGTTCGATATTCTATTTTCTGAGTGAGTTAGAATTTCGAACTTAAGTGTTCAGAATTCAGAATTCAGAATTCAGAAATCCTAGTTATGAGTTCTGAACACTGCATTCTGAGTTCTAATATTGAATTCTCGTGTCTGAGTTCAGAATTCTGAGTGCTGAATTTGGAGTTCTGAGGTGTGAGATTTAACTCTGAATTCAGAATTCTGAGTTCTGAATTGCGAGTTCTGAGTTCTGAATTCTGAGTATGGGTTTTGAGTTCTGAATTCTAAGTTCTGAATGAGTTAGAATTTCGAAGTTCTGAGTTCAGAATTCAGAATTCTGAATTCCTAGTTCTGAGTCCTGAATTCTTTGTTGTGCTGAGTTGTGAATTCTGAGTTCTGACGAAGTCTGAGTTCTAAGATCTGAATTCAGAAATCTGATTTCTGAATTGCGAGTTCTGAGTTCTGAAATCTGAGTATGAGTTTTGAGTTCTGAATTCTAAGTTCTGAGGTGTGAGTTCGAAATTCTAACTTCTATGTTCAGAATTCAGAATTCAGAATTCAGAAATCCTACTTATGAGTTCTGAACACTGCATTCTGAGTTGTAATTTTGAAATCTGATCTCTGAGCTCAGAATTCTGAGTTTTGAATTTGCAGTTCTGAGCTGTGAGTTTTATCTCTGAATTCTGAATTCTGAGTTCTGACTTCTGAATTCCAAATTCTGAGTTCCGAATTCTGAATTCTGTTGTGTGTGTTCTAGTTTAAATTTCTATCTTTTGAGGTCTGAGTTCTGAATTCAGTGTGGAGCTGAATTGTAATTTCTGATTTCAGAATTCTGAGTCCTGGGTTCTGAATTCTGAGTTCCGAATTACGTGTTCTGTGTTCTGAATTCTGAGTTCTGTGTTCAGATTTGAATTCTGAATTTTTAGTTATGAGTTTTAAGATCTGAATTCTGAATTTCTAGTTCTGAATCCTGAACTCTGAGTTATTAGTTCTGAGCTCTGATTTCTGAGTGGAATTCTAAATTCTGAGTTCGAGTTCTGAATTCTGAGCTGTGAGTTGTAAGTTTGAATTCTGACTTTTGAGTTCTGAGTTCTTAATTCTGTGTTGTTCTGAGCTGTGAAATCTGAGTTCTGACGAGGTCTGAGTGCTAAGATCTGAATTCAGAATTCTGAGTTCTGAATTGCGAGTTCTGAGTTCTGAATTCTGAGTATGGGTTTTGAGTTCTGAATTCTAAGTTGTGAGTGACTTAGAATTTCGAAGTTCTGTGTTCAGAATTCAGAATACAGAATTTCTACTTCTGAGTCCTGAATTCTTTGTTGTGTTGAGTTGTGAAATCTGAGTTCTGAGGAGGTCTGAGTGCTAAGATCTGATTTCAGAATTCTGAGTTCTGAATTAAGAGTTCTGTGTTCTGAATTCTGAGTATGAGTTTTGAGTACTGAATTCCAAGGTTTGTGTTCAGAATTCAGAATTCAGCATTCCTAGTTCTGAGTTCTGAGTTCTGAACTCTGTATTCTGGGTTCTAATTTTGATTACTGATTTCTGAGCTCAGTATTCTGAGTTTTCAATTTAGAGTTCTGAGCTGTGAGTTTTATCTCTGAATCCTGAGTTCTGAATTCTGAATTCTTAGCTGAATTCTGAGTTCTGAGTTCTGAGTTCCGAATACTGAGTCCTGAATTCTGAATTCTGAGTATGAGTTTTGAGCTCTGAATTCCGAATTCAGAGGTGTGAGTTCAAATTTTAATTTCTTTGTTTTGAGTTCTGAATTCTGAATTCTAGTTCTGAATTATGAGTTCATGTTCTGAATTCTGAGTTCTGTGTTCAGAATTTAATTCTGAATTGTTAGTTCTGAGTTTGAAGATCTGAATTCTGAATTGCTAGTTCTGAATTCTGAACTCTGAGCCCTAATTCTGTGTTATTAGTTCTGAGCTCTGAATTCCGAGTGTAATTCTGAAATCTGAGGTCTGAGTTTTAAGATTGGAGCTGTGCGTTCTAGGTCTGAATTCTGAGTTTTGTGTTCTGAGTTATGAATTCTGTCTTGTGCTGAGTTGTGAAATCTGAGTTCTGAGGAGGTCTGAGTTCTAAGATCTGAATTCAGAATTCTGAGTTCTGAATTACGAGTTCTGAGGTATGAGTTCGAATTTGAATTTCTTTGCTTTGAGTCCTGAGTTCTGAATTCAGTGTGGAGCTGAATTATAATTTCTGATGTCAGAATTCTGAGTTCTGGGTTCTGAATTCTGATTTTTGAATATTGAGTTCTGTGTTCTGAATTCTGAGTTCTGTGTTCAGATTTGAATTTTGAATTGTTAGTTCTGAGTTTTAAGATCTGAATTCTGAATTTCTAGTTCTAAATCGTGAACTCTGAGTCATGAATTCTGAGTTACTAGTTCTGAGCTCTGATTTCCGAGTGGAATTCTAAATTCTGAGTTCTGAGTTCTGAATTCTGAGTTCTGAAATCTGAGCTGTGAGTTCTAAGTCTGAATTCTGAGTTTTCAGATCTGATTCCTGAATTCTGCGTTGTTCTGAGTTGTGAAATCTGAGTTCTGAGGAGGTCTGAGTGCTAAGATCTGAATTCAGAATTCTGAGTTCTGAATTGCGAGTTCTGAGTTCTGAATTCTGAGTATGGGTTTTGAGTTCGATATTCTATTTTCTGAGTGAGTTAGAATTTCGAACTTAAGTGTTCAGAATTCAGAATTCAGAATTCAGAAATCCTAGTTATGAGTTCTGAACACTGCATTCTGAGTTCTAATATTGAATTCTCGTGTCTGAGTTCAGAATTCTGAGTGCTGAATTTGGAGTTCTGAGGTGTGAGATTTATCTCTGAATTCAGAATTCTGAGTTCTGAATTGTGAGTTCTGAGTTCTGAATTCTGAGTATGGGTTTTGAGTTCTGAATTCTAAGTTCTGAATGAGTTAGAATTTCGAAGTTCTGAGTTCAGAATTCAGAATTCTGAATTCCTAGTTCTGAGTCCTGAATTCTTTGTTGTGCTGAGTTGTGAATTCTGAGTTCTGACGAAGTCTGAGTTCTAAGATCTGAATTCAGAAATCTGATTTCTGAATTGCGAGTTCTGAGTTCTGAAATCTGAGTATGAGTTTTGAGTTCTGAATTCTAAGTTCTGAGGTGTGAGTTCGAAATTCTAACTTCTATGTTCAGAATTCAGAATTCAGAATTCAGAAATCCTACTTATGAGTTCTGAACACTGCATTCTTAGTTGTAATTTTGAATTCTGATCTCTGAGCTCAGAATTCTGAGTTTTGAATTTGCAGTTCTGAGCTGTGAGTTTTATCTCTGAATTCCGAATTCTGAGTTCTGACTTCTGAATTCAAAATTCTGAGTTCTGAATTCTGAATTCTGTTGTGTGTGTTCTAGTTTAAATTTCTATGTTTTGAGGTCTGAGTTCTGAATTCAGTGTGGAGCTGAATTGTAATTTCTGATTTCAGAATTCTGAGTTCTGGGTTCTGAATTCTGAGTTCCGAATTACGTGTTCTGTGTTCTGAATTCTGAGTTCTGTGTTCAGATTTGAATTCTGAATTTTTAGTTATGAGTTTTAAGATCTGAATTCTGAATTTCTAGTTCTGAATCCTGAACTCTGAGTTATTAGTTCTGAGCTCTGATTTCTGAGTGGAATTCTAAATTCTGAGTTCGAGTTCTGAATTCTGAGCTGTGAGTTGTAAGTTTGAATTCTGACTTTTGAGTTCTGAGTTCTTAATTCTGTGTTGTTCTGAGCTGTGAAATCTGAGTTCTGAGGAGGTCTGAGTGCTAAGATCTGAATTCAGAATTCTGAGTTCTGAATTGCGAGTTCTGAGTTCTGAATTCTGAGTATGGGTTTTGAGTTCTGAATTCTAAGTTGTGAGTGACTTAGAATTTCGAAGTTCTGTGTTCAGAATTCAGAATACAGAATTTCTACTTCTGAGTCCTGAATTCTTTGTTGTGTTGAGTTGTGAAATCTGAGTTGTGAAGAGGTCTAAGTTCTAAGATCTGAATTCAGAATTCTGAGTTCTGAATTGCGAGTTCTGAGTTCTGAATTTTGAGTATGAGTTCTGAGTACTGAATCCCAAGTTCTATGTTCAGAATTCAGAATTCAGCATTCGTAGTTCTGAGTTCTGAGTTCTGAACTCTGTATTCTGGGTTCTAATTTTGATTACTGATTTCTGAGCTCAGTATTCTGAGTTTTGAATTTGGAGTTCTGAGTTGTGAGTTTTATCTCTGAATCCTGAATTCTGAATTCTGAATTCTTAGCTGAATTCTGAGTTCTGAGTTCTGAGTTATGAATTCTGAGCTGAATTTTGAATTCTGAATATGAGTTTTGAGTTCTGAATTCCAAATTCAGAGGTGTGAGTTCGAACTTTAATTTCTTTGTTTTGAGTTCTGAATTCTGAATTCTGAGTTCTGAATTATGAGCTCATGTTCTGAATTCTGAGTTCTGTGTTCAGAATTTAATTCTGAATTGTTAGTTCTGAGTTTGAAGATCTGAATTCTGAATTGCTAGTTCTGAATTCTGAACTCTGAGCCCTAATTCTGAGCTATTATTTCTGTGCTCTGAATTCCGAGTGTAATTCTGAAATCTGAGGTCTGAGTTTTAAGATCGGAGCTGTGAGTTCTAAGTCTGAATTCTGAGTTTTGTATTCTGAGTTGTGAATTCTGTCTTGTGCTGAGTTGTGAAATCTGAGTTCTGAGGAGGTCTGAGTTCTAAGATCTGAATTCAGAATTCTGAGTTCTGAATTACGAGTTCTGAGGTGTGAGTTCGAATTTGAATTTCTTTGCTTTGAGTCCTGAGTTCTGAATTCAGTGTGGAGCTGAATTATAATTTCTGATGTCAGAATTCTGAGTTCTGACTTCTGAATTCCAAATTCTGAGTTCCGAATTCTGAATTCTGTTGTGTGTGTTCTAGTTTTAATTTCTATGTTTTGAGGTCTGAGTTCTGAATTCAGTGTGGAGCTGAATTGTAATTTCTGATTTCAGAATTCTGAGTTCTGGGTTCTGAATTCTGAGTTCTGGGTTCTGAATTCTGAGTTCCGAATTACGTGTTCTGTGTTCTGAATTCTGAGTTCTGTGTTCAGATTTGAATTCTGAATTTTTAGTTATGAGTTTTAAGATCTGAATTCTGAATTTCTAGTTCTGAATCCTGAACTCTGAGTTATTAGTTCTGAGCTCTGATTTCTGAGTGGAATTCTAAATTCTGAGTTCGAGTTCTGAATTCTGAGCTGTGAGTTGTAAGTTTGAATTCTGACTTTTGAGTTCTGAGTTCTTAATTCTGTGTTGTTCTGAGCTGTGAAATCTGAGTTCTGAGGAGGTCTGAGTGCTAAGATCTGAATTCAGAATTCTGAGTTCTGAATTGCCAGTTCTGAGTTCTGAATTCTGAGTATGGGTTTTGAGTTCTGAATTCTAAGTTGTGAGTGACTTAGAATTTCGAAGTTCTGTGTTCAGAATTCAGAATACAGAATTTCTACTTCTGAGTCCTGAATTCTTTGTTGTGTTGAGTTGTGAAATCTGAGTTGTGAAGAGGTCTGAGTTCTAAGATCTGAATTCAGAATTCTGAGTTCTGAATTGCGAGTTCTGAGTTCTGAATTTTGAGTATGAGTTCTGAGTACTGAATCCCAAGTTCTATGTTCAGAATTCAGAATTCAGCATTCATAGTTCTGAGTTCTGAGTTCTGAACTCTGTATTCTGGGTTCTAATTTTGATTACTGATTTCTGAGCTCAGTATTCTGAGTTTTCAATTTAGAGTTCTGAGCTGTGAGTTTTATCTCTGAATCCTGAATTCTGAATTCTGAATTCTTAGCTGAATTCTGAGTTCTGAGTTCTGAGTTATGAATTCTGAGCTGAATTTTGAATTCTGAGTATGAGTTTTGAGCTCTGAATTCCAAATTCAGAGGTGTGAGTTCAAATTTTAATTTCTTTGTTTTGAGTTCTGAATTCTGAATTCTGAGTTCTGAATTATGAGTTCATGTTCTGAATTCTGAGTTCTGTGTTCAGAATTTAATTCTGAATTGTTTGTTCTGAGTTTGAAGATCTGAATTCTGAATTGCTAGTTCTGAATTCTGAACTCTGAGCCCTAATTCTGAGTTATTAGTTCTGAGCTCTGAATTCCGAGTGTAATTCTGAAATCTGAGGTCTGAGTTTTAAGATCGGAGCTGTGAGTTCTAAGTCTGAATTCTGAGTTTTGTATTCTGAGTTGTGAATTCTGTCTTGTGCTGAGTTGTGAAATCTGAGTTCTGAGGAGGTCTGAGTTCTAAGATCTGAATTCAGAATTCTGAGTTCTGAATTACGAGTTCTGAGGTGTGAGTTCGAATTTGAATTTCTTTGCTTTGAGTCCTGAGTTCTGAATTCAGTGTGGAGCTGAATTATAATTTCTGATGTCAGAATTCTGAGTTCTGGGTTCTGAATTCTGATTTTTGAATATTGAGTTCTGTGTTCTGAATTCTGAGTTCTGTGTTCAGATTTGAATTCTGAATTGTTAGTTCTGAGTTTTAAGATCTGAATTCTGAATTTCTAGTTCTAAATCGTGAGCTCTGAGTCATGAATTCTGAGTTACTAGTTCTGAGCTCTGATTTCCGAGTGGAATTCTAAATTCTGAGTTCTGAGTTCTGAATTCTGAGTTCTGAAATCTGAGCTGTGAGTTCTAAGTCTGAATTCTGAGTTTTCAGATCTGATTCCTGAATTCTGCGTTGTTCTGAGTTGTGAAATCTGAGTTCTGAGGAGGTCTGAGTGCTAAGATCTGAATTCAGAATTCTGAGTTCTGAATTGTGAGTTCTGAGTTCTGAATTCTGAGTATGGGTTTTGAGTTCAATATTCTATTTTCTGAGTGAGTTAGAATTTCGAACTTAAGTGTTCAGAATTCAGAATTCAGAATTCAGAAATCCTAGTTATGAGTTCTGAACACTGCATTCTGAGTTCTAATATTGAATTCTCGTGTCTGAGTTCAGAATTCTGAGTGCTGAATTTGGAGTTCTGAGGTGTGAGATTTATCTCTGAATTCAGAATTCTGAGTTCTGAATTGTGAGTTCTGAGTTCTGAATTCTGAGTATGGGTTTTGAGTTCTGAATTCTAAGTTCTGAATGAGTTACAATTTCGAAGTTCTGAGTTCAGAATTCAGAATTCTGAATTCCTAGTTCTGAGTCCTGAATTCTTTGTTGTGCTGAGTTGTGAATTCTGAGTTCTGACGAAGTCTGAGTTCTAAGATCTGAATTCAGAAATCTGATTTCTGAATTGCGAGTTCTGAGTTCTGAAATCTGAGTATGAGTTTTGAGTTCTGAACTCTAAGTTCTGAGGTGTGAGTTCGAAATTCTAACTTCTATGTTCAGAATTCAGAATTCAGAATTCAGAAATCCTACTTATGAGTTCTGAACACTGCATTCTGAGTTGTAATTTTGAAATCTGATCTCTGAGCTCAGAATTCTGAGTTTTGAATTTGCAGTTCTGAGCTGTGAGTTTTATCTCTGAATTCCGAATTCTGAGTTCTGACTTCTGAATTCCAAATTCTGAGTTCTGAATTCTGAATTCTGTTGTGTGTGTTCTAGTTTAAATTTCTATGTTTTGAGGTCTGAGTTCTGAATTCAGTGTGGAGCTGAATTGTAATTTCTGATTTCAGAATTCTGAGTTCTGGGTTCTGAATTCTGAGTTCCGAATTACGTGTTCTGTGTTCTGAATTCTGAGTTCTGTGTTCAGATTTGAATTCTGAATTTTTAGTTATGAGTTTTAAGATCTGAATTCTGAATTTCTAGTTCTGAATCCTGAACTCTGAGTTATTAGTTCTGAGCTCTGAATTCCGAGTGGAATTCTAAATTCTGAGTTCGAGTTCTGAATTCTGAGCTGTGAGTTGTAAGTTTGAATTCTGACTTTTGAGTTCTGAGTTCTTAATTCTGTGTTGTTCTGAGCTGTGAAATCTGAGTTCTGAGGAGGTCTGAGTGCTAAGATCTGAATTCAGAATTCTGAGTTCTGAATTGCGAGTTCTGAGTTCTGAATTCTGAGTATGGGTTTTGAGTTCTGAATTCTAAGTTGTGAGTGACTTAGAATTTCGAAGTTCTGTGTTCAGAATTCAGAATACAGAATTTCTACTTCTGAGTCCTGAATTCTTTGTTGTGTTGAGTTGTGAAATCTGAGTTGTGAAGAGGTCTGAGTTCTAAGATCTGAATTCAGAATTCTGAGTTCTGAATTGCGAGTTCTGAGTTCTGAATTTTGAGTATGAGTTCTGAGTACTGAATCCCAAGTTCTATGTTCAGAATTCAGAATTCAGCATTCGTAGTTCTGAGTTCTGAGTTCTGAACTCTGTATTCTGGGTTCTAATTTTGATTACTGATTTCTGAGCTCAGTATTCTGAGTTTTCAATTTAGAGTTCTGAGCTGTGAGTTTTATCTCTGAATCCTGAATTCTGAATTCTGAATTCTTAGCTGAATTCTGAGTTCTGAGTTCTGAGTTATGAATTCTGAGCTGAATTTTGAATTCTGAGTATGAGTTTTGAGCTCTGAATTCCAAATTCAGAGGTGTGAGTTCAAATTTTAATTTCTTTGTTTTGAGTTCTGAATTCTGAATTCTGAGTTCTGAATTATGAGTTCATGTTCTGAATTCTGAGTTCTGTGTTCAGAATTTAATTCTGAATTGTTAGTTCTGAGTTTGAAGATCTGAATTCTGAATTGCTAGTTCTGAATTCTGAACTCTGAGCCCTAATTCTGAGTTATTAGTTCTGAGCTCTGAATTCCGAGTGTAATTCTGAAATCTGAGGTCTGAGTTTTAAGATCGGAGCTGTGAGTTCTAGGTCTGAATTCTGAGTTTTGTGTTCTGAGTTGTGAATTCTGTCTTGTGCTGAGTTGTGAAATCTGAGTTCTGAGGAGGTCTGAGTTCTAAGATCTGAATTCAGAATTCTGAGTTCTGAATTACAAGTTCTGAGGTGTGAGTTCGAATTTGAATTTCTTTGCTTTGAGTCCTGAGTTCTGAATTCAGTGTGGAGCTGAATTATAATTTCTGATGTCAGAATTCTGAGTTCTGGGTTCTGAATTCTGATTTTTGAATATTGAGTTCTGTGTTCTGAATTCTGAGTTCTGTGTTCAGATTTGAATTCTGAATTGTTAGTTCTGAGTTTTAAGACCTGAATTCTGAATTTCTAGTTCTAAATCGTGAACTCTGAGTCATGAATTCTGAGTTACTAGTTCTGAGCTCTGATTTCCGAGTGGAATTCTAAATTCTGAGTTCTGAGTTCTGAGTTCTGAGTTCTGAAATCTGAGCTGTGAGTTCTAAGTCTGAATTCTGAGTTTTCAGATCTGATTCCTGAATTCTGCGTTGTTCTGAGTTGTGAAATCTGAGTTCTGAGGAGGTCTGAGTGCTAAGATCTGAATTCAGAATTCTGAGTTCTGAATTGCGAGTTCTGAGTTCTGAATTCTGAGTATGGGTTTTGAGTTCGATATTCTATTTTCTGAGTGAGTTAGAATTTCGAACTTAAGTGTTCAGAATTCAGAATTCAGAATTCAGAAATCCTAGTTATGAGTTCTGAACACTGCATTCTGAGTTCTAATATTGAATTCTCGTGTCTGAGTTCAGAATTCTGAGTGCTGAATTTGGAGTTCTGAGGTGTGAGATTTATCTCTGAATTCAGAATTCTGAGTTCTGAATTGTGAGTTCTGAGTTCTGAATTCTGAGTATGGGTTTTGAGTTCTGAATTCTAACTTCTGAATGAGTTAGAATTTCGAAGTTCTGAGTTCAGAATTCAGAATTCTGAATTCCTAGTTCTGAGTCCTGAATTCTTTGTTGTGCTGAGTTGTGAATTCTGAGTTCTGACGAAGTCTGAGTTCTAAGATCTGAATTCAGAAATCTGATTTCTGAATTGCGAGTTCTGAGTTCTGAAATCTGAGTATGAGTTTTGAGTTCTGAACTCTAAGTTCTGAGGTGTGAGTTCGAAATTCTAACTTCTATGTTCAGAATTCAGAATTCAGAATTCAGAAATCCTACTTATGAGTTCTGAACACTGCATTCTGATTTGTAATTTTGAAATCTGATCTCTGAGCTCAGAATTCTGAGTTTTGAATTTGCAGTTCTGAGCTGTGAGTTTTATCTCTGAATTCCGAATTCTGAGTTCTGACTTCTGAATTCCAAATTCTGAGTTCTGAATTCTGAATTCTGTTGTGTGTGTTCTAGTTTTAATTTCTATGTTTTGAGGTCTGAGTTCTGAATTCAGTGTGGAGCTGAATTGTAATTTCTGATTTCAGAATTCTGAGTTCTGGGTTCTGAATTCTGAGTTCAGAATTACGTGTTCTGTGTTCTGAATTCTGAGATCTGTGTTCAGATTTGAATTCTGAATTTTTAGTTATGAGTTTTAAGATCTGAATTCTGAATTTCTAGTTCTGAATCCTGAACTCTGAGTTATTAGTTCTGAGCTCTGAATTCCGAGTGGAATTCTAAATTCTGAGTTCGAGTTCTGAATTCTGAGCTGTGAGTTGTAAGTTTGAATTCTGAGTTTTGAGTTCTGAGTTCTTAATTCTGTGTTGTTCTGAGCTGTGAAATCTGAGTTCTGAGGAGGTCTGAGTGCTAAGATCTGAATTCAGAATTCTGAGTTCTGAATTGCGAGTTCTGAGTTCTGAGTTCTGAGGTGAGAGTTCGAAATTCTAAGTTCTATGTTCAGAATTCAGAATTCAGCATTCGTAGTTCTGAGTTCTGAGTTCTGAACTCTGTATTCTGGGTTCTAATTTTGATTACTGATTTCTGAGCTCAGTATTCTGAGTTTTGAATTTGGAGTTCTGAGCTGTGAGTTTTATCTCTGAATCCTGAATTCTGAATTCTGAATTCTTAGCTGAATTCTGAGTTCTGAGTTCTGAGTTATGAATTCTGAGCTGAATTTTGAATTCTGAGTATGAGTTTTGAGCTCTGAATTCCAAATTCAGAGGTGTGAGTTCAAATTTTAATTTCTTTGTTTTGAGTTCTGAATTCTGAATTCTGAGTTCTGAATTATGAGTTCATGTTCTGAATTCTGAGTTCTGTGTTCAGAATTTAATTCTGAATTGTTAGTTCTGAGTTTGAAGATCTGAATTCTGAATTGCTAGTTCTGAATTCTGAACTCTGAGCCCTAATTCTGAGTTATTAGTTCTGAGCTCTGAATTCCGAGTGTAATTCTGAAATCTGAGGTCTGAGTTTTAAGATCGGAGCTGTGAGTTCTAAGTCTGAATTCTGAGTTTTGTATTCTGAGTTGTGAATTCTGTCTTGTGCTGAGTTGTGAAATCTGAGTTCTGAGGAGGTCTGAGTTCTAAGATCTGAATTCAGAATTCTGAGTTCTGAATTACGAGTTCTGAGGTGTGAGTTCGAATTTGAATTTCTTTGCTTTGAGTCCTGAGTTCTGAATTCAGTGTGGAGCTGAATTATAATTTCTGATGTCAGAATTCTGAGTTCTGGGTTCTGAATTCTGATTTTTGAATATTGAGTTCTGTGTTCTGAATTCTGAGTTCTGTGTTCAGATTTGAATTCTGAATTGTTAGTTCTGAGTTTTAAGATCTGAATTCTGAATTTCTAGTTCTAAATCGTGAACTCTGAGTCATGAATTCTGAGTTACTAGTTCTGAGCTCTGATTTCCGAGTGGAATTCTAAATTCTGAGTTCTGAGTTCTGATTTCTGAGTTCTGAAATCTGAGCTGTGAGTTCTAAGTCTGAATTCTGAGTTTTCAGATCTGATTCCTGAATTCTGCGTTGTTCTGAGTTGTGAAATCTGAGTTCTGAGGAGGTCTGAGTGCTAAGATCTGAATTCAGAATTCTGAGTTCTGAATTGTGAGTTCTGAGTTCTGAATTCTGAGTATGGGTTTTGAGTTCGATATTCTATTTTCTGAGTGAGTTAGAATTTCGAACTTAAGTGTTCAGAATTCAGAATTCAGAAATCCTAGTTATGAGTTCTGAACACTGCATTCTGAGTTCTAATATTGAATTCTCGTGTCTGAGTTCAGAATTCTGAGTGCTGAATTTGGAGTTCTGAGGTGTGAGATTTATCTCTGAATTCAGAATTCTGAGTTCTGAATTGTGAGTTCTGAGTTCTGAATTCTGAGTATGGGTTTTGAGTTCTGAATTCTAAGTTCTGAATGAGTTACAATTTCGAAGTTCTGAGTTCAGAATTCAGAATTCTGAATTCCTAGTTCTGAGTCCTGAATTCTTTGTTGTGCTGAGTTGTGAATTCTGAGTTCTGACGAGGTCTGAGTTCTAAGATCTGAATTCAGAAATCTGATTTCTGAATTGCGAGTTCTGAGTTCTGAAATCTGAGTATGAGTTTTGAGTTCTGAATTCTAAGTTCTGAGGTGTGAGTTCGAAATTCTAACTTCTATGTTCAGAATTCAGAATTCAGAATTCAGAAATCCTACTTATGAGTTCTGAACACTGCATTCTGAGTTGTAATTTTGAAATCTGATCTCTGAGCTCAGAATTCTGAGTTTTGAATTTGCAGTTCTGAGCTGTGAGTTTTATCTCTGAATTCCGAATTCTGAGTTCTGACTTCTGAATTCCAAATTCTGAGTTCTGAATTCTGAATTCTGTTGTGTGTGTTCTAGTTTTAATTTCTATGTTTTGAGGTCTGAGTTCTGAATTCAGTGTGGAGCTGAATTGTAATTTCTGATTTCAGAATTCTGAGTTCTGGGTTCTGAATTCTGAGTTCCGAATTACGTGTTCTGTGTTCTGAATTCTGAGTTCTGTGTTCAGATTTGAATTCTGAATTTTTAGTTATGAGTTTTAAGATCTGAATTCTGAATTTCTAGTTCTGAATCCTGAACTCTGAGTTATTAGTTCTGAGCTCTGAATTCCGAGTGGAATTCTAAATTCTGAGTTCGAGTTCTGAATTCTGAGCTGTCAGTTGTAAGTTTGAATTCTGACTTTTGAGTTCTGAGTTCTTAATTCTGTGTTGTTCTGAGCTGTGAAATCTGAGTTCTGAGGAGGTCTGAGTGCTAAGATCTGAATTCAGAATTCTGAGTTCTGAATTGCGAGTTCTGAGTTCTGAGGTGAGAGTTCGAAATTCTAAGTTCTATGCTCAGAATTCAGAATTCAGAATTCAGAAATCCTAGTTATGAGTTCTGAACACTGCATTCTGAGTTCTAATATTGAATTCTGGTTTCCGAGTTCAGAATTCTGAGTTTTGAATTTGGAGTTCTCAGCTGTGAGTTTTATCTCTGAATTCTGAATTCTGAGTTCTGAATTATAAAATTCTGAGGTGTGAGTTTTATCTCTGAATTCTGAAATTCAGATCTTAGAACTCAGACCTCCTCAGAACTCAGATTTCACAACTCATCAAAACACAGAATTTAGGACTCAGAACTCAAAACTCAGAATTCAGACTTGGAAATCAGAACTAACAATTCAGAATCCAAATTCAGAACGCAGAACATGTAATTCAGAACTCAGAATTCTGAACGCAGAACTCAGAATTCTGAATTCAGAAATTATAAGTCAGCTCCACACTGAATTCCGAAATGAGAAGTCAAACAAAGAAATTAAAATTTGAACTCACACCTCACAGTTCGGAATTCATTACTCAGAACTCAGAATTCAGAGATAAAACTCCCAGCTCAAAACTCCAAATTCAAAACTCAGAATTCTGAGTTCAGAAACCAGAATTCAATATTAGAACTCAGAATGCAGAGTTCAGAACTCAGATCTCAGAACTAGGAATTCAGAATTCTGAATTCTAAAAAAGGAACTTGAAGTTCAGTACTCAGAACTCGTAATTCAGAACTCGTAATTCTGAAATCAGATCTTAGAACTCAGACCTCCTCAGAACTCAGATTTCACAACTCAGCACAACACAGAAATCAGGACTCAGAACTCAAAACTCAGAATTCAGACTTAGAACTCACAGCTCAGAATTCAGATGTCAGAACTCAGAATCCAGAACTCAGTTTTAGAATTCTCCTAGGAATTCAGAGCTCAGAACTAATAACTCAGAATTCAGGACTCAGAGTTCAGAATTCAGAATTAGCAAATCAAAATTCAGATCTTAAAATTCAGAACTAACAATTCAGAATTCAAATTCTGAACTCAGAACTCAAAATTCAGAACTCAGAATTCAGAACCCAGAACTCAGAATCCTGAAATCAGAAATTACAATTCAGCTCCACACTGAATTCCGAAATCAGAACTCAAAATAAAGATTAAAACT
This sequence comes from Ochotona princeps, assembly GCF_030435755.1. NCBI lineage: Eukaryota > Metazoa > Chordata > Mammalia > Lagomorpha > Ochotonidae > Ochotona > Ochotona princeps. The sequence continues at coordinate 3,126,675 of NC_080838.1, forward strand.
TGAACTCACACCTCAGAATTTGGGATTCAGAACCTAGAATTCACACCTCAGGACTACAAAGAATTCAGCACTCATAACTCAAAACTCAGATTTCAGACTTAGAATTCACAGGTCAGAATTCAGAACTCAGAACTCGTAATTCAGAACTCAGAATTCTGAATTCAGATCTTAGAACTCAGACCTCCTCAGACTCAGATTTCACAACTCAGCACAACACATAATTCATGACTCTGAACTCAAAACTCAGAATTCAGACTTAGAACTCAGAACTAACATTTCAGAATTCAAATTCTGAACACAGCACTCAGAATTCTGAAAACAGAACACGTAATTCAGAACTCAGAATTTAGAACCCAGAACTCAGAATCCTGAAATCAGAAATTACAATTCAGCTCCACAATGAATTTCGAAATCAGAACTCAAAGCAAAGAAATTAAAATTTGAACTCACACCTCAGAATTCGGAATTCAGAACTCAGAATTCACATTTCAGAACTCAGAATTCATTACTCAGAACTCAGAATTCAGCACTCAGAATTTATAACTCAGAACTCAGAATTCAGAGATAAAACTCCCAGCTTACCACTCCAAATTCAAAACTCAGAATTCTGAGTTCAGAAACCAGAATTCAATATTAGAACTCAGAATTCAGGACTCAGAACTCAGATCTCAGAACTAGGAATTCAGAATTCTGAATTCTAAACACAGAACTTAGAATTCAGTACTCAGAACTCATATTCAGAATTCAAAACTCAGAACTCGCAATTCAGAACTCAGAATTCTGAATTCAGATCTTAGAACTCAGACCTCCTCAGAACTCAGATTTCACAGCTCAGCACAACACACAATTCAGGACTCAGAACTCAAAACTCAGAATTCAGACTTAGAACTCACAGCTCAGAATTCAGAACTCAGAACTCAGAATCCAGGACTCAGAATTTAGAATTCTACTCGGAATTCAGAGCTCAGAACTAATAACTCAGAATTCAGGACTCAGAGTTCAGGATTCAGAACTAGCAATTCAGAATTCAGATCTGAAAACTCAGAACTAACATTTCAGAACTCAGAAATCTGAACACTGAACTAAAAATTCAGAACTCAGAATTCAGAACTCAGAACTCAGAATTCTGAAATCATAAATTACAATTCAGCTCCACACTGAATTCAGAAATCAGAACTCAAAACACAGAAATTAAAATTCGAACTCACACATCAGAATTTGGAATTCATTACTCAAAACTCATATTCAGAATTCAGAATTCAGATCAGAATTCATAACTCAGAACCCAGAACTCAGAATTCTGAATCAGAAATAACAGTTGAGGTCCAAACTGAATTCAAAACTCAGAACTCAAAACAAAAAATTAAAATTCGAACTCACATTTCAGATTTGAGAATTCAGAACTCAGTATTCAGAATTCAGCTCAGAATTCAGAATTCAGAACTCAGAATTTGGAATTCAGAATTCAGAATTCAGAACTCAAATTCACAGATAAAACTCACAGCTCAGAACTCCAAATTCAGCACTCAGATTTCTGAGCTCAGAAACCAGAATTCAATAGTAGAACTCAGAATGCAGTGTTCAGAACCCATAACTAGGAGTTCAGAATTCTGAATTCTGAACATAGAACTTAAAATTTAGAACTCACACTTCAGAACACAGAATTCAGAACTCAAAACTCATACTCAGAACTGAGAAGTCGCAATACAGAACTCAGAATTCTGAATTCAGATCTTAGAACTCAATATTAGAACTCAGAATTCACAACTCAGGACAAAAGAGAATTCAGCACTCAAAACTCAAAACTCAGATATCAGACTAAGAACTCACAGCTCAGAATTCAGAACTCAGACCTAGGAATTCAGAACTCAGAATTCTGAATTCAGATCTTAGAACTCAGACCTCCTTAGAACTCAGATTTCACAACTCAGCACAACACAGAGTTCAACACTCAGAACTCAAAACTCAGAATTCAGACTTAGAACTCACACCTCAGAATTCAGAACTAGGAAATTAGAATTCAGAATTCAGAACTCAGGAATTAGAATTCAGAAGTCAGAACTCAGAACTCAGAATTCAGAGATAAAACTCACAGCTCGGAACTCCAAATTCAGCACTCAGAATTCTGAGCTCAGAAACCAGAATTCAATAGTAGAACTCAGAATGCAGTGTTCAGAATTCATAACTAGGAGTTCAGAATTCTGAATTCTGAACGTAGAACTTAGAATTTAGAACTCACACCTCAGAACTAATTATTCAGAACTCAAAACTCATACTCAGAATTCAGAACTCAGAACTCGTAATTCAGAACTCAGAATTCTGAATTCAGATCTTAGAACTCAGACCTCCTCAGAACTCAGATTTCACAACTCAGCACAACACAGAGTTCAACACTCAGAACTCAAAACTCAGAATTCAGACTTAGAAATCACAGCTCAGAATTCAGAACTCAGAAATTAGAATTCAGAACTCAGAATTCTGGAATTAGAATTCAGAGTTCAGAACTCAGATTTCAGAGATAAAATTCACAGCTCAGAACTCCAAATTCAGCACTCAGAATTCTGAGCTCAGAAACCAGAATTCAATAGTAGAACTCAGAATGCAGTGTTCAGAATTCATAACTAGGAGCTCAGAATTCTGAATTCTGAACATAGAACTCAGAATTTAGAACTCACATCTCAGAACTTAGAATTCAGAACTCAAAACTCATACTCAGAATTCAGAACTCAGAACTCGTAATTCAAAATTCAGAATTCTGAATTCAGATCTTAGAACTCAGACCTCCTCAGACTCAGATTTCACAACTCAGCACAACACATAATTCATGACTCAGAACTCAAAACTCAGAATTCAGACTTAGAACTCAGAAATAACAATTCAGAATTCAAATTCTGAACACAGCACTCAGAATTCTGAAAACAGAACAGGTAATTCAGAACTCAGACTTCAGAACCCAGAACTCAGAATCCTGAAATCATAAATTACAATTCAGCTCCACAATGAATTCAGAAATCAGAACTCATAACAAAGAAATTAAAATTTGAACTCACACCTCAGAACTCAGACTTCAGAACCCAGAACTCAGAATCCTGAAATCAGAAATTACAATTCAGCTCCACAATGAATTCAGAAATCAGAACTCAAAGCAAAGAAATTAAAATTTAAACTCACACCTCAGAATTCGGAATTCAGAACTCAGAATTCAGAATTCAGAACCCAGAATTCATTACTCAGAACTCAGAATTCAGCACTCAGAATTCATAACTCAGAACTCAGAATTCAAAGATAAAACTCCTAGCTCAGAACTCCAAAATCAAAACTCAGAATTCTGAGTTCAGAAACCAGAATTCAATATTAGAACTCAGAATTCAGGACTCAGAACTCAGATCTCAGAACTAGGAATTCAGAATTCTGAATTCTAAACACAGAACTTGGAATTCAGTACTCAGAATCCAGAACTAGGAATTCAGAATTCAGAACTCGTAATTCAGAACTCAGAATTCTGAATTCAGATCTTAGAACTCAGACCTCCTCAGAACTCAGATTTCACAACTCAGCACAACACAGAGTTCAACACTCAGAACTCAAAACTCAGAATTCAGACTTAGAACTCACAGCTCAGAATTCAGAACTAGGAAATTAGAATTCAGAATTCAGAACTCAGGAATTAGAATTTAAAACTCAGAACTCAGAACTCAGAATTCAGAGATAAAACTCACAGCTCAGAACTCCAAATTCAGCACTCAAAATTCTGAGCTCAGAAACCAGAATTCAATAGTAGAACTCAGAATGCAGTGTTCAGAATTCATAACTAGGAGTTCAGAATTCTGAATTCTGAACATAGAACTCAGAATTTAGAACTCACACCTCAGAACTTAGAATTCAGAACTCAGAACTCGTAATTCAGAACTCAGAATTCTGAATTCAGATCTTAGAACTCAGACCTCCTCAGAACTCAGATTTCACAACTCAGCACAAAACAGAATTCAGGACTCAGAACTCAAAACTCAGAATTCAGACTTAGAACTCAGAACTAACAATTCAGAATTCAAATTCTGAACACAGCACTCAGAATTCTGAAAACAGAATACGTAATTCAGAACTCAGAATTCAGAACACAGAACTCAGAATCCTGAAATCATAAGGTACAATTCAGCTCCACACTGAATTCCGAAATCAGAACTAAAAGCAAAGAAATTAAAATTTGAACTCACACCTCAGAATTCGGAATTCAGAACTCAGAATTCAGAATTCAGAACCCAGAATTCAACTCAGAAATCAGAATTCAGCACTCAGAATTTATAAGTCAGAACTCAGAATTCAGAGATAAAACTCCCAGCGCAGAACTCCAAATTCAAAACTCACAATTCTGAGTTCAGAAACCAGAATTCAATATTAGAACTCAGAATTCAGGGTTCAGAACTCAGATCTCAGAACTAGGAATTCAGAATTCTGAATTCTAAACACAGAACTTGGAATTCAGTACTCAGAATCCAGAACTAGGAATTCTGAATTCAGAACTCGTAATTCAGAACTCAGAATTCTGAATTCAGATCTTAGAACTCAGACCTCCTCAGAACTCAGATTTCACAACTCAGCACAACACAGAATTCAGGACTCAGAACACAAAACTCAGAATTCAGACTTAGAACTCACAGCTCAGAATTCAGAACTCAGACCTCAGAATCCAGAACTCAGAATTCTGAAATCATAAGTTACAATTCAGCTCCACACTGAATTCTGAAATCAGAACTCAAAGCAAAGAAATTAAAATTTAAACTCACACCTCAGAATTCGGAATTCAGAACTCAGAATTCAGAATTCAGAACCCAGAATTCATTACTCAGAACTCAGAATTCAGCACTCAGAATTCATAACTCAGAACTCAGAATTCAGAGATAAAACTCCCAAATCAGAACTCCAAATTCAAAACTCAGAATTCTCAGTTCAGAAACAAGAATTCAATATTAGAACTCAGAATTCAGGACTCAGAACTCAGATCTCAGAACTAGGAATTCAGAATTCTGAATTCTAAACAGAGAACTTGGAATTCAGTACTCAGAACTCATACTCAGAATTCAGAATTCAGAACTCACAATTCAAAACACAGAATTCTGAATTCAGATCTTAGAACTCAGACCTCCTCAGAACTCAGATTTCGCAACTCAGCACAACACAGAGTTCAGGACTCAGAACTCAAAACTCAGAATTCAGACTTAGAACTCACAGCTCAGAATTCAGAACTAGGAAATTAGAATTCAGAATTCAGAACTCAGGAATTAGAATTCAGAAGTCAGAACTCAGAACTCAGAATTCAGAGATAAAACTCACAGCTCAGAACTCCAAATTCAGCACTCAGAATTCTGAGTTCAGAAACCAGAATTCAATAGTAGAACTCAGAATGCAGTGTTCAGAACTCATAACTAGCAGTTCAGAATTCTGAATTCTGAACGTAGAGCTTAGAATTTAGAACTCACACCTCAGAACTTAGAATACAGAACTCAGAACTCGTAATTCAGAACTCAGAATTCTGAATTCAGATCTTAGAACTCAGACCTCCTCAGAACTCAGATTTCACAACTCAGCACAACACAGAATTCAGGACTCAGAACTCAAAACTCAGAATTCAGACTTAGAACTCACAGCTCAGAATTCAGAACTCGGAAATTAGAATTCAGAACTCAGAATTCTGGAATTAGAATTCAGAGTTCAGAACTCAGATTTCAGAGATAAAACTCACAGCTCAGAACTCCAAATTCAGCACTCAGAATTCTGAGCTCAGAAACCAGAATTCAATAGTAGAACTCAGAATGCAGTGTTCAGAATTCATAACTAGGAGTTCAGAATTCTGAATTCTGAACATAGAACTCAGAATTTAGAACTCACATCTCAGAACTTAGAATTCAGAACTCAAAACTCATACTCAGAATTCAGAACTCAGAACTCGTAATTCAAAATTCAGAATTCTGAATTCAGATCTTAGAACTCAGACCTCCTCAGACTCAGATTTCACAACTCAGCACAACACATAATTCAGGACTCAGAACACAAAACTCAGAATTCAGACTTAGAACTCAGAACTAACAATTCAGAATTCAAATTCTGAACACAGCACTCAGAATTCTGAAAACAGAACATGTGATTCAGAACTCAGAATTCAGAACCCAGAACTCAGAATCCTGAAATCAGAAATTACAATTCAGCTCCACAATGAATTCAGAAATCAGAACTCAAAGCAAAGAAATTAAAATTTGAACGCACACCTCAGAATTCAGAATTCAGAACTCAGAATTCAGAATTCAGAACCCAGAATTCATTACTCAGAACTCAGAATTCAGCACTCAGAATTTATAACTCAGAACTCAGAATTCAGAGATAAAACTGACAGCTTAGAACTCCAAATTCAAAACTCAGAATTCTGAGTTCAGAAACCAGAATTCAATATTAGAACTCAGAATGCAGGGTTCAGAATTCATAACTAGGAGTTCAGAATTCTGAATTCTGAACGTAGAACTTAGAATTTAGATCTCACACCTCAGAACTAATTATTCAGAACTCAAAACTCATACTCAGAATTCAGAACTCAGAACTCGTAATTCAAAATTCAGAATTCTGAATTCAGATCTTATAACTCAGACCTCCTCAGAACTCAGATTTCACAACTCAGCACAACACATAATTCATGACTCAGAACTCAAAAATCAGAATTCAGACTTAGAACTCAGAACTAACAATTCAGAATTCAAATTCTGAACACAGCACTCAGAATTCTGAAAACAGAACAGGTAATTCAGTACTCAGACTTCAGAACCCAGAACTCAGAATCCTGAAATCAGAAATTACAATTCAGCTCCACAATGAATTCAGAAATCAGAACTCATAACAAAGAAATTAAAATTTGAACTCACACCTCAGAACTCAGAATTCAGAACCCAGAACTCAGAATCCTGAAATCAGAAATTACAATTCAGCTCCACAATGAATTCAGAAATCAGAACTCAAAGCAAAGAAATTAAAATTTAAACTCACACCTCAGAATTCGGAATTCAGAACTCAGAATTCAGAATTCAGAACCCAGAATTCATTACTCAGAACTCAGAATTCAGCACTCAGAATTCATAACTCAGAACTCAGAATTCAGAGATAAAACTCCTAGCTCAGAACTCCAAATTCAAAACTCAGAATTCTGAGTTCAGAAACCAGAATTCAATATTAGAACTCAGAATTCAGGACTCAGAACTCAGATCTCAGAACTAGGAATTCAGAATTCTGAATTCTAAACACAGAACTTGGAATTCAGTACTCAGAACTCATACTCAGAATTCAGAATTCAGAACTCGTAATTCAGAACTCAGAATTCTGAATTCAGATCTTAGAACTCAGACCTCCTCAGAACTCAGATTTCACAACTCAGCACAACACAGAATTCAGGACTCAGAACTCAAAACTCAGAATTCAGACTTAGAACTCACAGCTCAGAATTCAGAACTAGGAAATTTGAATTCAGAATTCAGAACTCAGGAATTAGAATTCAGAAGTCAGAACTCAGAACTCAGAATTCAGAGATAAAACTCACAGCTCAGAACTCCAAATTCAGCACTCAAAATTCTGAGCTCAGAAACCAGAATTCAATAGTAGAACTCAGAATGCAGGGTTCAGAATTCATAACTAGGAGTTCAGAATTCTGAATTCTGAACGTAGAACTTAGAATTTAGAACTCACACCTCAGAACTTAGAATTCAGAACTCAAAACTCATACTCAGAATTCAGAACTCAGAACTCGTAATTCAAAATTCAGAATTCTGAATTCAGATCTTATAACTCAGACCTCCTCAGAACTCAGATTTCACAACTCAGCACAACACAGAATTCAGGACTAAGAACTCAAAACTCAGAATTCAGACTTAGAACTCACAGCTCAGAATTCAGAACTCAGAAATTAGAATTCAGAACTCAGAATTCTGGAATTAGAATTCAGAACTCAGAACTCAGATTTCAGAGATAAAATTCACAGCTCAGAACTCCAAATTCAGCACTCAGAATTCTGAGCTCAGAAACCAGAATTCAATAGTAGAACTCAGAATGCAGTGTTCAGAATTCATAACTAGGAGCTCAGAATTCTGAACTCTGAACATAGAACTCAGAATTTAGAACTCACATCTCAGAACTTAGAATTCAGAACTCAAAACTCATACTCAGAATTCAGAACTCAGAACTCGTAATTCAAAATTCAGAATTCTGAATTCAGATCTTAGAACTCAGACCTCCTCAGACTCAGATTTCACAACTCAGCACAACACATAATTCATGACTCAGAACTCAAAACTCAGAATTCAGACTTAGAACTCAGAACTAACAATTCAGAATTCAAATTCTGAACACAGCACTCAGAATTCTGAAAACAGAACAGGTAATTCAGTACTCAGACTTCAGAACTCAGAACTCAGAATCCTGAAATCAGAAATTACAATTCAGCTCCACAATGAATTCAGAAATCAGAACTCATAACAAAGAAATTAAAATTTGAACTCACACCTCAGAACTCAGAATTCAGAACCCAGAACTCAGAATCCTGAAATCAGAAATTACAATTCAGCTCCACAATGAATTCAGAAATCAGAACTCAAAGCAAAGAAATTAAAATTTAAACTCACACCTCAGAATTCGGAATTCAGAACTCAGAATTCAGAATTCAGAACCCAGAATTCATTACTCAGAACTCAGAATTCAGCACTCAGAATTCATAACTCAGAACTCAGAATTCAGAGATAAAACTCCTAGCTCAGAACTCCAAATTCAAAACTCAGAATTCTGAGTTCAGAAACCAGAATTCAATATTAGAACTCAGAATTCAGGACTCAGAACTCAGATCTCAGAACTAGGAATTCAGAATTCTGAATTCTAAACACAGAACTTGGAATTCAGTACTCAGAACTCATACTCAGAATTCAGAATTCAGAACTCGTAATTCAGAACTCAGAATTCTGAATTCAGATCTTAGAACTCAGACCTCCTCAGAACTCAGATTTCACAACTCAGCACAACACAGAATTCAGGACTCAGAACTCAAAACTCAGAATTCAGACTTAGAACTCACAGCTCAGAATTCAGAACTAGGAAATTTGAATTCAGAATTCAGAACTCAGGAATTAGAATTCAGAAGTCAGAACTCAGAACTCAGAATTCAGAGATAAAACTCACAGCTCAGAACTCCAAATTCAGCACTCAAAATTCTGAGCTCAGAAACCAGAATTCAATAGTAGAACTCAGAATGCAGTGTTCAGAATTCATAACTAGGAGTTCAGAATTCTGAATTCTGAACATAGAACTCAGAATTTAGAACTCACATCTCAGAACTTAGAATTCAGAACTCAGAACTCGTAATTCATAACTCAGAATTCTGAATTCAGATCTTAGAACTCAGACCTCCTCAGAACTCAGATTTCACAACTCAGCACAACACATAATTCAGGACTCAGAACTCAAAACTCAGAATTCAGACTTAGAACTCAGAACTAACAATTCAGAATTCAAATTCTGAACACAGTACTCAGAATTCTGAAAACAGGATACGTAATTCAGAACTCAGAATTCAGAACCCAGAACTCAGAATCCTGAAATCATAAGGTACAATTCAGCTCCACACTGAATTCCGAAATCAGAACTAAAAGCAAAGAAATTAAAATTTGAACTCACACCTCAGAATTCGGAATTCAGAACTCAGAATTCAGAATTCAGAACCCAGAATTCAACTCAGAAATCAGAATTCAGCACTCAGAATTTATAAGTCAGAACTCAGAATTCAGAGATAAAACTCCCAGCGCAGAACTCCAAATTCAAAACTCACAATTCTGAGTTCAGAAACCAGAATTCAATATTAGAACTCAGAATGCAGGGTTCAAAACTCAGATCTCAGAACTAGGAATTCAGAATTCTGAATTCTAAACACAGAACTTGGAATTCAGTACTCAGAATCCAGAACTCAGAATTCAGAATTCAGAACTCGTAATTCAGAACTCAGAATTCTGAATTCAGATCTTAGAACTCAGACCTCCTCAGAACTCAGATTTCACAACTCAGCACAACACATAATTCATGACTCAGAACTCAAAACTCAGAATTCAGACTTAGAACTCAGAACTAACAATTCAGAATTCAAATTCTGAACACAGCACTCAGAATTCTGAAAACAGAACAGGTAATTCAGTACTCAGACTTCAGAACCCAGAACTCAGAATCCTGAAATCAGAAATTACAATTCAGCTCCACAATGAATTCAGAAATCAGAACTCATAACAAAGAAATTAAAATTTGAACTCACACCTCAGAACTCAGAATTCAGAACCCAGAACTCAGAATCCTGAAATCAGAAATTACAATTCAGCTCCACAATGAATTCAGAAATCAGAACTCAAAGCAAAGAAATTAAAATTTAAACTCACACCTCAGAATTCGGAATTCAGAACTCAGAATTCAGAATTCAGAACCCAGAATTCATTACTCAGAACTCAGAATTCAGCACTCAGAATTCATAACTCAGAACTCAGAATTCAGAGATAAAACTCCTAGCTCAGAACTCCAAATTCAAAACTCAGAATTCTGAGTTCAGAAACCAGAATTCAATATTAGAACTCAGAATTCAGGACTCAGAACTCAGATCTCAGAACTAGGAATTCAGAATTCTGAATTCTAAACACAGAACTTGGAATTCAGTACTCAGAACTCATACTCAGAATTCAGAATTCAGAACTCGTAATTCAGAACTCAGAATTCTGAATTCAGATCTTAGAACTCAGACCTCCTCAGAACTCAGATTTCACAACTCAGCACAACACAGAATTCAGGACTCAGAACTCAAAACTCAGAATTCAGACTTAGAACTCACAGCTCAGAATTCAGAACTAGGAAATTTGAATTCAGAATTCAGAACTCAGGAATTAGAATTCAGAAGTCAGAACTCAGAACTCAGAATTCAGAGATAAAACTCACAGCTCAGAACTCCAAATTCAGCACTCAAAATTCTGAGCTCAGAAACCAGAATTCAATAGTAGAACTCAGAATGCAGGGTTCAGAATTCATAACTAGGAGTTCAGAATTCTGAATTCTGAACGTAGAACTTAGAATTTAGAACTCACACCTCAGAACTTAGAATTCAGAACTCAAAACTCATACTCAGAATTCAGAACTCAGAACTCGTAATTCAAAATTCAGAATTCTGAATTCAGATCTTATAACTCAGACCTCCTCAGAACTCAGATTTCACAACTCAGCACAACACAGAATTCAGGACTAAGAACTCAAAACTCAGAATTCAGACTTAGAACTCACAGCTCAGAATTCAGAACTCAGAAATTAGAATTCAGAACTCAGAATTCTGGAATTAGAATTCAGAGTTCAGAACTCAGATTTCAGAGATAAAATTCACAGCTCAGAACTCCAAATTCAGCACTCAGAATTCTGAGCTCAGAAACCAGAATTCAATAGTAGAACTCAGAATGCAGTGTTCAGAATTCATAACTAGGAGCTCAGAATTCTGAACTCTGAACATAGAACTCAGAATTTAGAACTCACATCTCAGAACTTAGAATTCAGAACTCAAAACTCATACTCAGAATTCAGAACTCAGAACTCGTAATTCAAAATTCAGAATTCTGAATTCAGATCTTAGAACTCAGACCTCCTCAGACTCAGATTTCACAACTCAGCACAACACATAATTCATGACTCAGAACTCAAAACTCAGAATTCAGACTTAGAACTCAGAACTAACAATTCAGAATTCAAATTCTGAACACAGCACTCAGAATTCTGAAAACAGAACAGGTAATTCAGTACTCAGACTTCAGAACTCAGAACTCAGAATCCTGAAATCAGAAATTACAATTCAGCTCCACAATGAATTCAGAAATCAGAACTCATAACAAAGAAATTAAAATTTGAACTCACACCTCAGAACTCAGAATTCAGAACCCAGAACTCAGAATCCTGAAATCAGAAATTACAATTCAGCTCCACAATGAATTCAGAAATCAGAACTCAAAGCAAAGAAATTAAAATTTAAACTCACACCTCAGAATTCGGAATTCAGAACTCAGAATTCATTACTCAGAACTCATAATTCAGAACTCAGAATTCTGAATTCAGATCTTAGAACTCAGACCTCCTCAGAACTCAGATTTCACAACTCAGCACAACACAGAATTCAGGACTCAGAACTCAAAACTCAGAATTCAGACTTAGAACTCACAGCTCAGAATTCAGAACTAGGAAATTTGCATTCAGAATTCTGAACTCAGGAATTAGAATTCAGAATTCAGAACTCAGAACTCAGAATTCAGAGATAAAACTCACAGCTCAGAACTCCAAATTCAGCACTCAGAATTCTGAGCTCAGAAACCAGAATTCAATAGTAGAACTCAGAATGCAGTGTTCAGAATTCATAACTAGGAGTTCAGAATTCTGAATTCTGAACATAGAACTCAGAATTTAGAACTCACATCTCAGAACTTAGAATTCAGAACTCAGAACTCGTAATTCATAACTCAGAATTCTGAATTCAGATCTTAGAACTCAGACCTCCTCAGAACTCAGATTTCACAACTCAGCACAACACAGAATTCAGGACTCAGAACTCAAAACTCAGAATTCAGACTTAGAACTCAGAACTAACAATTCAGAATTCAAATTCTGAACACAGTACTCAGAATTCTGAAAACAGGATACGTAATTCAGAACTCAGAATTCAGAACCCAGAACTCAGAATCCTGAAATCATAAGGTACAATTCAGCTCCACACTGAATTCCGAAATCAGAACTAAAAGCAAAGAAATTAAAATTTGAACTCACACCTCAGAATTCGGAATTCAGAACTCAGAATTCAGAATTCAGAACCCAGAATTCATTACTCAGAACTCAGAATTCAGCACTCAGAATTTATAACTCAGAACTCAGAATTCAGAGATAAAACTGACAGCTCAGAACTCCAAATTCAAAACTCAAAATTCTGAGTTCAGAAACCAGAATTCAATATTAGAACTCAGAATGCAGGGTTCAAAACTCAGATCTCAGAACTAGGAATTCAGAATTCTGAATTCTAAACACAGAACTTGGAATTCAGTACTCAGAATCCAGAACTCAGAATTCAGAATTCAGAACTCGTAATTCAGAACTCAGAATTCTGAATTCAGATCTTAGAACTCAGACCTCCTCAGAACTCAGATTTCACAACTCAGCACAACACAGAATTCAGGACTCAGAACTCAAAACTCAGAATTCAGACTTAGAACTCACAGCTCAGAATTCAGAACTCAGACCTCAGAATCCAGAACTCAGAATTCTGAAATCATAAGTTACAATTCAGCTCCACAATGAATTCCGAAATCAGAACTCAAAGCAAAGAAATTAAAATTTAAACTCACACCTCAGAATTCGGAATTCAGAACTCAGAATTCAGAATTCAGAACCCAGAATTCATTACTCAGAACTCAGAATTCAGCACTCAGAATTCATAACTCAGAACTCAGAATTCAGAGATAAAACTCCTAGCTCAGAACTCCAAATTCAAAACTCAGAATTCTGAGTTCAGAAACCAGAATTCAATATTAGAACTCAGAATTCAGGACTCAGAACTCAGATCTCAGAACTAGGAATTCAGAATTCTGAATTCTAAACACAGAACTTGGAATTCAGTACTCAGAACTCATACTCAGAATTCAGAATTCAGAACTCACAATTCAAAACACAGAATTCTGAATTCAGATCTTAGAACTCAGACCTCCTCAGAACTCAGATTTCACAACTCAGCACAACACAGAGTTCAACACTCAGAACTCAAAACTCAGAATTCAGACTTAGAACTCACAGCTCAGAATTCAGAACTAGGAAATTAGAATTCAGAATTCAGAACTCAGGAATTAGAATTCAGAAGTCAGAACTCAGAACTCAGAATTCAGAGATAAAACTCACAGCTCAGAACTCCAAATTCAGCACTCAGAATTCTGAGTTCAGAAACCAGAATTCAATACTAGAACTCAGAATGCAGTGTTCAGAACTCATAACTAGGAGTTCAGAATTCTGAATTCTGAACGTAGAACTTAGAATTTAGAACTCACACCTCAGAACTTAGAATACAGAACTCAGAACTCGTAATTCAGAACTCAGAATTCTGAATTCAGATCTTAGAACTCAGACCTCCTCAGAACTCAGATTTCACAACTCAGCGCAACACAGAATTCAGGACTCAGAACTCAAAACTCAGAATTCAGACTTAGAACTCACAGCTCAGAATTCAGAACTCGGAAATTAGAATTCAGAACTCAGAATTCTGGAATTAGAATTCAGAGTTCAGAACTCAGATTTCAGAGATAAAACTCACAGCTCAGAACTCCAAATTCAGCACTCAGAATTCTGAGCTCAGAAACCAGAATTCAATAGTAGAACTCAGAATGCAGGGTTCAGAATTCATAACTAGGAGTTCAGAATTCTGAATTCTGAACATAGAACTCAGAATTTAGAACTCACATCTCAGAACTTAGAATTCAGAACTCAAAACTCATACTCAGAATTCAGAACTCAGAACTCGTAATTCAAAATTCAGAATTCTGAATTCAGATCTTAGAACTCAGACCTCCTCAGACTCAGATTTCACAACTCAGCACAACACATAATTCATGACTCAGAACTCAAAACTCAGAATTCAGACTTAGAACTCAGAACTAACAATTCAGAATTCAAATTCTGAACACAGCACTCAGAATTCTGAAAACACAACACGTAATTCAGAACTCAGAATTCAGAACCCAGAACTCAGAATCCTGAAATCAAAAATTACAATTCAGCTCCACAATGAATTCCGAAATCAGAACTCAAAGCAAAGAAATTAAAATTTGAACTCACACCTCAGAATTTGGAATTCAGAACTCAGAATTCAGAATTCAGAACCCAGAATTCATTACTCAGAACTCAGAATTCAGCACTCAGAATTTATAACTCAGAACTCAGAATTCAGAGATAAAACTGACAGCTCAGAACTCCAAATTCAAAACTCACAATTCTGAGTTCAGAAACCAGAATTCAATATTAGAACTCAGAATGCAGGGTTCAGAACTCAGATCTCAGAACTAGGAATTCAGAATTCTGAATTCTAAACACAGAACTTGGAATTCAGTACTCAGAATCCAGAACTCAGAATTCAGAATTCAGAACTCGTAATTCAGAACTCAGAATTCTGAATTCAGATCTTAGAACTCAGACCTCCTCAGAACTCAGATTTCACAACTCAGCACAACACAGAATTCAGGACTCAGAACTCAAAACTCAGAATTCAGACTTAGAACTCACAGCTCAGAATTCAGAACTCAGACTTCAGAATCCAGTACTCAGCATTCTGAAATCATAAGTTACAATTCAGCTCCACACTGAATTCCAAAATCAGAACTCAAAGCAAAGAAATTAAAATTTAAACTCACATCTCAGAATTCATAATTCAGAACTCAGAATTCAGAATTGAGAACCCAGAATTCATTACTCAGAACTCAGAATTCAGCACTCAGAATTCATAACTCAGAACTCAGAATTCAGAGATAAAACTCCCAGCTCAGAACTCCAAAATCAAAACTCAGAATTCTGAGTTCAGAAACCAGAATTCAATATTAGAACTCAGAATTCAGGACTCAGAACTCAGATCTCAGAACTAGGAATTCAGAATTCTGAATTCTAAACAGAGAACTTGGAATTCAGTACTCAGAACTCATACTCAGAATTCAGAATTCAGAACTCGTAATTCAGAACTCAGAATTCTGAATTCAGATCTTAGAACTCAGACCTCCTCAGAACTCAGATTTCGCAACTCAGCACAACACAGAGCTCAAAACTCAGAACTCAAAACTCAAAATTCAGACTTAGAACTCACAGCTCAGAATTCAGAACTAGGAAATTTGAATTCAGAATTCAGAACTCAGGAATTAGAATTCAGAATTCAGAACTCAGAAATCAGAATTCAGAGATAAAACTCACAGCTCAGAACTGCAAATTCACCACTCAGAATTCTGAGCTCAGAAACCAGAATTCAATGGTAGAACTCAGAATGCAGTGTTCAGAATTCATAACTAGGAGTTCAGAATTCTGAATTCTGAACATAGAACTCAGAATTTAGAACTCACATCTCAGAACTTAGAATTCAGAACTCAAAACTCATACTCAGAATTCAGAATTCAGAACTCGCAATTCAGAACTCAGAATTCTGAATTCAGATCTTAGAACTCAGACCTCCTCAGAACTCAGATTTCGCAACTCAGCACAACACAGAGCTCAACACTCAGAACTCAAAACTCAGAATTCAGACTTAGAACTCACAGCTCAGAATTCAGAACTCAGAATTTAGAATTCAGAACTCAGAATTCTGGAATTAGAATTCAGAGTTCAGAACTCAGATTTCAGAGATAAAACTCACAGTTCAGAACTCCAAATTCAGCACTCAGAATTCTGAGCTCAGAAACCAGAATTCAATAGTAGAACTCAGAATGCAGTGTTCAGAATTCATAACTAGGAGTTCAGAATTCTGAATTCTGAACATAGAACTCAGAATTTAGAACTCACATCTCAGAACTTAGAATTCAGAACTCAAAACTCATACTCAGAATTCAGAACTCAGAACTCGTAATTCAAAATTCAGAATTCTGAATTCAGATTTTAGAACTCAGACCTCCTCAGACTCAGATTTCACAACTCAGCACAACACATAATTCATGACTCAGAACTCAAAACTCAGAATTCAGACTTAGAACTCAGAACTAACAATTCAGAATTAAAATTCTGAACACAGCACTCAGAATTCTGAAAACAGAACACGTAATTCAGAACTCAGAATTCAGAACCCAGAACTCAGAATCCTGAAATCAAAAATTACAATTCAGCTCCACAATGAATTCCGAAATCAGAACTCAAAGCAAAGAAATTAAAATTTGAACTCACACCTCAGAATTCGGAATTCAGAACTCAGAATTCAGAATTCAGAACCCAGAATTCATTACTCAGAACTCAGAATTCAGCACTCAGAATTTATAACTCAGAACTCAGAATTCAGAGATAAAACTGACAGCTCAGAACTCCAAATTCAAAACTCACAATTTTGAGTTCAGAAACCAGAATTCAATATTAGAACTCAGAATGCAGGGTTCAGAACTCAGATCTCAGAACTAGGAATTCAGAATTCTGAATTCTAAACACAGAACTTGGAATTCAGTACTCAGAATCCAGAACTCAGAATTCAGAATTCAGAACTCGTAATTCAGAACTCAGAATTCTGAATTCAGATCTTAGAACTCAGACCTCCTCAGAACTCAGATTTCACAACTCAGCACAACACAGAATTCAGGACTCAGAACTCAAAACTCAGAATTCAGACTTAGAACTCACAGCTCAGAATTCAGAACTCAGACTTCAGAATCCAGTACTCAGCATTCTGAAATCATAAGTTACAATTCAGCTCCACACTGAATTCTGAAATCAGAACTCAAAGCAAAGAAATTAAAATTTAAACTCACATCTCAGAATTCGGAATTCAGAACTCAGAATTCAGAATTGAGAACCCAGAATTCATTACTCAGAACTCAGAATTCAGCACTCAGAATTCATAATTCAGAACTCAGAATTCAGAGATAAAACTCCCAGCTCAGAACTCCAAAATCAAAACTCAGAATTCTGAGTTCAGAAACCAGAATTCAATATTAGAACTCAGAATTCAGGACTCAGAACTCAGATCTCAGAACTAGGAATTCAGAATTCTGAATTCTAAACAGAGAACTTGGAATTCAGTACTCAGAACTCATACTCAGAATTCAGAATTCAGAACTCGTAATTCAGAACTCAGAATTCTGAATTCAGATCTTAGAACTCAGACCTCCTCAGAACTCAGATTTCGCAACTCAGCACAACACAGAGCTCAACACTCAGAACTCAAAACTCAAAATTCAGACTTAGAACTCACAGCTCAGAATTCAGAACTAGGAAATTTGAATTCAGAATTCAGAACTCAGGAATTAGAATTCAGAATTCAGAACTCAGAAATCAGAATTCAGAGATAAAACTCACAGCTCAGAACTCCAAATTCAGCACTCAGAATTCTGAGCTCAGAAACCAGAATTCAATGGTAGAACTCAGAATGCAGTGTTCAGAATTCATAACTAGGAGTTCAGAATTCTGAATTCTGAACATAGAACTCAGAATTTAGAACTCACATCTCAGAACTTAGAATTAGGAACTCAAAACTCATACTTAGAATTCAGAACTCAGAACTCGTAATTCAAAATTCAGAATTCTGAATTCAGATTTTAGAACTCAGACCTCCTCAGACTCAGATTTCACAATTCAGCACAACACATAATTCATGACTCAGAACTCAAAACTCAGAATTCAGACTTAGAACTCAGAACTAACAATTCAGAATTCAAATTCTGAACACAGCACTCAGAATTCTGAAAACAGAACACGTAATTCAGAACTCAGAATTCAGAACCCAGAACTCAGAATCCTGAAATCAGAAATTACAATTCAGCTCCACAATGAATTCAGAAATCAGAACTCATAACAAAGAACTTAAAATTTGAACTCACACCTCAGAATTCAGAATTCAGAACTCAGAATTCAGAATTCAGAACCCAGAATTCAACTCAGAAATCAGAATTCAACACTCAGAATTTATAACTCAGAACTCAGAATTCAGAGATAAAACTCCTAGCTCAGAACTCCAAATTCAAAACTCACAATTCTGAGTTCAGAAACCAGAATTCAATATTAGAACTCAGAATGCAGGGTTCAGAACTCAGATCTCAGAACTAGGAATTCAGAATTCTGAATTCTAAACACAGAACTTGGAATTCAGTACTCAGAATCCAGAACTCAGAATTCAGAATTCAGAACTCGTAATTCAGAACTCAGAATTCTGAATTCAGATCTTAGAACTCAGACCTCCTCAGAACTCAGATTTCACAACTCAGCACAACACAGAATTCAGGACTCAGAACTCAAAACTCAGAATTCAGACTTAGAACTCACAGCTCAGAATTCAGAACTCAGACTTCAGAATCCAGAACTCAGAATTCTGAAATCATAAGTTACAATTCAGCTCCACACTGAATTCCAAAATCAGAACTCAAAGCAAAGAAATTAAAATTTAAACTCACATCTCAGAATTCGGAATTCAGAACTCAGAATTCAGAATTGAGAACCCAGAATTCATTACTCAGAACTCAGAATTCAGCACTCAGAATTCATAACTCAGAACTCAGAATTCAGAGATAAAACTCCCAGCTCAGAACTCCAAAATCAAAACTCAGAATTCTGAGTTCAGAAACCAGAATTCAATATTAGAACTCAGAATTCAGGACTCAGAACTCAGATCTCAGAACTAGGAATTCAGAATTCTGAATTCTAAACAGAGAACTTGGAATTCAGTACTCAGAACTCATACTCAGAATTCAGAATTCAGAACTCGTAATTCAGAACTCAGAATTCTGAATTCAGATCTTAGAACTCAGACCTCCTCAGAACTCAGATTTCACAACTCAGCACAACACAGAGTTCAACACTCAGAACTCAAAACTCAGAATTCAGACTTAGAACTCACACCTCAGAATTCAGAACTAGGAAATTTGAATTCAGAATTCAGAACTCAGGAATTAGAATTCAGAATTCAGAACTCAGAAATCAGAATTCAGAGATAAAACTCACAGCTCAGAACTGCAAATTCACCACTCAGAATTCTGAGCTCAGAAACCAGAATTCAATGGTAGAACTCAGAATGCAGTGTTCAGAATTCATAACTAGGAGTTCAGAATTCTGAATTCTGAACATAGAACTCAGAATTTAGAACTCACATCTCAGAACTTAGAATTAGGAACTCAAAACTCATACTTAGAATTCAGAACTCAGAACTCGTAATTCAAAATTCAGAATTCTGAATTCAGATTTTAGAACTCAGACCTCCTCAGACTCAGATTTCACAATTCAGCACAACACATAATTCATGACTCAGAACTCAAAACTCAGAATTCAGACTTAGAACTCAGAACTAACAATTCAGAATTCAAATTCTGAACACAGCACTCAGAATTCTGAAAACAGAACACGTAATTCAGAACTCAGAATTCAGAACCCAGAACTCAGAATCCTGAAATCAGAAATTACAATTCAGCTCCACAATGAATTCAGAAATCAGAACTCAAAGCAAAGAAATTAAAATTTGAACTCACACCTCAGAATTCGGAATTCAGAACTCAGAATTCAGAATTCAGAACCCAGAATTCATTACTCAGAACTCAGAATTCAGCACTCAGAATTTATAACTCAGAACTCAGAATTCAGAGATAAAACTGACAGCTCAGAACTCCAAATTCAAAACTCACAATTCTGAGTTCAGAAACCAGAATTCAATATTAGAACACAGAATGCAGGGTTCAGAACTCAGATCTCAGAACTAGGAATTCAGAATTCTGAATTCTAAACACAGAACTTGGAATTCAGTACTCAGAATCCAGAACTCAGAATTCAGAATTCAGAACTCGTAATTCAGAACTCAGAATTCTGAATTCAGATCTTAGAACTCAGACCTCCTCAGAACTCAGATTTCACAACTCAGCACAACACAGAGTTCAACACTCAGAACTCAAAACTCAGAATTCAGACTTAGAACTCACACCTCAGAATTCAGAACTAGGAAATTAGAATTCAGAATTCAGAACTCAGGAATTAGAATTCAGAATTCAGAACTCAGAACTCAGAATTCAGAGATAAAACTCCCAGCTCAGAACTCCAAAATCAAAACTCAGAATTCTGAGCTCAGAAACCACAATTCAATAGTAGAACTCAGAATGCAGTGTTCAGAACTCATAATTAGGAGTTCAGAATTCTGAATTCTGAACGTAGAACTTAGAATTTAGAACTCACACCTCAGAACTTAGAATTCAGAACTCAAAACTCATACTCAGAATTCAGAACTCAGAACTCGTAATTCAGAACTCAGAATTCTGAATTCAGATCTTAGAACTCAGACCTCCTCAGAACTCAGATTTCACAACTCAGCACAACACAGAGTTCAACACTCAGAACTCAAAACTCAGAATTCAGACTTAGAACTCAGAACTAACAATTCAGAATTCAAATTCTGAACACAGCACTCAGAATTCTGAAAACAGAACACGTAATTCAGAACTCAGAATTCAGAACCCAGAACTCAGAATCCTGAAATCAGAAATTACAATTCAGCTCCACAATGAATTCAGAAATCAGAACTCAAAGCAAAGAAATTAAAATTTAAACTCACACCTCAGAATTCGGAATTCAGAACTCAGAATTCATTACTCAGAACTCAGAATTCAGCACTCAGAATTTATAACTCAGAACTCAGAATTCAGAGATAAAACTGACAGCTCAGAACTCCAAATTCAAAACTCACAATTCTGAGTTCAGAAACCAGAATTCAATATTAGAACTCAGAATGCAGGGTTCAGAACTCAGATCTCAGAACTAGGAATTCAGAATTCTGAATTCTAAACACAGAACTTGGAATTCAGTACTCAGAATCCAGAACTCAGAATTCAGAATTCAGAACTCGTAATTCAGAACTCAGAATTCTGAATTCAGATCTTAGAACTCAGACCTCCTCAGAACTCAGATTTCACAACTCAGCACAACACAGAATTCAGGACTCAGAACTCAAAACTCAGAATTCAGACTTAGAACTCACAGCTCAGAATTCAGAACTCAGACCTCAGAATCCAGAACTCAGAATTCTGAAATCATAAGTTACAATTCAGCTCCACACTGAATTCCAAAATCAGAACTCAAAGCAAAGAAATTAAAATTTAAACTCACATCTCAGAATTCGGAATTCAGAACTCAGAATTCAGAATTCAGAACCCAGAATTCATTACTCAGAACTCAGAATTCAGCACTCAGAATTCATAACTCAGAACTCAGAATTCAGAGATAAAACTCCCAGCTCAGAACTCCAAAATCAAAACTCAGAATTCTGAGTTCAGAAACCAGAATTCAATATTAGAACTCAGAATTCAGGACTCAGAACTCAGATCTCAGAACTAGGAATTCAGAATTCTGAATTCTAAACACAGAACTTGGAATTCACTACTCAGAACTCATACTCAGAATTCAGAATTCAGAACTCACAATTCAAAACACAGAATTCTGAATTCAGATCTTAGAACTCAGACCTCCTCAGAACTCAGATTTCGCATCTCAGCACAACACAGAGTTCAACACTCAGAACTCAAAACTCAGAATTCAGACTTAGAACTCACAGCTCAGAATTCAGAACTAGGAAATTAGAATTCAGAATTCAGAACTCAGGAATTAGAATTCAGAATTCAGAACTCAGAACTCAGAATTCAGAGATAAAACTCACAGCTCAGAACTGCAAATTCAGCACTCAGAATTCTGAGCTCAGAAACCAGAATTCAATAGTAGAACTCAGAATGCAGTGTTCAGAATTCATAACTAGGAGTTCAGAATTCTGAATTCTGAACATAGAACTCAGAATTTAGAACTCACATCTCAGAACTTAGAATTCAGAACTCAAAACTCATACTCAGAATTCAGAACTCAGAACTCGTAATTCAAAATTCAGAATTCTGAATTCAGATATTAGAACTCAGACCTCCTCAGACTCAGATTTCACAACTCAGCACAACACATAATTCATGACTCAGAACTCAAAACTCAGAATTCAGACTTAGAACTCAGAACTAACAATTCAGAATTCAAATTCTGAACACAGCACTCATAATTCTGAAAACAGAACAGTTATTTCAGAACTCAGACTTCAGAACCCAGAACTCAGAATCCTGAAATCAGAAATTACAATTCAGCTCCACAATGAATTCAGAAATCAGAACTCATAACAAAGAAATTAAAATTTGAACTCACACCTCAGAATCCAGAACTCAGAATTCAGAATTCAGAACTCGTAATTCAGAACTCAGAATTCTGAATTCAGATCTTAGAACTCAGACCTCCTCAGAACTCAGATTTCACAACTCAGCACAACACAGAGTTCAACACTCAGAACTCAAAACTCAGAATTCAGACTTAGAACTCACACCTCAGAATTCAGAACTAGGAAATTAGAATTCAGAATTCAGAACTCAGGAATTAGAATTCAGAATTCAGAACTCAGAACTCAGAATTCAGAGATAAAACTCACAGCTCAGAACTCCAAAATCAAAACTCAGAATTCTGAGCTCAGAAACCACAATTCAATAGTAGAACTCAGAATGCAGTGTTCAGAACTCATAATTAGGAGTTCAGAATTCTGAATTCTGAACGTAGAACTTAGAATTTAGAACTCAGATCTCAGAACTTAGAATTCAGAACTCAAAACTCATACTCAGAATTCAGAACTCAGAACTCGTAATTCAGAACTCAGAATTCTGAATTCAGATCTTAGAACTCAGACCTCCTCAGACTCAGATTTCACAACTCAGCACAACACATAATTCATGACTCAGAACTCAAAACTCAGAATTCAGACTTAGAACTCAGAACTAACAATTCAGAATTCAAATTCTGAACACAGCACTCAGAATTCTGAAAACAGGATACGTAATTCAGAACTCAGAATTCAGAACCCAGAACTCAGAATCCTGAAATCAAAAATTACAATTCAGCTCCACAATGAATTCAGAAATCAGAACTCAAAGCAAAGAAATTAAAATTTAAACTCACACCTCAGAATTCGGAATTCAGAACTCAGAATTCAGAATTCAGAACCCAGAATTCATTACTCAGAACTCAGATTTCAGCACTCAGAATTTATAACTCAGAACTCAGAATTCAGAGATAAAACTGACAGCTCAGAACTCCAAATTCAAAACTCACAATTCTGAGTTCAGAAACCAGAATTCAATATTAGAACTCAGAATGCAGGGTTCAGAACTCAGATCTCAGAACTAGGAATTCAGAATTCTGAATTCTAAACACAGAACTTGGAATTCAGTACTCAGAATCCAGAACTCAGAATTCAGAATTCAGAACTCGTAATTCAGAACTCAGAATTCTGAATTCAGATCTTAGAACTCAGACCTCCTCAGAACTCAGATTTCACAACTCAGCACAACACAGAATTCAGGACTCAGAACTCAAAACTCAGAATTCAGACTTAGAACTCACAGCTCAGAATTCAGAACTCAGACCTCAGAATCCAGAACTCAGAATTCTGAAATCATAAGTTACAATTCAGCTCCACACTGAATTCCAAAATCAGAACTCAAAGCAAAGAAATTAAAATTTAAACTCACATCTCAGAATTCGGAATTCAGAACTCAGAATTCAGAATTGAGAACCCAGAATTCATTACTCAGAACTCAGAATTCAGCACTCAGAATTCATAACTGAGAACTCAGAATTCAGAGATAAAACTCCCAGCTCAGAACTCCAAAATCAAAACTCAGAATTCTGAGTTCAGAAACCAGAATTCAATATTAGAACTCAGAATTCAGGACTCAGAACTCAGATCTCAGAACTAGGAATTCAGAATTCTGAATTCTAAACACAGAACTTGGAATTCACTACTCAGAACTCATACTCAGAATTCAGAATTCAGAACTCACAATTCAAAACACAGAATTCTGAATTCAGATCTTAGAACTCAGACCTCCTCAGAACTCAGATTTCGCAACTCAGCACAACACAGAGTTCAACACTCAGAACTCAAAACTCAGAATTCAGACTTA
The DNA here is from genome assembly GCF_030435755.1 of Ochotona princeps. Lineage (NCBI taxonomy): Eukaryota > Metazoa > Chordata > Mammalia > Lagomorpha > Ochotonidae > Ochotona > Ochotona princeps. The sequence continues at coordinate 3,151,418 of NC_080838.1, forward strand.
GAACTCACACCTCAGAATTCAGAACTAGGAAATTAGAATTCAGAATTCAGAACTCAGGAATTAGAATTCAGAATTCAGAACTCAGAACTCAGAATTCAGAGATAAAACTCACAGCTCAGAACTCCAAAATCAAAACTCAGAATTCTGAGCTCAGAAACCAGAATTCAATAGTAGAACTCAGAATGCAGTGTTCAGAACTCATAATTAGGAGTTCAGAATTCTGAATTCTGAACGTAGAACTTAGAATTTAGAACTCAGATCTCAGAACTTAGAATTCAGAACTCAAAACTCATACTCAGAATTCAGAACTCAGAACTCGTAATTCAGAACTCAGAATTCTGAATTCAGATCTTAGAACTCAGACCTCCTCAGACTCAGATTTCACAACTCAGCACAACACATAATTCATGACTCAGAACTCAAAACTCAGAATTCAGACTTAGAACTCAGAACTAACAATTCAGAATTCAAATTCTGAACACAGCACTCAGAATTCTGAAAACACAACACGTAATTCAGAACTCAGAATTCAGAACCCAGAACTCAGAATCCTGAAATCAAAAATTACAATTCAGCTCCACAATGAATTCAGAAATCAGAACTCAAAGCAAAGAAATTAAAATTTAAACTCACACCTCAGAATTCGGAATTCAGAACTCAGAATTCAGAATTCAGAACCCAGAATTCATTACTCAGAACTCAGAATTCAGCACTCAGAATTTATAACTCAGAACTCAGAATTCAGAGATAAAACTGACAGCTCAGAACTCCAAATTCAAAACTCACAATTCTGAGTTCAGAAACCAGAATTCAATATTAGAACTCAGAATGCAGGGTTCAGAACTCAGATCTCAGAACTAGGAATTCAGAATTCTGAATTCTAAACACAGAACTTGGAATTCAGTACTCAGAATCCAGAACTCAGAATTCAGAATTCAGAACTCGTAATTCAGAACTCAGAATTCTGAATTCAGATCTTAGAACTCAGACCTCCTCAGAACTCAGATTTCACAACTCAGCACAACACAGAATTCAGGACTCAGAACTCAAAACTCAGAATTCAGACTTAGAACTCACAGCTCAGAATTCAGAACTCAGACCTCAGAATCCAGAACTCAGAATTCTGAAATCATAAGTTACAATTCAGCTCCACACTGAATTCCAAAATCAGAACTCAAAGCAAAGAAATTAAAATTTAAACTCACATCTCAGAATTCGGAATTCAGAACTCAGAATTCAGAATTGAGAACCCAGAATTCATTACTCAGAACTCAGAATTCAGCACTCAGAATTCATAACTGAGAACTCAGAATTCAGAGATAAAACTCCCAGCTCAGAACTCCAAAATCAAAACTCAGAATTCTGAGTTCAGAAACCAGAATTCAATATTAGAACTCAGAATTCAGGACTCAGAACTCAGATCTCAGAACTAGGAATTCAGAATTCTGAATTCTAAACAGAGAACTTGGAATTCACTACTCAGAACTCATACTCAGAATTCAGAATTCAGAACTCACAATTCAAAACACAGAATTCTGAATTCAGATCTTAGAACTCAGACCTCCTCAGAACTCAGATTTCACAACTCAGCACAACACAGAGTTCAACACTCAGAACTCAAAACTCAGAATTCAGACTTAGAACTCACAGCTCAGAATTCAGAACTAGGAAATTAGAATTCAGAATTCAGAACTCAGGAATTAGAATTCAGAATTCAGAACTCAGAACTCAGAATTCAGAGATAAAACTCACAGCTCAGAACTGCAAATTCAGCACTCAGAATTCTGAGCTCAGAAACCAGAATTCAATAGTAGAACTCAGAATGCAGTGTTCAGAATTCATAACTAGGAGTTCAGAATTCTGAATTCTGAACATAGAACTCAGAATTTAGAACTCACATCTCAGAACTTAGAATTCAGAACTCAAAACTCATACTCAGAATTCAGAACTCAGAACTCGTAATTCAAAATTCAGAATTCTGAATTCAGATCTTAGAACTCAGACCTCCTCAGACTCAGATTTCACAACTCAGCACAACACATAATTCATGACTCAGAACTCAAAACTCAGAATTCAGACTTAGAACTCAGAACTAACAATTCAGAATTCAAATTCTGAACACAGCACTCAGAATTCTGAAAACAGAACACGTAATTCAGAACTCAGAATTCAGAACCCAGAACTCAGAATCCTGAAATCAAAAATTACAATTCAGCTCCACAATGAATTCAGAAATCAGAACTCAAAGCAAAGAAATTAAAATTTAAACTCACACCTCAGAATTCGGAATTCAGAACTCAGAATTCAGAATTCAGAACCCAGAATTCATTACTCAGAACTCAGAGTTCAGCACTCAGAATTTATAACTCAGAACTCAGAATTCAGAGATAAAACTGACAGCTCAGAACTCCAAATTCAAAACTCACAATTCTGAGTTCAGAAACCAGAATTCAATATTAGAACTCAGAATGCAGGGTTCAGAACTCAGATCTCAGAACTAGGAATTCAGAATTCTGAATTCTAAACACAGAACTTGGAATTCAGTACTCAGAATCCAGAACTCAGAATTCAGAATTCAGAACTCGTAATTCAGAACTCAGAATTCTGAATTCAGATCTTAGAACTCAGACCTCCTCAGAACTCAGATTTCACAACTCAGCACAACACAGAATTCAGGACTCAGAACTCAAAACTCAGAATTCAGACTTAGAACTCACAGCTCAGAATTCAGAACTCAGACTTCAGAATCCAGAACTCAGAATTCTGAAATCATAAGTTACAATTCAGCTCCACACTGAATTCCAAAATCAGAACTCAAAGGAAAGAAATTAAAATTTAAACTCACATCTCAGAATTCGGAATTCAGAACTCAGAATTCAGAATTGAGAACCCAGAATTCATTACTCAGAACTCAGAATTCAGCACTCAGAATTCATAACTGAGAACTCAGAATTCAGAGATAAAACTCCCAGCTCAGAACTCCAAAATCAAAACTCAGAATTCTGAGTTCAGAAACCAGAATTCAATATTAGAACTCAGAATTCAGGACTCAGAACTCAGATCTCAGAACTAGGAATTCAGAATTCTGAATTCTAAACAGAGAACTTGGAATTCACTACTCAGAACTCATACTCAGAATTCAGAATTCAGAACTCACAATTCAAAACACAGAATTCTGAATTCAGATCTTAGAACTCAGACCTCCTCAGAACTCAGATTTCGCAACTCAGCACAACACAGAGTTCAACACTCAGAACTCAAAACTCAGAATTCAGACTTAGAACTCACAGCTCAGAATTCAGAACTAGGAAATTAGAATTCAGAATTCAGAACTCAGGAATTAGAATTCAGAATTCAGAACTCAGAACTCAGAATTCAGAGATAAAACTCACAGCTCAGAACTGCAAATTCAGCACTCAGAATTCTGAACTCAGAAACCAGAATTCAATAGTAGAACTCAGAATGCAGTGTTCAGAATTCATAACTAGGAGTTCAGAATTCTGAATTCTGAACATAGAACTCAGAATTTAGAACTCACATCTCAGAACTTAGAATTCAGAACTCAAAACTCATACTCAGAATTCAGAACTCAGAACTCGTAATTCAAAATTCAGAATTCTGAATTCAGATCTTAGAACTCAGACCTCCTCAGACTCAGATTTCACAACTCAGCACAACACATAATTCATGACTCAGAACTCAAAACTCAGAATTCAGACTTAGAACTCAGAACTAACAATTCAGAATTCAAATTCTGAACACAGCACTCAGAATTCTGAAAACAAGAACAGTTATTTCAGAACTCAGACTTCAGAACCCAGAATCAAAATCCTGAAATCAGAAATTACAATTCAGCTCCACAATGAATTCAGAAATCAGAACTCATAACAAAGAAATTAAAATTTGAACTCACACCTCAGAATCCAGAACTCAGAATTCAGAATTCAGAACTCGTAATTCAGAACTCAGAATTCTGAATTCAGATCTTAGAACTCAGACCTCCTCAGAACTCAGATTTCACAACTCAGCACAACACAGAGTTCAACACTCAGAACTCAAAACTCAGAATTCAGACTTAGAACTCACACCTCAGAATTCAGAACTAGGAAATTAGAATTCAGAATTCAGAACTCAGGAATTAGAATTCAGAATTCAGAACTCAGAACTCAGAATTCAGAGATAAAACTCACAGCTCAGAACTCCAAAATCAAAACTCAGAATTCTGAGTTCAGAAACCAGAATTCAATAGTAGAACTCAGAATGCAGTGTTCAGAACTCATAATTAGGAGTTCAGAATTCTGAATTCTGAACGTAGAACTTAGAATTTAGAACTCACACCTCAGAACTTAGAATTCAGAACTCAAAACTCATACTCAGAATTCAGAACTCAGAACTCGTAATTCAGAACTCAGAATTCTGAATTCAGATCTTAGAACTCAGACCTCCTCAGAACTCAGATTTCACAACTCAGCACAACACAGAATTCAGGACTCAGAACTCAAAACTCAGAATTCAGACTTAGAACTCACAGCTCAGAATTCAGAACTCAGAATTTAGAATTCAGAACTCAGAATTCTGGAATTAGAATTCAGAGTTCAGACCTCAGATTTCAGAGATAAAACTCACAGTTCAGAACTCCAAATTCAGCACTCAGAATTCTGAGCTCAGAAACCAGAATTCAATAGTAGAACTCAGAATGCAGTGTTCAGAATTCATAACTAGGAGTTCAGAATTCTGAATTCTGAACATAGAACTCAGAATTTAGAACTCACATCTCAGAACTTAGAATTCAGAACTCAAAACTCATACTCAGAATTCAGAACTCAGAACTCGTAATTCAAAATTCAGAATTCTGAATTCAGATATTAGAACTCAGACCTCCTCAGACTCAGATTTCACAACTCAGCACAACACAGAGTTCAACACTCAGAACTCAAAACTCAGAATTCAGACTTAGAACTCAGAACTAACAATTCAGAATTCAAATTCTGAACACAGCACTCAGAATTCTGAAAACAGAACACGTAATTCAGAACTCAGAATTCAGAACCCAGAACTCAGAATCCTGAAATCAGAAATTACAATTCAGCTCCACAATGAATTCCGAAATCAGAACTCAAAGCAAAGAAATTAAAATTTAAACTCACACCTCAGAATTCGGAATTCAGAACTCAGAATTCAGAATTCAGAATCCAGAATTCATTGCTCAGAACTCAGAATTCAGCACTCAGAATTTATAACTCAGAACTCAGAATTCAGAGATAAAACTGACAGCTCAGAACTCCAAATTCAAAACTCACAATTCTGAGTTCAGAAACCAGAATTCAATATTAGAACTCAGAATGCAGGGTTCAGAACTCAGATCTCAGAACTAGGAATTCAGAATTCTGAATTCTAAACACAGAACTTGGAATTCAGTACTCAGAATCCAGAACTCAGAATTCAGAATTCAGAACTCGTAATTCAGAACTCAGAATTCTGAATTCAGATCTTAGAACTCAGACCTCCTCAGAACTCAGATTTCACAACTCAGCACAACACAGAATTCAGGACTCAGAACTCAAAACTCAGAATTCAGACTTAGAACTCACAGCTCAGAATTCAGAACTCAGACTTCAGAATCCAGAACTCAGAATTCTGAAATCATAAGTTACAATTCAGCTCCACACTGAATTCCAAAATCAGAACTCAAAGCAAAGAAATTAAAATTTAAACTCACATCTCAGAATTCGGAATTCAGAACTCAGAATTCAGAGAATTGAGAACCCAGAATTCATTACTCAGAACTCAGAATTCAGCATTCAGAATTCATAACTCAGAACTCAGAATTCAGAGATAAAACTCGCAGCTCAGAACTCCAAAATCAAAACTCAGAATTCTGAGTTCAGAAACCAGAATTCAATATTAGAACTCAGAATTCAGGACTCAGAACTCAGATCTCAGAACTAGGAATTCAGAATTCTGAATTCTAAACACAGAACTTGGAATTCAGTACTCAGAACTCATACTCAGAATTCAGAATTCAGAACTCGTAATTCAGAACTCAGAATTCTGAATTCAGATCTTAGAACTCAGACCTCCTCAGAACTCAGATTTCGCAACTCAGCACAACACAGAGTTCAACACTCAGAACTCAAAACTCAGAATTCAGACTTAGAACTCACAGCTCAGAATTCAGAACTAGGAAATTAGAATTCAGGATTCAGAACTCAGGAATTAGAATTCAGAATTCAGAACTCAGAACTCAGAATTCAGAGATAAAACTCACAGCTCAGAACTCCAAATTCAGCACTCAGAATTCTGAGCTCAGAAACCAGAATTCAATAGTAGAACTCAGAATGCAGTGTTCAGAATTCATAACTAGGAGTTCAGAATTCTGAATTCTGAACATAGAACTCAGAATTTAGAACTCACATCTCAGAACTTAGAATTCAGAACTCAAAACTCATACTCAGAATTCAGAACTGAGAACTCGTAATTCAAAATTCAGAATTCTGAATTCAGATCTTAGAACTCAGACCTCCTCAGACTCATATTTCAAAACTCAGCACAACACAAAATTCATGACTCAGAACTCAAAACTCAGAATTCAGACTTAGAACTCAGAACTAACAATTCAGAATTCAAATTCTGAACACAGCACTCAGAATTCTGAAAACAGAACAGGTATTTCAGAACTCAGAATTCAGAACCCAGAACTCAGAATCCTGAAATCAGAAATTACAATTCAGCTCCACAATGAATTCAGAAATCAGAACTCATAACAAAGAAATTAAAATTTGAACTCACACCTCAGAATTCAGAATTCAGAACTCAGAATTCAGAATTCAGAACGCAGAATTCAACTCAGAAATCAGAATTCAGCACTCAGAATTTATAACTCAGAACTCAGAATTCAGAGTTAAAACTCCCAGCTCAGAACTCCAAAATCAAAACTCAGAATTCTGAGTTCAGAAACCAGAATTCAATATTAGAACTCAGAATTCAGGACTCAGAACTCAGATCTCAGAGCTAGGAATTCAGAATTCTGAATTCTAAACACAGAACTTGGAATTCACTACTCAGAACTCATACTCAGAATTCAGAATTCAGAACTCACAATTCAAAACACAGAATTCTGAATTCAGATCTTAGAACTCAGACCTCCTCAGAACTCAGATTTCGCAACTCAGCACAACACAGAGTTCAACACTCAGAACTCAAAACTCAGAATTCAGACTTAGAACTCACACCTCAGAATTCAGAACTAGGAAATTAGAATTCAGAATTCAGAACTCAGGAATTAGAATTCAGAATTCAGAACTCAGAACTCAGAATTCAGAGATAAAACTCACAGCTCAGAACTCCAAAATCAAAACTCAGAATTCTGAGCTCAGAAACCAGAATTCAATAGTAGAACTCAGAATGCAGTGTTCAGAACTCATAATTAGGAGTTCAGAATTCTGAATTCTGAACGTAGAACTTAGGATTTAGAACTCAGATCTCAGAACTTAGAATTCAGAACTCAAAACTCATACTCAGAATTCAGAACTCAGAACTCGTAATTCAGAACTCAGAATTCTGAATTCAGATCTTAGAACTCAGACCTCCTCAGACTCAGATTTCACAACTCAGCACAACACATAATTCATGACTCAGAACTCAAAACTCAGAATTCAGACTTAGAACTCAGAACTAACAATTCAGAATTCAAATTCTGAACACAGCACTCAGAATTCTGAAAACAGAACACGTAATTCAGAACTCAGAATTCAGAACCCAGAACTCAGAATCCTGAAATCAAAAATTACAATTCAGCTCCACAATGAATTCAGAAATCAGAACTCAAAGCAAAGAAATTAAAATTTAAACTCACACCTCAGAATTCGGAATTCAGAACTCAGAATTCAGAATTCAGAACCCAGAATTCATTACTCAGAACTCAGAATTCAGCACTCAGAATTTATAACTCAGAACTCAGAATTCAGAGATAAAACTGACAGCTCAGAACTCCAAATTCAAAACTCACAATTCTGAGTTCAGAAACCAGAATTCAATATTAGAACTCAGAATGCAGGGTTCAGAACTCAGATCTCAGAACTAGGAATTCAGAATTCTGAATTCTAACACAGAACTTGGAATTCAGTACTCAGAATCCAGAACTCAGAATTCAGAATTCAGAACTCGTAATTCAGAACTCAGAATTCTGAATTCAGATCTTAGAACTCAGACCTCCTCAGAACTCAGATTTCACAACTCAGCACAACACAGAATTCAGGACTCAGAACTCAAAACTCAGAATTCAGACTTAGAACTCACAGCTCAGAATTCAGAACTCAGACCTCAGAATCCAGAACTCAGAATTCTGAAATCATAAGTTACAATTCAGCTCCACACTGAATTCCAAAATCAGAACTCAAAGGAAAGAAATTAAAATTTAAACTCACATCTCAGAATTCGGAATTCAGAACTCAGAATTCAGAATTGAGAAACCCAGAATTCATTACTCAGAACTCAGAATTCAGCACTCAGAATTCATAACTGAGAACTCAGAATTCAGAGATAAAACTCCCAGCTCAGAACTCCAAATCAAAACTCAGAATTCTGAGTTCAGAAACCAGAATTCAATATTAGAACTCAGAATTCAGGACTCAGAACTCAGATCTCAGAACTAGGAATTCAGAATTCTGAATTCTAAACACAGAACTTGGAATTCACTACTCAGAACTCATACTCAGAATTCAGAATTCAGAACTCACAATTCAAAACACAGAATTCTGATTCAGATCTTAGAACTCAGACCTCCCTCAGAACTCAGATTTCACAACTCAGCACAACACAGAGTTCAACACTCAGAACTCAAAACTCAGAATTCAGACTTAGAACTCACAGCTCAGAATTCAGAACTAGGAAATTAGAATTCAGAATTCAGAACTCAGGAATTAGAATTCAGAATTCAGAACTCAGAACTCAGAATTCAGAGATAAAACTCACAGCTCAGAACTGCAAATTCAGCACTCAGAATTCTGAGCTCAGAAACCAGAATTCAATAGTAGAACTCAGAATGCAGTGTTCAGAATTCATAACTAGGAGTTCAGAATTCTGAATTCTGAACATAGAACTCAGAATTTAGAACTCACATCTCAGAACTTAGAATTCAGAACTCAAAACTCATACTCAGAATTCAGAACTCAGAACTCGTAATTCAAAATTCAGAATTCTGAATTCAGATCTTAGAACTCAGACCTCCTCAGACTCAGATTTCACAACTCAGCACAACACATAATTCATGACTCAGAACTCAAAACTCAGAATTCAGACTTAGAACTCAGAACTAACAATTCAGAATTCAAATTCTGAACACAGCACTCAGAATTCTGAAAACAGAACACGTAATTCAGAACTCAGAATGCAGAACCCAGAACTCAGAATCCTGAAATCAAAAATTACAATTCAGCTCCACAATGAATTCAGAAATCAGAACTCAAAGCAAAGAAATTAAAATTTAAACTCACACCTCAGAATTCGGAATTCAGAACTCAGAATTCGGAATTCAGAACCCAGAATTCATTACTCAGAACTCAGAGTTCAGCACTCAGAATTTATAACTCAGAACTCAGAATTCAGAGATAAAACTGACAGCTCAGAACTCCAAATTCAAAACTCACAATTCTGAGTTCAGAAACCAGAATTCAATATTAGAACTCAGAATGCAGGGTTCAGAACTCAGATCTCAGAACTAGGAATTCAGAATTCTGAATTCTAAACACAGAACTTGGAATTCAGTACTCAGAATCCAGAACTCAGAATTCAGAATTCAGAACTCGTAATTCAGAACTCAGAATTCTGAATTCAGATCTTAGAACTCAGACCTCCTCAGAACTCAGATTTCACAACTCAGCACAACACAGAATTCAGGACTCAGAACTCAAAACTCAGAATTCAGACTTAGAACTCACAGCTCAGAATTCAGAACTCAGACTTCAGAATCCAGAACTCAGAATTCTGAAATCATAAGTTACAATTCAGCTCCACACTGAATTCCAAAATCAGAACTCAAAGGAAAGAAATTAAAATTTAAACTCACATCTCAGAATTCGGAATTCAGAACTCAGAATTCAGAATTGAGAACCCAGAATTCATTACTCAGAACTCAGAATTCAGCACTCAGAATTCATAACTGAGAACTCAGAATTCAGAGATAAAACTCCCAGCTCAGAACTCCAAAATCAAAACTCAGAATTCTGAGTTCAGAAACCAGAATTCAATATTAGAACTCAGAATTCAGGACTCAGAACTCAGATCTCAGAACTAGGAATTCAGAATTCTGAATTCTAAACAGAGAACTTGGAATTCAGTACTCAGAACTCATACTCAGAATTCAGAATTCAGAACTCACAATTCAAAACACAGAATTCTGAATTCAGATCTTAGAACTCAGACCTCCTCAGAACTCAGATTTCGCAACTCAGCACAACACAGAGTTCAACACTCAGAACTCAAAACTCAGAATTCAGACTTAGAACTCACAGCTCAGAATTCAGAACTAGGAAATTAGAATTCAGAATTCAGAACTCAGGAATTAGAATTCAGAATTCAGAACTCAGAACTCAGAATTCAGAGATAAAACTCACAGCTCAGAACTCCAAATTCAGCACTCAGAATTCTGAGCTCAGAAACCAGAATTCAATAGTAGAACTCAGAATGCAGTGTTCAGAATTCATAACTAGGAGTTCAGAATTCTGAATTCTGAACATAGAACTCAGAATTTAGAACTCACATCTCAGAACTTAGAATTCAGAACTCAAAACTCATACTCAGAATTCAGAACTCAGAACTCGTAATTCAAAATTCAGAATTCTGAATTCAGATCTTAGAACTCAGACCTCCTCAGACTCAGATTTCACAACTCAGCACAACACATAATTCATGACTCAGAACTCAAAACTCAGAATTCAGACTTAGAACTCAGAACTAACAATTCAGAATTCAAATTCTGAACACAGCACTCAGAATTCTGAAAACAGAACAGTTATTTCAGAACTCAGACTTCAGAACCCAGAACTCAGAATCCTGAAATCAGAAATTACAATTCAGCTCCACAATGAATTCAGAAATCAGAACTCATAACAAAGAAATTAAAATTTGAACTCACACCTCAGAATCCAGAACTCAGAATTCAGAATTCAGAACTCGTAATTCAGAACTCAGAATTCTGAATTCAGATCTTAGAACTCAGACCTCCTCAGAACTCAGATTTCACAACTCAGCACAACACAGAGTTCAACACTCAGAACTCAAAACTCAGAATTCAGACTTAGAACTCACACCTCAGAATTCAGAACTAGGAAATTAGAATTCAGAATTCAGAACTCAGGAATTAGAATTCAGAATTCAGAACTCAGAACTCAGAATTCAGAGATAAAACTCACAGCTCAGAACTCCAAAATCAAAACTCAGAATTCTGAGTTCAGAAACCAGAATTCAATAGTAGAACTCAGAATGCAGTGTTCAGAACTCATAATTAGGAGTTCAGAATTCTGAATTCTGAACGTAGAACTTAGAATTTAGAACTCACACCTCAGAACTTAGAATTCAGAACTCAAAACTCATACTCAGAATTCAGAACTCAGAACTCGTAATTCAGAACTCAGAATTCTGAATTCAGATCTTAGAACTCAGACCTCCTCAGAACTCAGATTTCACAACTCAGCACAACACAGAATTCAGGACTCAGAACTCAAAACTCAGAATTCAGACTTAGAACTCACAGCTCAGAATTCAGAACTCAGAATTTAGAATTCAGAACTCAGAATTCTGGAATTAGAATTCAGAGTTCAGACCTCAGATTTCAGAGATAAAACTCACAGTTCAGAACTCCAAATTCAGCACTCAGAATTCTGAGCTCAGAAACCAGAATTCAATAGTAGAACTCAGAATGCAGTGTTCAGAATTCATAACTAGGAGTTCAGAATTCTGAATTCTGAACATAGAACTCAGAATTTAGAACTCACATCTCAGAACTTAGAATTCAGAACTCAAAACTCATACTCAGAATTCAGAACTCAGAACTCGTAATTCAAAATTCAGAATTCTGAATTCAGATATTAGAACTCAGACCTCCTCAGACTCAGATTTCACAACTCAGCACAACACAGAGTTCAACACTCAGAACTCAAAACTCAGAATTCAGACTTAGAACTCAGAACTAACAATTCAGAATTCAAATTCTGAACACAGCACTCAGAATTCTGAAAACAGAACACGTAATTCAGAACTCAGAATTCAGAACCCAGAACTCAGAATCCTGAAATCAGAAATTACAATTCAGCTCCACAATGAATTCCGAAATCAGAACTCAAAGCAAAGAAATTAAAATTTAAACTCACACCTCAGAATTCGGAATTCAGAACTCAGAATTCAGAATTCAGAATCCAGAATTCATTGCTCAGAACTCAGAACTCAGAATTCAGCACTCAGAATTTATAACTCAGAACTCAGAATTCAGAGATAAAACTGACAGCTCAGAACTCCAAATTCAAAACTCACAATTCTGAGTTCAGAAACCAGAATTCAATATTAGAACTCAGAATGCAGGGTTCAGAACTCAGATCTCAGAACTAGGAATTCAGAATTCTGAATTCTAAACACAGAACTTGGAATTCAGTACTCAGAATCCAGAACTCAGAATTCAGAATTCAGAACTCGTAATTCAGAACTCAGAATTCTGAATTCAGATCTTAGAACTCAGACCTCCTCAGAACTCAGATTTCACAACTCAGCACAACACAGAATTCAGGACTCAGAACTCAAAACTCAGAATTCAGACTTAGAACTCACAGCTCAGAATTCAGAACTCAGACTTCAGAATCCAGAACTCAGAATTCTGAAATCATAAGTTACAATTCAGCTCCACACTGAATTCCAAAATCAGAACTCAAAGCAAAGAAATTAAAATTTAAACTCACATCTCAGAATTCGGAATTCAGAACTCAGAATTCAGAGAATTGAGAACCCAGAATTCATTACTCAGAACTCAGAATTCAGCATTCAGAATTCATAACTCAGAACTCAGAATTCAGAGATAAAACTCCCAGCTCAGAACTCCAAAACCAAAACTCAGAATTCTGAGTTCAGAAACCAGAATTCAATATTAGAACTCAGAATGCAGGGTTCAGAACTCAGATCTCAGAACTAGGAATTCAGAATTCTGAATTCTAAACACAGAACTTGGAATTCAGTACTCAGAACTCATACTCAGAATTCAGAATTCAGAACTCGTAATTCAGAACTCAGAATTCTGAATTCAGATCTTAGAACTCAGACCTCCTCAGAACTCAGATTTCGCAACTCAGCACAACACAGAGTTCAACACTCAGAACTCAAAACTCAGAATTCAGACTTAGAACTCACAGCTCAGAATTCAGAACTAGGAAATTAGAATTCAGGATTCAGAACTCAGGAATTAGAATTCAGAATTCAGAACTCAGAACTCAGAATTCAGAGATAAAACTCACAGCTCAGAACTCCAAATTCAGCACTCAGAATTCTGAGCTCAGAAACCAGAATTCAATAGTAGAACTCAGAATGCAGTGTTCAGAATTCATAACTAGGAGTTCAGAATTCTGAATTCTGAACATAGAACTCAGAATTTAGAACTCACATCTCAGAACTTAGAATTCAGAACTCAAAACTCATACTCAGAATTCAGAACTCAGAACTCGTAATTCAAAATTCAGAATTCTGAATTCAGATCTTAGAACTCAGACCTCCTCAGACTCATATTTCAAAACTCAGCACAACACAAAATTCATGACTCAGAACTCAAAACTCAGAATTCAGACTTAGAACTCAGAACTAACAATTCAGAATTCAAATTCTGAACACAGCACTCAGAATTCTGAAAACAGAACAGGTATTTCAGAACTCAGAATTCAGAACCCAGAACTCAGAATCCTGAAATCAGAAATTACAATTCAGCTCCACAATGAATTCAGAAATCAGAACTCATAACAAAGAAATTAAAATTTGAACTCACACCTCAGAATTCAGAATTCAGAACTCAGAATTCAGAATTCAGAACGCAGAATTCAACTCAGAAATCAGAATTCAGCACTCAGAATTTATAACTCAGAACTCAGAATTCAGAGATAAAACTCCCAGCTCAGAACTCCAAATTCAAAACTCACAATTCTGAGTTCAGAAACCAGAATTCAATATTAGAACACAGAATGCAGGGTTCAGAACTCAGATCTCAGAACTAGGAATTCAGAATTCTGAATTCTAAACACAGAACTTGGGATTCAGTACTCAGAATCCAGAACTCAGAATTCAGAATTCAGAACTCGTAATTCAGAACTCAGAATTCTGAATTCAGATCTTAGAACTCAGACCTCCTCAGAACTCAGATTTCACAACTCAGCACAACACAGAGTTCAACACTCAGAACTCAAAACTCAGAATTGAGACTTAGAACTCACACCTCAGAATTCAGAACTAGGAAATTAGAATTCAGAATTCAGAACTCAGGAATTAGAATTCAGAATTCAGAACTCAGAACTCAGAATTCAGAGATAAAACTCCCAGCTCAGAACTCCAAAATCAAAACTCAGAATTCTGAGCTCAGAAACCAGAATTCAATAGTAGAACTCAGAATGCAGTGTTCAGAACTCATAATTAGGAGTTCAGAATTCTGAATTCTGAACGTAGAACTTAGAATTTAGAACTCAGATCTCAGAACTTAGAATTCAGAACTCAAAACTCATACTCAGAATTCAGAACTCAGAACTCGTAATTCAGAACTCAGAATTCTGAATTCAGATCTTAGAACTCAGACCTCCTCAGAACTCAGATTTCACAACTCAGCACAACACAGAATTCAGGACTCAGAACTCAAAACTCAGAATTCAGACTTAGAACTCACAGCTCAGAATTCAGAACTCAGAATTTAGAATTCAGAACTCAGAATTCTGGAATTAGAATTCAGAGTTCAGACCTAAGATTTCAGAGATAAAACTCACAGTTCAGAACTCCAAATTCAGCACTCAGAATTCTGAGCTCAGAAACCAGAATTCAATAGTAGAACTCAGAATGCAGTGTTCAGAATTCATAACTAGGAGTTCAGAATTCTGAATTCTGAACATAGAACTCAGAATTTAGAACTCACATCTCAGAACTAGGAATTCAGAACTCAAAACTCATACTCAGAATTCAGAACTCAGAACTCGTAATTCAAAATTCAGAATTCTGAATTCAGATCTTAGAACTCAGACCTCCTCAGACTCAGATTTCACAATTCAGCACAACACAGAGTTCAACACTCAGAACTCAAAACTCAGAATTCAGACTTAGAACTCAGAACTAACAATTCAGAATTCAAATTCTGAACACAGCACTCAGAATTCTGAAAACAGAACACGTAATTCAGAACTCAGAATTCAGAACCCAGAACTCAGAATCCTGAAATCAGAAATTACAATTCAGCTCCACAATGAATTCCGAAATCAGAACTCAAAGCAAAGAAATTAAAATTTAAACTCACACCTCAGAATTCGGAATTCAGAACTCAGAATTCAGAATTCAGAACCCAGAATTCATTACTCAGAACTCAGAATTCAGCACTCAGAATTTATACCTCAGAACTCAGAATTCAGAGATAAAACTCCCAGCTCAGAACTCCAAATTCAAAACTCACAATTCTGAGTTCAGAAACCAGAATTCAATATTAGAACTCAGAATGCAGGGTTCAGAACTCAGATCTCAGAACTAGGAATTCAGAATTCTGAATTCTAAACACAGAACTTGGAATTCAGTACTCAGAATCCAGAACTCAGAATTCAGAATTCAGAACTCGTAATTCAGAACTCAGAATTCTGAATTCAGATCTTAGAACTCAGACCTCCTCAGAACTCAGATTTCACAACTCAGCACAACACAGAATTCAGGACTCAGAACTCAAAACTCAGAATTCAGACTTAGAACTCACAGCTCAGAATTCAGAACTAGGAAATTAGAATTCAGAATTCAGAACTCAGGAATTAGAATTCAGAATTCAGAACTCAGAATTCAGAGATAAAACTCACAGCTCAGAACTCCAAAATCAAAACTCAGAATTCTGAGCTCAGAAACCAGAATTCAATAGTAGAACTCAGAATGCAGTGTTCAGAATTCATAACTAGGAGTTCAGAATTCTGAATTCTGAACATAGAACTCAGAATTTAGAACTCACATCTCAGAACTTAGAATTCAGAACTCAAAACTCATACTCAGAATTCAGAACTCAGAACTCGTAATTCAAAATTCAGAATTCTGAATTCAGATCTTAGAACTCAGACCTCCTCAGACTCAGATTTCACAACTCAGCACAACACATAATTCATGACTCAGAACTCAAAACTCAGAATTCAGACTTAGAACTCAGAACTAACAATTCAGAATTCAAATTCTGAACACAGCACTCAGAATTCTGAAAACAGAACAGGTATTTCAGAACTCAGAATTCAGAACCCAGAACTCAGAATCCTGAAATCAGAAATTACAATTCAGCTCCACAATGAATTCAGAAATCAGAACTCATAACAAAGAAATTAAAATTTGAACTCACACCTCAGAATTCAGAATTCAGAATTCAGAACTCAGAATTCAGAACCCAGAATTCAACTCAGAACTCAGAATTCAGCACTCAGAATTTATAACTCAGAACTCAGAATTCAGAGATAAAACTCCCAGCTCAGAACTCCAAATTCAAAACTCACAATTCTGAGTTCAGAAACCAGAATTCAATATTAGAACACAGAATGCAGGGTTCAGAACTCAGATCTCAGAACTAGGAATTCAGAATTCTGAATTCTAAACACAGAACTTGGGATTCAGTACTCAGAATCCAGAACTAGGAATTCAGAATTCAGAACTCGTAATTCAGAACTCAGAATTCTGAATTCAGATCTTAGAACTCAGACCTCCTCAGAACTCAGATTTCACAACTCAGCACAACACAGAGTTCAACACTCAGAACTCAAAACTCAGAATTCAGACTTAGAACTCACACCTCAGAATTCAGAACTAGGAAATTAGAATTCAGAATTCAGAACTCAGGAATTAGAATTCAGAATTCAGAACTCAGAACTCAGAATTCAGAGATAAAACTCCCAGCTCAGAACTCCAAAATCAAAACTCAGAATTCTGAGCTCAGAAACCAGAATTCAATAGTAGAACTCAGAATGCAGTGTTCAGAACTCATAATTAGGAGTTCAGAATTCTGAATTCTGAACGTAGAACTTAGAATTTAGAACTCACACCTCAGAACTTAGAATTCAGAACTCAAAACTCATACTCAGAATTCAGAACTCAGAACTCGTAATTCAGAACTCAGAATTCTGAATTCAGATCTTAGAACTCAGACCTCCTCAGAACTCAGATTTCACAACTCAGCACAACACAGAATTCAGGACTCAGAACTCAAAACTCAGAATTCAGACTTAGAACTCACAGCTCAGAATTCAGAACTCAGAATTTAGAATTCAGAACTCAGAATTCTGGAATTAGAATTCAGAGTTCAGACCTCAGATTTCAGAGATAAAACTCACAGTTCAGAACTCCAAATTCAGCACTCAGAATTCTGAGCTCAGAAACCAGAATTCAATAGTAGAACTCAGAATGCAGTGTTCAGAATTCATAACTAGGAGTTCAGAATTCTGAATTCTGAACATAGAACTCAGAATTTAGAACTCACATCTCAGAACTTAGAATTCAGAACTCAAAACTCATACTCAGAATTCAGAACTCAGAACTCGTAATTCAAAATTCAGAATTCTGAATTCAGATCTTAGAACTCAGACCTCCTCAGACTCAGATTTCACAACTCAGCACAACACAGAGTTCAACACTCAGAACTCAAAACTCAGAATTCAGACTTAGAACTCAGAACTAACAATTCAGAATTCAAATTCTGAACACAGCACTCAGAATTCTGAAAACAGAACACGTAATTCAGAACTCAGAATTCAGAACCCAGAACTCAGAATCCTGAAATCAGAAATTACAATTCAGCTCCACAATGAATTCAGAAATCAGAACTCAAAGCAAAGAAATTAAAATTTAAACTCACACCTCAGAATTCGGAATTCAGAACTCAGAATTCAGAATTCAGAACCCAGAATTCATTACTCAGAACTCAGAATTCAGCACTCAGAATTTATAACTCAGAACTCAGAATTCAGAGATAAAACTGACAGCTCAGAACTCCAAATTCAAAACTCACAATTCTGAGTTCAGAAACCAGAATTCAATATTAGAACTCAGAATGCAGGGTTCAGAACTCAGATCTCAGAACTAGGAATTCAGAATTCTGAATTCTAAACACAGAACTTGGAATTCAGTACTCAGAATCCAGAACTCAGAATTCAGAATTCAGAACTCGTAATTCAGAACTCAGAATTCTGAATTCAGATCTTAGAACTCAGACCTCCTCAGAACTCAGATTTCACAACTCAGCACAACACAGAGTTCAACATTCAGAACTCAAAACTCAGAATTCAGACTTAGAACTCACACCTCAGAATTCAGAACTCAGACCTCAGAATCCAGAACTCAGAATTCTGAAATCATAAGTTAAAATTCAGCTCCACACTGAATTCCGAAATCAGAACTCAAAGCAAAGAAATTAAAATTTAAACTCACATCTCAGAATTCGGAATTCAGAACTCAGAATTCAGAATTGAGAACCCAGAATTCATTACTCAGAACTCAGAATTCAGCACTCAGAATTTATAACTCAGAACTTAGAATTCAGAGATAAAACTCCCAGCTCAGAACTCCAAAACCAAAACTCAGAATTCTGAGTTCAGAAACCAGAATTCAATATTAGAACTCAGAATTCAGGACTCAGAACTCAGATCTCAGAACTAGGAATTCAGAATTCTGAATTCTAAACACAGAACTTGGAATTCACTACTCAGAACTCATACTCAGAATTCAGAATTCAGAACTCGTAATTCAGAACTCAGAATTCTGAATTCAGATCTTAGAACTCAGACCTCCTCAGAACTCAGATTTCGCAACTCAGCACAACACAGAGTTCAACACTCAGAACTCAAAACTCAGAATTCAGACTTAGAACTCACACCTCAGAATTCAGAACTAGGAAATTAGAATTCAGAATTCAGAACTCAGGAATTAGAATTCAGAATTCAGAACTCAGAACTCAGAATTCAGAGATAAAACTCACAGCTCAGAACTCCAAATTCAGCACTCAGAATTCTGAGCTCAGAAACCAGAATTCAATAGTAGAACTCAGAATGCAGTGTTCAGAATTCATAACTAGGAGTTCAGAATTCTGAATTCTGAACATAGAACTCAGAATTTAGAACTCACATCTCAGAACTTAGAATTCAGAACTCAAAACTCATACTCAGAATTCAGAACTCAGAACTCGTAATTCAAAATTCAGAATTCTGAAATCAGATCTTGGAACTCAGACCTCCTCAGACTCAGATTTTACAACTCAGCACAACACATAATTCATGACTCAGAACACAAAACTCAGAATTCAGACTTAGAACTCAGAACTAACAATTCAGAATTCAAATTCTGAACACAGCACTCAGAATTCTGAAAACAGAACAGGTATTTCAGAACTCAGAATTCAGAACCCAGAACTCAGAATCCTGAAATCAGAAATTACAATTCAGCTCCACAATGAATTCAGAAATCAGAACTCAAAGCAAAGAAATTAAAAATTTAAATTCACACCTCAGAATTCGGAATTCAGAACTCAGAATTCAGAATTCAGAACCCAGAATTCATTACTCAGAACTCAGAATTCAGCACTCAGAATTTATAACTCAGAACTCAGAATTCAGAGATAAAACTCCCAGCTCAGAACTCCAAATTCAAAACTCAGAATTCTGAGTTCAGAAACCAGAATTCAATATTAGAACTCAGAATTCAGGACTCAGAACTCAGATCTCAGAACTAGGAATTCAGAATTCTGAATTCTAAACACAGAACTTGGAATTCAGTACTCAGAATCCAGAACTCAGAATTCAGAATTCAGAACTCGTAATTCAGAACTCAGAATTCTGAATTCAGATCTTAGAACTCAGACCTCCTCATAAGTTACAATTTAGCTCCACACTGAATTCCGAAATCAGAACTCAAAGCAAAGAAATTAAAATTTAAACTCACACCTCAGAATTCAGAATTCACAACTCAGAATTCAGAATTCAGAACCCAGAATTCATTACTCAGAACTCAGAATTCAGCACTCAGAATTCAGAATTCAGAACTCAGAATTCAGAATTCAGAACCCAGAATTCATTACTCAGACCTCAGAATCCAGAACTCAGAATTCTGAAATCCTATGTTACAATTCAGCTCCACACTGAATTCCGAAATCAGAACTCAGAACAATGAAATTAAAATTTGACTTCACACTTCAGAATTCGGAATTCAGAACTCAGAATTCAGAATTCAGAACTCATAAATAGGAACCCAAAATTCAGAATTCTGAAGACAGAACTTCGAAATTTGAACTCAAAACTCAGAACTTAGAATTCAGAACTCATAATCATACTCAGAATTCAGAACTCAGAACTCGCAACTCAGAACTCAGATATCTGAATTCAGATCTTAGAACTCAGACCTCCTCAGAACTCAGATTTCACAACTCAGCACAACACAGAATTCACAACTCAGAACTCAAAACTCAGAATTCAGACTTAGAACTCACAGCTCAGAATTCAGAACTCAGAACTCAGAACCCAGAACTCAGAATTCAGACTTGGAACTCCCAGCTCAGAACTCCAAATTCAAAACTCAGAATTCTAAGTTCAGAAACCAGAATTCAATATTAGAACTCAGAATGCAGGGTTCAGAACTCAGATCTCATAACTAGGAATTCAGAATTCTGAATTCTAAATACAGAACTTCGAATTCAGTACTCAGAACTCATACTCAGAATTGAGAACTCAGAACTCATAATTCAGAACTCAGAATTCTGAATTCAGATCTTAGAACTCAGACCTCCTCAGAACTCAGAATTCACAACTCAGCACAATACAGAATTCAGGACTCAGAACTCAAAGCTCAGAATTCAGACTTAGAACTCACAGCTCAGAATTCAGAACCCAGAACTCAGAATTCTGAAATCAGAAATTACAATTCAGCTCCACACTGAATTCAGAAATCAGAACTCAAAACACAGAAATTAAAATTCGAACTCACACATCAGAATTTGGAATTCATTACTCAAAACTCATATTCAGAATTCAGAATTCAGATCAGAATTCATAACTCAGAACCCAGAATTCAGAATTCTGAATCAGAAATTACAGTTGAGGTCCAAACTGAATTCAACACTCAGAACTCGAAACAAAAAACTAAAATTCGAACTCACATATCAGAATTGAGAATTAAGAACTCAGTATTCAGAATTCAGCTCAGAATTCAGAACTCAGAACTCAGAATTTGGAATTCAGAACCCAGAATTCATTACTCAGAACTCAGAATTCAGCACTCAGAATTCATAACTCAGAACTCAGAATTCAGAGATAAAACTCCCAGCTCAGAACTCTAAATTCAAAACTCACAATTCTGAGTTCAGAAACCAGAATTCAATATTAGAACTCAGAATTCAGGACTCAGAACTCAGATCTCAGAACTAGGAATTCAGAATTCTGAATTCTAAACACAGAACTTGGAATTCAGTACTCAGAACTCATACTCAGAATTCAGAATTAAGAACTTGTAATTCAGAACTCAGAATTCTGAATTCAGATCTTAGAACTCAGACCTCCTCAGAACTCAGATTTCACAACTCAGCACAACACAGAGTTCAAAACTCAGAACTCACAAATCAGAATTCAGAACTAGGAAATTAGAATTCAGAATTCAGAATCAGGAATTAGAATTCATAGTTTAGAACTCAGATTTCAGAGATAAAACTCACAGCTCAGAACTCGAAATTCAGCACTCAGAATTCTGAGCTCAGAAACCAGAATTCAATAGTAGAACTCAGAATGCAGTGTTCAGAATTCATAACTAGGAGTTCAGAATTCTGAATTCTGAACATAGAATCAGAATTTAGAACTCACATCTCAGAAGTTAGAATTCAGAACTCAAAACTCATACTCAGAATTCAGAACTCGCAATTCAGAATTTAGTATTCTGAATTCAGATCTTAGAACTTAGAATTCCCCAGAACCTAGAATTCACACCTCAGGACTACAGAGAATTCAGCACTCAGAACTCAAAACTCAGATTTCAGACTTAGAATTCACTGCTCAGAATTCAGAACTCAGAACTCGTAATTCAAAACTCAGAATTCTGAATTCAGATCTTAGAACTCAGACCTCCTTAGATTCAGATTTCACAACTCAGCACAACACAGAATTCATGACTCAGAACTCAAAACTCAGAATTCAGACTTAGAACTCAGAACTAACAATTCAGAATTCAAATTCTGAACACAGAACTCAGAATTCAGAAAGCAGAACACGTAATTCAGAACTCAGAATTCAGAGCCCAGAACTCAAAATTATGAAATCAGAAATTACAATTCAGCTCCACACTGAATTCCGAAATCAGAACTCAAAACAATGAAATTAAAATTTGAACTCACACCTCAGAATTCGGAATTCAGAACTCAGAGTTCAGAATTCAGAACCCAGAATTCATTACTCAGAACTCAGAATTCAGCACTCAGAATTCATAACTCAGAATGCAGAATTCAGAGATAAAACTCCCAGCTCAGAACTCCAAATTCAAAACTCAGAATTCTGAGTTCAGAAACCAGAATTCAATATTAGAACCCAGAATTCAGGACTCAGAACTCAGATCTCAGACCTAGGAATTCAGAATTCCGAATTCTAAACACAGAACTTGGAATTCAGTACTCAGAACTCATACTCAGAATTCAGAACTCAGAACTCGTAATTCAGAACTCAGAGTTCTGGATTCAGATCTTAGAACTCAGACCTCCTCAGAACTCATATTTCACAACTCAGCACAACACAGAATTCAGGACTCAGAACTCAAAATTCAGAATTCAGACTTAGAACTCACAGCTCAGAATTCAGAACTCAGACCTCAGAATCCAGAACTCAGAATTCTGAAATCATAAGTTAAAATTCAGCTCTACACTAAATACAGAACTCAGAACTCAAAACAATGAAATTAAAATTTGAATTCACACCTCAGAATTCGGAATTCAGAAATCAGAATTCGGAATTCAGAAATCAGAATTTGGAATTCAGAACACAGAACTCAGAATTCAGAACTCATAAATAGGAACCCAAAATTCAGAATTCTGAACACAGAACTTCGAAATTTGAACTCAGAACTCAGAACTTAGAATTCAGAACTCATAATCATACTCAGAATTCAGAACTCAGAACTCGGAATTCAGAACTCAGATTTCTGAATTCCGATCTTCGAACTCAGACCTCCTCAGAACTCAGATTTCACAGCTCAGAACAACACAGAAGTCACAACTAAGAACTCAAATATCAGAATACAGACTTAGAACTCACAGCTCACAATTCAGAACTCAGAACTCAGAATCCAGAACTCAGTATTTAGAATTCTCCTCGGAATTTGGAGCTCAGAACTAATAACTCAGAATTCAGGACTCAGAGTTCTGGATTTAGAACTACCAATTCAGAATTCCTATCTTAAAACTCAGAACTAACAATTCAGAATTCGCATTATGAACACAGAACTCAAAATTCAGTATTCAGAATTCAGAACCAGAACACGTAATTCAGAACCCAGAACTCAGAATCCTGAAATCAGAAATTACAATTCAGCTCCACACTGAATTCGGAAATCAGAACTCAAAACAAAGAAATTAAAATTTGAACTCACACCTCAGAATTCAGAATTCAGAACTCAGAATTCAGAATTCAGAACCCAGAATTCATTACTCAGAACTCAGAGTTCAGCACTCAGAATTCATAACTCAGAAATCAGAATTCAGAGATAAAACTCACAGCTCAGAACTCGAAATTCAGAACTCAGAATTCTGACCTCAGAAATCAGAATTCAATATTAGAATTCAGAATTCAGGACTCAGAACTCAGATCTCAGACCTAGGAATTCAGAATTCCGAATTCTAAATACAGAACTTGGAATTCAGTACTCAGAACTCATACTCAGAATTCAGAACTCAGAACTCGCAATTCAGAACTCAGAATTCTGAATTCAGATCTTAGAACTCAGACCTCCTCAGAACTCAGATTTCACAACTCAGCACAACACAGAATTCAGGACTCAGAACTCAAAACTAAGAATTCAGACTAGGAACTCACAGCTCAGAATGCAGAACTCAGACCTCAGAATCTAGAACTCAGGAATTCAAATTCTACTCGGATTTCAGAGCTCAGAACTAATAACTCAGAATTCAGGACTCAGAGTTCAGGATTCAGAACTAGCAATTCAGAATTCAGATCTTAAAACTCAGAACTAACAATTCAGAATTCAAATTCAGAACACAGAACACGTAATTCAGAACTCAGAATGCAGAACCCAGAACTCAGAATTCTGAAATCAGAAATTACAATTCAGCTCCACACTGAATTCAGAACTCAGAACTCAAAACAAAAAATTAAAATTCGAACTCATACCTCAGAATTCAGAATTCAGGACTCAGTATTCAGAATTCAGCTCAGAATTCAGAACTCAGAATTCAGAATTCAGCTCAGAATTCAGAGCTCAAAACTCAGAATTCAGAGATAAAACTCCCAGCTCAGAACTCGAAATTCAGAACTCAGAATTCTGAGCTCAGAAATCAGAATTCAATATTAGAACTCAGACTTCAGGAGTCAGAACTCAGATCTCAGACCTAGGAATTCAGAATTCTGAATTCTAAACACAGAACTTGGAATTCAGTACTCAGAACTCATACTCAGAATTCAGAACTCAGAACTCGCAATGCAGAACTCAGAATTCTGAATTCAGATCTTAGAACTCAGACCTCCTCGGAACTCAGATTTCACAACTCAGCACAACACAGATTTCATGACTCAGAACTCAAAACTCAGAATTCAGACTTAGAACTCAGAATTCAGAACTCAGAACTCAAAAATTAGAGTTCAGAACTCAGGAATTAGAATTCAGAATTCAGAACTCAGATTTCAGAGATAAAACTCACAGCTCTGAACTCCAAATTCAGCACTCAGAATTCTGAGCTCAGAAACCAGAATTCAATAGTAGAACTCAGAATGCAGTGTTCAGAACTCATAACTAGGAGTTCAGAATTCTGAATTCTGAGCATAGAACTTAGAATTTAGACTCACAGCTCAGAACTTAGAATTCAGTATTCTAAACTCATACTCAGAATTCAGAACTCGCAATTCAGAACTCAGCATTCTGAATTCAGGTCTTAGAACTTAGACTTCCCCAGAACCTAGAATTCACACCTCAGGACTACAGAGAATTAAGCACTCAGAACTCAAAACTCAGATTTCAGACTTAGAATTCACTGCTCAGAATTCAGAACTCAGAACTCGTAATTCAAAACTCAGAATTCTGAATTCAAAAGTTACAATTCAGCTCCACACTGAATTCAGAACACAGAACTCAAAACAATGAAATTAAAATTTGAATTCACACCTCAGAATTCGGAATTCAGAAATCAGAACTCAGAATTCAGAACTCAGACTTCAGAATTCAGAACTCAGAACTCAGAATTCAGAACTCATAAATAGGAACCCAAAATTCAGAATTCTGAAGACAGAACTTCGAAATTTGAACTCAAAACTCAGAACTTAGAATTCAGAACTCATAATCATACTCAGAATTCAGAACTCAGAACTCACAATTCAGAACTCAGAATTCAGAATTCAGATCTTAGAACTCAGACCTCCTCAGAACTCAGATTTCACAGCTCAGAACAACACAGAATTCGCAACTAAGAACTCAAAACTCAGAATTCAGACTTAGAACTCACAGCTCAGAATTCAGAAGTCAGAACTCAGAATCCAGAACTCAATATTTAGAATTCTCCTCGGAATTCAGAGCTCAGAACTAATGACTCAGAATCCAGGACTCAGAGTTCAGGATTCGGAACTAGCAATTCAGAATTCAGATCTTAAAACTCAGAACTAACAATTCAGAATTCAAATACTGAACACAGAACTCAAAATTCAGAACTCAGAATTCAGAATTCAGAACACGTAATTCAGAACCCAGAATTCAGAACCCAGAACTCAGAATCCTGAAATCAGAAATTACCATTCAGCTCCACACTGAATTCAGAAATCAGAACTCATAACAAAGAAATTAAAATTAGAACTCACACCTCAGAATTCGGAATTCAGGACTCAGAATTCAGAATTCAGAACCCAGAATTCATTACTCAGAACTCAGAATTCAGCACACAGAATTCACAACTCAGAACTCAGAATTCAGAGATAAAACTCCCAGCTCAGAACTCCAAATTCAAAACTCAGAATTCTCAGTTCAGAAACCAGAATTCAATATTAGAACTCAGAATGTAGATCTCAGAACTCAGATCTCAGAACTAGGAATTCAGAATTCTGAATTCTAAACACAGAACTTGGAATTCAGTACTCAAAACTCATAATTCAGAACTCAGAATTCTGAATTCAGATCTTAGAACTCAGACCTCCTCGGAACTCAGATTTCACAACTCAGCACAACACAGATTTCATGACTCAGAACTCAAAACTCAGAATTCAGACTTAGAACTCACAGCTTAGAATTCAGAACTCAGACCTCAGAATCCAGAACTCAGAATTCTGAAATCATAAGTTGCAATACAGCTCCACACTAAATTCAGAACACAGAACTCAAAACAATGAAATTAAAATTTGAATTCACACCTCAGAATTCGGGATTCAGAAATCAGAATTCGGAATTCAGAACTCAGAATTCAGAATTCATAACTCAGAACTCAGAATTCAGAACTCATAAATAGGAACCCAAAATTCAGAATTCTGAACACAGAACTCAAAACAATGAAATTAAAATTTGAATTCACACCTCAGAATTCGGGATTCAGAAATCAGAATTCGAAATTCAGAACTCAGAATTCAGAATTCAGAACTCAGAACTCAGAATTCAGAACTCATAAATAGGAACCCAAAATTCAGAATTCTGAACACAGAACTTCGAAATTTGAACTCAGACCTCAGAATTTAGAATTCAGAACTCAAAATCATACTCAGAATTCAGAACTCAGAACTCGCAATTCAGAACTCAGAATTCTGAATTCAGATCTTAGAACTCAGATCTTCTCAGAACTCAGATTTCACAACTCAGCACAACACAGAATTCATGACTCAGAACTCAAAACTCAGAATTCAGACTTAGAACTCACAGCTCAGAACTCAGAACTCAGAAATTAGAATTCAGAATTCAGGAATTAGAATTCAGAATTCAGAGTTCAGAACTCAAATTTCAGAGATAAAACTCACAGCTCAGAACTCCAAATTCAGCACTCAGAATTCTGAGCTCAGAAACCAGAATTCAATAGTAGAACTCAGAATGCAGTGTTCAGAATTCATAACTAGGAGTTCAGAATTCTGAATTCTGAACATAGAACTTAGAATTTAGAACTCACACCTCAGTACTTAGAATTCAGAACTCACAGCTCATACTCAGAATTCAGAACTCGCAATTCAGAACTCAGTATTCTGAATTCAGATCTTAGAACTTAGACTTCCCCAGAATCTAGAATTCGCACCTCAGGACTACACAGCTAAGAATTCAGAACTCAGAACTCGTAATTCAAAACTCAGAATTCTGAATTCAGATCTTAGAACTCAGACCTCCTCAGACTCAGATTTCACAACTCAGCACAACACAGAATTCAGGACACAGAACTCAAAACTCAGAATTCAGACTTAGAACTCAGAACTAACAATTCAGAATTCAAATTCAGAACACAGAACACGTATTTCAGAACTCAGAATTCAGAACCCAGAACTCAGAATTCTGAAATCAGAAATTACAATTCAGCTCCACACTGAATTCAGAACTCAGAACTCAAAACAAAAAATTAAAATTCGAACTCACACCTCAGAATTCAGAATTCATGACTCAGTATTCGGAATTCAGCTCAGAATTCAGAACTCAGAATTCAGAGTTCAGCTCAGAATTCAGAGCTCAAAACTCAGAATTCAGAGATAAAACTCCCAGCTCAGAACTCGAAATTCAAAACTCAGAATTCTGAGCTCAGAAATCAGAATTCAATATTAGAACTCAGAATTCAGGAGTCAGAACTCAGATCTCAGACCTAGGAATTCAGAATTCTGAATTCTAAACACAGAACTTGGAATTCAGTACTCAGAACTCATACTCAGAATTCAGAACTCAGAACTCGCAATTCAGAACTCAGAATTCTGAATTCAGATCTTAGAACTCAGACCTTCTCAGAACTCAGATTTCACAACTCAGCACAACACAGATTTCATGACTCAGAACTCAAAACTCAGAATTCAGACTTAGAACTCACAGCTCAGAACTCAGAACTCAGAAATTAGAATTCAGAACTCAGGAATTAGAATTCAGAATTCAGAACTCAGATTTCAGAGATAAAACTCACAGCTCTGAACTCCAAATTCAGCACTCCGAATTCTGAGCTCAGAAACCAGAATTCAATAGTAGAATTCAGAATGCAGTGTTCAGAACTCATAACTAGGAGTTCAGAATTCTGAATTCTGAACATAGAACTTAGAATTTAGAGCTCACAGCTCAGAACTTTGAATTCAGAACTCAAAACTCATACTCAGAATTCAGAACTCGCAATTCAGAACTCAGTATTCTGAATTCAGGTCTTAGAACTTAGACTTCCCCAGAACCTAGAATTCACACCTCAGGACTACAGAGAATTCAGCACTCAGAACTCAAAACTCAGATTTCAGACTTAGAATTCACAGCTCAGAATTCAGAACTCAGAACTCGTAATTCAAAACTCAGAATTCTGAATTCATAAGTTACAATTCAGCTCCACACTGAATTCAAAACTCAGAACTCAAAACAATGAAATTAAAATTTGAATTCAAACCTCAGAATTTGGAATTCAGAAATCAGAATTCGGAATTCAGTACTCAGACTTCAGAATTCAGAACTCAGAACTCAGAATTCAGAACTCATAAATAGGAACCCAAAATTCAGAATTCTGAACACAGAACTTCGAAATTTGAACTCAGAACTCAGAACTTAGAATTCAGAACTCATAATCATACTCAGAATTCAGAACTCATAATTCAAAACTCAGAATTCTGAATTCAGATCTTAGAACTCAGACCTCCTCAGACTCAGATTTCACAACTCAGCACAACACAGAATTCAGGGCTCAGAACTCAAAACTCAGAATTCAGACTTAGAACTCAGAACTAACAATTCAGAATTCAAATTCAGAACACAGAACACGTAATTCAGAACTCAGAATTCAGAACCCAGAATTCAGAATTCAGCTCAGAATTCAGAGCTCAAAACTCAGAATTCAGAGATAAAACTCCCAGCTCAGAACTCGAAATTCAAAACTCAGAATTCTGAGCTCAGAAATCAGAATTCAATATTAGAACTCAGAATTCAGGAGTCAGAACTCAGATCTCAGAACTAGGAATTCAGAATTCTGAATTCTAAACACAGAACTTGGAATTCAGTACTCAGAACTCATACTCAGAATTCAGAACTCAGAACTCGCAATGCAGAACTCAGAATTCTGAATTCAGATCTTAGAACTCAGACCTCCTCAGAACTCAGATTTCACAACTCAGCACAACACAGAATTCATGACTCAGAACTCAAAACTCAGAATTCAGACTTAGAACTCACAGCTCAGAACTCAGAACTCAGAAATTAGAATTCAGAACTCAGGAATTAGAATTCAGAATTCAGAACTCAGATTTCAGAGATAAAACTCACAGCTCTGAACTCCAAATTCAGCACTCAGAATTCTGAGCTCAGAAACCAGAATTCAATAGTAGAACTCAGAATGCAGTGTTCAGAACTCATAACTAGGAGTTCAGAATTTTGAATTCTGAACATAGAACTTAGAATTTAGAACTCACACCTCAGTACTTAGAATTCAGAACTCACAACTCATACTCAGAATTCAGAACTCGCAATTCAGAACTCAGTATTCTGAATTCAGATCTTAGAACTTAGACTTCCTCAGAATCTAGAATTCGCACCTCAGGACTACAACGAATTTAGCACTCAGAACTCAAAACTCAGATTTCAGACTTAGAATTCACAGCTAAGAATTCAGAACTCAGAACTCGTAATTCAAAACTCAGAATTCTGAATTCAGATCTTAGAACTCAGACCTCCTCAGACTCAGATTTCACAACTCAGCACAACACAGAATTCAGGACTCAGAACTCAAAACTCAGAATTCAGACTTAGAACTCAGAACTAACAATTCAGAATTCAAATTCAGAACACAGAACTCAGAATTCTGAAATCATAAGTTACAATTCAGCTCCACACTGAATTCAGAACTCAGAACTCAAAACAAAAAATTAAACTTCGAACTTACACCTCAGAATTCAGAATTCAGGACTCAGTATTCGGAATTCAGCTCAGAATTCAGAACTCAGAATTCAGAATTCAGCTCAGAATTCAGAGCTCAAAACTCAGAATTCAGAGATAAAACTCCCAGCACAAAACTCAGAAATACAAAACTCAGAATTCTGAGCTCAGAAATCAGAATTCAATATTAGAACTCAGACTTCAGGAGTCAGAACTCAGATCTCAGAACTAGGAATTCAGAATTCTGAATTCTAAACACAGAACTTGGAATTCAGTACTCAGAACTCATACTCGTAATTCAGAACTCAGAATTCTGAATTCAGATCTTAGAACTCAGACCTCCTCAGAACTCAGATTTCACAACTCAGCACAACACAGATTTCATGACTCAGAACTCAAAACTCAGAATTCAGACTTAGAACTCACAGCTTAGAATTCAGAACTCAGACCTCAGAATCCAGAACTCAGAATTCTGAAATCATAATTACAATTAAGCTCCACACTGAATTCAGAACACAGAACTCAAAACAATGAAATTAAAATTTGAATTCACACCTCAGAATTCGGAATTCAGAAATCAGAATTCGGAATTCAGAACTCAGAATTCAGAATTCAGAACTCAGAACTCAGAAGTCAGAACTCATAAATAGGAACCCAAAATTCAGAATTCTGAACACAGAACTTCGAAATTTGAACTCAGAACTCAGAACTTAGAATTCAGAACTCATAATCATACTCAGAATTCAGAACTCAGAACTCGCAATTCAGAACTCAGAATTCTGAATTCAGATCTTAGAACTCAGACCTTCTCAGAACTCAGATTTCACAACTCAGCACAACAGAATTCAGGACTCAGAACTCAAAACTCAGAATTCAGACTTAGAACTCACAGCTCAGAACTCAGAACTCAGAAGTTAGAATTCAGAATTCAGAACTCAGGAATTAGAATTCAGAATTCAGAACTCAGATTTCAGAGATAAAACTCACAGCTCAGAACTCCAAATTCAGCACTCAGAATTCTGGGCTCAGAAACCAGAATTCAATAGTAGAACTCAGAATGCAGTGTTCAGAATTCATAACTAGGAGTTCAGAATTCTGAATTCTGAACATAGAACTTAGAATTTAGAACTCACACCTCAGTACTTAGAATTCAGAACTCACAGCTCATACTCAGAATTCAGAACTCGCAATTCAGAACTCAGTATTCTGAATTCAGGTCTTAGAACTTAGACTTCCCCAGAATCTAGAATTCGCACCTCAGGACTACAAAGAATTTAGCACTCAGAACTCAAAACTCAGATTTCAGACTTAGAATTCACAGCTAAGAATTCAGAACTCAGAACTCATAATTCAAAACTCAGAATTCTGAATTCAGATCTTAGAACTCAGACCTCCTCAGACTCAGATTTCACAACTCAGCACAACACAGAATTCAGGACTCAGAACTCAAAACTCAGAATTCAGACTTAGAACTCAGAACTAACAATTCAGAATTCAAATTCAGAACACAGAACACGTAATTCAGAACTCAGAATTCAGAATCCAGAACTCAGAATTGTGAAAAATAGAAATGACAATTCAGCTCCACACTGAATTCAGAACTCAGAACTCAAAACAAAAAATTAAAATTCGAACTCACACCTCAGAATTCAGAATTCAGGACTCAGTATTCGGAATTCAGCTCAGAATTCAGAACTCAGAATTCAGAATTCAGCTCAGAATTCAGAGCTCAAAACTCAGAATTCAGAGATAAAACTCCCAGCTCAGAACTCGAAATTCAAAACTCAGAATTCTGAGCTCAGAAATCAGAATTCAATATTAGAACTAAGAATTCAGGAGTCAGAACTCAGATCTCAGAACAAGGAATTCAGAATTCTGAATTCTAAACACAGAACTTGGAATTCAGTTCTCAGAACTCATACTCAGAATTCAGAACTCAGAACTCGCAATGCAGAACTCAGAATTCTGAATTCAGATCTTAGAACTCAGACCTCCTCAGAACTCAGATTTCACAACTCAGCACAACAGAATTCATGACTCAGAACTCAAAACTCAGAATTCAGACTTAGAACTCACAGCTCAGAACTTAGAAATTAGAATTCAGAACTCAGCACTCAGAATTCAGAATTCAGAACTCAGATTTCAGAGATAAAACTCACAGCTCTGAACTCCAAATTCAGCACTCAGAATTCTGAGCTCAGAAACCAGAATTCAATAGTAGAACTCAGAATGCAGTGTTCAGAACTCATAACTAGGAGTTCAGAATTCTGAATTCTGAGCATAGAACTTAGAATTTAGAACTCACACCTCAGTACTTAGAATTCAGAACTCACAGCTCATACTCAGAATTCAGAACTCGCAATTCAGAACTCAGTATTCAGAATTCAGATCTTAGAACTTAGACTTCCCCAGAATCTAGAATTCGCACCTCAGGACTACAAAGAATTTAGCACTCAGAACTCAAAACTCAGATTTCAGACTTAGAATTCACAGCTAAGAATTCAGAACTCAGAACTCATAATTCAAAACTCAGAATTCTGAATTCAGATCTTAGAACTCAGACCTCCTCAGACTCAGATTTCACAACTCAGCACAACACAGAATTCAGGACACAGAACTCAAAACTCAGAATTCAGACTTAGAACTCAGAACTAACAATTCAGAATTCAGGACTCAGAACACAGAACACGTAATTCAGAACTCAGAATTCAGAACCCAGAACTCAGAATTCTGAAATCAGAAATTACAATTCAGCTCCACACTGAATTCAGAACTCAGAACTCAAAACAAAAAATTAAACTTCGAACTCACACCTCAGAATTCAGAATTCAGGACTCAGTATTCGGAATTCAGCTCAGAATTCAGAACTCAGAATTCAGAATTCAGCTCAGAATTCAGAGCTCAAAACTCAGAATTCAGAGATAAAACTCCCAGCAGAGAACTCAGAAATTCAAAACTCAGAATTCTGAGCTCAGAAACCAGAATTCAATATTAGAACTCAGACTTCAGGACTCAGAACTCAGATCTCAGAACTAGGAATGCAGAATTCTGAATTCTAAACACAGAACTTGGAATTCAGTACTCAGAACTCATACTCAGAATTCAGAACTCAGAACTCGCAATTCAGAACTCAGAATTCTGAATTCAGATCTTAGAACTCAGACCTCCTCGGAACTCAGATTTCACAACTCAGCACAACACAGAATTCAGGACTCAGAACTCAAAACTCAGAATTCAGACTTAGAACTCACAGCTTAGAATTCAGAACTCAGACCTCAGAATCCAGAACTCAGAATTCTGAAATCATAATTACAATTCAGCTCCACACTGAATTCAGAACACAGAACTCAAAACAATGAAATTAAAATTTGAATTCACACCTCAGAATTCGGGATTCAGAAATCAGAATTCAGAATTCAGAACTCAGAATTCAGAATTCAGAACTCAGAACTCAGAATTCAGAACTCATAAATAGGAACCCAAAATTCAGAATTCTGAACACAGAACTTCGAAATTTGAACTCAGAACTCAGAACTTAGAATTCAGAACTCATAATCATACTCAGAATTCAGAACTCAGAACTCGCAATTCAGAACTCAGATTTCTGAATTCAGATCTTAGAACTCAGACCTCCTCAGAACTCAGATTTCACAACTCAGCACAACACAGAATTCATGACTCGGAACTCAAAACTCAGAATTCAGACTTAGAACTCACACCTCAGAATTCAGAACTAGGAAATTAGAATTCAGAATTCAGAACTCAGGAATTAGAATTCAGAATTCAGAACTCAGATTTCAGAGATAAAACTCACAGCTCTGAACTCCAAATTCAGCACTCAGAATTCTGAGAAACCAGAATTCAATAGTAGAACTCAGAATGCAGTGTTCAGAACTCATAACTAGGAGTTCAGAATTCTGAATTCTGAGCATAGAACTTAGAATTTAAAACTCACACCTCAGTACTTAGAATTCAGAACTCACAGCTCATACTCAGAATTCAGAACTCGCAATTCAGAACTCAGTATTCTGAATTCAGGTCTTAGAACTTAGACTTCCCCAGAATCTAGAATTCGCACCTCAGGACTACAACGAATTTAGCACTCAGAACTCAAAACTCAGATTTCAGACTTAGAATTCACAGCTAAGAATTCAGAACTCAGAACTCATAATTCAAAACTCAGAATTCTGAATTCAGATCTTAGAACTCAGACCTCCTGAGACTCAGATTTCACAACTCAGCACAACACAGAATTCAGGACACAGAACTCAAAACTCAGAATTCAGACTTAGAACTCAGAACTAACAATTCAGAATTCAAATTCAGAACACAGAACACGTAATTCAGAACTCAGAATTCAGAACCCAGAACTCAGAATTCTGAAATCAGAAATTACAATTCAGCTCCGCACTGAATTCAGAACTCAGAACTCAAAACAAAAAATTAAACTTCGAACTCACACCTCAGAATTCAGAATTCAGGACTCAGTATTCGGAATTCAGCTCAGAATTCAGAACTCAGAATTCAGAATTCAGCTCAGAATTCAGAGCTCAAAACTCAGAATTCAGAGATAAAACTCCCAGCAGAGAACTCAGAAATTCAAAACTCAGAATTCTGAGCTCAGAAACCAGAATTCAATATTAGAACTCAGACTTCAGGACTCAGAACTCAGATCTCAGAACTAGGAATGCAGAATTCTGAATTCTAAACACAGAACTTGGAATTCAGTACTCAGAACTCATACTCAGAATTCAGAACTCAGAACTCGCAATTCAGAACTCAGAATTCTGAATTCAGATCTTAGAACTCAGACCTCCTCAGAACTCAGATTTCACAACTCAGCACAACACAGAATTCATGACTCAGAACTCAAAACTCAGAATTCAGACTTAGAACTCACAGCTCAGAACTCAGAACTCAGAAATTAGAATTCAGAACTCAGAATTAGAATTCAGAATTCAGAACTCAG
Source organism: Ochotona princeps (assembly GCF_030435755.1). Lineage (NCBI taxonomy): Eukaryota > Metazoa > Chordata > Mammalia > Lagomorpha > Ochotonidae > Ochotona > Ochotona princeps. The sequence continues at coordinate 3,186,867 of NC_080838.1, forward strand.
ATTTCAGAGATAAAACTCACAGCTCTGAACTAAAAATTCAGCACTCAGAATTCTGAGCTCAGAAACCAGAATTCAATAGTAGAACTCAGAATGCAGTGTTCAGAACTCATAACTAGGAGTTCAGAATTCTGAATTCTGAGAATAGAACTTAGAATTTAGAACTCACAGCTCAGAACTTAGAATTCAGAATTCCAAACTCATACTCAGAATTCAGAACTCGCAATTCAGAACACAGTATTCTGAATTCAGGTCTTAGAACTTAGACTTCCCCAGAACCTAGAATTCACACCTCAGGACTACAGAGAATTCAGCACTCAGAACTCAAAACTCAGATTTCAGACTTAGAATTCACAGCTCAGAATTCAGAACTCAGAACTCGTAATTCAAAACTCAGAATTCTGAATTCAAAAGTTACAATTCAGCTCCACACTGAATTCAGAACACAGAACTCAAAACAATGAAATTAAAATTTGAATTCACACCTCAGAATTCGGAATTCAGAAATCAGTACTCGGAATTCAGAACTCAGAATTCAGAATTCAGAACTCAGAACTCAGAATTCAGAACTCATAGCTAGGAACCCAAAATTCAGAATTCTGAACACAGAACTTCTAAATTTGAACTCAAAACTCAGAACTTAGAATTCAGAACTCATAATCATACTCAGAATTCAGAACTCAGAACTCGCAATTCAGAACTCAGTATTCTGAATTCAGGTCTTTGAACTCAGACCTCCTCGGAACTCAGATTTCACAACTCAGCACAACACAGAATTCAGGACTCAGAACTCAAAACTCAGAATTCAGACTTAGAACTCACAGCTTAGAATTCAGAACTCAGACCTCAGAATCCAGAACTCAGAATTCTGAAATCATAATTACAATTCAGCTCCACACTGAATTCAGAACACAGAACTCAAAACAATGAAACTAAAATTTGAATTCACACCTCAAAATTCGGAATTCAGAAATCAGAATTCGGAATTCAGAACTCAGAATTCAGAATTCAGAACTCAGAACTCAGAATTCAGAACTCATAAATAGGAACCCAAAATTCAGAATTCTGAACACAGAACTTCGAAATTTGAACTCAGAACTCAGAACTTAGAATTCAGAACTCAGAATCATACTCAGAATTCAGAACTCAGAACTCGCAATTCAGAACTCAGATTTCTGAATTCAGATCTTAGAACTCAGACCTTCTCAGAACTCAGATTTCACAACTCAGCACAACACAGAATTCAGGACTCAGAACTCAAAACTCAGAATTCAGACTTAGAACTCACAGCTCAGAACTCAGAACTCAGAAGTTAGAATTCAGAATTCAGAACTCAGGAATTAGAATTCAGAATTCAGAACTCAGATTTCAGAGATAAAACTCACAGCTCAGAACTCCAAATTCAGCACTCAGAATTCTGAGCTCAGAAACCAGAATTCAATAGTAGAACTCAGAATGCAGTGTTCAGAACTCATAACTAGGAGTTCAGAATTCTGAATTCTGAACATAGAACTTAGAATTTAGAACTCACACCTCAGTACTTAGAATTCAGAACTCACAGCTCATACTCAGAATTCAGAACTCGCAATTCAGAACTCAGTATTCTGAATTCAGATCTTAGAACTTAGACTTCCCCAGAATCTAGAATTCGCACCTCAGGACTACAACGAATTTAGCACTCAGAACTCAAAACTCAGATTTCAGACTTAGAATTCACAGCTAAGAATTCAGAACTCAGAACTCATAATTCAAAACTCAGAATTCTGAATTCAGATCTTAGAACTCAGACCTCCTCAGACTCAGATTTCACAACTCAGCACAACACAGAATTCAGGACTCAGAACTCAAAACTCAGAATTCAGACTTAGAACTCAGAACTAACAATTCAGAATTCAAATTCAGAACACAGAACACGTAATTCAGAACTCAGAATTCAGAACCCAGAACTCAGAATTCTGAAAAATAGAAATAACAATTCAGCTCCACACTGAATTCAGAACTCAGAACTCAAAACAAAAAATTAAAATTCGAACTCACACCTCAGAATTCAGAATTCAGGACTCAGTATTCGGAATTCAGCTCAGAATTCAGAACTCAGAATTCAGAATTCAGCTCAGAATTCAGAGCTCAAAACTCAGAATTCAGAGATAAAACTCCCAGGTCAGAACTCGAAATTCAGAACTCAGAATTCTGAGCTCAGAAATCAGAATTCAATATTAGAACTCAGAATTCAGGAGTCAGAACTCAGATCTCAGAACAAGGAATTCAGAATTCTGAATTCTAAACAGGGAACTTGGAATTCAGTACTCGGAACTCATACTCAGAATTCAGAACTCAGAACTCGCAATGCAGAACTCAGAATTCTGAATTCAGATCTTAGAACTCAGACCTCCTCAGAACTCAGATTTCACAACTCAGCACAACACAGAATTCATGACTCAGAACTCAAAACTCAGAATTCAGACTTAGAACTCACAGCTCAGAACTCAGAACTCAGAAATTAGAATTCAGAACTCAGAATTAGAATTCAGAATTCAGAACTCAGATTTCAGAGATAAAACTCACAGCTCAGAACTCCAAATTCAGCACTCAGAATTCTGAGCTCAGAAACCAGAATTCAATAGTAGAACTCAGAATGCAGTGTTCAGAACTCATAACTAGGAGTTCAGAATTCTGAATTCTGAACATAGAACTTAGAATTTAGAACTCACACCTCAGTACTTAGAATTCAGAACTCAGAACTCGCAATTCAGAACTCAGTATTCTGAATTCAGATCTTAGAACTCAGACCTCCTCGGAACTCAGATTTCACAACTCAGCACAACACAGATTTCATGACTCAGAACTCAAAACTCAGAATTCAGACTTAGAACTCACAGCTTAGAATTCAGAACTCAGACCTCAGAATCCAGAACTCAGAATTCTGAAATCATAATTACAATTCAGCTCCACACTGAATTCAGAACACAGAACTCAAAACAATGAAATTAAAATTTGAATTCACACCTCAGAATTCGGGATTCAGAAATCAGAATTCAGAATTCAGAACTCAGAATTCAGAATTCAGAACTCAGAACTCAGAATTCAGAACTCATAAATAGGAACCCAAAATTCAGAATTCTGAACACAGAACTTCGAAATTTGAACTCAGAACTCAGAACTTAGAATTCAGAACTCATAATCATACTCAGAATTCAGAACTCAGAACTCGCAATGCAGAACTCAGAATTCTGAATTCAGATCTTAGAACTCAGACCTCCTCAGAACTCAGATTTCACAACTCAGCACAACACAGAATTCATGACTCAGAACTCAAAACTCAGAATTCAGACTTAGAACTCACAGCTCAGAACTCAGAACTCAGAAATTAGAATTCAGAACTCAGAATTAGAATTCAGAATTCAGAACTCAGATTTCAGAGATAAAACTCACAGCTCTGAACTCCAAATTCAGCACTCAGAATTCTGAGCTCAGAAACCAGAATTCAATAGTAGAACTCAGAATGCAGTGTTCAGAACTCATAACTAGGAGTTCAGAATTCTGAATTCTGAGCATAGAACTTAGAATTTAGAACTCACAGCTCAGAACTTAGAATTCAGAATTCTAAACTCATACTCAGAATTCAGAACTCGCAATTCAGAACTCAGTATTCTGAATTCAGGTCTTAGAACTTAGACTTCCCCAGAACCTAGAATTCACACCTCAGGACTACAGAGAATTCAGCACTCAGAAATCAAAACTCAGATTTCAGACTTAGAATTCACAGCTCAGAATTCAGAACTCAGAACTCATAATTCAGAACTCAGAACTCAGAATTCAGAACTCATAAATAGGAACCCAAAATTCAGAATTCTGAACACAGAACTTCGAAATTTGAACTCAGAACTCAGAACTTAGAATTCAGAACTCATAATCATACTCACAATTCAGAACTCAGAACTCGCAATTCAGAACTCAGAATTCTGAATTCAGATCTTAGAACTCAGACCTTCTCAGAACTCAGATTTCACAACTCAGCACAACACAGAATTCATGACTCAGAACTCAAAACTCAGAATTCAGACTTAGAACTCACAGCTCAGAACTCAGAACTCAGAAGTTAGAATTCAGAATTCAGAACTCAGGAATTAGAATTCAGAATTCAGAACTCAGATTTCAGAGATAAAACTCACAGCTCAGAACTCCAAATTCAGCACTCAGAATTCTGAGCTCAGAAACCAGAATTCAATAGTAGAACTCAGAATGCAGTGTTCAGAATTCATAACTAGGAGTTCAGAATTCTGAATTCTGAACATAGAACTTAGAATTTAGAACTCACACCTCAGTACTTAGAATTCAGAACTCACAGCTCATACTCAGAATTCAGAACTCGCAATTCAGAACTCAGTATTCTGAATTCAGATCTTAGAACTTAGACTTCCCCAGAATCTAGAATTCGCACCTCAGGACTACAAAGAATTTAGCACTCAGAACTCAAAACTCAGATTTCAGACTTAGAATTCACAGCTAAGAATTCAGAACTCAGAACTCATAATTCAAAACTCAGAATTCTGAATTCAGATCTTAGAACTCAGACCTCCTCAGACTCAGATTTCACAACTCAGCACAACACAGAATTCAGGACTCAGAACTCAAAACTCAGAATTCAGACTTAGAACTCAGAACTAACAATTCAGAATTCAAATTCAGAACACAGAACACGTAATTCAGAACTCAGAATTCAGAACCCAGAACTCAGAATTCTGAAAAATAGAAATAACAATTCAGCTCCACACTGAATTCAGAACTCAGAACTCAAAACAAAAAATTAAAATTCGAACTCACACCTCAGAATTCAGAATTCAGGACTCAGTATTCGGAATTCAGCTCAGAATTCAGAACTCAGAATTCAGAATTCAGCTCAGAATTCAGAGCTCAAAACTCAGAATTCAGAGATAAAACTCCCAGGTCAGAACTCGAAATTCAGAACTCAGAATTCTGAGCTCAGAAATCAGAATTCAATATTAGAACTCAGAATTCAGGAGTCAGAACTCAGATCTCAGAACAAGGAATTCAGAATTCTGAATTCTAAACACAGAACTTGGAATTCAGTACTCAGAACTCATACTCAGAATTCAGAACTCAGAACTCGCAATGCAGAACTCAGAATTCTGAATTCAGATCTTAGAACTCAGACCTCCTCAGAACTCAGATTTCACAACTCAGCACAACACAGAATTCATGACTCAGAACTCAAAACTCAGAATTCAGACTTAGAACTCACAGCTCAGAACTCAGAACTCAGAAATTAGAATTCAGAACTCAGAATTAGAATTCAGAATTCAGAACTCAGATTTCAGAGATAAAACTCACAGCTCTGAACTCCAAATTCAGCACTCAGAATTCTGAGCTCAGAAACCAGAATTCAATAGTAGAACTCAGAATGCAGTGTTCAGAACTCATAACTAGGAGTTCAGAATTCTGAATTCTGAGCATAGAACTTACAATTTAGAACTCACAGCTCAGAACTTAGAATTCAGAATTCTAAACTCATACTCAGAATTCAGAACTCGCAATTCAGAACTCAGTATTCTGAATTCAGGTCTTAGAACTTAGACTTCCCCAGAACCTAGAATTCACACCTCAGGACTACAGAGAATTCAGCACTCAGAAATCAAAACTCAGATTTCAGACTTAGAATTCACAGCTCAGAATTCAGAACTCAGAACTCATAATTCAGAACTCAGAACTCAGAATTCAGAACTCATAAATAGGAACCCAAAATTCAGAATTCTGAACACAGAACTTCGAAATTTGAACTCAGAACTCAGAACTTAGAATTCAGAACTCATAATCATACTCAGAATTCAGAACTCAGAACTCGCAATTCAGAACTCAGAATTCTGAATTCAGATCTTAGAACTCAGACCTTCTCAGAACTCAGATTTCACAACTCAGCACAACACAGAATTCATGACTCAGAACTCAAAACTCAGAATTCAGACTTAGAACTCACAGCTCAGAACTCAGAACTCAGAAGTTAGAATTCAGAATTCAGAACTCAGGAATTAGAATTCAGAATTCAGAACTCAGATTTCAGAGATAAAACTCACAGCTCAGAACTCCAAATTCAGCACTCAGAATTCTGAGCTCAGAAACCAGAATTCAATAGTAGAACTCAGAATGCAGTGTTCAGAATTCATAACTAGGAGTTCAGAATTCTGAATTCTGAACATAGAACTTAGAATTTAGAACTCACAGCTCAGAACTTAGAATTCAGAACTCACAGCTCATACTCAGAATTCAGAACTCGCAATTCAGAACTCAGTATTCAGAATTCAGATCTTAGAACTTAGACTTCCCCAGAATCTAGAATTCGCACCTCAGGACTACAAAGAATTTAGCACTCAGAACTCAAAACTCAGATTTCAGACTTAGAATTCACAGCTAAGAATTCAGAACTCAGAACTCATAATTCAAAACTCAGAATTCTGAATTCAGATCTTAGAACTCAGACCTCCTCAGACTCAGATTTCACAACTCAGCACAACACAGAATTCAGGACTCAGAACTCAAAACTCAGAATTCAGACTTAGAACTCAGAACTAACAATTCAGAATTCAAATTCAGAACACAGAACACGTAATTCAGAACTCAGAATTCAGAACCCAGAACTCAGAATTCTGAAAAATAGAAATAACAATTCAGCTCCACACTGAATTCAGAACTCAGAACTCAAAACAAAAAATTAAAATTCGAACTCACACCTCAGAATTCAGAATTCAGGACTCAGTATTCGGAATTCAGCTCAGAATTCAGAACTCAGAATTCAGAATTCAGCTCAGAATTCAGAGCTCAAAACTCAGAATTCAGAGATAAAACTCCCAGGTCAGAACTCGAAATTCAGAACTCAGAATTCTGAGCTCAGAAATCAGAATTCAATATTAGAACTCAGAATTCAGGAGTCAGAACTCAGATCTCAGAACAAGGAATTCAGAATTCTGAATTCTAAACACAGAACTTGGAATTCAGTACTCAGAACTCATACTCAGAATTCAGAACTCAGAACTCGCAATGCAGAACTCAGAATTCTGAATTCAGATCTTAGAACTCAGACCTCCTCAGAACTCAGATTTCACAACCCAGCACAACACAGAGTTCAACACTCAGAACTCAAAACTCAGAATTCAGACTTAGAACTCACAGCTCAGAACTCAGAACTCAGAAATTAGAATTCAGAACTCAGGAATTAGAATTCAGAACTCAGAACTCAGATTTCAGAGATAAAACTCACAGCTCTGAACTCCAAATTCAGCACTCAGAATTCTGAGCTCAGAAACCAGAATTCAATAGTAGAACTCAGAATGCAGTGTTCAGAACTCATAACTAGGAGTTCAGAATTCTGAATTCTGAGCATAGAACTTAGAATTTAGAACTCACACCTCAGTACTTAGAATTCAGAACTCACAGCTCATACTCAGAATTCAGAACTCGCAATTCAGAACTCAGTATTCAGAATTCAGATCTTAGAACTTAGACTTCCCCAGAATCTAGAATTCGCACCTCAGGACTACAAAGAATTTAGCACTCAGAACTCAAAACTCAGATTTCAGACTTAGAATTCACAGCTAAGAATTCAGAACTCAGAACTCATAATTCAAAACTCAGAATTCTGAATTCAGATCTTAGAACTCAGACCTCCTCAGACTCAGATTTCACAACTCAGCACAACACAGAATTCAGGACACAGAACTCAAAACTCAGAATTCAGACTTAGAACTCAGAACTAACAATTCAGAATTCAAATTCAGAACACAGAACACGTAATTCAGAACTCAGAATTCAGAACCCAGAACTCAGAATTCTGAAATCAGAAATTACAATTCAGCTCCACACTGAATTCAGAACTCAGAACTCAAAACAAAAAATTAAACTTCGAACTCACACCTCAGAATTCAGAATTCAGGACTCAGTATTCGGAATTCAGCTCAGAATTCAGAACTCAGAATTCAGAATTCAGCTCAGAATTCAGAGCTCAAAACTCAGAATTCAGAGATAAAACTCCCAGCACAGAACTCAGAAATTCAAAACTCAGAATTCTGAGCTCAGAAATCAGAATTCAATATTAGAACTCAGAATTCAGGAGTCAGAACTCAGATCTCAGAACTAGGAATTCAGAATTCTGAATTCTAAACACAGAACTTGGAATTCAGTACTCAGAACTCATACTCAGAATTCAGAACTCAGAACTCGCAATGCAGAACTCAGAATTCTGAATTCAGATCTTAGAACTCAGACCTCCTCGGAACTCAGATTTCACAACTCAGCACAACACAGATTTCATGACTCAGAACTCAAAACTCAGAATTCAGACTTAGAACTCACAGCTTAGAATTCAGAACTCAGAACTCGTAATTCAAAACTCAGAATTCTGAATTCAAAAGTTACAATTCAGCTCCACACTGAATTCAGAACACAGAACTCAAAACAATGAAATTAAAATTTGAATTCACACCTCAGAATTCGGGATTCAGAAATCAGAATTCGGAATTCAGAACTCAGAATTCAGAATTCAGAACTCAGAACTCAGAATTCAGAACTCATAAATAGGAACCCAAAATTCAGAATTCTGAACACAGAACTTCGAAATTTGAACTCAGAACTCAGAACTTAGAATTCAGAACTCATAATCATACTCAGAATTCAGAACTCAGAACTCGCAATGCAGAACTCAGAATTCTGAATTCAGATCTTAGAACTCAGACCTCCTCAGAACTCAGATTTCACAACTCAGCACAACACAGAATTCATGACTCAGAACTCAAAACTCAGAATTCAGACTTAGAACTCACAGCTCAGAACTCAGAACTCAGAAATTAGAATTCAGAACTCAGGAATTAGAATTCAGAACTCAGAACTCAGATTTCAGAGATAAAACTCACAGCTCTGAACTCCAAATTCAGCACTCAGAATTCTGAGCTCAGAAACCAGAATTCAATAGTAGAACTCAGAATGCAGTGTTCAGAACTCATAACTAGGAGTTCAGAATTCTGAATTCTGAGCATAGAACTTAGAATTTAGAACTCACAGCTCAGAACTCAGAATTCAGAACCCAGAACTCAGAATTCTGAAAAATAGAAATAACAATTCAGCTCCACACTGAATTCAGAACTCAGAACTCAAAACAAAAAATTAAAATTCGAACTCACACCTCAGAATTCAGAATTCAGGACTCAGTATTCGGAATTCAGCTCAGAATTCAGAACTCAGAATTCAGAATTCAGCTCAGAAATCAGAGCTCAAAACTCAGAATTCAGAGATAAAACTCCCAGCTCAGAACTCGAAATTCAGAACTCAGAATTCTGAGCTCAGAAATCAGAATTCAATATTAGAACTCAGAATTCAGGAGTCAGAACTCAGATCTCAGAACAAGGAATTCAGAATTCTGAATTCTAAACACAGAACTTGGAATTCAGTACTCAGAACTCATACTCAGAATTCGGAACTCAGAACTCGCAATGCAGAACTCAGAATTCTGAATTCAGATCTTAGAACTCAGACCTCCTCAGAACTCAGATTTCACAACCCAGCACAACACAGAGTTCAACACTCAGAACTCAAAACTCAGAATTCAGACTTAGAACTCACAGCTCAGAACTCAGAACTCAGAAATTAGAATTCAGAACTCAGGAATTAGAATTCAGAACTCAGAACTCAGATTTCAGAGATAAAACTCACAGCTCTGAACTCCAAATTCAGCACTCAGAATTCTGAGCTCAGAAACCAGAATTCAATAGTAGAACTCAGAATGCAGTGTTCAGAACTCATAACTAGGAGTTCAGAATTCTGAATTCTGAGCATAGAACTTAGAATTTAGAACTCACAGCTCAGAACTTAGAATTCAGAACTCACAGCTCATACTCAGAATTCAGAACTCGCAATTCAGAACTCAGTATTCAGAATTCAGATCTTAGAACTTAGACTTCCCCAGAATCTAGAATTCGCACCTCAGGACTACAAAGAATTTAGCACTCAGAACTCAAAACTCAGATTTCAGACTTAGAATTCACAGCTAAGAATTCAGAACTCAGAACTCATAATTCAAAACTCAGAATTCTGAATTCAGATCTTAGAACTCAGACCTCCTCAGACTCAGATTTCACAACTCAGCACAACACAGAATTCAGGACACAGAACTCAAAACTCAGAATTCAGACTTAGAACTCAGAACTAACAATTCAGAATTCAAATTCAGAACACAGAACACGTAATTCAGAACTCAGAATTCAGAACCCAGAACTCAGAATTCTGAAATCAGAAATTACAATTCAGCTCCACACTGAATTCAGAACTCAGAACTCAAAACAAAAAATTAAACTTCGAACTCACACCTCAGAATTCAGAATTCAGGACTCAGTATTCGGAATTCAGCTCAGAATTCAGAACTCAGAATTCAGAATTCAGCTCAGAATTCAGAGCTCAAAACTCAGAATTCAGAGATAAAACTCCCAGCACAGAACTCAGAAATTCAAAACTCAGAATTCTGAGCTCAGAAATCAGAATTCAATATTAGAACTCAGACTTCAGGACTCAGAACTCAGATCTCAGAACTAGGAATTCAGAATTCTGAATTCTAAACACAGAACTTGGAATTCAGTACTCAGAACTCATACTCAGAATTCAGAACTCAGAACTCGCAATGCAGAACTCAGAATTCTGAATTCAGATCTTAGAACTCAGACCTCCTCGGAACTCAGATTTCACAACTCAGCACAACACAGATTTCATGACTCAGAACTCAAAACTCAGAATTCAGACTTAGAACTCACAGCTTAGAATTCAGAACTCAGAACTCGTAATTCAAAACTCAGAATTCTGAATTCAAAAGTTACAATTCAGCTCCACACTGAATTCAGAACACAGAACTCAAAACAATGAAATTAAAATTTGAATTCACACCTCAGAATTCGGGATTCAGAAATCAGAATTCGGAATTCAGAACTCAGAATTCAGAATTCAGAACTCAGAACTCAGAATTCAGAACTCATAAATAGGAACCCAAAATTCAGAATTCTGAACACAGAACTTCGAAATTTGAACTCAGAACTCAGAACTTAGAATTCAGAACTCATAATCATACTCAGAATTCAGAACTCAGAACTCGCAATGCAGAACTCAGAATTCTGAATTCAGATCTTAGAACTCAGACCTCCTCAGAACTCAGATTTCACAACTCAGCACAACACAGAATTCACAACTCAGAACTCAAAACTCAGAATTCAGACTTAGAACTCACAGCTCAGAACTCAGAACTCAGAAATTAGAATTCAGAACTCAGGAATTAGAATTCAGAACTCAGAACTCAGATTTCAGAGATAAAACTCACAGCTCTGAACTCCAAATTCAGCACTCAGAATTCTGAGCTCAGAAACCAGAATTCAATAGTAGAACTCAGAATGCAGTGTTCAGAACTCATAACTAGGAGTTCAGAATTCTGAATTCTGAGCATAGAACTTAGAATTTAGAACTCACAGCTCAGAACTCAGAATTCAGAACCCAGAACTCAGAATTCTGAAAAATAGAAATAACAATTCAGCTCCACACTGAATTCAGAACTCAGAACTCAAAACAAAAAATTAAAATTCGAACTCACACCTCAGAATTCAGAATTCAGGACTCAGTATTCGGAATTCAGCTCAGAATTCAGAACTCAGAATTCAGAATTCAGCTCAGAAATCAGAGCTCAAAACTCAGAATTCAGAGATAAAACTCCCAGCTCAGAACTCGAAATTCAGAACTCAGAATTCTGAGCTCAGAAATCAGAATTCAATATTAGAACTCAGAATTCAGGAGTCAGAACTCAGATCTCAGAACAAGGAATTCAGAATTCTGAATTCTAAACACAGAACTTGGAATTCAGTACTCAGAACTCATACTCAGAATTCAGAACTCAGAACTCATAATTCAAAACTCAGAATTCTGAATTCAGATCTTAGAACTCAGACCTCCTCAGACTCAGATTTCACAACTCAGCACAACACAGAATTCAGGACTCAGAACTCAAAACTCAGAATTCAGACTTAGAACTCAGAACTAACAATTCAGAATTCAAATTCAGAACACAGAACACGTAATTCAGAACTCAGAATTCAGAACCCAGAACTCAGAATTCTGAAAAATAGAAATAACAATTCAGCTCCACACTGAATTCAGAACTCAGAACTCAAAACAAAAAATTAAAATTCGAACTCACACCTCAGAATTCAGAATTCAGGACTCAGTATTCGGAATTCAGCTCAGAATTCAGAACTCAGAATTCAGAATTCAGCTCAGAATTCAGAGCTCAAAACTCAGAATTCAGAGATAAAACTCCCAGGTCAGAACTCGAAATTCAGAACTCAGAATTCTGAGCTCAGAAATCAGAATTCAATATTAGAACTCAGAATTCAGGAGTCAGAACTCAGATCTCAGAACAAGGAATTCAGAATTCTGAATTCTAAACACAGAACTTGGAATTCAGTACTCAGAACTCATACTCAGAATTCAGAACTCAGAACTCGCAATGCAGAACTCAGAATTCTGAATTCAGATCTTAGAACTCAGACCTCCTCAGAACTCAGATTTCACAACCCAGCACAACACAGAGTTCAACACTCAGAACTCAAAACTCAGAATTCAGACTTAGAACTCACAGCTCAGAACTCAGAACTCAGAAATTAGAATTCAGAACTCAGGAATTAGAATTCAGAACTCAGAACTCAGATTTCAGAGATAAAACTCACAGCTCTGAACTCCAAATTCAGCACTCAGAATTCTGAGCTCAGAAACCAGAATTCAATAGTAGAACTCAGAATGCAGTGTTCAGAACTCATAACTAGGAGTTCAGAATTCTGAATTCTGAGCATAGAACTTAGAATTTAGAACTCACACCTCAGTACTTAGAATTCAGAACTCACAGCTCATACTCAGAATTCAGAACTCGCAATTCAGAACTCAGTATTCAGAATTCAGATCTTAGAACTTAGACTTCCCCAGAATCTAGAATTCGCACCTCAGGACTACAAAGAATTTAGCACTCAGAACTCAAAACTCAGATTTCAGACTTAGAATTCACAGCTAAGAATTCAGAACTCAGAACTCATAATTCAAAACTCAGAATTCTGAATTCAGATCTTAGAACTCAGACCTCCTCAGACTCAGATTTCACAACTCAGCACAACACAGAATTCAGGACACAGAACTCAAAACTCAGAATTCAGACTTAGAACTCAGAACTAACAATTCAGAATTCAAATTCAGAACACAGAACACGTAATTCAGAACTCAGAATTCAGAACCCAGAACTCAGAATTCTGAAATCAGAAATTACAATTCAGCTCCACACTGAATTCAGAACTCAGAACTCAAAACAAAAAATTAAACTTCGAACTCACACCTCAGAATTCAGAATTCAGGACTCAGTATTCGGAATTCAGCTCAGAATTCAGAACTCAGAATTCAGAATTCAGCTCAGAATTCAGAGCTCAAAACTCAGAATTCAGAGATAAAACTCCCAGCACAGAACTCAGAAATTCAAAACTCAGAATTCTGAGCTCAGAAATCAGAATTCAATATTAGAACTCAGACTTCAGGACTCAGAACTCAGATCTCAGAACTAGGAATTCAGAATTCTGAATTCTAAACACAGAACTTGGAATTCAGTACTCAGAACTCATACTCAGAATTCAGAACTCAGAACTCGCAATGCAGAACTCAGAATTCTGAATTCAGATCTTAGAACTCAGACCTCCTCGGAACTCAGATTTCACAACTCAGCACAACACAGATTTCATGACTCAGAACTCAAAACTCAGAATTCAGACTTAGAACTCACAGCTTAGAATTCAGAACTCAGAACTCGTAATTCAAAACTCAGAATTCTGAATTCAAAAGTTACAATTCAGCTCCACACTGAATTCAGAACACAGAACTCAAAACAATGAAATTAAAATTTGAATTCACACCTCAGAATTCGGGATTCAGAAATCAGAATTCGGAATTCAGAACTCAGAATTCAGAATTCAGAACTCAGAACTCAGAATTCAGAACTCATAAATAGGAACCCAAAATTCAGAATTCTGAACACAGAACTTCGAAATTTGAACTCAGAACTCAGAACTTAGAATTCAGAACTCATAATCATACTCAGAATTCAGAACTCAGAACTCGCAATGCAGAACTCAGAATTCTGAATTCAGATCTTAGAACTCAGACCTCCTCAGAACTCAGATTTCACAACTCAGCACAACACAGAATTCATGACTCAGAACTCAAAACTCAGAATTCAGACTTAGAACTCACAGCTCAGAACTCAGAACTCAGAAATTAGAATTCAGAACTCAGGAATTAGAATTCAGAACTCAGAACTCAGATTTCAGAGATAAAACTCACAGCTCTGAACTCCAAATTCAGCACTCAGAATTCTGAGCTCAGAAACCAGAATTCAATAGTAGAACTCAGAATGCAGTGTTCAGAACTCATAACTAGGAGTTCAGAATTCTGAATTCTGAGCATAGAACTTAGAATTTAGAACTCACAGCTCAGAACTTAGAATTCAGAACTCACAGCTCATACTCAGAATTCAGAACTCGCAATTCAGAACTCAGTATTCAGAATTCAGATCTTAGAACTTAGACTTCCCCAGAATGTAGAATTCGCACCTCAGGACTACAAAGAATTTAGCACTCAGAACTCAAAACTCAGATTTCAGACTTAGAATTCACAGCTAAGAATTCAGAACTCAGAACTCATAATTCAAAACTCAGAATTCTGAATTCAGATCTTAGAACTCAGACCTCCTCAGACTCAGATTTCACAACTCAGCACAACACAGAATTCAGGACACAGAACTCAAAACTCAGAATTCAGACTTAGAACTCAGAACTAACAATTCAGAATTCAAATTCAGAACACAGAACACGTAATTCAGAACTCAGAATTCAGAACTCAGAACTCAGAATTCTGAAATCAGAAATTACAATTCAGCTCCACACTGAATTCAGAACTCAGAACTCAAAACAAAAAATTAAACTTCGAACTCACACCTCAGAATTCAGAATTCAGGACTCAGTATTCGGAATTCAGCTCAGAATTCAGAACTCAGAATTCAGAATTCAGCTCAGAATTCAGAGCTCAAAACTCAGAATTCAGAGATAAAACTCCCAGCACAGAACTCAGAAATTCAAAACTCAGAATTCTGAGCTCAGAAATCAGAATTCAATATTAGAACTCAGACTTCAGGACTCAGAACTCAGATCTCAGAACTAGGAATTCAGAATTCTGAATTCTAAACACAGAACTTGGAATTCAGTACTCAGAACTCATACTCAGAATTCAGAACTCAGAACTCGCAATGCAGAACTCAGAATTCTGAATTCAGATCTTAGAACTCAGACCTCCTCGGAACTCAGATTTCACAACTCAGCACAACACAGATTTCATGACTCAGAACTCAAAACTCAGAATTCAGACTTAGAACTCACAGCTTAGAATTCAGAACTCAGAACTCGTAATTCAAAACTCAGAATTCTGAATTCAAAAGTTACAATTCAGCTCCACACTGAATTCAGAACACAGAACTCAAAACAATGAAATTAAAATTTGAATTCACACCTCAGAATTCGGGATTCAGAAATCAGAATTCGGAATTCAGAACTCAGAATTCAGAATTCAGAACTCAGAACTCAGAATTCAGAACTCATAAATAGGAACCCAAAATTCAGAATTCTGAACACAGAACTTCGAAATTTGAACTCAGAACTCAGAACTTAGAATTCAGAACTCATAATCATACTCAGAATTCAGAACTCAGAACTCGCAATGCAGAACTCAGAATTCTGAATTCAGATCTTAGAACTCAGACCTCCTCAGAACTCAGATTTCACAACTCAGCACAACACAGAATTCACAACTCAGAACTCAAAACTCAGAATTCAGACTTAGAACTCACAGCTCAGAACTCAGAACTCAGAAATTAGAATTCAGAACTCAGGAATTAGAATTCAGAACTCAGAACTCAGATTTCAGAGATAAAACTCACAGCTCTGAACTCCAAATTCAGCACTCAGAATTCTGAGCTCAGAAACCAGAATTCAATAGTAGAACTCAGAATGCAGTGTTCAGAACTCATAACTAGGAGTTCAGAATTCTGAATTCTGAGCATAGAACATAGAATTTAGAACTCACAGCTCAGAACTCAGAATTCAGAACCCAGAACTCAGAATTCTGAAAAATAGAAATAACAATTCAGCTCCACACTGAATTCAGAACTCAGAACTCAAAACAAAAAATTAAAATTCGAACTCACACCTCAGAATTCAGAATTCAGGACTCAGTATTCGGAATTCAGCTCAGAATTCAGAACTCAGAATTCAGAATTCAGCTCAGAAATCAGAGCTCAAAACTCAGAATTCAGAGATAAAACTCCCAGCTCAGAACTCGAAATTCAGAACTCAGAATTCTGAGCTCAGAAATCAGAATTCAATATTAGAACTCAGAATTCAGGAGTCAGAACTCAGATCTCAGAACAAGGAATTCAGAATTCTGAATTCTAAACACAGAACTTGGAATTCAGTACTCAGAACTCATACTCAGAATTCAGAACTCAGAACTCATAATTCAAAACTCAGAATTCTGAATTCAGATCTTAGAACTCAGACCTCCTCAGACTCAGATTTCACAACTCAGCACAACACAGAATTCAGGACTCAGAACTCAAAACTCAGAATTCAGACTTAGAACTCAGAACTAACAATTCAGAATTCAAATTCAGAACACAGAACACATAATTCAGAACTCAGAATTCAGAACCCAGAACTCAGAATTCTGAAATCAGAAATTACAATTCAGCTCCACACTGAATTCAGAACTCAGAACTCAAAACAAAAAATTAAACTTCGAACTCACACCTCAGAATTCAGAATTCAGGACTCAGTATTCGGAATTCAGCTCAGAATTCAGAACTCAGAATTCAGAATTCAGCTCAGAATTCAGAGCTCAAAACTCAGAATTCAGAGATGAAACTCCCAGCACAGAACTCAGAAATTCAAAACTCAGAATTCTGAGCTCAGAAATCAGAATTCAATATTAGAACTCAGACTTCAGGACTCAGAACTCAGATCTCAGAACTAGGAATTCAGAATTCTGAATTCTAAACACAGAACTTGGAATTCAGTACTCAGAACTCATACTCAGAATTCAGAACTCAGAACTCGCAATGCAGAACTCAGAATTCTGAATTCAGATCTTAGAACTCAGACCTCCTCGGAACTCAGATTTCACAACTCAGCACAACACAGATTTCATGACTCAGAACTCAAAACTCAGAATTCAGACTTAGAACTCACAGCTCAGAACTCAGAACTCAGAAATTAGAATTCAGAACTCAGGAATTAGAATTCAGAATTCAGAACTCAGATTTCAGAGATAAAACTCACAGCTCTGAACTCCAAATTCAGCACTCAGAATTCTGAGCTCAGAAACCAGAATTCAATAGTAGAACTCAGAATGCAGTGTTCAGAACTCATAACTAGGAGTTCAGAATTCTGAATTCTGAGCATAGAACTTAGAATTTAGAACTCACACCTCAGTACTTAGAATTCAGAACTCACAGCTCATACTCAGAATTCAGAACTCGCAATTCAGAACTCAGTATTCAGAATTCAGATCTTAGAACTTAGACTTCCCCAGAATCTAGAATTCGCACCTCAGGACTACAACGAATTTAGCACTCAGAACTCAAAACTCAGATTTCAGACTTAGAATTCACAGCTAAGAATTCAGAACTCAGAACTCATAATTCAAAACTCAGAATTCTGAATTCAGATCTTAGAACTCAGACCTCCTCAGACTCAGATTTCACAACTCAGCACAACACAGAATTCAGGACTCAGAACTCAAAACTCAGAATTCAGACTTAGAACTCAGAACTAACAATTCAGAATTCAAATTCAGAACACAGAACACATAATTCAGAACTCAGAATTCAGAACCCAGAACTCAGAATTCTGAAATCAGAAATTACAATTCAGCTCCACACTGAATTCAGAACTCAGAACTCAAAACAAAAAATTAAACTTCGAACTCACACCTCAGAATTCAGAATTCAGGACTCAGTATTCGGAATTCAGCTCAGAATTCAGAACTCAGAATTCAGAATTCAGCTCAGAATTCAGAGCTCAAAACTCAGAATTCAGAGATAAAACTCCCAGCACAGAACTCAGAAATTCAAAACTCAGAATTCTGAGCTCAGAAATCAGAATTCAATATTAGAACTCAGACTTCAGGAGTCAGAACTCAGATCTCAGAACTAGGAATTCAGAATTCTGAATTCTAAACACAGAACTTGGAATTCAGTACTCAGAACTCATACTCAGAATTCAGAACTCAGAACTCGCAATGCAGAACTCAGAATTCTGAATTCAGATCTTAGAACTCAGACCTCCTCGGAACTCAGATTTCACAACTCAGCACAACACAGATTTCATGACTCAGAACTCAAAACTCAGAATTCAGACTTAGAACTCACAGCTTAGAATTCAGAACTCAGAACTCGTAATTCAAAACTCAGAATTCTGAATTCAAAAGTTACAATTCAGCTCCACACTGAATTCAGAACACAGAACTCAAAACAATGAAATTAAAATTTGAATTCACACCTCAGAATTCGGGATTCAGAAATCAGAATTCGGAATTCAGAACTCAGAATTCAGAATTCAGAACTCAGAACTTAGAATTCAGAACTCATAATCATACTCAGAATTCAGAACTCAGAACTCGCAATGCAGAACTCAGAATTCTGAATTCAGATCTTAGAACTCAGACCTCCTCAGAACTCAGATTTCACAACTCAGCACAACACAGAATTCATGACTCAACTCAAAACTCAGAATTCAGACTTAGAACTCACAGCTCAGAACTCAGAACTCAGAAATTAGAATTCAGAACTCAGGAATTAGAATTCAGAACTCAGAACTCAGATTTCAGAGATAAAACTCACAGCTCTGAACTCCAAATTCAGCACTCAGAATTCTGAGCTCAGAAACCAGAATTCAATAGTAGAACTCAGAATGCAGTGTTCAGAACTCATAACTAGGAGTTCAGAATTCTGAATTCTGAGCATAGAACTTAGAATTTAGAACTCACAGCTCAGAACTCAGAATTCAGAACCCAGAACTCAGAATTCTGAAAAATAGAAATAACAATTCAGCTCCACACTGAATTCAGAACTCAGAACTCAAAACAAAAAATTAAAATTCGAACTCACACCTCAGAATTCAGAATTCAGGACTCAGTATTCGGAATTCAGCTCAGAATTCAGAACTCAGAATTCAGAATTCAGCTCAGAATTCAGAGCTCAAAACTCAGAATTCAGAGATAAAACTCCCAGCTCAGAACTCGAAATTCAGAACTCAGAATTCTGAGCTCAGAAATCAGAATTCAATATTAGAACTCAGAATTCAGGAGTCAGAACTCAGATCTCAGAACAAGGAATTCAGAATTCTGAATTCTAAACACAGAACTTGGAATTCAGTACTCAGAACTCATACTCAGAATTCAGAACTCAGAACTCGCAATGCAGAACTCAGAATTCTGAATTCAGATCTTAGAACTCAGACCTCCTCAGAACTCAGATTTCACAACTCAGCACAACACAGAATTCATGACTCAGAACTCAAAACTCAGAATTCAGACTTAGAACTCACAGCTCAGAACTCAGAACTCAGAAATTAGAATTCAGAACTCAGCACTCAGAATTCAGAACTCAGAACTCAGATTTCAGAGATAAAACTCACAGCTCTGAACTCCAAATTCAGCACTCAGAATTCTGAGCTCAGAAACCAGAATTCAATAGTAGAACTCAGAATGCAGTGTTCAGAACTCATAACTAGGAGTTCAGAATTCTGAATTCTGAGCATAGAACTTAGAATTTAGAACTCACACCTCAGTACTTAGAATTCAGAACTCACAGCTCATACTCAGAATTCAGAACTCGCAATTCAGAACTCAGTATTCAGAATTCAGATCTTAGAACTTAGACTTCCCCAGAATCTAGAATTCGCACCTCAGGACTACAACGAATTTAGCACTCAGAACTCAAAACTCAGATTTCAGACTTAGAATTCACAGCTAAGAATTCAGAACTCAGAACTCATAATTCAAAACTCAGAATTCTGAATTCAGATCTTAGAACTCAGACCTCCTCAGACTCAGATTTCACAACTCAGCACAACACAGAATTCAGGACACAGAACTCAAAACTCAGAATTCAGACTTAGAACTCAGAACTAACAATTCAGAATTCAAATTCAGAACACAGAACACGTAATTCAGAACTCAGAATTCAGAACCCAGAACTCAGAATTCTGAAATCAGAAATTACAATTCAGCTCCACACTGAATTCAGAACTCAGAACTCAAAACAAAAAATTAAACTTCGAACTCACACCTCAGAATTCAGAATTCAGGACTCAGTATTCGGAATTCAGCTCAGAATTCAGAACTCAGAATTCAGAATTCAGCTCAGAATTCAGAGCTCAAAACTCAGAATTCAGAGATAAAACTCCCAGCACAGAACTCAGAAATTCAGAACTCAGAATTCTGAGCTCAGAAATCAGAATTCAATATTAGAACTCAGACTTCAGGACTCAGAACTCAGATCTCAGAACTAGGAATTCAGAATTCTGAATTCTAAACACAGAACTTGGAATTCAGTACTCAGAACTCATACTCAGAATTCAGAACTCAGAACTCGCAATTCAGAACTCAGAATTCTGAATTCAGATCTTAGAACTCAGACCTCCTCGGAACTCAGATTTCACAACTCAGCACAACACAGATTTCATGACTCAGAACTCAAAACTCAGAATTCAGACTTAGAACTCA
This sequence comes from Ochotona princeps, assembly GCF_030435755.1. NCBI lineage: Eukaryota > Metazoa > Chordata > Mammalia > Lagomorpha > Ochotonidae > Ochotona > Ochotona princeps. The sequence goes on from NC_080838.1 coordinate 3,207,765, forward strand.
CAGCTTAGAATTCAGAACTCAGACCTCAGAATCCAGAACTCAGAATTCTGAAATCATAATTACAATTCAGCTCCACACTGAATTCAGAACACAGAACTCAAAACAATGAAATTAAAATTTGAATTCACACCTCAGAATTCGGGATTCAGAAATCAGAATTCAGAATTCAGAACTCAGAATTCAGAATTCAGAACTCAGAACTCAGAATTCAGAACTCATAAATAGGAACCCAAAATTCAGAATTCTGAACACAACTTCGAAATTTGAACTCAGAACTCAGAACTTAGAATTCAGAACTCATAATCATACTCAGAATTCAGAACTCAGAACTCGCAATTCAGAACTCAGATTTCTGAATTCAGACTTAGAACTCAGACCTCCTCAGAACTCAGATTTCACAACTCAGCACAACACAGAATTCATGACTCAGAACTCAAAACTCAGAATTCAGACTTAGAACTCACAGCTCAGAAGTCAGAACTCAGAAGTTAGAATTCAGAACTCAGGAATTAGAATTCAGAACTCAGAACTCAGATTTCAGAGATAAAACTCACAGCTCTGAACTCCAAATTCAGCACTCAGAATTCTTAGCTCAGAAACCAGAATTCAATAGTAGAACTCAGAATGCAGTGTTCAGAACTCATAACTAGGAGTTCAGAATTCTGAATTCTGAGCATAGAACTTAGAATTTAGAACTCACAGCTCAGAACTTAGAATTCAGAATTCTAAACTCTTACTCAGAATTCAGAACTCGCAATTCAGAACTCAGTATTCTGAATTCAGGTCTTAGAACTTAGACTTCCCCAGAATCTAGAATTCGCACCTCAGGACTACAAAGAATTTAGCACTCAGAACTCAAAACTCAGATTTCAGACTTAGAATTCACAGCTAAGAATTCAGAACTCAGAACTCATAATTCAAAACTCAGAATTCTGAATTCAGATCTTAGAACTCAGACCTCCTCAGACTCAGATTTCACAACTCAGCACAACACAGAATTCAGGACTCAGAACTCAAAACTCAGAATTCAGACTTAGAACTCAGAACTAACAATTCAGAATTCAAATTCAGAACACAGAACACATAATTCAGAACTCAGAATTCAGAACCCAGAACTCAGAATTCTGAAATCAGAAATTACAATTCAGCTCCACACTGAATTCAGAACTCAGAACTCAAAACAAAAAATTAAACTTCGAACTCACACCTCAGAATTCAGAATTCAGGACTCAGTATTCGGAATTCAGCTCAGAATTCAGAACTCAGAATTCAGAATTCAGCTCAGAATTCAGAGCTCAAAACTCAGAATTCAGAGATAAAACTCCCAGCACAGAACTCAGAAATTCAAAACTCAGAATTCTGAGCTCAGAAATCAGAATTCAATATTAGAACTCAGACTTCAGGAGTCAGAACTCAGATCTCAGAACTAGGAATTCAGAATTCTGAATTCTAAACACAGAACTTGGAATTCAGAACTCAGAACTCATACTCAGAATTCTGAACTCAGAACTCGCAATTCAGAACTCAGAATTCTGAATTCAGATCTTAGAACTCAGACCTCCTCGGAACTCAGATTTCACAACTCAGCACAACACAGATTTCATGACTCAGAACTCAAAACTCAGAATTCAGACTTAGAACTCACAGCTTAGAATTCAGAACTCAGACCTCAGAATCCAGAACTCAGAATTCTGAAATCATAATTACAATTCAGCTCCACACTGAATTCAGAACACAGAACTCAAAACAATGAAATTAAAATTTGAATTCACACCTCAGAATTCGGGATTCAGAAATCAGAATTCAGAATTCAGAACTCAGAATTCAGAATTCAGAACTCAGAACTCAGAATTCAGAACTCATAAATAGGAACCCAAAATTCAGAATTCTGAACACAGAACTTCGAAATTTGAACTCAGAACTCAGAACTTAGAATTCAGAACTCATAATCATACTCAGAATTCAGAACTCAGAACTCGCAATGCAGAACTCAGATTTCTGAATTCAGATCGTAGAACTCAGACCTCCTCAGAACTCAGATTTCACAACTCAGCACAACACAGAATTCATGACTCAGAACTCAAAACTCAGAATTCAGACTTAGAACTCACAGCTCAGAACTCAGAACTCAGAAATTAGAATTCAGAACTCAGGAATTAGAATTCAGAACTCAGAACTCAGATTTCAGAGATAAAACTCACAGCTCTGAACTCCAAATTCAGCACTCAGAATTCTGAGCTCAGAAACCAGAATTCAATAGTAGAACTCAGAATGCAGTGTTCAGAACTCATAACTAGGAGTTCAGAATTCTGAATTCTGAGCATAGAACTTAGAATTTAGAACTCACAGCTCAGAACTTAGAATTCAGAATTCTAAACTCTTACTCAGAATTCAGAACTCGCAATTCAGAACTCAGTATTCTGAATTCAGGTCTTAGAACTTAGACTTCCCCAGAATCTAGAATTCGCACCTCAGGACTACAAAGAATTTAGCACTCAGAACTCAAAACTCAGATTTCAGACTTAGAATTCACAGCTAAGAATTCAGAACTCAGAACTCATAATTCAAAACTCAGAATTCTGAATTCAGATCTTAGAACTCAGACCTCCTCAGACTCAGATTTCACAACTCAGCACAACACAGAATTCAGGACACAGAACTCAAAACTCAGAATTCAGACTTAGAACTCAGAACTAACAATTCAGAATTCAAATTCAGAACACAGAACACGTAATTCAGAACTCAGAATTCAGAACCCAGAACTCAGAATTCTGAAATCAGAAATTACAATTCAGCTCCACACTGAATTCAGAACTCAGAACTCAAAACAAAAAATTAAACTTCGAACTCACACCTCAGAATTCAGAATTCAGGACTCAGTATTCGGAATTCAGCTCAGAATTCAGAACTCAGAATTCAGAATTCAGCTCAGAATTCAGAGCTCAAAACTCAGAATTCAGAGATAAAACTCCCAGCACAGAACTCAGAAATTCAAAACTCAGAATTCTGAGCTCAGAAATCAGAATTCAATATTAGAACTCAGACTTCAGGAGTCAGAACTCAGATCTCAGAACTAGGAATTCAGAATTCTGAATTCTAAACACAGAACTTGGAATTCAGAACTCAGAACTCATACTCAGAATTCAGAACTCAGAACTCGCAATTCAGAACGCAGAATTCTGAATTCAGATCTTAGAACTCAGACCTCCTCGGAACTCAGATTTCACAACTCAGCACAACACAGATTTCATGACTCAGAACTCAAAACTCAGAATTCAGACTTAGAACTCACAGCTTAGAATTCAGAACTCAGACCTCAGAATCCAGAACTCAGAATTCTGAAATCATAATTACAATTCAGCTCCACACTGAATTCAGAACACAGAACTCAAAACAATGAAATTAAAATTTGAATTCACACCTCAGAATTCGGGATTCAGAAATCAGAATTCAGAATTCAGAACTCAGAATTCAGAATTCAGAACTCAGAACTCAGAATTCAGAACTCATAAATAGGAACCCAAAATTCAGAATTCTGAACACAGAACTTCGAAATTTGAACTCAGAACTCAGAACTTAGAATTCAGAACTCATAATCATACTCAGAATTCAGAACTCAGAACTCGCAATTCAGAACTCAGATTTCTGAATTCAGATCGTAGAACTCAGACCTCCTCAGAACTCAGATTTCACAACTCAGCACAACACAGAATTCATGACTCAGAACTCAAAACTCAGAATTCAGACTTAGAACTCACAGCTCAGAACTCAGAACTCAGAAATTAGAATTCAGAACTCAGGAATTAGAATTCAGAACTCAGAACTCAGATTTCAGAGATAAAACTCACAGCTCTGAACTCCAAATTCAGCACTCAGAATTCTGAGCTCAGAAACCAGAATTCAATAGTAGAACTCAGAATGCAGTGTTCAGAACTCATAACTAGGAGTTCAGAATTCTGAATTCTGAGCATAGAACTTAGAATTTAGAACTCACAGCTCAGAACTTAGAATTCAGAACTCACAGCTCATACTCAGAATTCAGAACTCGCAATTCAGAACTCAGTATTCAGAATTCAGATCTTAGAACTTAGACTTCCCCAGAATCTAGAATTCGCACCTCAGGACTACAACGAATTTAGCACTCAGAACTCAAAACTCAGATTTCAGACTTAGAATTCACAGCTAAGAATTCAGAACTCAGAACTCATAATTCAAAACTCAGAATTCTGAATTCAGATCTTAGAACTCAGACCTCCTCAGACTCAGATTTCACAACTCAGCACAACACAGAATTCAGGACACAGAACTCAAAACTCAGAATTCAGACTTAGAACTCAGAACTAACAATTCAGAATTCAAATTCAGAACACAGAACACGTAATTCAGAACTCAGAATTCAGAACCCAGAACTCAGAATTCTGAAATCAGAAATTACAATTCAGCTCCACACTGAATTCAGAACTCAGAACTCAAAACAAAAAATTAAACTTCGAACTCACACCTCAGAATTCAGAATTCAGGACTCAGTATTCGGAATTCAGCTCAGAATTCAGAACTCAGAATTCAGAATTCAGCTCAGAATTCAGAGCTCAAAACTCAGAATTCAGAGATAAAACTCCCAGCACAGAACTCAGAAATTCAAAACTCAGAATTCTGAGCTCAGAAATCAGAATTCAATATTAGAACTCAGACTTCAGGAGTCAGAACTCAGATCTCAGAACTAGGAATTCAGAATTCTGAATTCTAAACACAGAACTTGGAATTCAGTACTCAGAACTCATACTCAGAATTCAGAACTCAGAACTCGCAATTCAGAACTCAGAATTCTGAATTCAGATCTTAGAACTCAGACCTCCTCGGAACTCAGATTTCACAACTCAGCACAACACAGATTTCATGACTCAGAACTCAAAACTCAGAATTCAGACATAGAACTCACAGCTTAGAATTCAGAACTCAGACCTCAGAATCCAGAACTCAGAATTCTGAAATCATAATTACAATTCAGCTCCACACTGAATTCAGAACACAGAACTCAAAACAATGAAATTAAAATTTGAATTCACACCTCAGAATTCGGGATTCAGAAATCAGAATTCAGAATTCAGAACTCAGAATTCAGAATTCTGAACACAGAACTTCGAAATTTGAACTCAGAACTCAGAACTTAGAATTCAGAACTCATAATCATACTCAGAATTCAGAACTCAGAACTCGCAATGCAGAACTCAGAATTCTGAATTCAGATCTTAGAACTCAGACCTCCTCAGAACTCAGATTTCACAACTCAGCACAACACAGAATTCATGACTCAGAACTCAAAACTCAGAATTCAGACTTAGAACTCACAGCTCAGAAGTCAGAACTCAGAAGTTAGAATTCAGAACTCAGGAATTAGAATTCAGAACTCAGAACTCAGATTTCAGAGATAAAACTCACAGCTCTGAACTCCAAATTCAGCACTCAGAATTCTGAGCTCAGAAACCAGAATTCAATAGTAGAACTCAGAATGCAGTGTTCAGAACTCATAACTAGGAGTTCAGAATTCTGAATTCTGAGCATAGAACTTAGAATTTAGAACTCACAGCTCAGAACTTAGAATTCAGAATTCTAAACTCTTACTCAGAATTCAGAACTCGCAATTCAGAACTCAGTATTCTGAATTCAGGTCTTAGAACTTAGACTTCCCCAGAATCTAGAATTCGCACCTCAGGACTACAAAGAATTTAGCACTCAGAACTCAAAACTCAGATTTCAGACTTAGAATTCACAGCTAAGAATTCAGAACTCAGAACTCATAATTCAAAACTCAGAATTCTGAATTCAGATCTTAGAACTCAGACCTCCTCAGACTCAGATTTCACAACTCAGCACAACACAGAATTCAGGACTCAGAACTCAAAACTCAGAATTCAGACTTAGAACTCAGAACTAACAATTCAGAATTCAAATTCAGAACACAGAACACATAATTCAGAACTCAGAATTCAGAACCCAGAACTCAGAATTCTGAAATCAGAAATTACAATTCAGCTCCACACTGAATTCAGAACTCAGAATTCAAAACAAAAAATTAAAATTCGAACTCACACATCAGAATTCAGAATTCAGGACTCAGTATTCGGAATTCAGCTCAGAATTCAGAACTCAGAATTTAGAATTCAGCTCAGAATTCAGAGCTCAAAACTCAGAATTCAGAGATAAAACTCCCAGCTCAGAACTCGAAATTCAGAACTCAGAATTCTGAGCTCAGAAATCAGAATTCAATATTAGAACTCAGAATTCAGGAGTCAGAACTCAGATCTCAGACCTAGGAATTCAGAATTCTGAATTCTAAACACAGAACTTGGAATTCAGTACTCAGAACTCATACTCAGAATTCAGAACTCAGAACTCGCAATGCAGAACTCAGAATTCTGAATTCAGATCTTAGAACTCAGACCTCCTCAGAACTCAGATTTCACAACTCAGCACAACACAGAATTCATGACTCAGAACTCAAAACTCAGAATTCAGACTTAGAACTCACAGCTCAGAACTCAGAACTCAGAAATTAGAATTCAGAATTCAGAACTCAGATTTCAGAGATAAAACTCACAGCTCTGAACTCCAAATTCAGCACTCAGAATTCTGAGCTCAGAAACCAGAATTCAATAGTAGAACTCAGAATGCAGTGTTCAGAACTCATAACTAGGAGTTCAGAATTCTGAATTCTGAGCATAGAACTTAGAATTTAGAACTCACAGCTCAGAACTTAGAATTCAGAATTCTAAACTCAAACTCAGAATTCAGAACTCGCAATTCAGAACTCAGTATTCTGAATTCAGGTCTTAGAACTTAGACTTCCCCAGAACCTAGAATTCACACCTCAGGACTACAGAGAATTCAGCACTCAGAACTCAAAACTCAGATTTCAGATTTAGAATTCACAGCTCAGAATTCAGAACTCAGAACTCATAATTCAGAACTCAGAACTCAGAATTCAGAACTCATAAATAGGAACCCAAAATTCAGAATTCTGAACACAGAACTTCGAAATTTGAACTCAGAACTCAGAACTTAGAATTCAGAACTCATAATCATACTCAGAATTCAGAACTCAGAACTCGCAATTCAGAACTCAGAATTCTGAATTCAGATCTTAGAACTCAGACCTTCTCAGAACTCAGATTTCACAACTCAGCACAACACAGAATTCGGGACTCAGAACTCAAAACTCAGAATTCAGACTTAGAACTCACAGCTCAGAACTCAGAACTCAGAAGTTAGAATTCAGAATTCAGAACTCAGGAATTAGAATTCAGAATTCAGAACTCAGATTTCAGAGATAAAACTCACAGCTCAGAACTCCAAATTCAGCACTCAGAATTCTGAGCTCAGAAACCAGAATTCAATAGTAGAACTCAGAATGCAGTGTTCAGAATTCATAACTAGGAGTTCAGAATTCTGAATTCTGAACATAGAACTTAGAATTTAGAACTCACACCTCAGTACTTAGAATTCAGAACTCACAGCTCATACTCAGAATTCAGAACTCGCAATTCAGAACTCAGTATTCTGAATTCAGATCTTAGAACTTAGACTTCCCCAGAATCTAGAATTCACACCTCAGGACTACAGAGAATTCAGCACTCAGAACTCAAAACTCAGATTTCAGACTTAGAATTCACAGCTCAGAATTCAGAACTCAGAACTCGTAATTCAAAACTCAGAATTCTGAATTCAAAAGTTACAATTCAGCTCCACACTGAATTCAGAACACAGAACTCAAAACAATGAAATTAAAATTTGAATTCACACCTCAGAATTCGGAATTCAGAAATCAGAACTCGGAATTCAGAACTCAGAATTCAGAATTCAGAACTCAGAACTCAGAATTCAGAACTCATAAATAGGAACCCAAAATTCAGAATTCTGAACACAGAACTTCGAAATTTGAACTCAGAACTCAGAACTTAGAATTCAGAACTCATAATCATACTCAGAATTCAGAACTCAGAACTCGCAATGCAGAACTCAGAATTCTGAATTCAGATCTTAGAACTCAGACCTCCTCAGAACTCAGATTTCACAACCCAGCACAACACAGAGTTCAACACTCAGAACTCAAAACTCAGAATTCAGACTTAGAACTCACAGCTCAGAACTCAGAACTCAGAAATTAGAATTCAGAACTCAGGAATTAGAATTCAGAACTCAGAACTCAGATTTCAGAGATAAAACTCACAGCTCTGAACTCCAAATTCAGCACTCAGAATTCTGAGCTCAGAAACCAGAATTCAATAGTAGAACTCAGAATGCAGTGTTCAGAACTCATAACTAGGAGTTCAGAATTCTGAATTCTGAGCATAGAACTTAGAATTTAGAACTCACACCTCAGTACTTAGAATTCAGAACTCACAGCTCATACTCAGAATTCAGAACTCGCAATTCAGAACTCAGTATTCAGAATTCAGATCTTAGAACTTAGACTTCCCCAGAATCTAGAATTCGCACCTCAGGACTACAACGAATTTAGCACTCAGAACTCAAAACTCAGATTTCAGACTTAGAATTCACAGCTAAGAATTCAGAACTCAGAACTCATAATTCAAAACTCAGAATTCTGAATTCAGATCTTAGAACTCAGACCTCCTCAGACTCAGATTTCACAACTCAGCACAACACAGAATTCAGGACACAGAACTCAAAACTCAGAATTCAGACTTAGAACTCAGAACTAACAATTCAGAATTCAAATTCAGAACACAGAACACGTAATTCAGAACTCAGAATTCAGAACCCAGAACTCAGAATTCTGAAATCAGAAATTACAATTCAGCTCCACACTGAATTCAGAACTCAGAACTCAAAACAAAAAATTAAACTTCGAACTCACACCTCAGAATTCAGAATTCAGGACTCAGTATTCATAATTCAGCTCAGAATTCAGAACTCAGAATTCAGAATTCAGCTCAGAATTCAGAGCTCAAAACTCAGAATTCAGAGATAAAACTCCCAGCACAGAACTCAGAAATTCAAAACTCAGAATTCTGAGCTCAGAAATCAGAATTCAATATTAGAACTCAGACTTCAGGACTCAGAACTCAGATCTCAGAACTAGGAATGCAGAATTCTGAATTCTAAACACAGAACTTGGAATTCAGTACTCAGAACTCATACTCAGAATTCAGAACTCAGAACTCGCAATTCAGAACTCAGAATTCTGAATTCAGATCTTAGAACTCAGACCTCCTCGGAACTCAGATTTCACAACTCAGCACAACACAGATTTCATGACTCAGAACTCAAAACTCAGAATTCAGACTTAGAACTCACAGCTTAGAATTCAGAACTCAGACCTCAGAATCCAGAACTCAGAATTCTGAAATCATAATTACAATTCAGCTCCACACTGAATTCAGAACACAGAACTCAAAACAATGAAATTAAAATTTGAATTCACACCTCAGAATTCGGGATTCAGAAATCAGAATTCGGAATTCAGAACTCAGAATTCAGAATTTAGAACTCAGAACTCAGAATTCAGAACTCATAAATAGGAACCCAAAATTCAGAATTCTGAACACAGAACTTCGAAATTTGAACTCAGAACTCAGAACTTAGAATTCAGAACTCATAATCATACTCAGAATTCAGAACTCAGAACTCGCAATGCAGAACTCAGAATTCTGAATTCAGATCTTAGAACTCAGACCTCCTCAGAACTCAGATTTCACAACTCAGCACAACACAGAATTCATGACTCAGAACTCAAAACTCAGAATTCAGACTTAGAACTCACAGCTCAGAACTCAGAACTCAGAAATTAGAATTCAGAACTCAGGAATTAGAATTCAGAACTCAGAACTCAGATTTCAGAGATAAAACTCACAGCTCTGAACTCCAAATTCAGCACTCAGAATTCTGAGCACAGAAACCAGAATTCAATAGTAGAACTCAGAATGCAGTGTTCAGAACTCATAACTAGGAGTTCAGAATTCTGAATTCTGAACATAGAACTTAGAATTTAGAAAACACACCTCAGTACTTAGAATTCAGAACTCAGAACTCGCAATTCAGAACTCAGTATTCTGAATTCAGATCTTAGAACTCAGACCTCCTCGGAACTCAGATTTCACAACTCAGCACAACACAGATTTCATGACTCAGAACTCAAAACTCAGAATTCAGACTTAGAACTCACAGCTTAGAATTCAGAACTCAGACCTCAGAATCCAGAACTCAGAATTCTGAAATCATAATTACAATTCAGCTCCACACTGAATTCAGAACACAGAACTCAAAACAATGAAATTAAAATTTGAATTCACACCTCAGAATTCGGGATTCAGAAATCAGAATTCAGAATTCAGAACTCAGAATTCAGAATTCAGAACTCAGAACTCAGAATTCAGAACTCATAAATAGGAACCCAAAATTCAGAATTCTGAACACAGAACTTCGAAATTTGAACTCAGAACTCAGAACTTAGAATTCAGAACTCATAATCATACTCAGAATTCAGAACTCAGAACTCGCAATGCAGAACTCAGAATTCTGAATTCAGATCTTAGAACTCAGACCTCCTCAGAACTCAGATTTCACAACTCAGCACAACACAGAATTCATGACTCAGAACTCAAAACTCAGAATTCAGACTTAGAACTCACAGCTCAGAAGTCAGAACTCAGAAGTTAGAATTCAGAACTCAGGAATTAGAATTCAGAACTCAGAACTCAGATTTCAGAGATAAAACTCACAGCTCTGAACTCCAAATTCAGCACTCAGAATTCTGAGCTCAGAAACCAGAATTCAATAGTAGAACTCAGAATGCAGTGTTCAGAACTCATAACTAGGAGTTCAGAATTCTGAATTCTGAGCATAGAACTTAGAATTTAGAACTCACAGCTCAGAACTTAGAATTCAGAATTCTAAACTCTTACTCAGAATTCAGAACTCGCAATTCAGAACTCAGTATTCTGAATTCAGGTCTTAGAACTTAGACTTCCCCAGAATCTAGAATTCGCACCTCAGGACTACAAAGAATTTAGCACTCAGAACTCAAAACTCAGATTTCAGACTTAGAATTCACAGCTAAGAATTCAGAACTCAGAACTCATAATTCAAAACTCAGAATTCTGAATTCAGATCTTAGAACTCAGACCTCCTCAGACTCAGATTTCACAACTCAGCACAACACAGAATTCAGGACTCAGAACTCAAAACTCAGAATTCAGACTTAGAACTCAGAACTAACAATTCAGAATTCAAATTCAGAACACAGAACACATAATTCAGAACTCAGAATTCAGAACCCAGAACTCAGAATTCTGAAATCAGAAATTACAATTCAGCTCCACACTGAATTCAGAACTCAGAATTCAAAACAAAAAATTAAAATTCGAACTCACACATCAGAATTCAGAATTCAGGACTCAGTATTCGGAATTCAGCTCAGAATTCAGAACTCAGAATTTAGAATTCAGCTCAGAATTCAGAGCTCAAAACTCAGAATTCAGAGATAAAACTCCCAGCTCAGAACTCGAAATTCAGAACTCAGAATTCTGAGCTCAGAAATCAGAATTCAATATTAGAACTCAGAATTCAGGAGTCAGAACTCAGATCTCAGACCTAGGAATTCAGAATTCTGAATTCTAAACACAGAACTTGGAATTCAGTACTCAGAACTCATACTCAGAATTCAGAACTCAGAACTCGCAATGCAGAACTCAGAATTCTGAATTCAGATCTTAGAACTCAGACCTCCTCAGAACTCAGATTTCACAACTCAGCACAACACAGAATTCATGACTCAGAACTCAAAACTCAGAATTCAGACTTAGAACTCACAGCTCAGAACTCAGAACTCAGAAATTAGAATTCAGAATTCAGAACTCAGATTTCAGAGATAAAACTCACAGCTCTGAACTCGAAATTCAGCACTCAGAATTCTGAGCTCAGAAACCAGAATTCAATAGTAGAACTCAGAATGCAGTGTTCAGAACTCATAACTAGGAGTTCAGAATTCTGAATTCTGAGCATAGAACTTAGAATTTAGAACTCACAGCTCAGAACTTAGAATTCAGAATTCTAAACTCAAACTCAGAATTCAGAACTCGCAATTCAGAACTCAGTATTCTGAATTCAGGTCTTAGAACTTAGACTTCCCCAGAACCTAGAATTCACACCTCAGGACTACAGAGAATTCAGCACTCAGAACTCAAAACTCAGATTTCAGATTTAGAATTCACAGCTCAGAATTCAGAACTCAGAACTCATAATTCAGAACTCAGAACTCAGAATTCAGAACTCATAAATAGGAACCCAAAATTCAGAATTCTGAACACAGAACTTCGAAATTTGAACTCAGAACTCAGAACTTAGAATTCAGAACTCATAATCATACTCAGAATTCAGAACTCAGAACTCGCAATTCAGAACTCAGAATTCTGAATTCAGATCTTAGAACTCAGACCTTCTCAGAACTCAGATTTCACAACTCAGCACAACACAGAATTCAGGACTCAGAACTCAAAACTCAGAATTCAGACTTAGAACTCACAGCTCAGAACTCAGAACTCAGAAGTTAGAATTCAGAATTCAGAACTCAGGAATTAGAATTCAGAATTCAGAACTCAGATTTCAGAGATAAAACTCACAGCTCAGAACTCCAAATTCAGCACTCAGAATTCTGAGCTCAGAAACCAGAATTCAATAGTAGAACTCAGAATGCAGTGTTCAGAATTCATAACTAGGAGTTCAGAATTCTGAATTCTGAACATAGAACTTAGAATTTAGAACTCACACCTCAGTACTTAGAATTCAGAACTCACAGCTCATACTCAGAATTCAGAACTCGCAATTCAGAACTCAGTATTCTGAATTCAGATCTTAGAACTTAGACTTCCCCAGAATCTAGAATTCGCACCTCAGGACTACAAAGAATTTAGCACTCAGAACTCAAAACTCAGATTTCAGACTTAGAATTCACAGCTAAGAATTCAGAACTCAGAACTCATAATTCAAAACTCAGAATTCTGAATTCAGATCTTAGAACTCAGACCTCCTCAGACTCAGATTTCACAACTCAGCACAACACAGAATTCAGGACTCAGAACTCAAAACTCAGAATTCAGACTTAGAACTCAGAACTAACAATTCAGAATTCAAATTCAGAACACAGAACACGTAATTCAGAACTCAGAATTCAGAACCCAGAACTCAGAATTCTGAAAAATAGAAATAACAATTCAGCTCCACACTGAATTCAGAACTCAGAACTCAAAACAAAAAATTAAAATTCGAACTCACACCTCAGAATTCAGAATTCAGGACTCAGTATTCGGAATTCAGCTCAGAATTCAGAACTCAGAATTCAGAATTCAGCTCAGAATTCAGAGCTCAAAACTCAGAATTCAGAGATAAAACTCCCAGCTCAGAACTCGAAATTCAGAACTCAGAATTCTGAGCTCAGAAATCAGAATTCAATATTAGAACTCAGAATTCAGGAGTCAGAACTCAGATCTCAGAACAAGGAATTCAGAATTCTGAATTCTAAACACAGAACTTGGAATTCAGTACTCAGAACTCATACTCAGAATTCAGAACTCAGAACTCGCAATGCAGAACTCAGAATTCTGAATTCAGATCTTAGAACTCAGACCTCCTCAGAACTCAGATTTCACAACCCAGCACAACACAGAGTTCAACACTCAGAACTCAAAACTCAGAATTCAGACTTAGAACTCACAGCTCAGAACTCAGAACTCAGAAATTAGAATTCAGAACTCAGGAATTAGAATTCAGAACTCAGAACTCAGATTTCAGAGATAAAACTCACAGCTCTGAACTCCAAATTCAGCACTCAGAATTCTGAGCTCAGAAACCAGAATTCAATAGTAGAACTCAGAATGCAGTGTTCAGAACTCATAACTAGGAGTTCAGAATTCTGAATTCTGAGCATAGAACTTAGAATTTAGAACTCACACCTCAGTACTTAGAATTCAGAACTCACAGCTCATACTCAGAATTCAGAACTCGCAATTCAGAACTCAGTATTCAGAATTCAGATCTTAGAACTTAGACTTCCCCAGAATCTAGAATTCGCACCTCAGGACTACAACGAATTTAGCACTCAGAACTCAAAACTCAGATTTCAGACTTAGAATTCACAGCTAAGAATTCAGAACTCAGAACTCATAATTCAAAACTCAGAATTCTGAATTCAGATCTTAGAACTCAGACCTCCTCAGACTCAGATTTCACAACTCAGCACAACACAGAATTCAGGACACAGAACTCAAAACTCAAAATTCAGACTTAGAACTCAGAACTAACAATTCAGAATTCAAATTCAGAACACAGAACACGTAATTCAGAACTCAGAATTCAGAACCCAGAACTCAGAATTCTGAAATCAGAAATTACAATTCAGCTCCACACTGAATTCAGAACTCAGAACTCAAAACAAAAAATTAAACTTCGAACTCACACCTCAGAATTCAGAATTCAGGACTCAGTATTCGGAATTCAGCTCAGAATTCAGAACTCAGAATTCAGAATTCAGCTCAGAATTCAGAGCTCAAAACTCAGAATTCAGAGATAAAACTCCCAGCTCAGAACTCAGAAATTCAAAACTCAGAATTCTGAGCTCAGAAATCAGAATTCAATATTAGAACTCAGACTTCAGGACTCAGAACTCAGATCTCAGAACTAGGAATGCAGAATTCTGAATTCTAAACACAGAACTTGGAATTCAGTACTCAGAACTCATACTCAGAATTCAGAACTCAGAACTCGCAATTCAGAACTCAGAATTCTGAATTCAGATCTTAGAACTCAGACCTCCTCGGAACTCAGATTTCACAACTCAGCACAACACAGATTTCATGACTCAGAACTCAAAACTCAGAATTCAGACTTAGAACTCACAGCTTAGAATTCAGAACTCAGACCTCAGAATCCAGAACTCAGAATTCTGAAATCATAATTACAATTCAGCTCCACACTGAATTCAGAACACAGAACTCAAAACAATGAAATTAAAATTTGAATTCACACCTCAGAATTCGGGATTCAGAAATCAGAATTCGGAATTCAGAACTCAGAATTCAGAATTTAGAACTCAGAACTCAGAATCCAGAACTCATAAATAGGAACCCAAAATTCAGAATTCTGAACACAGAACTTCGAAATTTGAACTCAGAACTCAGAACTTAGAATTCAGAACTCATAATCATACTCAGAATTCAGAACTCAGAACTCGCAATGCAGAACTCAGAATTCTGAATTCAGATCTTAGAACTCAGACCTCCTCAGAACTCAGATTTCACAACTCAGCACAACACAGAATTCATGACTCAGAACTCAAAACTCAGAATTCAGACTTAGAACTCACAGCTCAGAACTCAGAACTCAGAAATTAGAATTCAGAACTCAGGAATTAGAATTCAGAACTCAGAACTCAGATTTCAGAGATAAAACTCACAGCTCAGAACTCCAAATTCAGCACTCAGAATTCTGAGCTCAGAAACCAGAATTCAATAGTAGAACTCAGAATGCAGTGTTCAGAACTCATAACTAGGAGTTCAGAATTCTGAATTCTGAACATAGAACTTAGAATTTAGAAAACACACCTCAGTACTTAGAATTCAGAACTCAGAACTCGCAATTCAGAACTCAGTATTCTGAATTCAGATCTTAGAACTCAGACCTCCTCGGAACTCAGATTTCACAACTCAGCACAACACAGATTTCATGACTCAGAACTCAAAACTCAGAATTCAGACTTAGAACTCACAGCTTAGAATTCAGAACTCAGACCTCAGAATCCAGAACTCAGAATTCTGAAATCATAATTACAATTCAGCTCCACACTGAATTCAGAACACAGAACTCAAAACAATGAAATTAAAATTTGAATTCACACCTCAGAATTCGGGATTCAGAAATCAGAATTCAGAATTCAGAACTCAGAATTCAGAATTCAGAACTCAGAACTCAGAATTCAGAACTCATAAATAGGAACCCAAAATTCAGAATTCTGAACACAGAACTTCGAAATTTGAACTCAGAACTCAGAACTTAGAATTCAGAACTCATAATCATACTCAGAATTCAGAATTCAGAACTCGCAATGCAGAACTCAGAATTCTGAATTCAGATCTTAGAACTCAGACCTCCTCAGAACTCAGATTTCACAACTCAGCACAACACAGAATTCATGACTCAGAACTCAAAACTCAGAATTCAGACTTAGAACTCACAGCTCAGAACTCAGAACTCAGAAATTAGAATTCAGAACTCAGGAATTAGAATTCAGAACTCAGAACTCAGATTTCAGAGATAAAACTCACAGCTCTGAACTCCAAATTCAGCACTCAGAATTCTGAGCTCAGAAACCAGAATTCAATAGTAGAACTCAGAATGCAGTGTTCAGAACTCATAACTAGGAGTTCAGAATTCTGAATTCTGAGCATAGAACTTAGAATTTAGAACTCACAGCTCAGAACTTAGAATTCAGAATTCTAAACTCTTACTCAGAATTCAGAACTCGCAATTCAGAACTCAGTATTCTGAATTCAGGTCTTAGAACTTAGACTTCCCCAGAATCTAGAATTCGCACCTCAGGACTACAAAGAATTTAGCACTCAGAACTCAAAACTCAGATTTCAGACTTAGAATTCACAGCTAAGAATTCAGAACTCAGAACTCATAATTCAAAACTCAGAATTCTGAATTCAGATCTTAGAACTCAGACCTCCTCAGACTCAGATTTCACAACTCAGCACAACACAGAATTCAGGACTCAGAACTCAAAACTCAGAATTCAGACTTAGAACTCAGAACTAACAATTCAGAATTCAAATTCAGAACACAGAACACATAATTCAGAACTCAGAATTCAGAACCCAGAACTCAGAATTCTGAAATCAGAAATTACAATTCAGCTCCACACTGAATTCAGAACTCAGAACTCAAAACAAAAAATTAAAATTCGAACTCACACATCAGAATTCAGAATTCAGGACTCAGTATTCGGAATTCAGCTCAGAATTCAGAACTCAGAATTTAGAATTCAGCTCAGAATTCAGAGCTCAAAACTCAGAATTCAGAGATAAAACTCCCAGCTCAGAACTCGAAATTCAGAACTCAGAATTCTGAGCTCAGAAATCAGAATTCAATATTAGAACTCAGAATTCAGGAGTCAGAACTCAGATCTCAGACCTAGGAATTCAGAATTCTGAATTCTAAACACAGAACTTGGAATTCAGTACTCAGAACTCATACTCAGAATTCAGAACTCAGAACTCGCAATGCAGAACTCAGAATTCTGAATTCAGATCTTAGAACTCAGACCTCCTCAGAACTCAGATTTCACAACTCAGCACAACACAGAATTCATGACTCAGAACTCAAAACTCAGAATTCAGACTTAGAACTCACAGCTGAGAACTCAGAACTCAGAAATTAGAATTCAGAACTCAGAATTAGAATTCAGAATTCAGAACTCAGATTTCAGAGATAAAACTCACAGCTCTGAACTCCAAATTCAGCACTCAGAATTCTGAGCTCAGAAACCAGAATTCAATAGTAGAACTCAGAATGCAGTGTTCAGAACTCATAA
This sequence comes from Ochotona princeps, assembly GCF_030435755.1. Taxonomy (NCBI): domain Eukaryota; kingdom Metazoa; phylum Chordata; class Mammalia; order Lagomorpha; family Ochotonidae; genus Ochotona; species Ochotona princeps. The sequence goes on from NC_080838.1 coordinate 3,225,373, forward strand.
CTAGGAGTTCAGAATTCTGAATTCTGAGCATAGAACTTAGAATTTAGAACTCACAGCTCAGAACTTAGAATTCAGAATTCTAAACTCATACTCAGAATTCAGAACTCGCAATTCAGAACTCAGTATTCTGAATTCAGGTCTTAGAACTTAGACTTCCCCAGAACCTAGAATTCACACCTCAGGACTACAGAGAATTCAGCACTCAGAACTCAAAACTCAGATTTCAGACTTAGAATTCACAGCTCAGAATTCAGAACTCAGAACTCGTAATTCAAAACTCAGAATTCTGAATTCAAAAGTTACAATTCAGCTCCACACTGAATTCAGAACACAGAACTCAAAACAATGAAATTAAAATTTGAATTCACACCTCAGAATTCGGAATTCAGAAATCAGAACTCGGAATTCAGAACTCAGAATTCAGAATTCAGAACTCAGAACTCAGAATTCAGAACTCATAGCTAGGAACCCAAAATTCAGAATTCTGAACACAGAACTTCGAAATTTGAACTCAGAACTCAGAACTTAGAATTCAGAACTCATAATCATACTCAGAATTCAGAACTCAGAACTCGCAATTCAGAACTCAGTATTCTGAATTCAGGTCTTTGAACTCAGACCTCCTCGGAACTCAGATTTCACAACTCAGCACAACACAGAATTCAGGACTCAGAACTCAAAACTCAGAATTCAGACTTAGAACTCACAGCTTAGAATTCAGAACTCAGACCTCAGAATCCAGAACTCAGAATTCTGAAATCATAATTACAATTCAGCTCCACACTGAATTCAGAACACAGAACTCAAAACAATGAAATTAAAATTTGAATTCACACCTCAGAATTCGGAATTCAGAAATCAGAATTCGGAATTCAGAACTCAGAATTCAGAATTCAGAACTCAGAACTCAGAATTCAGAACTCATAAATAGGAACCCAAAATTCAGAATTCTGAACACAGAACTTCGAAATTTGAACTCAGAACTCAGAACTTAGAATTCAGAACTCATAATCATACTCAGAATTCAGAACTCAGAACTCGCAATTCAGAACTCAGAATTCTGAATTCAGATCTTAGAACTCAGACCTTCTCTGAACTCAGATTTCACAACTCAGCACAACACAGAATTCAGGACTCAGAACTCAAAACTCAGAATTCAGACTTAGAACTCACAGCTCAGAACTCAGAACTCAGAAGTTAGAATTCAGAATTCAGAACTCAGGAATTAGAATTCAGAATTCAGAACTCAGATTTCAGAGATAAAACTCACAGCTCAGAACTCCAAATTCAGCACTCAGAATTCTGAGCTCAGAAACCAGAATTCAATAGTAGAACTCAGAATGCAGTGTTCAGAATTCATAACTAGGAGTTCAGAATTCTGAATTCTGAACATAGAACTTAGAATTTAGAACTCACACCTCAGTACTTAGAATTCAGAACTCACAGCTCATACTCAGAATTCAGAACTCGCAATTCAGAACTCAGTATTCTGAATTCAGATCTTAGAACTTAGACTTCCCCAGAATCTAGAATTCGCACCTCAGGACTACAAAGAATTTAGCACTCAGAACTCAAAACTCAGATTTCAGACTTAGAATTCACAGCTAAGAATTCAGAACTCAGAACTCATAATTCAAATCTCAGAATTCTGAATTCAGATCTTAGAACTCAGACCTCCTCAGACTCAGATTTCACAACTCAGCACAACGCAGAATTCAGGACTCAGAACTCAAAACTCAGAATTCAGACTTAGAACTCAGAACTAACAATTCAGAATTCAAATTCAGAACACAGAACACGTAATTCAGAACTCAGAATTCAGAACCCAGAACTCAGAATTCTGAAAAATAGAAATAACAATTCAGCTCCACACTGAATTCAGAACTCAGAACTCAAAACAAAAAATTAAAATTCGAACTCACACCTCAGAATTCAGAATTCAGGACTCAGTATTCGGAATTCAGCTCAGAATTCAGAACTCAGAATTCAGAATTCAGCTCAGAATTCAGAGCTCAAAACTCAGAATTCAGAGATAAAACTCCCAGCTCAGAACTCGAAATTCAGAACTCAGAATTCTGAGCTCAGAAATCAGAATTCAATATTAGAACTCAGAATTCAGGAGTCAGAACTCAGATCTCAGAACAAGGAATTCAGAATTCTGAATTCTAAACACAGAACTTGGAATTCAGTACTCAGAACTCATACTCAGAATTCAGAACTCAGAACTCGCAATGCAGAACTCAGAATTCTGAATTCAGATCTTAGAACTCAGACCTCCTCAGAACTCAGATTTCACAACCCAGCACAACACAGAGTTCAACACTCAGAACTCAAAACTCAGAATTCAGACTTAGAACTCACAGCTCAGAACTCAGAACTCAGAAATTAGAATTCAGAACTCAGGAATTAGAATTCAGAACTCAGAACTCAGATTTCAGAGATAAAACTCACAGCTCTGAACTCCAAATTCAGCACTCAGAATTCTGAGCTCAGAAACCAGAATTCAATAGTAGAACTCAGAATGCAGTGTTCAGAACTCATAACTAGGAGTTCAGAATTCTGAATTCTGAGCATAGAACTTAGAATTTAGAACTCACAGCTCAGAACTTAGAATTCAGAACTCACAGCTCATACTCAGAATTCAGAACTCGCAATTCAGAACTCAGTATTCTGAATTCAGGCCTTAGAACTTAGACTTCCCCAGAACCTAGAATTCACACCTCAGGACTACAGAGAATTCAGCACTCAGAACTCAAAACTCAGATTTCAGACTTAGAATTCACAGCTCAGAATTCAGAACTCAGAACTCGTAATTCAAAACTCAGAATTCTGAATTCAAAAGTTACAATTCAGCTCCACACTGAATTCAGAACACAGAACTCAAAACAATGAAATTAAAATTTGAATTCACACCTCAGAATTCGGAATTCAGAAATCAGAACTCGGAATTCAGAACTCAGAATTCAGAATTCAGAACTCAGAACTCAGAATTCAGAACTCATAGCTAGGAACCCAAAATTCAGAATTCTGAACACAGAACTTCGAATTTTGAACTCAGAACTCAGAACTTAGAATTCAGAACTCATAATCATACTCAGAATTCAGAACTCAGAACTCGCAATTCAGAACTCAGTATTCTGAATTCAGGTCTTTGAACTCAGACCTCCTCGGAACTCAGATTTCACAACTCAGCACAACACAGAATTCAGGACTCAGAACTCAAAACTCAGAATTCAGACTTAGAACTCACAGCTTAGAATTCAGAACTCAGACCTCAGAATCCAGAACTCAGAATTCTGAAATCATAATTACAATTCAACTCCACACTGAATTCAGAACACAGAACTCAAAACAATGAAATTAAAATTTGAATTCACACCTCAGAATTCGGAATTCAGAAATCAGAACTCGGAATTCAGAACTCAGAATTCAGAATTCAGAACTCAGAACTCAGAATTCAGAACTCATAAATAGGAACCCAAAATTCAGAATTCTGAACACAGAACTTCGAAATTTGAACTCAGAACTCAGAACTTAGAATTCAGAACTCATAATCATACTCAGAATTCAGAACTCAGAACTCGCAATTCAGAACTCAGAATTCTGAATTCAGATCTTAGAACTCAGACCTTCTCTGAACTCAGATTTCACAACTCAGCACAACACAGAATTCAGGACTCAGAACTCAAAACTCAGAATTCAGACTTAGAACTCACAGCTCAGAACTCAGAACTCAGAAGTTAGAATTCAGAATTCAGAACTCAGGAATTAGAATTCAGAATTCAGAACTCAGATTTCAGAGATAAAACTCATAGCTCAGAACTCCAAATTCAGCACTCAGAATTCTGAGCTCAGAAACCAGAATTCAATAGTAGAACTCAGAATGCAGTGTTCAGAATTCATAACTAGGAGTTCAGAATTCTGAATTCTGAACATAGAACTTAGAATTTAGAACTCACACCTCAGTACTTAGAATTCAGAACTCACAGCTCATACTCAGAATTCAGAACTCGCAATTCAGAACTCAGTATTCTGAATTCAGATCTTAGAACTTAGACTTCCCCAGAATCTAGAATTCGCACCTCAGGACTACAAAGAATTTAGCACTCAGAACTCAAAACTCAGATTTCAGACTTAGAATTCACAGCTAAGAATTCAGAACTCAGAACTCATAATTCAAATCTCAGAATTCTGAATTCAGATCTTAGAACTCAGACCTCCTCAGACTCAGATTTCACAACTCAGCACAACACAGAATTCAGGACTCAGAACTCAAAACTCAGAATTCAGACTTAGAACTCAGAACTAACAATTCAGAATTCAAATTCAGAACACAGAACACGTAATTCAGAACTCAGAATTCAGAACCCAGAACTCAGAATTCTGAAAAATAGAAATAACAATTCAGCTCCACACTGAATTCAGAACTCAGAACTCAAAACAAAAAATTAAAATTCGAACTCACACCTCAGAATTCAGAATTCAGGACTCAGTATTCGGAATTCAGCTCAGAATTCAGAACTCAGAATTCAGAATTCAGCTCAGAATTCAGAGCTCAAAACTCAGAATTCAGAGATAAAACTCCCAGCCTAGAACTCGAAATTCAGAACTCAGAATTCTGAGCTCAGAAATCAGAATTCAATATTAGAACTCAGAATTCAGGAGTCAGAACTCAGATCTCAGAACAAGGAATTCAGAATTCTGAATTCTAAACACAGAACTTGGAATTCAGTACTCAGAACTCATACTCAGAATTCAGAACTCAGAACTCGCAATGCAGAACTCAGAATTCTGAATTCAGATCTTAGAACTCAGACCTCCTCAGAACTCAGATTTCACAACTCAGCACAACACAGAATTCATGACTCAGAACTCAAAACTCAGAATTCAGACTTAGAACTCACAGCTCAGAACTCAGAACTCAGAAATTAGAATTCAGAACTCAGGAATTAGAATTCAGAATTCAGAACTCAGATTTCAGAGATAAAACTCACAGCTCTGAACTCCAAATTCAGCACTCAGAATTCTGAGCTCAGAAACCAGAATTCAATAGTAGAACTCAGAATGCAGTGTTCAGAACTCATAACTAGGAGTTCAGAATTCTGAATTCTGAGCATAGAACTTAGAATTTAGAACTCACACCTCAGTACTTAGAATTCAGAACTCACAGCTCATACTCAGAATTCAGAACTCGCAATTCAGAACTCAGTATTCAGAATTCAGATCTTAGAACTTAGACTTCCCCAGAATCTAGAATTCGCACCTCAGGACTACAACGAATTTAGCACTCAGAACTCAAAACTCAGATTTCAGACTTAGAATTCACAGCTAAGAATTCAGAACTCAGAACTCATAATTCAAAACTCAGAATTCTGAATTCAGATCTTAGAACTCAGACCTCCTCAGACTCAGATTTCACAACTCAGCACAACACAGAATTCAGGACTCAGAACTCAAAACTCAGAATTCAGACTTAGAACTCAGAACTAACAATTCAGAATTCAAATTCAGAACACAGAACACATAATTCAGAACTCAGAATTCAGAACCCAGAACTCAGAATTCTGAAATCAGAAATTACAATTCAGCTCCACACTGAATTCAGAACTCAGAACTCAAAACAAAAAATTAAACTTCGAACTCACACCTCAGAATTCAGAATTCAGGACTCAGTATTCGGAATTCAGCTCAGAATTCAGAACTCAGAATTCAGAATTCAGCTCAGAATTCAGAGCTCAAAACTCAGAATTCAGAGATAAAACTCCCAGCACAGAACTCAGAAATTCAAAACTCAGAATTCTGAGCTCAGAAATCAGAATTCAATATTAGAACTCAGACTTCAGGAGTCAGAACTCAGATCTCAGAACTAGGAATTTAGAATTCTGAATTCTAAACACAGAACTTGGAATTCAGAACTCAGAACTCATACTCAGAATTCAGAACTCAGAACTCGCAATTCAGAACTCAGAATTCTGAATTCAGATCTTAGAACTCAGACCTCCTCGGAACTCAGATTTCACAACTCAGCACAACACAGATTTCATGACTCAGAACTCAAAACTCAGAATTCAGACTTAGAACTCACAGCTTAGAATTCAGAACTCAGACCTCAGAATCCAGAACTCAGAATTCTGAAATCATAATTACAATTCAGCTCCACACTGAATTCAGAACACAGAACTCAAAACAATGAAATTAAAATTTGAATTCACACCTCAGAATTCGGGATTCAGAAATCAGAATTCAGAATTCAGAACTCAGAATTCAGAATTCAGAACTCAGAACTCAGAATTCAGAACTCATAAATAGGAACCCAAAATTCAGAATTCTGAACACAGAACTTCGAAATTTGAACTCAGAACTCAGAACTTAGAATTCAGAACTCATAATCATACTCAGAATTCAGAACTCAGATTTCTGAATTCAAATCTTAGAACTCAGACCTCCTCAGAACTCAGATTTCACAACTCAGCACAACACAGAATTCATGACTCAGAACTCAAAACTCAGAATTCAGACTTAGAACTCACAGCTCAGAAGTCAGAACTCAGAAATTAGAATTCAGAGCTCAGGAATTAGAATTCAGAACTCAGAACTCAGATTTCAGAGATAAAACTCACAGCTCAGAACTCCAAATTCAGCACTCAGAATTCTGAGCTCAGAAACCAGAATTCAATAGTAGAACTCAGAATGCAGTGTTCAGAACTCATAACTAGGAGTTCAGAATTCTGAATTCTGAGCATAGAACTTAGAATTTAGAACTCACAGCTCAGAACTTAGAATTCAGAATTCTAAACTCTTACTCAGAATTCAGAACTCGCAATTCAGAACTCAGTATTCTGAATTCAGGTCTTAGAACTTAGACTTCCCCAGAATCTAGAATTCGCACCTCAGGACTACAAAGAATTTAGCACTCAGAACTCAAAACTCAGATTTCAGACTTAGAATTCACAGCTAAGAATTCAGAACTCAGAACTCATAATTCAAAACTCAGAATTCTGAATTCAGATCTTAGAACTCAGACCTCCTCAGACTCAGATTTCACAACTCAGCACAACACAGAATTCAGGACTCAGAACTCAAAACTCAGAATTCAGACTTAGAACTCAGAACTAACAATTCAGAATTCAAATTCAGAACACAGAACACATAATTCAGAACTCAGAATTCAGAACCCAGAACTCAGAATTCTGAAATCAGAAATTACAATTCAGCTCCACACTGAATTCAGAACTCAGAACTCAAAACAAAAAATTAAAATTCGAACTCACACATCAGAATTCAGAATTCAGGACTCAGTATTCGGAATTCAGCTCAGAATTCAGAACTCAGAATTTAGAATTCAGCTCAGAATTCAGAGCTCAAAACTCAGAATTCAGAGATAAAACTCCCAGCTCAGAACTCGAAATTCAGAACTCAGAATTCTGAGCTCAGAAATCAGAATTCAATATTAGAACTCAGAATTCAGGAGTCAGAACTCAGATCTCAGAACTAGGAATTCAGAATTCTGAATTCTAAACACAGAATTTGGAATTCAGTACTCAGAACTCATACTCAGAATTCAGAACTCAGAACTCGCAATGCAGAACTCAGAATTCTGAATTCAGATCTTAGAACTCAGACCTCCTCAGAACTCAGATTTCACAACTCAGCACAACACAGAATTCATGACTCAGAACTCAAAACTCAGAATTCAGACTTAGAACTCACAGCTCACAACTCAGAACTCAGAAATTAGAATTCAGAACTCAGAATTAGAATTCAGAATTCAGAACTCAGATTTCAGAGATAAAACTCACAGCTCTGAACTCCAAATTCAGCACTCAGAATTCTGAGCTCAGAAACCAGAATTCAATAGTAGAACTCAGAATGCAGTGTTCAGAACTCATAACTAGGAGTTCAGAATTCTGAATTCTGAACATAGAATTTAGAATTTAGAACTCACAGCTCAGAACTTAGAATTCAGAATTCTAAACTCATACTCAGAATTCAGAACTCGCAATTCAGAACTCAGTATTCTGAATTCAGGTCTTAGAACTTAGACTTCCCCAGAACCTAGAATTCACACCTCAGGACTACAGAGAATTCAGCACTCAGAACTCAAAACTCAGATTTCAGACTTAGAATTCACAGCTCAGAATTCAGAACTCAGAACTCGTAATTCAAAACTCAGAATTCTGAATTCAAAAGTTACAATTCAGCTCCACACTGAATTCAGAACACAGAACTCAAAACAATGAAATTAAAATTTGAATTCACACCTCAGAATTCGGAATTCAGAAATCAGAACTCGGAATTCAGAACTCAGAATTCAGAATTCAGAACTCAGAACTCAGAATTCAGAACTCATAGCTAGGAACCCAAAATTCAGAATTCTGAACACATAACTTCGAATTTGAACTCAAAACTCAGAACTTGGAATTCAGAACTCATAATCATACTCAGAATTCAGAACTCAGAACTCGCAATTCAGAACTCAGTATTCTGAATTCAGGTCTTTGAACTCAGACCTCCTCGGAACTCAGATTTCACAACTCAGCACAACACAGAATTCATGACTCAGAACTCAAAACTCAGAATTCAGACTTAGAACTCACAGCATAGAATTCAGAACTCAGACCTCAGAATCCAGAACTCAGAATTCTGAAATCATAATTACAATTCAGCTCCACACTGAATTCAGAACACAGAACTCAAAACAATGAAATTAAAATTTGAATTCACACCTCAGAATTCGGAATTCAGAAATCAGAATTCGGAATTCAGAACTCAGAATTCAGAATTCAGAACTCAGAACTCAGAATTCAGAACTCATAAATAGGAACCCAAAATTCAGAATTCTGAACACAGAACTTCGAAATTTGAACTCAGAACTCAGAACTTAGAATTCAGAACTCATAATCGTACTCAGAATTCAGAACTCAGAACTCGCAATTCAGAACTCAGAATTCTGAATTCAGATCTTAGAACTCAGACCTTCTCAGAACTCAATTTCACAACTCAGCACAACAGAATTCAGGACTCAGAACTCAAAACTCAGAATTCAGACTTAGAACTCACAGCTCAGAACTCAGAACTCAGAAGTTAGAATTCAGAATTCAGAACTCAGGAATTTGAATTCAGAATTCAGAACTCAGATTTCAGAGATAAAACTCACAGCTCAGAACTCCAAATTCAGCACTCAGAATTCTGAGCTCAGAAACCAGAATTCAATAGTAGAACTCAGAATGCAGTGTTCAGAATTCATAACTAGGAGTTCAGAATTCTGAATTCTGAACATAGAACTTAGAATTTAGAACTCACACCTCAGTACTTAGAATTCAGAACTCACAGCTCATACTCAGAATTCAGAACTCGCAATTCAGAACTCAGTATTCTGAATTCAGATCTTAGAACTTAGACTTCCCCAGAATCTAGAATTCGCACCTCAGGACTACAAAGAATTTAGCACTCAGAACTCAAAACTCAGATTTCAGACTTAGAATTCACAGCTAAGAATTCAGAACTCAGAACTCATAATTCAAAACTCAGAATTCTGAATTCAGATCTTAGAACTCAGACCTCCTCAGACTCAGATTTCACAACTCAGCACAACACAGAATTCAGGACTCAGAACTCAAAACTCAGAATTCAGACTTAGAACTCAGAACTAACAATTCAGAATTCAAATTCAGAACACAGAACACGTAATTCAGAACTCAGAATTCAGAACCCAGAACTCAGAATTCTGAAAAATAGAAATAACAATTCAGCTCCACACTGAATTCAGAACTCAGAACTCAAAACAAAAAATTAAAATTCGAACTCACACCTCAGAATTCAGAATTCAGGACTCAGTATTCGGAATTCAGCCCAGAATTCAGAACTCAGAATTCAGAATTCAGCTCAGAATTCAGAGCTCAAAACTCAGAATTCAGAGATAAAACTCCCAGCTCAGAACTCGAAATTCAGAACTCAGAATTCTGAGCTCAGAAATCAGAATTCAATATTAGAACTCAGAATGCAGAGTTCAGAACTCAGATCTCAGAACTAGGAATTCTGAATTCTAAACCCAGAACTTGGAATTCAGTACTCAGAACTCATACTCAGAATTCAGAACTCAGAACTCGCAATGCAGAACTCAGAATTCTGAATTCAGATCTTAGAACTCAGACCTCCTCAGAACTCAGATTTCACAACTCAGCACAACACAGAATTCATGACTCAGAACTCAAAACTCAGAATTCAGACTTAGAACTCACAGCTCACAACTCAGAACTCAGAAGTTAGAATTCAGAACTCAGGAATTAGAATTCAGAATTCAGAACTCAGATTTCAGAGATAAAACTCACAGCTCTGAACTCCAAATTCAGCACTCAGAATTCTGAGCTCAGAAACCAGAATTCAATAGTAGAACTCAGAATGCAGTGTTCAGAACTCATAACTAGGAGTTCAGAATTCTGAATTCTGAACATAGAACTTAGAATTTAGAACTCACACCTCAGTACTTAGAATTCAGAACTCACAGCTCATACTCAGAATTCAGAACTCGCAATTCAGAACTCAGTATTCTGAATTCAGATCTTAGAACTTAGACTTCCCCAGAATCTAGAATTCGCACCTCAGGACTACAAAGAATTTAGCACTCAGAACTCAAAACTCAGATTTCAGACTTAGAATTCACAGCTAAGAATTCAGAACTCAGAACTCATAATTCAAAACTCAGAATTCTGAATTCAGATCTTAGAACTCAGACCTCCTCAGACTCAGATTTCACAACTCAGCACAACACAGAATTCAGGACACAGAACTCAAAACTCAGAATTCAGACTTAGAACTCAGAACTAACAATTCAGAATTCAAATTCAGAACACAGAACACGTAATTCAGAACTCAGAATTCAGAACCCAGAACTCAGAATTCTGAAATCAGAAATTACAATTCAGCTCCACACTGAATTCAGAACTCAGAACTCAAAACAAAAAATTAAAATTCGAACTCACACCTCAGAATTCAGAATTCAGGACTCAGTATTCGGAATTCAGCTCAGAATTCAGAACTCAGAATTCAGAATTCAGCTCAGAATTCAGAGCTCAAAACTCAGAATTCAGAGATAAAACTCCCAGCACAGAACTCAGAAATTCAAAACTCAGAATTCTGAGCTCAGAAATCAGAATTCAATATTAGAACTCAGACTTCAGGAGTCAGAACTCAGATCTCAGAACTAGGAATTCAGAATTCTGAATTCTAAACACAGAACTTGGAATTCAGTACTCAGAACTCATACTCAGAATTCAGAACTCAGAACTCGCAATGCAGAACTCAGAATTCTGAATTCAGATCTTAGAACTCAGACCTCCTCGGAACTCAGATTTCACAACTCAGCACAACACAGATTTCATGACTCAGAACTCAAAACTCAGAATTCAGACTTAGAACTCACAGCTTAGAATTCAGAACTCAGACCTCAGAATCCAGAACTCAGTATTCTGAAATCATAATTACAATTCAGCTCCACACTGAATTCAGAACACAGAACTCAAAACAATGAAATTAAAATTTGAATTCACACCTCAGAATTCGGAATTCAGAAATCAGAATTCTGAATTCAGAACTCAGAATTCAGAATTCAGAACTCAGAACTCAGAATTCAGAACTCATAAATAGGAACCCAAAATTCAGAATTCTGAACACAGAACTTCGAAATTTGAACTCAGAACTCAGAACTTAGAATTCAGAACTCATAATCATACTCAGAATTCAGAACTCAGAACTCGCTATTCAGAACTCAGATTTCTGAATTCAGATCTTAGAACTCAGACCTCCTCAGAACTCAGATTTCACAACTCAGCACAACACAGAATTCATGACTCAGAACTCAAAACTCAGAATTCAGACTTAGAACTCACAGCTCAGAATTCAGAACTCAGAAATTAGAATTCAGAACTCAGAAATTAGAATTCAGAATTCAGAACTCAGATTTCAGAGATAAAGCTCACAGCTCTGAACTCCAAATTCAGCACGCAGAATTCTGAGCTCAGAAACCAGAATTCAATAGTAGAACTCAGAATGCAGTGTTCAGAACTCATAACTAGGTGTTCAGAATTCTGAATTCTGAGCATAGAACTTAGAATTTAGAACTCACAGCTCAGAACTTAGAATTCAGAATTCTAAACTCATACTCAGAATTCAGAACTCGCAATTCAGAACTCAGTATTCTGAATTCAGGTCTTAGAACTTAGACTTCCCCAGAACCTAGAATTCACACCTCAGGACTACAGAGAATTCAGCACTCAGAACTCAAAACTCAGATTTCAGACTTAGAATTCACAGCTCAGAATTCAGAACTCAGAACTCGTAATTCAAAACTCAGAATTCTGAATTCAAAAGTTACAATTCAGCTCCACACTGAATTCAGAACACAGAACTCAAAACAATGAAATTAAAATTTGAATTCACACCTCAGAATTCGGAATTCAGAAATCAGAACTCGGAATTCAGAACTCAGAATTCAGAATTCAGAACTCAGAACTCAGAATTCAGAACTCATAGCTAGGAACCCAAAATTCAGAATTCTGAACACAGAACTTCGAAATTTGAACTCAAAACTCAGAACTTAGAATTCAGAACTCATAATCATACTCAGAATTCAGAACTCAGAACTCGCAATTCAGAACTCAGTATTCTGAATTCAGATCTTAGAACTCAGACCTCCTCGGAACTCAGATTTCACAGCTCAGAACAACACAGAATTCAGGACTCAGAACTCAAAACTCAGAATTCAGACTTAGAACTCACAGCTCAGAATTCAGAAGTCAGAACTCAGAATCCAGAACTCAGTATTTAGAATTCTCCTCGGAATTCAGAGCTCAGAACTAATAACTCAGAATCCAGGACTCAGAGTTCAGGATTCAGAACTAGCAATTCAGAATTTAGATCTCAAAACTCAGAACTAACAATTCAGAATTCAAATACTGAACACAGAACTCAAAATTCAGAACTCAGAATTCAGAATCCAGAACACGTAATTCAGAACCCAGAACTCAGAATCCTGAAATCAGAAATTACCATTCAGCTCCACACTGAATTCCAAAATCAGAACTCAAAACAAAAAATTAAAATTCGAACTCACACCTCAGAATTCGGAATTCAGAACTCAGAATTCAGAATTCACAACCCAGAATTCCTTACTCAGAACTCAGAATTCAGCACTCAGAATTCATAACTCAGAACTCAGAATTCAGAGATAAAACTCCCAACTCAGAACTCCAAATTCAAAACTCAGAATTCTGAGTTCAGAAACCAGAATTCAATATTAGTACTCAGAATGCAGAGCTCAGAACTCAGATCTCAGAACTAGGAATTCAGAATTCTGAATTCTAAACACAGAACTTGGAATTCAGTACTCAGAACTCGCAATTCAGAACTCAGATTTCTGAATTCCGATCTTAGAACTCAGACCTCCTCGGAACTCAGATTTCACACCTCAGCACAACACAGATTTCATGACTCAGAACTCAAAACTCAGAATTCAGACTTAGAACTCACAGCTTAGAATTCAGAACTCAGACCTCAGAATCCAGAACTCAGAATTCTGAAATCATAAGTTACAATTCAACTCCACACTGAATTCAGAACACAGAACTCAAAACAATGAATTTAAAATTTGAATTCACACCTCAGAATTCGGAATTCAGAAATCAGAATTCGGAATTCAGAACTCAGAATTCAGAATTCAGAACTCAGAATTCAGAACTCATAAATAGGAACCCAAAATTCAGAATTCTGAAAACAGAACTTTGAAATTTGAACTCAGAACTCAGAACTTAGAATTCAGAACTCATAATCATACTCAGAATTCAGAACTCAGAATTCAGAATTCAGAACTCGCAATTCAGAACTCAGAATTCTGAATTCAGATCTTAGAACTCAGACCTTCTCAGAACTCAATTTCACAACTCAGCACAACAGAATTCAGGACTCAGAACTCAAAACTCAGAATTCAGACTTAGAACTCACAGCTCAGAACTCAGAACTCAGAAGTTAGAATTCAGAATTCAGAACTCAGGAATTTGAATTCAGAATTCAGAACTCAGATTTCAGAGATAAAACTCACAGCTCAGAACTCCAAATTCAGCACTCAGAATTCTGAGCTCAGAAACCAGAATTCAATAGTAGAACTCAGAATGCAGTGTTCAGAATTCATAACTAGGAGTTCAGAATTCTGAATTCTGAACATAGAACTTAGAATTTAGAACTCACACCTCAGTACTTAGAATTCAGAACTCACAGCTCATACTCAGAATTCAGAACTCGCAATTCAGAACTCAGTATTCAGAATTCAGATCTTAGAACTTAGACTTCCCCAGAATCTAGAATTCGCACCTCAGGACTACAAAGAATTTAGCACTCAGAACTCAAAACTCAGATTTCAGACTTAGAATTCACAGCTAAGAATTCAGAACTCAGAACTCATAATTCAAAACTCAGAATTCTGAATTCAGATCTTAGAACTCAGACCTCCTCAGACTCAGATTTCACAACTCAGCACAACACAGAATTCAGGACTCAGAACTCAAAACTCAGAATTCAGACTTAGAACTCAGAACTAACAATTCAGAATTCAAATTCAGAACACAGAACACGTAATTCAGAACTCAGAATTCAGAACCCAGAACTCAGAATTCTGAAAAATAGAAATAACAATTCAGCTCCACACTGAATTCAGAACTCAGAACTCAAAACAAAAAATTAAAATTCGAACTCACACCTCAGAATTCAGAATTCAGGACTCAGTATTCGGAATTCAGCTCAGAATTCAGAACTCAGAATTCAGAATTCAGCTCAGAATTCAGAGCTCAAAACTCAGAATTCAGAGATAAAACTCCCAGCTCAGAACTCGAAATTCAGAACTCAGAATTCTGAGCTCAGAAATCAGAATTCAATATTAGAACTCAGAATGCAGAGTTCAGAACTCAGATCTCAGAACTAGGAATTCTGAAGTCTAAACACAGAACTTGGAATTCAGTACTCAGAACTCATACTCAGAATTCAGAACTCAGAACTCGCAATGCAGAACTCAGAATTCTGAATTCAGATCTTAGAACTCAGACCTCCTCAGAACTCAGATTTCACAACTCAGCACAACACAGAATTCATGACTCAGAACTCAAAACTCAGAATTCAGACTTAGAACTCACAGCTCACAACTCAGAACTCAGAAGTTAGAATTCAGAACTCAGGAATTAGAATTCAGAATTCAGAACTCAGATTTCAGAGATAAAACTCACAGCTCTGAACTCCAAATTCAGCACTCAGAATTCTGAGCTCAGAAACCAGAATTCAATAGTAGAACTCAGAATGCAGTGTTCAGAACTCATAACTAGGAGTTCAGAATTCTGAATTCTGAACATAGAACTTAGAATTTAGAACTCACACCTCAGTACTTAGAATTCAGAACTCACAGCTCATACTCAGAATTCAGAACTCGCAATTCAGAACTCAGTATTCTGAATTCAGATCTTAGAACTTAGACTTCCCCAGAATCTAGAATTCGCACCTCAGGACTACAAAGAATTTAGCACTCAGAACTCAAAACTCAGATTTCAGACTTAGAATTCACAGCTAAGAATTCAGAACTCAGAACTCATAATTCAAAACTCAGAATTCTGAATTCAGATCTTAGAACTCAGACCTCCTCAGACTCAGATTTCACAACTCAGCACAACACAGAATTCAGGACACAGAACTCAAAACTCAGAATTCAGACTTAGAACTCAGAACTAACAATTCAGAATTCAAATTCAGAACACAGAACACGTAATTCAGAACTCAGAATTCAGAACCCAGAACTCAGAATTCTGAAATCAGAAATTACAATTCAGCTCCACACTGAATTCAGAACTCAGAACTCAAAACAAAAAATTAAAATTCGAACTCACACCTCAGAATTCAGAATTCAGGACTCAGTATTCGGAATTCAGCTCAGAATTCAGAACTCAGAATTCAGAATTCAGCTCAGAATTCAGAGCTCAAAACTCAGAATTCAGAGATAAAACTCCCAGCACAGAACTCAGAAATTCAGAACTCAGAATTCTGAGCTCAGAAATCAGAATTCAATATTAGAACTCAGACTTCAGGAGTCAGAACTCAGATCTCAGAACTAGGAATTCAGAATTCTGAATTCTAAACACAGAACTTGGAATTCAGTACTCAGAACTCATACTCAGAATTCAGAACTCAGAACTCGCAATGCAGAACTCAGAATTCTGAATTCAGATCTTAGAACTCAGACCTCCTCGGAACTCAGATTTCACAACTCAGCACAACACAGATTTCATGACTCAGAACTCAAAACTCAGAATTCAGACTTAGAACTCACAGCTTAGAATTCAGAACTCAGACCTCAGAATCCAGAACTCAGTATTCTGAAATCATAATTACAATTCAGCTCCACACTGAATTCAGAACACAGAACTCAAAACAATGAAATTAAAATTTGAATTCACACCTCAGAATTCGGAATTCAGAAATCAGAATTCTGAATTCAGAACTCAGAATTCAGAATTCAGAACTCAGAACTCAGAATTCAGAACTCATAAATAGGAACCCAAAATTCAGAATTCTGAACACAGAACTTCGAAATTTGAACTCAGAACTCAGAACTTAGAATTCAGAACTCATAATCATACTCAGAATTCAGAACTCAGAACTCGCTATTCAGAACTCAGATTTCTGAATTCAGATCTTAGAACTCAGACCTCCTCAGAACTCAGATTTCACAACTCAGCACAACACAGAATTCATGACTCAGAACTCAAAACTCAGAATTCAGACTTAGAACTCACAGCTCAGAATTCAGAACTCAGAAATTAGAATTCAGAACTCAGGAATTAGAATTCAGAATTCAGAACTCAGATTTCAGAGATAAAGCTCACAGCTCTGAACTCCAAATTCAGCACGCAGAATTCTGAGCTCAGAAACCAGAATTCAATAGTAGAACTCAGAATGCAGTGTTCAGAACTCATAACTAGGTGTTCAGAATTCTGAATTCTGAGCATAGAACTTAGAATTTAGAACTCACAGCTCAGAACTTAGAATTCAGAATTCTAAACTCATACTCAGAATTCAGAACTCGCAATTCAGAACTCAGTATTCTGAATTCAGGTCTTAGAACTTAGACTTCCCCAGAACCTAGAATTCACACCTCAGGACTACAGAGAATTCAGCACTCAGAACTCAAAACTCAGATTTCAGACTTAGAATTCACAGCTCAGAATTCAGAACTCAGAACTCGTAATTCAAAACTCAGAATTCTGAATTCAAAAGTTACAATTCAGCTCCACACTGAATTCAGAACACAGAACTCAAAACAATGAAATTAAAATTTGAATTCACACCTCAGAATTCGGAATTCAGAAATCAGAACTCGGAATTCAGAACTCAGAATTCAGAATTCAGAACTCAGAACTCAGAATTCAGAACTCATAGCTAGGAACCCAAAATTCAGAATTCTGAACACAGAACTTCGAAATTTGAACTCAAAACTCAGAACTTAGAATTCAGAACTCATAATCATACTCAGAATTCAGAACTCAGAACTCGCAATTCAGAACTCAGTATTCTGAATTCAGATCTTAGAACTCAGACCTCCTCGGAACTCAGATTTCACAGCTCAGAACAACACAGAATTCAGGACTCAGAACTCAAAACTCAGAATTCAGACTTAGAACTCACAGCTCAGAATTCAGAAGTCAGAACTCAGAATCCAGAACTCAGTATTTAGAATTCTCCTCGGAATTCAGAGCTCAGAACTAATAACTCAGAATCCAGGACTCAGAGTTCAGGATTCAGAACTAGCAATTCAGAATTTAGATCTCAAAACTCAGAACTAACAATTCAGAATTCAAATACTGAACACAGAACTCAAAATTCAGAACTCAGAATTCAGAATCCAGAACACGTAATTCAGAACCCAGAACTCAGAATCCTGAAATCAGAAATTACCATTCAGCTCCACACTGAATTCCAAAATCAGAACTCAAAACAAAAAATTAAAATTCGAACTCACACCTCAGAATTCGGAATTCAGAACTCAGAATTCAGAATTCACAACCCAGAATTCCTTACTCAGAACTCAGAATTCAGCACTCAGAATTCATAACTCAGAACTCAGAATTCAGAGATAAAACTCCCAACTCAGAACTCCAAATTCAAAACTCAGTATTCTGAGTTCAGAAACCAGAATTCAATATTAGTACTCAGAATGCAGAGCTCAGAACTCAGATCTCAGAACTAGGAATTCAGAATTCTGAATTCTAAACACAGAACTTGGAATTCAGTACTCAGAACTCGCAATTCAGAACTCAGATTTCTGAATTCCGATCTTAGAACTCAGACCTCCTCGGAACTCAGATTTCACACCTCAGCACAACACAGATTTCATGACTCAGAACTCAAAACTCAGAATTCAGACTTAGAACTCACAGCTTAGAATTCAGAACTCAGACCTCAGAATCCAGAACTCAGAATTCTGAAATCATAAGTTACAATTCAACTCCACACTGAATTCAGAACACAGAACTCAAAACAATGAATTTAAAATTTGAATTCACACCTCAGAATTCGGAATTCAGAAATCAGAATTCGGAATTCAGAACTCAGAATTCAGAATTCAGAACTCAGAATTCAGAACTCATAAATAGGAACCCAAAATTCAGAATTCTGAAAACAGAACTTTGAAATTTGAACTCAGAACTCAGAACTTAGAATTCAGAACTCATAATCATACTCAGAATTCAGAACTCAGAATTCAGAATTCAGAACTCGCAATTCAGAACTCAGAATTCTGAATTCAGATCTTAGAACTCAGACCTTCTCAGAACTCAATTTCACAACTCAGCACAACAGAATTCAGGACTCAGAACTCAAAACTCAGAATTCAGACTTAGAACTCACAGCTCAGAACTCAGAACTCAGAAGTTAGAATTCAGAATTCAGAACTCAGGAATTTGAATTCAGAATTCAGAACTCAGATTTCAGAGATAAAACTCACAGCTCAGAACTCCAAATTCAGCACTCAGAATTCTGAGCTCAGAAACCAGAATTCAATAGTAGAACTCAGAATGCAGTGTTCAGAATTCATAACTAGGAGTTCAGAATTCTGAATTCTGAACATAGAACTTAGAATTTAGAACTCACACCTCAGTACTTAGAATTCAGAACTCACAGCTCATACTCAGAATTCAGAACTCGCAATTCAGAACTCAGTATTCTGAATTCAGATCTTAGAACTTAGACTTCCCCAGAATCTAGAATTCGCACCTCAGGACTACAAAGAATTTAGCACTCAGAACTCAAAACTCAGATTTCAGACTTAGAATTCACAGCTAAGAATTCAGAACTCAGAACTCATAATTCAAAACTCAGAATTCTGAATTCAGATCTTAGAACTCAGACCTCCTCAGACTCAGATTTCACAACTCAGCACAACACAGAATTCAGGACTCAGAACTCAAAACTCAGAATTCAGACTTAGAACTCAGAACTAACAATTCAGAATTCAAATTCAGAACACAGAACACGTAATTCAGAACTCAGAATTCAGAACCCAGAACTCAGAATTCTGAAAAATAGAAATAACAATTCAGCTCCACACTGAATTCAGAACTCAGAACTCAAAACAAAAAATTAAAATTCGAACTCACACCTCAGAATTCAGAATTCAGGACTCAGTATTCGGAATTCAGCTCAGAATTCAGAACTCAGAATTCAGAATTCAGCTCAGAATTCAGAGCTCAAAACTCAGAATTCAGAGATAAAACTCCCAGCTCAGAACTCGAAATTCAGAACTCAGAATTCTGAGCTCAGAAATCAGAATTCAATATTAGAACTCAGAATGCAGAGTTCAGAACTCAGATCTCAGAACTAGGAATTCAGAATTCTGAATTCTAAACACAGAACTTGGAATTCAGTACTCAGAACTCATACTCAGAATTCAGAACTCAGAACTCGCAATGCAGAACTCAGAATTCTGAATTCAGATCTTAGAACTCAGACCTCCTCAGAACTCAGATTTCACAACTCAGCACAACACAGAATTCATGACTCAGAACTCAAAACTCAGAATTCAGACTTAGAACTCACAGCTCACAACTCAGAACTCAGAAGTTAGAATTCAGAACTCAGGAATTAGAATTCAGAATTCAGAACTCAGATTTCAGAGATAAAACTCACAGCTCTGAACTCCAAATTCAGCACTCAGAATTCTGAGCTCAGAAACCAGAATTCAATAGTAGAACTCAGAATGCAGTGTTCAGAACTCATAACTAGGAGTTCAGAATTCTGAATTCTGAACATAGAACTTAGAATTTAGAACTCACACCTCAGTACTTAGAATTCAGAACTCACAGCTCATACTCAGAATTCAGAACTCGCAATTCAGAACTCAGTATTCTGAATTCAGATCTTAGAACTTAGACTTCCCCAGAATCTAGAATTCGCACCTCAGGACTACAAAGAATTTAGCACTCAGAACTCAAAACTCAGATTTCAGACTTAGAATTCACAGCTAAGAATTCAGAACTCAGAACTCATAATTCAAAACTCAGAATTCTGAATTCAGATCTTAGAACTCAGACCTCCTCAGACTCAGATTTCACAACTCAGCACAACACAGAATTCAGGACACAGAACTCAAAACTCAGAATTCAGACTTAGAACTCAGAACTAACAATTCAGAATTCAAATTCAGAACACAGAACACGTAATTCAGAACTCAGAATTCAGAACCCAGAACTCAGAATTCTGAAATCAGAAATTACAATTCAGCTCCACACTGAATTCAGAACTCAGAACTCAAAACAAAAAATTAAAATTCGAACTCACACCTCAGAATTCAGAATTCAGGACTCAGTATTCGGAATTCAGCTCAGAATTCAGAACTCAGAATTCAGAATTCAGCTCAGAATTCAGAGCTCAAAACTCAGAATTCAGAGATAAAACTCCCAGCACAGAACTCAGAAATTCAAAACTCAGAATTCTGAGCTCAGAAATCAGAATTCAATATTAGAACTCAGACTTCAGGAGTCAGAACTCAGATCTCAGAACTAGGAATTCAGAATTCTGAATTCTAAACACAGAACTTGGAATTCAGTACTCAGAACTCATACTCAGAATTCAGAACTCAGAACTCGCAATGCAGAACTCAGAATTCTGAATTCAGATCTTAGAACTCAGACCTCCTCGGAACTCAGATTTCACAACTCAGCACAACACAGATTTCATGACTCAGAACTCAAAACTCAGAATTCAGACTTAGAACTCACAGCTTAGAATTCAGAACTCAGACCTCAGAATCCAGAACTCAGTATTCTGAAATCATAATTACAATTCAGCTCCACACTGAATTCAGAACACAGAACTCAAAACAATGAAATTAAAATTTGAATTCACACCTCAGAATTCGGAATTCAGAAATCAGAATTCTGAATTCAGAACTCAGAATTCAGAATTCAGAACTCAGAACTCAGAATTCAGAACTCATAAATAGGAACCCAAAATTCAGAATTCTGAACACAGAACTTCGAAATTTGAACTCAGAACTCAGAACTTAGAATTCAGAACTCATAATCATACTCAGAATTCAGAACTCAGAACTCGCTATTCAGAACTCAGATTTCTGAATTCAGATCTTAGAACTCAGACCTCCTCAGAACTCAGATTTCACAACTCAGCACAACACAGAATTCATGACTCAGAACTCAAAACTCAGAATTCAGACTTAGAACTCACAGCTCAGAATTCAGAACTCAGAAATTAGAATTCAGAACTCAGGAATTAGAATTCAGAATTCAGAACTCAGATTTCAGAGATAAAGCTCACAGCTCTGAACTCCAAATTCAGCACGCAGAATTCTGAGCTCAGAAACCAGAATTCAATAGTAGAACTCAGAATGCAGTGTTCAGAACTCATAACTAGGTGTTCAGAATTCTGAATTCTGAGCATAGAACTTAGAATTTAGAACTCACAGCTCAGAACTTAGAATTCAGAATTCTAAACTCATACTCAGAATTCAGAACTCGCAATTCAGAACTCAGTATTCTGAATTCAGGTCTTAGAACTTAGACTTCCCCAGAACCTAGAATTCACACCTCAGGACTACAGAGAATTCAGCACTCAGAACTCAAAACTCAGATTTCAGACTTAGAATTCACAGCTCAGAATTCAGAACTCAGAACTCGTAATTCAAAACTCAGAATTCTGAATTCAAAAGTTACAATTCAGCTCCACACTGAATTCAGAACACAGAACTCAAAACAATGAAATTAAAATTTGAATTCACACCTCAGAATTCGGAATTCAGAAATCAGAACTCGGAATTCAGAACTCAGAATTCAGAATTCAGAACTCAGAACTCAGAATTCAGAACTCATAGCTAGGAACCCAAAATTCAGAATTCTGAACACAGAACTTCGAAATTTGAACTCAAAACTCAGAACTTAGAATTCAGAACTCATAATCATACTCAGAATTCAGAACTCAGAACTCGCAATTCAGAACTCAGTATTCTGAATTCAGATCTTAGAACTCAGACCTCCTCGGAACTCAGATTTCACAGCTCAGAACAACACAGAATTCAGGACTCAGAACTCAAAACTCAGAATTCAGACTTAGAACTCACAGCTCAGAATTCAGAAGTCAGAACTCAGAATCCAGAACTCAGTATTTAGAATTCTCCTCGGAATTCAGAGCTCAGAACTAATAACTCAGAATCCAGGACTCAGAGTTCAGGATTCAGAACTAGCAATTCAGAATTTAGATCTCAAAACTCAGAACTAACAATTCAGAATTCAAATACTGAACACAGAACTCAAAATTCAGAACTCAGAATTCAGAATCCAGAACACGTAATTCAGAACCCAGAACTCAGAATCCTGAAATCAGAAATTACCATTCAGCTCCACACTGAATTCCAAAATCAGAACTCAAAACAAAAAATTAAAATTCGAACTCACACCTCAGAATTCGGAATTCAGAACTCAGAATTCAGAATTCACAACCCAGAATTCCTTACTCAGAACTCAGAATTCAGCACTCAGAATTCATAACTCAGAACTCAGAATTCAGAGATAAAACTCCCAACTCAGAACTCCAAATTCAAAACTCAGAATTCTGAGTTCAGAAACCAGAATTCAATATTAGTACTCAGAATGCAGAGCTCAGAACTCAGATCTCAGAACTAGGAATTCAGAATTCTGAATTCTAAACACAGAACTTGGAATTCAGTACTCAGAACTCGCAATTCAGAACTCAGATTTCTGAATTCCGATCTTAGAACTCAGACCTCCTCGGAACTCAGATTTCACACCTCAGCACAACACAGAATTCAGGACTCAGAACTCAAAACTCAGAATTCAGACTTAGAACTCACAGCTTAGAATTCAGAACTCAGACCTCAGAATCCAGAACTCAGAATTCTGAAATCATAAGTTACAATTCAACTCCACACTGAATTCAGAACACAGAACTCAAAACAATGAATTTAAAATTTGAATTCACACCTCAGAATTCGGAATTCAGAAATCAGAATTCGGAATTCAGAACTCAGAATTCAGAATTCAGAACTCAGAATTCAGAACTCATAAATAGGAACCCAAAATTCAGAATTCTGAAAACAGAACTTTGAAATTTGAACTCAGAACTCAGAACTTAGAATTCAGAACTCATAATCATACTCAGAATTCAGAACTCAGAATTCAGAATTCAGAACTCGCAATTCAGAACTCAGAATTCTGAATTCAGATCTTAGAACTCAGACCTTCTCAGAACTCAGATTTCACAAATCAGCACAACACAGAATTCATGACTCAGAACTCAAAACTCAGAATTCAGACTTAGAACTCACAGCTCAGAACTCAGAACTCAGAAATTAGAATTCAGAATTCAGAACTCAGGAATTAGAATTCAGAATTCAGAACTCAGATTTCAGAGATAAAACTCACAGCTCAGAACTCCAAATTCAGCACTCAGAATTCTGAGCTCAGAAACCAGAATTCAATAGTAGAACTCAGAATGCAGTGTTCAGAATTCATAACTAGGAGTTCAGAATTCTGAATTCTGAACATAGAACTTAGAATTTAGAACTCACACCTCAGTACTTAGAATTCAGAACTCACAGCTCATACTCAGAATTCAGAACTCGCAATTCAGAACTCAGTATTCTGAATTCAGATCTTAGAACTTAGACTTCCCCAGAATCTAGAATTCGCACCTCAGGACTACAAAGAATTTAGCACTCAGAACTCAAAACTCAGATTTCAGACTTAGAATTCACAGCTAAGAATTCAGAACTCAGAACTCGTAATTCAAAACTCAGAATTCTGAATTCAGATCTTAGAACTCAGACCTCCTCAGACTCAGATTTCACAACTCAGCACAACACAGAATTCAGGACTCAGAACTCAAAACTCAGAATTCAGACTTAGAACTCAGAACTAACAATTCAGAATTCAAATTCAGAACACAGAACACATAATTCAGAACTCAGAATTCAGAACCCAGAACTCAGAATTCTGAAATCAGAAATTACAATTCAGCTCCACACTGAATTCAGAACTCAGAACTCAAAACAAAAAATTAAAATTCGAACTCACACCTCAGAATTCAGAATTCAGGACTCAGTATTCGGAATTCAGCTCAGAATTCAGAACTCAGAATTCAGAATTCAGCTCAGAATTCAGAGCTCAAAACTCAGAATTCAGAGATAAAACTCCCAGCTCAGAACTCGAAATTCAGAACTCAGAATTCTGACCTCAGAAATCAGAATTCAATATTAGAACTCAGAATTCAGGAGTCAGAACTCAGATCTCAGAACTAGGAATTCAGAATTCTGAATTCTAAACACAGAACTTGGAATTCAGTACTCAGAACTCATACTCAGAATTCAGAACTCAGAACCTGCAATTCAGAACTCAGAATTCTGAATTCAGATCTTAGAACTCAGACCTCCTCAGAACTCAGATTTCACAACTCAGCACAACACAGAATTCATGACTCAGAACTCAAAACTCAGAATTCAGACTTAGAACTCACAGCTCAGAATTCAGAACTCAGAAATTAGAATTCAGAACTCAGGAATTAGAATTCAGAATTCAGAACTCAGATTTCAGAGATAAAACTCACAGCTCTGAACTCCAAATTCAGCACTCAGAATTCTGAGCTCAGAAACCAGAATTCAATAGTAGAACTCAGAATGCAGTGTTCAGAACTCATAACTAGGAGTTCAGAATTCTGAATTCTGAGCATAGAACTTAGAATTTAGAACTCACAGCTCAGAACTTAGAATTCAGAATTCTAAACTCATACTCAGAATTCAGAACTCGCAATTCAGAACTCAGTATTCTGAATTCAGGTCTTAGAACTTAGACTTCCCCAGAACCTAGAATTCACACCTCAGGACTACAGAGAAATCAGCACCCAGAACTCAAAACTCAGATTTCAGACTTAGAATTCACAGCTCAGAATTCAGAACTCAGAACTCGTAATTCAAAACTCAGAATTCTGAATTCAAAAGTTACAATTCAGCTCCACACTGAATTCAGAACTCAGAACTCAAAACAATGAAATTAAAATTTGAATTCACACCTCAGAATTTGGAATTCAGAAATCAGAATTCGGAATGCAGAACTCAGACTTCAGAATTCAGAACTCAGAACTCAGAATTCAGAACTCATAGCTAGGAACCCAAAATTCAGAATTCTGAACACAGAACTTCGAAATTTGAACTCAGAACTCAGAACTTAGAATTCAGAACTCATAATCATACTCAGAATTCAGAACTCAGAACTCGCAATTCAGAACTCAGAATTCTGAATTCAGATCTT
The DNA here is from genome assembly GCF_030435755.1 of Ochotona princeps. Lineage (NCBI taxonomy): Eukaryota > Metazoa > Chordata > Mammalia > Lagomorpha > Ochotonidae > Ochotona > Ochotona princeps. Next base: position 3,251,235 of record NC_080838.1, read on the forward strand.
AGAACTCAGACCTTCTCAGAACTCAGATTTCACAGCTCAGCACAACACAGAATTCAGGACTCAGAACTCAAAACTCAGAATTCAGACTTAGAACTCACAGCTCAGAATTCAGAAGTCAGAACTCAGAATCCAGAACTCAGTATTTAGAATTCTCCTCGGAATTCAGAGCTCAGAACTAATAACTCAGAATCCAGAACTCAGAGTTCAGGATTCAGAACTAGCAATTCAGAATTCAGATCTTAAAACTCAGAACTAACAATTCAGAATTCAAATACTGAACACAGAACTCAAAATTCAGAACTCAGAATTCAGAATCCAGAACACGTAATTCAGAACCCAGAATTCAGAACCCAGAACTCAGAATCCTGAAATCAGAAATTACAATTCAGCTCCACACTGAATTCAGAAATCAGAACTCAAAACAAAGAAATTAAAATTTGAACTCACACCTCAGAATTCGGAATTCAGAACTCAGAATTCAGAATTCACAACCCAGAATTCCTTACTCAGAACTCAGAATTCAGCACTCAGAATTCATAACTCAGAACTCAGAATTCAGAGATAAAACTCCCAGCTCAGAACTCCAAATTCAAAACTCAGAATTCTGAGTTCAGAAACCAGAATTCAATATTAGAACTCAGAATGCAGAGCTCAGAACTCAGATCTCAGAACTAGGAATTCAGAATTCTGAATTCTAAATACAGAACTTGGAATTCAGTACTCAGAACTCGTAATTCAGAACTCAGAATTCTGAATTCAGATCTTAGAACTCAGACCTCCTCGGAACTCAGATTTCACAACTCAGCACAACACAGATTTCATGACTCAGAACTCAAAACTCAGAATTCAGACTTAGAACTCACAGCTTAGAATTCAGAACTCAGGAGACTGAAAAAGATGGCCGACTGCAGAGAGCTGGTGTAGGGTGGAGTAGGGAAGGACGAGAGCAGGTCCAGCAGAGAAACAGGCCAGGAGGCGCGAATCTGTAGGGAGAAGAGCGAGAAGGTCACTGGAGTTCACTAAAGCAAGATCTACACAGCGTGAAGGAACAGCAGCAAAAAGTAGGAAAGAAAAATACAGCACGCTGCGAGAAACCTGGTGAGTCACGATCCCAGGCAGGGGGAAGGCGGCAGAGGCTCAACCGCCCCAGGGAAAACAGAGGCGGCTGGAAGGATAGACGCCCACAGCGACAGGGGCACCAGTCCCCTGGAGGGCAGGAGCCCCGAGTGGAGGCTACTGGACTGATCATTGGGTGCATTATCCCTGCAGAAGTGGAGGAAAAGCTGGGGAGATTTCCCAGAGGCCTGCCTACCCGCTGCTCAGCGGCTGTGGGAGAGTGCAGAGGGAACAGGAGCGGTGCTGTGGGACTGGGGCTCAGAGATACCCATATCAAGTCCGAGCTGTGGACTGGCTGCGGGAGAGTCCGTGGATCTTGTTGCTGGACTCGCCCGGAGCCCCAGAGGCTGGGCAACGCTCGACAGGGCCTCACGTCCTGGGCAGACGAGCAGACTAGTGGGGGCAGGTCTCACCTCAAGGGCTCTGTGCCTCTCAGAGATCCGCTTCCATCCTTGAGAGAGTGCAGCTGAGGAAGTGGCTGCTTCAGGGCGGAGTCCCCAGCTGGGCTCAGCTAGAGAGGCCAGAGTGGAGTGGGCTCAGCTGAACTGGCCGGACAGGTTTTCCCAGCAGGAGCCCGCTCAGAAAGACCTGCCTGTGGTGTTGCAGCCCTCAGTGGAGCAGCGTTTCCGAGTTTGGCACTGGGGCTGCGGAGATTTCCAACCCAGCACAGGCCAGGGTTGGGGATTTTAGGCTCCAAGCAGCAGGAGCCCTTGCTGTGCTAACCTCAAGCCCTGAAGGAGAGTCTCGGCTCAGCACTGAGGCAGAGACCCCCGCTGTATTAGCCTTGTGACCCAAAGCCCAGGCGCGGCTTGGCAGAGTGAATCTGTAGGGCACTGCCTTTGAGAGGGAGCCACAGGGGAAGTGCCTGGCACTAGGGCTGGCCCACAAAGCCTCCTGACCCAACTCGGGGCTGTGATCTACAGACCCTGAAAGCAGCTGGTGACTCAGGCAGTAAGCCCTGCTGGGCTCAGCCGGAGACCCCAAACCAGAGCCGGCTCAGCTGAAACACCGCTAAAATCTCAAAACAACAAGAAGCAAAAACACAATGAGGAGAAGTATCAGAAAAAGCAATGACCCAGAGGAAAGATCAAGCACTCCCTCCCAATACAACCAAAAACTAATCCCAATATCAGAGATGCAAGAGGAAGACATAGAGGAACTATCAGATAAGGACTTTAAGAAGCTAATGATGAAATTCATCAGAGAGAGTGAAAAGCGCTGGGAAGAGTCTAAGGCATTCGAAAACCATATCACTGCAGAAATAAATCAAGTCAAAAAGGGAATCCTCGATATAGAGAACAAAATTGAAAGCCTAACCAACAGAATGAACACAGCAGAAGACAGAATATCAGAATTGGAAGACAATCAGAATGAAAGGCAGCAGCTCATCAAACAGTTAGAGACAAATCTAGAGAAAGCCAATAGGTCCATACAGGAAATGAAAGACAACCTCAAAAAATCAAATATTAGAATAATAGGCCTTCCCGAAGGAGTGGAAAAGGAGACAGGCTTGCAACGAGTGCTCAATGAGATAATACAGGAGAACTTCCAGAACACTGGAAATATAAATCTAGCACAAATCCAGGAAGGACAAAGAACACCCAGTAGTTACGACCCAAACAAATCGTCTCCCAGATATGTGGTCCTCAAGCTGCCTTCAAGTGAATACAAGGAAACCATTCTAAGACAAGTAAGAGAAAAGGATAAGATTACTTTCAGGGGAAGGGAAATCAGAATCACAGCCGACCTATCAGAAGAAACGCTCCAAGCAAGGAGAGAATGAGGTAAAACCTATCAAATCCTGAAACAAAACAACTGCCAACCAAGAATAATGTACCCAGCAAAGCTCTCATTTATATTTGAGAATGAAATCAAATACTTCAACAGTAAAGAGAAACTCGAAGAATACATCAACATGAAACCAGCTCTGGAAAATCTCCTCAGGAAGGTGCTAAACCCAGAAAGAAAAAATACAAACCAAAATCAAAGATGGCAAATGGGAAGACCTCCCCACTAAAATCCATACAAGAAAAGTCAACCAATCAAAAACTCTAATAGTCGCAAATACACACTTGCACACTTACACTCATGGCAGCCCAAAACCAATTCCTCTCAATATTATCTCTAAACACAAATGGCTTAAACTCACCAATCAAAAGGCATAGATTAACGGAATGGATCATCAAACAGCACCCAACTATATGTTGCCTACAAGAGACACATCTAACCAGAAAATCCTGTAAGAAATTTAAAGTGAAAGGATGGAAAAAGACATTTCATGCCAATGGACGAGAAAAAAAGGCTGGTGTAGCTGTTCTAATCTCAGATGACCTAGACTTCAAGCTGACAGACATCAAAAAGGACAGAGAAGGACATTATATATTGGTGAAGGGACTGATCCATCAAGAAGTAATTACAATCGTGAACATATATGCACCTAATTCCAATGCGCCTAGCTTCGTGAAGCAACTACTTACAGACTTAAGGGGAGACATAGATACACACACAATAATAGTGGGCGATCTTAACACCCCGCTAACAACTATAGACAGATCAACAAAACAAAAACTCAACAAAGAAACAACAGAGCTCGTACAAACATTAGAACAACTGGACTTGGTAGACATTTATAGAATTTTTTATCCTAAGACCACAGATTATACATTTTTTTCAGCAGTGCATGGCACCTTCTCCAGGATCGACCACATGATAGGACACAAAGCAAATCTAAATAACTTCAAAAAGATAGGAATCATACCATGTACCCTCTCAGACCACCACGGAATGAAACTGGAAATCAGCAATTCAAAATGCCCCAGGAAATACAGAAACTCTTGGAGGTTGGACAATTTGCTATTGAACAAACAATGGGTCAGGGAAGAAATTAAAGATGAGATCAAAAAATTTATGGAAACCAATGAAAACTCTGATACAACATTCCAAAACTTGTGGGACACTGCCAAAGCAGTGCTACGGGGTAAACTCATCGCAATTGGAGCTCATGTCAAGGCCCAAGAGAGGCGCCAAATACAGGAACTAACCACACACCTCCAGAATTGGAAAAGCAGCAGCAGATGAGCCCCACACACAACAGGAAACAAGAAATCATCAAAACAAGGGAGGAAATCAACCAGATAGAAATAAAAAAAAACATACACAAAATCAACAAATCAAAAAGCTGGTTTTTTGAAAAGATAAACAAAATAGACACCCCGCTGGCCCGACTGACAAAGAAAAAACAAGAGAAAGCAAGAATTAACAGCATCAAAGATGAAAAAGGCAACATAACAACAGACATTACAACCATTAAGAACATAATCAGAAATTACTACAAAGCACTGTACTCCAACAAATCAGAAGACCACCAAGAAATAGAAAAGTTCTTAGACTCACACAACCTGCCAAAACTTAGGCCAGAGGCAACAATCAACCTGAACAAACCCATAACTGAAGCAGAGATTGAATCAGTGATTAAAGACCTCCCAACAAAGAAAAGCCCAGGCCCAGACGGCTTCACTCCAGAATTCTACAAAACATTCCGAACAGAACTAACCCCAATCCTCTACAAACTCTTCAAAACAATAGAAAAGGAAGCAACCCTTCCAAACTCATTCTATGAAGCCAACATTACCTTAATCCCAAAACCGGGTAGAGATCCTACAGAGAAAGAAAACTACAGACCTATCTCTTTGATGAACATTGATGCTAAGATTCTCAACAAAATCCTAGCCAACAGAATTCAAAAACACATCAGACAGATCATTCATCCAGATCAAGTAGGATTCATCCCTGGAATGCAGGGATGGTTCAACATTCGAAAATCTATAAATGGGATACACCACATCCAAAAACTGAAAAACAAGAATCACATGATAGTATCAATAGATGCAGAAAAAGCTTTCGACAAAATCCAGCACAACTTCCTGCTAAAGACCCTAACCAAGGTAGGCATAGATGGAAAAATCCACAACATAATCAAAGCAATATATGAAAAACCCAACGCCAGCATCATACTGAATGGAGAAAAACTGGAACCCTTCCCACTGAGATCTGGAACAAGACAGGGATGTCCGCTTTCTCCGCTGCTATTCAACATAGTTCTAGAGGTACTCGCTGAGGCTATAAGACAAGAAAAAGAAATCAAAGGAATCCAAATGGGAAATGAAGAAGTCAAGCTTTCACTATATGCAGATGACATGATTCTTTATATGGAAGAGCCAAAAGGCTCAACACAGAGACTACCAGAACTTATACGAGAGTTCGGTAGAGTGGCAGGGTACAAAATTAATGAACAAAAATCAACAGCCATAGTGTATGCTAACAGCCCCAAGTTGGAGAAGATCTAACCAGCAAGATACCATTCAAAGTAACAAAGGAAAGCATGAAGTATCTGGGAATTAACCTAACCAAAAATGTTGGAGACCTATTTGAGGAAAACTACAAACTACTTAAAAAAGAAATTGAACAAGATCTAGAAAGATGGAGTAACATCCCATGCTCCTGGATAGGTAAAATCAATATCATTAAAATGTCTATACTGCCAAAGGCAATATATACATTCAACACAATCCCAATCAAATTGCCCAAAACATTCTTCACAGATCTGGAAACAATGATTCAAAGGTTCATCTGGAAACACAAAAAACCACGAATAGCTAGAACCATTCTCAAGAACAGGAAGTTAGCAGGGGGAATCACAGTCCCAGACCTCTGGACATACTATAGGGCAGTGGTTATCAAAACAGCCTGGTACTGGCAAAAAAAATAGAGAAGAAGATCAATGGAGCAGAATAGAAACACCAGATGGGAACCCACAGAAATACAGCCAAATAATCTTTGACAAAAAGACAAACGACAATCCAGGCAAATGGGAAGGTCTGTTCAATAAATGCTATTGGGACAACTGGTTGATAGCCTGCAGAAACAAAAAGATAGACCCACATCTCTCACCATATACTAAGATCAAATCCAAATGGATAAAAGATTTAAACCTACATCCAGAAACCTTCAAACTTTTGGAAGAAAATGTTGGAAACACACTGGAACACTTAGGGGTAGGCCCTCACTTCCTAAAAAAGACTCCAAATGCAGTAGAAATCAAGACCAAAATAAACAAGTGGGACCTCATCAAACTAAGAAGCTTCTGTACAGCTAGAGAAACAATCAACAAAGTAAAAAGGCAACCCACAGAATGGGAGAAGATCTTCGCACACGACATAGGTGATAGAGGGCTGATCTCCAGAATATACAAAGAGCTACAAAACAACCAAAATGTCAAAACAAACAAGCCACTCAAGAAATGGGCACGGGAAATGGGCAAACACTTCACAAAGGAACAAACCCAAATGGCAAATAAACATATGAAAAAATGCTCAAGTTCCTTGGCAATAAGGGAAATTCAAATTAAAACATCAATGAGGTACCACATAACGCCAGTAAGACTGGCCCACATGAATAAAAGCACCAACAACACTTGTTGGCGAGGTTGCGGGGAAAAGGGAACCCTACTCCACTGCTGGTGGGGCTGCAGGCTGGTACAGCCTCTATGGAAATCAGTATGGAGAACATTCAAACAACTCAAATACAGCATACCATATGACCCGGCAATAGCACTCCTAGGAATATATCCAGAACACTTGTTTTATGAGAAACCAACATGCACTCCTATGTTCATAGCAGCACAATCAGTAATTGCAAAAACATGGAAGCAGCCAAAATGCCCATCAACAGAGGATTGGATAAGAAAGCTATGGTTCATCTACTCTATGGAATACTACTCAGCTATTAAAGAAAACAAAATGCAGTTCTTTGTGGCCAAATGGGCCAAACTGGAAACCATAATGCTAAGGGAAATGAGCCAATCCCAAAAGGTTAAATACCACATGTTTGCCTTAATTTGATATGATGTTATGTATAACAAGTTATGTTATGAATGTTATATGTTGTGTATAAACCAAAATTGAAATGTCAATCAGGCGGTCACAGAAGGTGGATAAGAAATCACATTTACTTTTACCATATTGGTTACTCATTACTATGTCAATTAATTCCATAATGATGTAAATTTTTGCTGATGGTATGTTGGAGCTTTCAATTGATCGGGATGGTACTCTGCTGGTTCTGTCTTCAGACCAGAGAGGGTATACCTAAGAAGCCGTTGAACTTGACTAGACAATAAGATGCTGGACTCTATGTTTGGTATATGCTTGCAATGGGGGAATCTCAACTGAACTTGAACTGTGGTTATGCAACAAGGTGGAGGAATCCACCATGGTCGGAGGGTTTGGGGAGGGGTGGGGAGAATCCCAGTACCTATGAAACTGTGTCACATAATACAATGTAATTAATGAATTTAAAATAAAATTTAAAAAAAAATTTAATTAATCACTGCCAATTATTGAAATTGTTGATGCTGTTTCAAGGAAGCCTTCCTGGCACTGTCCTCTGTAAAGCACTATTCTTGCCCAGGGAAGATGATGGATTTTGTGTCCCCAGCCATTGTGTCTGGTTCCTGTCTTGACATTACTTAGCACAATAGGAGCCACTAAGGAGACTAGGAACAAGCAAGACCAATTCCTAACTCCCTCTCCCCACCTTCTCTTGCAGGTGTAGCCCTGCAGCCCACCACATACTTCCAAGACATGCTTTCAAACACACCTTCAGTAAGTTGTCTGTTTACTTCTCAGCTTGATTTACATTGTATTGTAGGGGCTTTATGATGTTTTATAAACTCAAATGAAAAAGCAAGAGGGAAAGAAGGTAAAATTGTCATAACTAATACATTGGGGCGGTTAAAGCTGAGTGAAACTTTCCCCATTTTCTGATGCCATAGACAGACATTATTTACATGATTCAGTTTTTTTTTCTTTATGTTTGACAATCATCACATGGTTAATTAGGGCACAAGGGTTCAAGGGCTATAGAAAAGTGTGTAAGACTATCATTTCCACTTTCTCTTTTTTTTTCTGTATCTGGGGTAAATGTGGAGATAAAGGGAGAAGCCCCACCCAGCCTCCCACTTATCCCAGGTCCTCAATGTACATGATTCAGTTTGAAACTAAAATTGTTAATTACTGTGGGATATCAAGTTTGAAATGATTTTTGTAGACCTTATACATGATACAATCAAAATGACTGAGCACCAACCTGACAATAAATGCTCAAGCATTTGATTTGGAGTAGTAAGAATTTCCACATACATATATTCATTATTTATTTTTTTTGCCTTTTTTGGAATGGCTGAAACAGTGTGATGGCTAATAACATTTGGAGGGTATAGTATATTCATGAGCTGCTACAGGAATGTGTGGAGAATGAAATACGCTACATTTTTTGTTAAATATTTAAATAAATCCTATTTATTTACTTATTTAAAAGACTGGCTTACAGAAAGAGGAGAGAGAGAGCTATCTGCTATCTGCCAGTTGTATCTCCAAGTGGTTCCAATGTCAGGACTGGGCCATGTCAAAGAGAAGAACCAGGAGGTCCAACTGAGTGTCCCACCCAAATACTTGAGCCATCTCCTACTGTTTCCAATGTATGTTAGCTTAGAACTGGATTGGAAATGGGGCTAATGGTAGCTTAATGTGCTGTACCATAATACCATTTCCTACTGCAGGGTGCTTTCTTTTCCTTCAGGATTTTTTAATTTGTAAAGCAGAGCTACTGAGAAAGAGGGAGAGATGGAGATAGATCTGCCATCTGCTGGTTCACTCCTCAATAATTGGAATGGCCAGAGGTAAGCAAGTCTGAAGCCATGAGCCAGGAGTTTTGTCCATGTCTGTGACTTGGTTACAGGAACCCAAGTGCTTGATCCATCCTCCACTTCCTTTCCAGGCCTGTTATCAGAGAGTTGGGTCAGAAGTGGAGCATCCAGGCTTTGAATCATTGCCCATGTGGGATGTCAGTGGCTTTATCTACTAAACCACAGAGCTCTCCTTTGTGGCATTATGTTTGCTTTCTATTTGAATGCAGAGCAGTAGAAAAAAGGTGAGAGAGAGATAGAGATCTTCCATCTGTTATTTTATTCCCCACATGGCTACAATGGCAAGAGTCAAGGCAAGCCAAAGCCAGGAGCCACTTCAGACCTCACTCATGGGCAGAAGTGTTGAAGGAGTTGAGCCATCCTCTGTTGTTTTCCCAGGGCAAAAGCAGGAAATTGAATTGAAAGTGGAACATGGTACCCAGCACTATAGCCCAGTGGCTAAAGTCCTTGCCTTGCCTTGCCTTGCAGGAGCCATGATCCAATATGGTCACCAATTGGTGTCCCAGCGGTCCCACTTCCCATCAGCTTCCCTGAGTTTGGCCTGGGAAAGCAGTGAATGTCTGCCTAAGGCCTTGGGTCTGCACCTACATGGGAGACCCAGAAGAAGCTCCTGCATCCACTCCGCTCCAGCCATTAACTTCTACTTGGGAATGAACCACAGGATGGAAGATCTTTCTGACTCTCCTTCTCTCTGTAAAATCTGACTTTTCAATAAAAATAAATAAATCTTTTATAAAAAATAAATAAAAAAGGAACACCCAGGTTATGAACCGCACCCGTATGGGAAGCTCGGTCCACAATGCCACAGTTCTTTCCACAGATACTGGCAACTTTAAAAGGAAACAGATTCAGACCGTGAAAACACGTGCTCCCTGCTTCTTTCACGTGATACCCCATACTGGTTCCAACATTGTGAGAATGTTAACATGCTGTCCTTGAGTACCATATTTCGTACTAGTTTCATCATTTTACACTTGCATAAGAAATGCCTAATTTTAGTTTTTCTTTGTGAACATTTGTTTATGAAGGACATTGCAATGGATATAAAGTGGCATTGATTATGGTTGCAATTTTCAATCACTTAATGGTAAATCATCCTAAAAATCTGCTTGTGCTAATTAGCCATTTCTCATAAACTTGTTTTCCTTTTCACTCCTTATGGGAGTCTTGCAAAAGGGTTTCATTTAATACTATTTTTAATATTTTCTTTTTTTCCCATTTTAGTTTTTACTGCTTAGTCTTTTAAAATTTTTATTTAACAATCATATTCTTATATTGCAGTGCACAATTGTTTCTTTCGAAACTGATGAACAAATTAAATGGAGATTGTCCTGTAACTCTATCATCCATTGACCTTATTAACTTTTTCACAGTCCCAAATATACTTAATATTTCCTAAACAATTCTTAAAACCAGCCCACAGTGAATGTGCTAAATATAATGTGTGAATAGAAGCGATTTTGATGATTACAAAACCAAATTGTAATGCCATTGTTAAGATACAATTTGTCAAGTATATTTTCTGATTTTCCTTCTGATTTTTTTCTCTAGGAGAATTTAGAATATTATTTCTAACTTAATTCTATGTGATCAGAGAACAAATTTCTAACTTAATTTCATGTAATCAGAGAAGCTACCTAATGATTTAAATACTTTGCCTTTTAGATCTTCTAGTCTTCATTTGTTTTAAAATATTGTTATTTACTTTTTATTGGAAAGTCAGATAATAGAAGGAGATACAGAGAGAAAGATTCTTTGTTCACTGGTTCAATCCCCATGTAACTGCAACAGCCAGAGCTGAACTGATCTGAATCCAGAAGCTTCTTCTGGGTCTCCCATGTGGATACAGGATCCCAAGTTTTGGGGCCGTCCTGAACTGGTCTCCCTTGCCTACCATTATCACCCTGGCCCCAATGATTATACTTTTGACTTATAGTTAAGCATATGTTTTGTCATAGTTCCACAGAGTGAAGTAAAAATGTTGTCATTTATGTTTGTAAATGATATTTTTATCAGTTTTTCAGTTACTATAAAATGAATACAAACTTTTTAACACTATTTGTAATTTTTTCATTTCTTATGTGTACTTTGTGTCATGTCTTTTAAGCCTTTGTTTTCAGACACATTTACTTCATAATTGTGTCATTCTGAGGCCTCGTCTGTTATGACATAGTGTTTCTATCTAGTGTGCATACATACATATATATACATACGTTTGTATGTAGTGAGCAAATTTTACATATATCAAAAATACAGATTTTAGTTTGTTTTCCTTTTCTACCCTGTTTCCTGCCTGCATTAACTATTCATCTTCCTCTCTACTTTTTACAATAGCATACTTTGATTTCATTTCAGATTCACAATTATAACACTCCATTAGATAAATATATCAAGACATGCAAAGTAGATAATAATAGTAACAAAGAACAAAAACCTACTTTCTGTTCCTCAAGAGCTTAAACAAAGGATACATAAAATACTGACCATCCAGAACATTACTCTCACATGGGTTACATTTTTTGGTATTAGTGATTAAAGACTAGAGATATTGTTGAAGACTGTATATATTTCTGGCAAATATGATATCCAGTGCCTTCAACAATTAATTAGAATCAGAGTAATTACAGAGAACAATCTTACAGAATAATACCGTGTAAGATATTTTCATTTTCATTTTACTTTGTGATGTTTTATAGATTGTAAATTCAGCTGTACCCATTCAAGTGGCAACTTAAACATATATAGAATGCACTGTCAGTCTTTCTATGTAGTGATCCAGGACTGAGGAGACATGTGTTTTTCTAGGTGTTGTTGTCATTCGAAGACGTGGTTGTGGACCTCACCCAGGAGGAATGGCAGCACATGAACAATGCTCAGAAAACTCTGTACAAGGATGTGATGCTTGAAACCTATAGCCATCTGCTGTCCTTGGGTGAGTGAAATTCTGTCATGCCCAAGCAGAATATCTTCTGTAGAGTTGACAAACTAAAGAGTTTTGAAAGTTTAGGACTTGATAGGACTAGTATTTGAAGCTGTAAAGAACTTGAACATCTACCTGTCAGAAAATTCCTGAGACCACTTGTGACAAAAATCCTGGAACCACGCTTTTCTCCTTGAAGTCCCCAAATTAGTGCTTTCACAGTCTGCATTATTTCGCATTAACAGGGTTCTGCATTGCAAAGCCTGATGTGATCTTCAAGTTGGAACAAGAATCAGTGCATCGGACAGGGGAAAACTCTGTAAACCAGGGTGTTCCACGTAGGTCAGCAAAGAAGGCGGGGAGGATGGTAACATAGTTCAGTACATGTTGGCTGGGAAAGTTTCTTCCCAAAGGACAGCTAGTGTCATGCATGAGACACAACATTCTATAGTCTGCATGTGCAGGTTTATTCTAACAGTGCTTTCAACTCTTAAAATTTGCCAGCTTAAGGTAAATTATGTGCAACTACATATTGATCTTTTACATGATCCGAACCACTTGAGTCATCATCTGCCACCTCCCAGGATATGTTTTCAGGAAGTTGTATTGGAAACAGAGTAGCCAAGATGAGACAAACTGGCTCTATTATGGGATGTAAGACATTCCAAGCATTAGTTAGAATTTCTGTACCACATTTTCTGCTCTACCACCATCAATTTAAAATAAAAAATTCCAAGTAATTGAAAATTACCAAAAAAAAGCTGTTAATGTATTGAATGTACACATTTTACTGATGTTAAAGTCTTCTGTATCTAGAATGGCAAGAAACCTCATCAGCTTTACTTGAGCATTTGAACAGAAATACTTAGTTGTGATTCATGGATATGGTTACTCTTTTTTCCTCATTTCAGAGTCCTACAAAAAGAATGAGCTCCTTGAAGCTAATCAGGAAAATAATTTTCAGGCAAGTTGTAAACACAGAAAGTATATAATAACTCAAAAAGTAGTCGCATTACATAGATGCCTAATTTTAGCTCTGGCCATACTTGAAACATGATATGAAAGGGAAAGGGTACCAGAAAACTTGAGAACCATAATTCCTTTCTTTCTTTTCATTGCACCCAGAACTAGGCATTGGCTGGGGTTGGGTGGGTCGGCCCATGTTTATTCTTAGCCATCTGGTGCCAAGATTCATTTCCATAGTTTCAGTCCCATTTGACAAAAGGCATACCAACCTTGTGAAGTCTTCTCTTTGCTGAGTCAAGTCACATGGTTCTGGTCTAAGACCCAGATATCTTACTCATCTTCTATGTTGGGAGGCAGGGCAAATGTACACAGGAAAGCTCTGTCGTGCTTTCTGCAGCTTAACATGGAAGCAGAAACTGGGATTCAGTTGCAGACAGGACTTTTACTCTAAAAGAGACCCGGTGTATTTAGAATAGGAAAGGGCCAAACCACTTCCCAGAAGAGAGCTAAGAAATGAGGTGCTTCTTGAATGGCTAGAGGAAAAGAACATGATTTATTTCAAAATGTGTCTTTTTCCTAGGAATCCTGATGCAACGACATTTGGAAAAAGGCATGCCTCTAATGTACCTGAGAATGGGAAAGCTTTTCATCAGAAGTCATACCTAATCAAACATCACAAAATCCACACATGGGAAAAACCTTATGAATGTAGCAAGTGTGGAAAAGCCTTTTGCCAGCAATCATCTCTCATTAAACATCAAAGAATCCACACAGGGGAAAATCTTCATGAATGTAGTCAGTGTAAGAAAGCTTTTTGCCAGCGGTCATCTCTCATTAAACATCGGAGAATCCACACAGGGGAAAATCTTCATGAATGTACTCAGTGTAAGAAAGTTTTTTGACAGAAATCACACCTAACCACACATCAGAGAATCCACACAGGGGAAAAACCTTATGAATGTAGTGAGTGTCCAAAAGCCTTTTCTGATCCGTCATCTCTCATTAGACATCAGAGAATCCACACAGGGGAAAATCTTTATGAATGTAGTGACTGTGGGAAAGGTTTTAACAGGATATCATATCTAACCGTACATCAGAGAATACACACAGGGGAAAAACCTTATGAATGTAGTGTGTATGAGAAAGTTTTTCCCAGAAATCGTACCTAATCACACATCAGGGAATCCACACAGGGGAAAATCCTTATGAATGTAGTGTATGTGGGAAAGTTTTTGGCTGCAAATCATACCTAAGCATACGTCAGAGAATCCACACAGAGGAGAAACCTTATGAATGTAGTGAATGTAAGAAATCCTTTTATAATAGGTCAGTTCTCATTTCACATCAGAGAATTCACACGGGGGAAAAGTCTTATGAATGTAAAGAGTGTGGGAAAGCTTTTGGTCGCAAGTCAAACCTGAAGAAACATGAGAAAATCCACACACAGAAAAACCTTATGAATGTAGTGAGTTAGGAAAAACCTTTTCCCACAAGTCAGCCTTCATTACACATCAGACAATTCATGCAGGGGAAAAACCTTATGAATGTAAAGAGTGTGGGAAAGCTTTTGGCCAGAAGTCATACCTAAACAAACATCAGAAAATCCACACAAGACAAAAACATGTGCAACGATTGTGGAAAAGCCTTTTGCCAGCAGTCATCTCTTGTTAGACATCAGATAATACACACAGGGGAATAATTTTATGAATGTAGAGACTGTGGTAAAGCATTTTACTGGAAGTCACACTTAATCACACATCAGGGAATCTACTTAGGGGGAAAAAACTTATAAACGTGCTAAGTGTTGAAAAGCCTTTGATTAGATACCAGAGAATTAAGACATGAAAACATGAATGTGGTGAGTCTGGAAAAACCAATACCAGCACTTGCCTCTCTTTAGGCATAAGTCATACCTATAAGTCATAAAATTCACACAACACAGGAACCTTTTTAATATGAGCAATATTGAAAAACCTTTTGCTGGTGTACAGCTTTTATTTACACATCACCAAATTATGAAGAGTATCATTGTATTTCAGAATACAGGCTTTATGGTGCTAAGATATTTCAAATGCAATCTGTACTTGTTCTCCCTTTGTTATGAGTGAAAAAATGAATAAGTTCTGCTTTCATATCTTAAAATTTTAATGAATATTCACTGTATAACACTTGTTTCAAATATCATCTTTTTAATTTTCATTGATCTGATATAGCTTTTTTACAATCTACTCGCACATTCTGTTACAGATTAGTATTGGGATCACAACTATTAGTTGAGGTATGTGGCAACTGTAATGCTAAATACTCAGGATTGAAAGATGTATCTTTCATCAGAGTGGAGATTTTCTTGTGATGTCTGGCAAAATGTTGTTCAGTTTTGGCCACTTTGTCTCCTCCTATACTCTTGGAAGTATATCCCAGAGATACAAGAATTATCTGCTATCAGATTCTTGGGATGTGGTAATGGGTAGTGGAATTTATGTGTCAGCTGCCAGAACTACTGCTCAGATTCACACTGATTTCATGTGTCATGGCTTCGCACAGCAGGTTTTTGTTTGCCACTGGATGAGTTGTTTTGCTGATATGAGCTTTGATCTTAAGTCTTTCAACCCTAAAAATAAGCTAGTGTTGTGGCATAGTAGGGAAAGAATCTATCTGAGGTGTTGGCATCCCAGATAATCCCCACTAGTTTGTATCCTTGCTGGTCCACTTCTAGTTCCTGGAATCTGACTTCATATCAGCTCAGCTGCTGGTGCCTTTGCCGTTTGTAATGGGAACCAATGGATGGAAGATATTTGTCTGCCTCTGTTTCTCATTGTTCCTCTGCTCTCAGATTAAAAAAAATGTATTAAAAGTGCAAACTATGACTGATGTTGATGTAAGTCAAACGTTTAAGGTGAAGCCCATGGGTATGTTTCTCATCTGTGACAGCCTTGACGACGCCCACAACTTAATGTTTAGGTACAAGGCTCTATCAAACCCAAAATTCTGAGCACCAAGTGCAAGAGAGGCAACTTTTTCTTGAGAATGTACTATGTAGCATGTAGTCAATGCCTTATAAATTGAAGAATGAAGTTTGTGCACTTCTAACTGCTCTCTGCCAGTATTTGCATGGGGCCCCAACATTCTCATGACGAAGATTGAAAATAATGGTCTCACTCACACTTCCCTAGCCCTACAGTCTTCCTACTCTGGTCAAAATGTAAATGTCAATTTTAAAATAATAAACTTTTTACACCAAAATTTTAAAAAGACTCATTTTTTCCTTGTCACCTAAATGTAAATATCATGCAAAGAGTATACAGATGTACCAGTTGGCTTTCTTTTTCTTGAGAATGTTATCATAGAAAGATTCAAAGTGGAATTTGTAAATGGATGTTTCCAGTGATTGAAAGAACCTATAACAATTTTTACTGAAACTTGGATTTTTCCTTGGAAGTGGTGTATGTAAAAGTGTGGTCTGTTAGCGATTATGCATCACTTAATAAAAGAATAAGCATTAACCACCTGTTCTTTTTTTTTTTCCAAGTATAAAGTCCAGCTATTTATTGTCCAGATGGGTTGAACAGTCTCTTGGGGAGACCATTTCTGGCCCGTTGTTAGAGCTGGCAGAATATCATCCCATTCAACCAAGAGTCCCGACATAACATCAACAGCAATTTGCAACATTATGGAATTGACATGGTTGTGAAACCACCTGTTCTTAAAGACAGAGAGGGATAAAACATGCTTATAATGTGTCTATGTGCTTGTGATGGTTATCAGGTCTCTATGCCACAAGAAGATGATAACCCATTATTGTGTGCTGTTCTCAGCCCCATCACCTCCACCCTGTTTCCTCTACATTGGCAGTTCCCATAGTGCACTGTTCCTTTGAATCTTCTTCCCTGGAAAACACTGGACAGCTGTCAATATTGGAAGGCATCTCATCAGGGACAGTTACACAGCTTCTCCCTTGATGCTTGTGGGGGTGGTCCCTGGGAGCAATGTTTCTCAAAGCATTGGTTTCCAAATCGAAAAGAAAAACCACAGCCAGAAGCCCAGAGCCTCTTCCAGGTGTCCCATGCAGTTGCAAGGTCCCAAGGACTAGTGCCATCCGCGACTGTTTTCCCAAGACGCAAGCAGGGAGCTAGATGGGAAGCAGGGCCGTGAGGATTAGAACTGGTGCCCATATGTGATCCCAGCACATTCAAGGTGAGGACTTAGCCACTAGGCTACTGTTTGGGCCCAGTCTAAAATACTTTAAAAAGTAATCAATCTGGCTGAACTGGATAAATACTAAAATGTGATTCCATTCATTCACCATGCATTGCTCTCATTTTAACACCTTCACAATTGTCTTTTTTTAAAATATGCATGTGTTTATGTTTGATATATATATAATTTAATTTATTTTGAACGCAAATAAATTATTCAGGGAGAGTGTGTGTTTCCTCTGAGATGTCAGCTGTGTGTTTGATTGGGGTTCCTCTATAGGTCACTTGATTTTTCTCACCTGCACATTTAAGGATTTTATCTTTATGTTCATCTGAGGATAGCTTGATTATCATGTCTTGGTGGTGTTTGCTTTTGGTTAACTTTATTAGGAGTTCTGTGCCCCTCCTGCATATTTTTTTCCAATTCTTCAGATTAGGACAATTTCCGTTTATTTTCATTGAATAAACCTTTAATCCCAGTTTCTCTTTCTGTACCTCCAGGGATCACCATAGTTCTTACATTGGGTCTTTTAATCATATCTTTTAATTCTTGGATAGTTTTTTACTTAATCTTAGCTCAGCTTGTAGCTTTGTGTTTGTTCCCCTGTAGTGACAGGAAACATCTTCCAATTCTGATATTCTTTCTTCTGCTTCATTCAGTCTGTTTTTGAGACTCTCCACTGTACTTTTAATTTGCTCCACTCTATTCTTAACTTCTGAAATGTCAGTTTTCATTTGATTCATATCTAGTGTGACAAATTCTTTTAAGTGTTTGCTCTTGTATTATGTACTTCTCATTGTTGGTCAGAAGCTTTATAATATATTTTCTGAATTCTGTGTCCCCCATTTTGTCAATGTCTTTCTCAGTTGACTCTGAGGGTGGTAGAGGTTTTTTCTCCTTTTCCAGGGTGTCTTCATTAACATTCATTGTGCCTCTGCCACTTTTTTTAACTTTTGACATTGCAATCCTGTTTGGTGGCTTTTTCTCCTTAGTGCAGATTCCCAAGATGTATTAGCTATAGGTCAACAAGTTAGTTTTTATGTACAATCGGTGTGCTGGGTTAGGACGATGCCAACTGTTCCAGATAACTGGTTTATCATTGGTGCTGGTCTTGTCTAAACCCACAAGATGACACCCAGTCGCCCTGCCAGAAAGCCAGTGTTGTTGGCCTTCAGATCCAGGGAACACACAGTTCCTGCAGGGTGTGAAGCTGGTGCTGTCCTTCCCATAGGATCAGCTGGATGTGACTAACTTCAAATGCGCCCACTCTGGCATTTGATCCCTGTGCTGTTATCACCGACCCACTGCCAGTCTGCCCTGTGGAGTCTGCAGCTCCTTTCCATTCATTGCTGGGCCAAAGTGTTCATCAGGATTGGCCAGTCCCAGCCTGCCATCACCTCCTGAGCTCCCCTTGCCAACCCAGGCTCCCACCTGACTGCTGCAAGGGCTGATCTGTGGCCACCACTGGATCCCTGGTTGTTGCTGGAATTTGGATCACAGCTTACAGGTGGCTGGTAGGTTTTCTGTTCCCTGTAACACTGCTCTGCCATTCTTGCCTCTTCCCTGTGTCCAGGGTGGTCTCCAGGTACCTCCTTGTTGACTGCCTGACCCCTATCTTTTTCTGTATTCTACTCTCTGTTCTTTACCCTAATGATTCTCTGTCATCTTGAACATGTCTGCAGCCGTTGCCTTCATCTTGGTTCTCCCCCTACTTGCTTGTAAGCAGATAAAGGTCTCTGAGTATGATATGTCCACTCAAAGTGAATTTACATGGAGAAATAATCAGGAAGTGATTTGAACAAAGATAGTAGATAAATCTTTGGTCAATTTCCATGGAAAACAAAGCAGTTATTGATTAAAGTAAAAAAAAAGCAGCAATTAGCTGAAATAAGCTTAATTAATTCAGGAGTTCCTTACTTAACATCAACAATGGTCAAGGGAGTGTTTCAGAACAGAATTGAGGAGAGAATAACTGCAACAATAAGTTGTTGCTGGAGAGCTCACCCATGAAGACAAACAAGTATAACAATGGTTTGATTCTGCATTGATAAGTTCAGTTATATTTCTGCACCATTCAACTATTTAGCTCATCATAAACTACTTTCCTGGAGAAAATGAGGCATGTGTATTGTGTATTCATGTCAATTACTGTCCCAACCTGCAGGACACAATGCTCAAAACCTGAGGGTGGGCTGGGAATGCTGGGCTGCTGGCCCAATAAGCACACAGACACACATACTTGGTGAAAGAGTGCCAAAGCCCTTTATTTTATTCCTCATATATACCTTCTTATACCTTCTTATACCTCATTATGCCTTCTTCTCTAGGAGAGGAGGAGAAGGGAAGGGGTTTCCTGGAACTAATTATCTTCATCGAAACAGGGAAGGAACTAATCATCTATATTGAAGCAGGGGAGGAACTAATTGTTTGAACAGGAGCAAGGGCTGAGGTTCTGTTCTGCTTGCTTTGCACAGGGTGTTCTTGCCACAATATCCTGCTTGCTGTGGCCCTGCTTGCCCAAGGTAGGTTTTGAAAGGAAGCAGGCTGTCAGGCATGCCAAGTCTAAGGCCCGTAAGTCTGTGGCTCCTAACAAGTTACAGAAAGGAGTCCTCCTTTGTCTAAGTTGTCACTTGCTGCATGAATGGTCCATTAAGAAACTGCAGTAGAAGTGCATCGCTTGGAATATAGCAGCTACTTTAATATAAAACAGTTCATTTAAGCAATTGTTCAGTAAATAGGACTATTATGTTAAAATGTGGTTGTTATTTATAGCACTCTAAATTCCAGACAAAAATGTAAGTAATGGAGTATAAGTGTTGCTATTTGTACAAGTTCTTCAGATAGTTAAGCATGATATGAGCTTGGGCTTCTTTTTTAAAAATAAGTTGTTAAAGGATACAGAGATGAAAACATTTGCTCCTAGATGAAGTTAACACAATGATATGATCTACATAACCCCTCTATAAACTACTATGGTATGATAAGTTTCTATTTTCTATGTTTCTAGGTACTTCTATAATCAAATGGAGTGTATTCTTGATTGCCATTTTTGTTTTGCTTTGGATCAGGAATTAAAATGCAAAAACTCAATGTGTAGCTTCTAAGAAATATCTAGCTGATAATCATATAACAAGCACTATTTTCGTTTTTGAAGTAGAATTTTAAAACATTCATTGCTGCTTCATTAGTTCCATTATTTGTAAGTTTTGTTTAATTCTTCAAATAATTTTAGTAAAGACATGGCATGTGAAGAAATAAAGAGTTAATGTGTGCTTCAAACATAAACGTGGCCAGAAAAAGCTCACGGATCCTAAAAAGATCTCAGCATCAAGAATTTTGGAGGAAGGGACAATATTTACATGACAGTGAAAAAAGTGACTACTACCAGGGTTGTGATGAAAAACCGCTGCAGCCATCCATAAGCAGGGACTGGCTCAGAGCTGAATGGTCTGCACACCACACATAGGAACTTACATTGATTACTTATTTTTTTGTATTTATGTATTTAAAAGGCAGACTGGTATTAGCAAACAAAGAGATGGCATCTTGTTATTTATTTAAGAGGGAAAAAACAGGGTATGCTGCATTCTATAAAACCTAAACATAAAAGTATGAGGATGGAGTGGCAGAGGAAAGCAAAGCAGGAAAGATATCAGAGCAGGAAGAGGCAGAAGGAGAGAATAGACTAGGAAAATGGGATTGAAAAGGTCCAGCTGGATTCCCTGGAAGGGATGCAGAATTTTTGCACTATAAGAGACACCTACTAGAGTCAGACATGTTCCATGTAAGGTCTAACCAAAGTCATAAATATCCACAGATTGATGTGCCCAGATTTTGAGATCCCCAGAAATCACCAGGAGTCTGAAGTTGATGCAAGTACACAAGGACGGTTTATTCAATATTCAAGCTTGGCATGTCCAAGCTTGGGTTCTTGGTTGAGCGTGAGAACCGACTAACTAAGGGCCAACACCTCTTACTGGAATACATCCCCGAATAGCACAATCACAGGGCAGTCCACAATAGATTGAAAAGCAGCAATTCACAATAACCTGCAAGGTGAGGAGGAAATACCACAATATCCTTCCTGTTTCAGCTGGACAGACCATGCCTCCAGCAATTAAGATTAACCACCCACATGTGAGCCACATGTAAGATAACCAGATTTAGGTGGGCCTTGATTCATGAGAATTGGAGCCCATTGGTGCTACAGGTCATGTAGGCCATTTGGCCTGCAAACTCACACAGTTTCATAGTAGCAATGAGCCATTGACAAATGGTTGGGACTTTGATCCTGAGGTTCCTCAGACGAGAAGAGAAATCCTGCAAATGAGGAAGCAACTTTAATTATCTCATTTCCTTTTTTAATATTTACTTCACTTCTTCAAAAAGCAGAGTTACAGTGGAGACATTGAGGGACACACCCCCAACACATATTTCCATTCACTGATTCACTCTCCCAATGAGAAACAACTGCCAGAGCCAATCTGAAGGCAAGGGGCCAGGAGCTTCATCCAACTCTACCATATGGGTGCATGCATGCAAGATCATTGGCCATCTTCCATTGCTTCTCCAGATATATCAGCAGGGAGTTGACCCATGTTCCTTTCCCTCTAAGTGTATTCATAACTGAACTGCTCATCAGTCTCCTTACATTCCCTCCTTTTTGTCTAAGAGAACTCTCTTTGTCAAATGTATTCATCTAGGAAGTCAGAGTTACAGACAGAAAACAACTTTGAAAATGCACCCCATTCTCCTGTTCGCTGTCCAGCAACGATGGACTTGGTGCAAGGAGCCTAGAAATAATACGCTAATAATACATGTGACCTACCGATTAGTAATCAATAGCCAAACTTTATTAGTGGCATCAGACTTTATAAACCAAGGGTCATAAAGGATAAGGGAGGAGGTATTGCGCTTATCTGCAGAACCCATCGATTTTATTAAAGGGTATTCAGGTTCTCTTTATTATTTTTAAATTTTTTTTAACTTACATAGTTGATAAGGGTACAAAGGGTCAAGGGCTACAGGAAAGTGGGTAAGACTATTGTTTCCATGCTAATATCATCTTTTTCTGTAACTGGGGTAAGGGGAGGAAAAAAGGAAGTAGCCCCACCCAGCCTCCTACTCATCCCAGGTCCCTGAGCATCCCAGGATGCTCCAAGGGTCCTGCTTAAGCAGTTTTGATAGTTCAAAAGTTCTGAACTGCTGCCAATTTTGCCATTCCAATCACGATGAAATCTATTCAGAATCTGCTGGCTGACATAGTTTCTTCATGGTTGGGGTTCTGAGATCAGTAGTTCAGTTGAAGCGATCTCCAAAGAAACTTTGAGGTGATTCCAGACCTGATTCTTGTGTGTTCTTGTCAGTACAGGGTCCAGCATAGTCCATCACCCCAATCAGTTTATGCATATGCTGCTCATTGCAATTGCTGAGTCAGTTCTGTTTCCAGCCCTGTCTTCCACATGAACTGATGGTTGCTGCAGTCCAGCCCAATCCTGCCCACTTCATACTCGGCTCTCACGCAAACCAATGGGAGCTGCAGCCTATTTGGGTCGACTCCCTCTAACCCCTACCAGGCATGCCCACTACCCTGATTCCCATACTTGTCAGTATGTACAGCAGACTGGTCCGGTCTGTCCCACATCCCATTTAGCTCTCATACATGTCAACGGGCATTGAAGCCTAGTTCAACCAAACCAACCCTACTATGGATGAGCCTCGTCTGGGCTGAAATATCTAACGGTAAGAACCGAAATGGATTGAAAGTGAGTTAGGGAGGCTGGCCCATGGATCCACCAATATGCACAAGACCTGACATAGGAAGAAGTTCTGATGAGGAGCTTGGGAAACTCCTCTTTTGGAACACAGTCCCTACAGGTGAGTGCAGGATCCATGATACGGAGCAACCCAGACCAGGCCAGAGAAAGATATCCACTGGCATACATTTGGCATAGGTGGGGAGCAGACCAGGCTGAACAAATTCACATCATCCACTGGTGAATCTGAGCACCAGAATGGAGTGTGGGTCAGGCCAGGTTTGGTCGCAATACAAACCAGTGCACATAATGGAATGCCAAGAAGAGGTGAGCCTTACCAGATGTGGTTGTAGCACAGGTGAGAACTAGGGAGGGAGAGGGCAGAGCCGGCAGGGGGAAAGTGGGCTCCACTGCTGGACAACCACTTTCACTAGAGAGCATGAGTTGGGATAGGGACAGACCAGACGAGGCAGGGCCTGCAACACTTGTGGGCCTCATGTGAGCTAGATCAGGGAAAAACCAGGTTGGGTTGACTGTTCCTACTGGTACAAGCAAAAAATTAGAGTGGGTGAGGGTTGGTTGGTTGGGCTTAGCTGCAGCATCAGCTGGCAGAGGGTGGCACTGGAGACTTAATCTGTCAAATTCAACTCTAGAACCACCTGGAGAGTGCATAATCCGGGCGTGGGAGTGGCCTGGTAGGGAAATAGTTGGCTCCTCCCTCTTGAAATACCACTCCCACTGGAGAGCACAAAAACCAGGATAGGGACTGGGGTGGCTAGACAGAAAGGCACCCGCCAGCATGTATGAAACTCTTTTGTATATCCCACCAAGTGCTCTTATTTACATGCTATCCACTCAGTTCTCATACAAACGATATCCATTTAGTTATACAAAAGATATCAATTCATTTTCTGTCAGTAGGATGAAAGGTTCGATAGATGTCAACTAAGTCCATTTGCTCTAGAGTTTGAATGAGTTCTATTGTTTCTTTGTTGAGTTTCTGGTTTTTTGATCTGTCCATTTGTGTTAATGGGGTATTAATGTCCCCCACTATGATCGTATTGGAGTCTATTTCTCTCTTTAATCCCATTAATATTTGTTTCACGTAACTAGATGCTTTGGCATTTGGAGCATAAACATTTATTATGCTGATCTCTTCTTGCTGGATGCATCCTTTGATCATTATATGGTATCCTTCTTTATCTCTTTTGATGCTTTTCACATCAAAATCTATGTCATCTGATATAAGAATGTCTACTCCTGCTTGTCTTACCTTACCATTTGCTTGAAATATCTTTTTCCACCCTTTTACTTTCAATTTTTCCTGATCTTTATTGGTGAGATGCGTCTCCTGTAAGCAACAGATAGATGGATTTTGTTTTTTGATCCAATCCTCCAATTTATGGCGTTTAATTGATGAGTTTAAGCCATTTACATTCAGCGTTATTATAGATAAAGAACAATTTGGTCCTGTCATTTTGGCTATGTGTTGTTCTAAATTAGGTCTTGTGCTAGCATTTTGTTGGATGTTCTCCACATTTGTCTTTGTTTCTGATGGTTACTATTACTTTTTTCTTTCATAGTAACTTCCTTGAATATCATTTGTAGGGCAGGTTTAGATGAGACAAAATCTTGAAGTTTTTCTTTATTGTGGAAGAATTTTATTTCATTTTCAAAGACCAAAGAGAGCTTTGCAGGGTAAGTTATTCTGGGCTGAAAATTTTTCTCTTTTAGAATCTGGAATATGTCACTCCAGTCTCTTCTGGCCTGTAACGTTTCCTCTGAAAAGTCAGCTGTAAGTTTAATTGGGGTTCCCCTATATGACACTTGATTTTTTTCTCGTGCACATTTAAGGACTTTTTTCTTTTTGTTCAACTGAGGAGAACTTGATTATCATGTGTCGTGATGAAGTTCATTTTTGATCAACTCTGTTGGGAATTCTGTAGCCCTCCTGTATATTATTTTCTAATTCTTTGCTCAGTTTAGGGAAGTTTTCCTGTATTATTTCATTGAATACACCTCTAATCCTAGCTTCTCTTTCTGCACCTTCTGGAACACCCATAACTCTTATGTTAGACCTTTTAATCATATCTTTTAATTTTTGGATATTATTTTTAGCTTGACCTAGCTCTGCTTCCAACTTTTTGTTTGTTTCTTCGTGATGGCAGGAAATATCTTCTAATTCTGAAATTCTTTCTTCTGCCTCATTCATTCTGTTTTTGAGACTCTCCACTGTAGTTTTAATTTGCTCTACTGTGTTCTTCATTTCTGATATATCAGCCTTAATTTGATGTATTACTGCTGTTTCTTCTTTGAACTCTTGTTTGTACTTCTCATTGTTGACCAGGAGCTTTGCAATGAGTTTTCTGAGTTCTTTGTCCTCCATTTTCTCAATGTCTTCCTCAGTTAACTCTGAGAATGGGTGAAGCTTTTGCTCCTTTGTTGGAGAGACTTTAGCAACATTCATAGTGTTTTTTTCTTGTCTTTTTCCTTTTGAAATTGTCAATCTGTTTGACGACATCTCTCTGGTCTGATACCTCAGGTGTATAAATTAACTTTAATACTCAATCAGTACCCTGGGTTTAGGAAACACAACTGTCCTAAATAATTGCTTTGCGTGGCACTGATTTTATAGGCAGGACTGAACTTATTACCCCCTGCTAGCCAACACGTCTAAGTACCTCCTGAGGTCATCCTGGACAAACTTGGTGGCCAGAAAGATCAGGGGGCTGTCGCAGTCAGCTCCAGGGACTACACAGACCCCCCAGGCTGCAAGACTATTGCCGTGGACTCAGCTCTGCGCAATCAACCAACAACACACCCACTCTGGATCTCCACTCAGGGCTCACACCTGCTATCCTGCCACCCGATATGGCTCCAGGTGGAGAACCGCAGCTGCTAGCTTTCAGCTCCAGGTACCACACCGACCCCACAGGGAACAGAACCAGTGCTCCCCTCCACCCCCAGACCAGATCCGCACAAAGAGTCAGAAAGGGGCTCGTGTGCTGTTCTGTCAACTCCGCCCTGCGCCTCTCCACACAAGTCCCCGACGCCCTCCACGTGCAGCTGTTCCCAATCACCAAGCTCAAACTGTCAGGTCCTGGACCACACTCGCCCTCCCAACCCCCCCACACAGACCCAGGCTCCAACCTGGCAGTCACAACGTCCCTGTGGAGGCCACCGGCGGATGTCCAGCCGGCACTGGAAATGAATCGCTGGAGTCCGGACCACCGGAGCCCACGGCCCCAAAGGCAATATTCTCAGAAATAGAAAAGATGATACAGAAGTTCATCTGGAACCACAAAAGACCATGAATAGCTAAAGCTGTCTTGAAAAATAGAAATCAAACCGGAGGAATCACAATTCCAGACCTCAAGACATACTATAGAGCAGTGGTTATCAAAACAGTCTGGTACTGGTACAGAAACAGAGAAGAAGATCAGTGGAACAGAATAGAAATACCAGAAGGGGATCCACACATGTATAGTCAACTAATCTTTGACAAGAAAACAGAAAACAATCCAGGTAAAAAACCTGGTCTATTCAATAAAAACTGTTGGGACAACTGGATAGCAGCTTACAGAATAAAGAAGCAGGACCCGTACCTGTCGCACTATACAAAAATCAGCTCTAATTGGCTCAAGGACTAAAATCTATACCCAGAAACTATTAAACTACTAAAGGAAAACATAGGAAGCACACTCCAAGATATAGGAACAGGGAAAGACTTTTTAGAAAAGACGCCTAAAGCAACGGCGATCAAATCCAAAATGAATAAATGGGAGTATATCAAACTAAAAAGTTTCTTTACAGCAAAAGAAACAATTTAAAAAAGTGAAGAAACAACCTACAGAATGGGAAAAAAATTTTGCATTCTACACAAGTGACAGGGGACTGATATCTAGGATCTACAAAGAGCTTCAGAAACCCAAGGATAGTGAAAAAATAAACCCTGTAGCAAAATGGGCAAAGGAAATGAACAGACGTTTCTCAAAAGAACAGATACAAATAGCTAATAAATATATGAAAAGATGCTCAGGCTCTCTAGCCATCAGAGAGATACAAATGAAAGCCACCTTGAGGTACCACCTAACTCCTGTGAGATTGGCCTACATTCAGAATTTGAAAAACAACACATGCTGTCGTGGATGTGGGGAAAAAGGTACCCTCCTTCACTGCTGGTGGGAGTGTAGGCTAGTACAATCATTGTGGAAATCCATATGGAGAGTGCTTGGAAAATTGCAAATAAACCTGCCATATGACCCAGCAATCCCGCTCTTAGGAATATACCCAACAGAAGTGAAATCTGCATACAAGAAGGGGATCTGTAACCCTATATTCACAGCAGCACAATCCACAATAGCAAAGTCATGGAAACAAACCAGATGTGCGTCTAAGGAAGAATGGTTAAAAAAACTGTGGTACATCTATTCAATGGAATATTATTCAGCTGTCAAGAAGAACGATGTTATTCTATTCAAAACCAGGTGGTCCCAACTAGAAACTATTATGCTCAGCGAAATGAGTCAATCACAAAAGAATAAATACCATATATTCTCTCTCATATAAAAAAGCCAACATGGAAAGGTAGAGTTCATCAAGTGCCCATGGAGTTCTGATCTAAATATAGATTGCTGCAAGTCAGGTCCCCTGGCAAGAGATGGTGAAAATTCTCTGTTCTAGGCATGTTGACATTTCATGGATGAAGGAACAGCCGAGTATATTTAGCATGTTGTGAACATGAATATGGCAAATTGGCAGTTTCCGTCAGTTGCTGGCAATAGTTTAGAGTGATGACAAATATTATTTTGATTTTTTTGTGTGTTATTTAATTATGAGGAAAGTGTACGGTAAGCAGTCCATTTGATGGTTTACTAATTTCCTTGTTGTTGAGAAGTCTGAGTTGATTATGTATTTAATATGATAACAATTTGTGTGCTGTGAATTGCATTAAGAGTTATGTAGGGCAGAGATGATGCTTACTAAATGTACAAAATGGATTGATGAGATTAGCCAGTTAAATCTTTTCACCAGTAAGGCACTCAACAGCCCATGAGATATTTATTAAAAATGTCAAGTAAATCCTCTTATTTTTGTATCATAGTGTCAAATAGCAGTAAAATAAACATGTTAAGATCCTTAATCTACTGCTATGTTTCACTGTAAAATTTACCTTTGCTAAAATTTGCTTCTGTTCAAATCTGTTGAGATTGCACGTAAAAGTATACTAATATTACTTGGCTGGTATTTTCTAATTACTGTATAATATTTTGGGAATGTAAATTTTATTTGAATGTCAACTAGTTAAGCATGTGCCGTTTGTTTTTCTTGCTCAGGTTTTGTAATTTGATCGAATGTTTTTATTATAGTTTAATAAATGTTTGCTTTACAAAAAAAAGATATCAATTCATTTGATCTCATACAAATGTTACCCTATCAATTACAATCCTGTGCACCTGACCTTCTAGGGTAACAAATTCCTTCTACAAATTCCCCTTCTGTGTTTTGTAAATTAGGCCTGAAAGATGTAGCTAGGGAGAACATGCTCTTGGAAGAGCAGAAAATTGGGAGAAGCAATATTATATATTGTACAAGGATGACTTCACCAGGTACCACTTACCCTAACTGAGTATTATCTCATCTAACTCCTTAACATCCTTTTTCCCAGGAGGATTAACCCCAGTTGCTGTCAGGAATAGGGACCAACAACCACTTGGGCTGCTTCATGCTAAAAAGCGGTGGAGAGAGGGGGCCACAATAGCCAAGTATTCTCTAGGGAATAGATCTAGAGGTCTCTGGTAGAAGGTATAAAATAACATAATTTCTCCCAAATTAGCATGTTTTTATTTTTAAAATAAAAGATGCCATGTTTAAATCTTTGTCAGAGCAAACATGGACCCTGAACACCTTAATTTAAGATGTATAAACAACTCAATAAAGGCAACAAAATACATGAAACTTTCCTGATCTGCATGAATAGTAGCCTAAATCTGAGTGGCGCAGGAACAGTGAAAGGATCAACATTAACATCTATCATATATAACAGGTGAATACAAATTTAACATCAAAGTTTCTTTGCAGTTACATCTTGTTTAGCATTAACAGTTTTTAATTGGTGAAAGTTTTTTTGGGGAGAATCTTAACACATAATATTTTAAACCTTGCAGCTTGTAGTATTCAAGCATGATTTTATAGAACTTCATGCATTTTAGGATAATCAAAACAGTTTTATAATTCTAACAAGCTATATATTAGCAATTAAAGAATAGAAAAGTCTTAGACAGGTGAGCAGAGAAATCCCCAGTAATTTAGCAAGTGAGGAATAACTAAACTCTACATTCTACATGGTAAAGACTAGGAAAGGCCAAATAGGAAGCCTGATCAGTAAGGTACAGGCTGAGTGATTATTGGCTAGGTTACCTTTTATTAGTCTCTCTCCATCTGAACTAATTTTGGGGTTCCTGAGCAACCCTAATGGTCAATGTAAGAGAGAGCTTGAAACCAAGGCTGCAACTATGTAAGGACCAGAGAAAGCTCCTCTTCTGAGTCCAGAAGAAAATTTATAATCCTTTTCTCTCTGAATTCCACCTGGGGCTCCTGGTTGTAGTTCCAATGTCATCAGGCCCTATGAGGAGGGTACTGGGCTGCTTCCATTCCTTGTGGGAAGTCTAGTAGGCAATGACTGACCTCGGAGTTCTTGGCCTACGAAGGCACTCAAATTCCCTGTGATCTCCTTGGCAATTGGGATACGATTCTCAGTGTCCATCCCACTGCTTCTGCAGGAAAAGCACTTGGGAGGTCTCTGGGGCTAGGATACAGATCTCTTATCCTCCTACTCTGCTCTGGGGTCCTCTCCTGCTCTGTACACACAACCTCTTTTAAGGGAGAGTCAGAGTTGCTCTTGGATCCCACAGCAAGTTTCTATGCTTTTTTTAACGTCTAAGGCAGTTAAGAATCTGTTATCTATAAATCATCTGTTACAATCTTAATAAATTATACTTAAAATCTTCCTCAAACATTCTAAGAAAGTGGAAGAATCTGGCAGATTATCTAGGATGACAGACCCCATCTTTTGCATTTCCAGTGCTGCCCAAGTCCACAAAACAAATGGTGTAAATGTTACCTCTCTAATTCTGCTTTTCTGAAAGTCCATTGGCTCCAGCATTGAAACTGGAGAAGCTGAAGCTCTCTGTCATGGCAACTCCCAGTTCCACGGTCCTCATGGAAACACCACAGCTCTTTCTCAACAATTACCCATTGCACAATCCCCACATCTTTGTTAAGGGAAGGCATGAAGAGACCCTTAGAACTCCTTTCATGCCTTGCTCTTTTCTTCTGAAACTGAAGGGCACTTGGAAAAGCTCATGTGGATAACTGGAGTTAGAAGACCAGTGTATTTTGGTGCAGGACAACTTTTAAGTCAAGGCACACTTCCCTCACCCACAATATGCTTTTGTCACCATCATTTTGAAGCATGTTATACTTGTGATTGCTTTAGTTCACCTGCCAAGGCAAATCCCTGCCATGGCAGATCCCTGCCAAAGTTCATCCCAAAAGCCACAGAGACTCCAGAACCAGAGAATTTGGGGTTGGGTTTTCTCCAAGATCTCTCAAACCCTGGAATTTGGACCTGTGGAGTGGTCTGTAGTCAAAACAATCTTTCCATCATTTTTCTGTTCTGGAAGAATCCATATCACATCTTGTCATCTTTACCTAAGAATTTGACCCATTCTTATTCTGATAATTTCAGAAGGGTCTGGCACAATGGCTCAATTGCCTAATTCCCCACCTCCAAGTGCCAGGATCTCATATAAGTGCTGCTTCATGTCCTGGGTACTCCACTTCCCATCCAGTTCCCTGCTTGTAGTGTGGTGCTCTGGCCAGCAGAGCAAGGAACGTGGACAGAGGGTGTCCCGTCCAGCAGGACAGTCAATGGGGTCGCAGCCACCTAGGAGAGAATGAAGGGACAAGAGACACGAAGAATGAACAGCAAGACAGTAGGTCTGATCAAGCTGTCAGTTTATTGATTTCAACTGAGGGTTTTTATATTATTCAGTAACTAAGGCTCAGGGAAAGAGAAGCTGGGACGCAAGCCATGGTCTCAAGACCGATTGTTCTTGAGCAGCCACCATATCAACAATAGTAACCAACATATCAACAATAGCATAGGTAATCAGTAACAAGATGTTGGTAAGTACAGCATCAATCACATTCTGAAACAGTTGCTAGGAACAATTGAAGCTAAGCGTGTGATTAGTTTCATAACTTCTTTCCCAAGCATCTAGCCAACCAGGGGTTTTCCACTGTCCCATAGGTCTATATTCAAAATGGCTTCAGTGTGGCTATAGCACATGGTTCCTGACATCTCCCCCTTTTTCTATATATCAATGAAAGCGGCAAAAAGAGAAAGGTTCGTGAAGCAAGATAAGCGCTGCCTGTCTTAGGTTCATTCTGAGGGACCCTCAGCTCTTACCCATCTCTGGGCAGCCCTGCCAGTCATCCAGAACTCCCTGTCTTAGGTTGGCGGGGTATCAGAAAGGTGCCTGTCATTTGCTACACGCTTACTAGAAAAGGGGCCATGTAACAATTCATAGCTGGAGCATGTATTCCCTGGCAACGCTGCCGTGAATGACAGCCCTGTAGGGAAACACTGCTCCAACCGCAAATGGCCACATTACCTTAGACAAACCAGTTAGAAGACTGGAGCCGCGCATTACAACGTGGGGGTTCACTTCTTGAGGAGTCAGGTTTCTCCAAACACAATCTATCTTCTAGAGCTAAGCGGTGATAATATGCTTGAATAGGTTTAGAAGCTAAATTGTCAATTTGCTGCTTTATCAAATTAGTGAGTTTAGTAAATGCCCAGGGACCAAAGGAAACTAAAAGCAATAATCCAACTAGGGGCCCCAATATAGTGGGTAATAAGGTAGTGAGCCAGGGGGATAAAGAGAACCAATTTTTATACCAGCTTTCCTCTTTTTCCCTTTCTTGTTTTCATTTTTTAAGGCCTTCACGAATCTTTTTCATGCTCTCTTTTACAACACCTGTTTTATCTACATAAAAGCAGCATTCTTCTTTAAGGGCGGTGCATAGGCCTCCTTGCTGCAAGAACAATAGATCTAAGCCTCGGCGATTTTGTAACACTACTTCAGCTAGGGAGGAGAGGGAGTCAGATAAATCATCAATGCCTTGTTGTAAACGTTGTATATCCTCATCAATGGTGGAACGTAGCTCGGCATACCGGTTCTGGGAAAGAATGAGAGAGGAAATGCCGGTGCCAGCGCCAACAGCACCAAGTCCTAACAGAACAGAAATTGTAAGGGCAGTGATAGGCTCGCGCTTTGAACGGGAGAGGGAAGTGGGATTGGATTCCCACAGTTGTAAAAATTCCTCAGAGGCATAATAGGACAAGCGAGGAACTAACTGGACTAATATACAAAATTCCTTATGAAATGAAAAAACCTGATAGGAAAGGCAGGGGGTGAGACTGCTGGTGCAGGCCCACCAAGCATCACTGGGGGGAAGAAGGTATTGAGAATGGGCTGCTGCAATAATGGTGGAATTACACAAATAAGAGAAGGAATCTAAATGGGGGGATCTATGGGAAGTAGTCAAGCAGAGACCTAAACCAACAACCTGGGTTAAAGACATACCAGACCAATCGCTGCTGGTCCACCTGCAAGAGGAGGAAGAGGTGGAATAATAAAAAACATCAATTAAGGCAATACCTTCATAAAATGGGGGATGGGCATTTGTGCAAAGCCAACAGTCATTCATAAATTCAGGTGAAGACTCATTAACTGTTAAGGCGGTTTGGTTAACCAAGGTCAAAATGAGATTGTTAGGGAGGAGGGCAGGGAGATTAAGACGTAAAGGAGGAGATGGTGAGGGAGGCAGGGAGTGAGAAATGACAGAAGATGGGAGAGGTTGAGGGGTTGGGGAAGGAATGGGAGGTCGGATTGCCAGGGTCCGTGCAGTAGGTGTGAATGACACAATGGTGTGAAGAGAACAGCTCCCTGCATGGCAGGGCCCAGGGAGCTTCCAGCTGTTTGGCAGGGCCCAGCGGATTTCTCTCTGACCACCTTGATGCAGTCTCACCACCCTTTGCATGGACACTCAAGCACCCCACTAAGAATCCTGTAATCTATTGAGGCATTGTTTGCCCCTGTGAGATGGCTTTGGCAAATAATATCAGCTTGAGAGTTAATGTTACTGATAATGTCTTGGTGAGTGAGCCTTTAACTGCACACAGGAGTACAATCAAGCCCATGCTGTTTCCAGACACCTTATTGTGTACCTACCCATTGCCATAAAATCTGGCCTGGACATTTAGCATGCTTTCTGGGAAATGGCTTGATAAAAATTTTACAAACTAATGGAAATGATGGGAGTATGGGTTAAAACTGCCATGACAAAAAATATAGCTACTGGGATCCTAAAAGCTATCTTGTTACTGGGACCCTAAAAGTTATCTTGTTACTGTGACCCTAAAGGCTATCGTGTTACTGGGACCCTAAAGGCTATCCTGCTAAAGCAAAAAATATAGTTACTGTGACCTTAAGGGTTAGCCTGTCCTTGCAACTCTTTAGAACATAGAAACTGTAGTTGCTTTAGCTGCTTTCATAATTTCTAACTAGAGGAAATATAGGCTGATTTCACTAACATCACAAAGATATACTTTTGATTATTGTTTGATCACTTATGAGGTTGTAGAACCTGCAGTTGCAGAGGAACTTAATGTTTGAAACCTTTTGTCTCAGATCTTTGTTTTTTTCTCTTTTGATGTATTCCTCACATTAAGTGATGGTTAAGTTGTAGAATAAGAATTGTAGCAAGAGTGTATTACTGAATAAGATGTGTTGCCTACTGAGAAATTCTTGGCTGCAATGTTGGAATGGATAATGCCCTGTCTTAAGGTGAAACAATTTGTAGAATTATCTTTGGAAACACTCACTTGTCCATTGTAGAATTGAAACTTATATGGAGTAAACTTGGCTCATTGCTAATTACAATTCTTTCCGCCGTTATAACTCTTGCTTTACTTGTTCAGATAACAAACTGTGTGAGCTTGATGACCTAGTGGTATTTAGTGCCAATGGCCCATAATCCCCATACACCAAGACCCCGGACTTACTAACCCATACATAATTCAAGGTAGGGGCCTGGTTGTCACAGGTGGTGCCAAGGTTAGAGTCCAGACCTGAGGAGAGCGGATGAAGACTGACAAACCAAGATAAGCAAGGAATGTGGGACCCTTCCTCAATCGTTTCTCAAGAAGTTGTAAATTGTGCCCCCATGAAGCTATGTCAAAATGCCCCTAAAAGAAAACTTTGTACTGCTTCTGTATAAATAAAGCGGACAGCTTTCTTGCAAGGTCCACAATCATCAAGGAATCCTAGTGGTCCGTCTCTCCTTTCTTTCTCTCTTCTTCTTTCTATGCCTATCTCACGCACCCTTCTCGAGCTCCGAACTCTCGGCTGGAGCTGGACTCCGGCATCGGATAGGAGGTTGGGGTAAAGGAGGCTTATATGCAATAACATTATTTGGTCCAATATTGTCAGGAGAGTTAGCATTAATAGGTTCTTTTAACAATTTGATAGAAAATAATACGCCCGTATCTATTCCTGACTTGTACAATCTAAGTCCCCAATCACGGCCTCTCATCCAAGTCTCTTCTTGGTCGGTGTACGCTCTAGGGGTGAACTGGATTTTTAAAGGGGTACACCAGCCTTTTGTGTCGGGATGATTGGGATGGCATACAGCGGTGTCATCGTAATAGGAGGAAAGGAAGGTGAGGCCATTGACTGCTGTAGTTGGGTAGCTGAAATTGCGTCTCACTGTAATCAAGTCCTTGTTTTCTGAGTTTTTAATCCAGTCAGCAGTACCTGTAGTTTCACATCCCCAAGAAGCACAGAAATAATCAGCAGAGCCACCACATTTATGAAGGAGATGACGATCATGATGGCTTCCAGGGCACACATAAAAATCGGTGGCTTGGAGGAGAACTCGTTGTCGAGTGTCGGCACATCCAGGGTCAGGCAGTTGGTTAGACAGTTCAGGTGCTACAGAAAGTCCGAGGAAAGTACTAAGCCCCCAAGATTTGACAGCCCCAAGAGCAAGCTTACATAAGTCCGGAGTGAGGACTTCTGGCCGCCATACATGAGGGGTGATTCGAGATGTTGACCAAACAATATCACGTCGCTCAGATAGCACGACCCAGGTGTAATTCCATGGTTGGTGTGGATTATGGAGTTGTGGTCTAAGGCTGTTAACAGTTGTCTGTGCCCATTGGGTCAGAATTAACAGGACCCAGAGGTTGTGAAGGGTCACCGTCAACCACGTTCGTAGAAGTAGCAGCATCTGGAAAAGAAGGAGAGGAAGATGTCTCAGAGAGGGGGTTGGCCTCCTTTCTGGACAGCGATGAGTTAACGGCTCTAAGAAGCCGCTCTGGTAGCCAGTGTGGTTCTGCATTTTCCCTGTCATACACGCAGGCAGAGCCTTGTCCCCAGATAAGCACTGGGTCTGGTCCTTTCCATGCTCCTGTGAGGGGATCTTTCCACATGGCTAAGGCATGTGAATCCTGGGTTGTGGAATGCCAATGTCGATCAGCAGCAGATTGATTATTATTATCTAGGGTTAAGAAATTTATAATAAAAAGGGCTTATTCAATCTATTCCTGTGAGTAGGTTTAATAGATAAATCTGTGGAGAGTTCTAACTTCTTAAGCATATTTTTTAAGGTCTGATGTGTCCTTTCAATAATTCCTTGTCTTTGTGGGTTATGAGAAATGCCAGTAATATGTTTAATTTTCAGTTGAGAGCAGAATTGTCGGAATTTAGCTCCTGTATATCCTGGACCATTATCAGTTTTAATGCTGTTAGGTTTGCCCATAACTGACAGGCTTTGTAGCATGTGGTTAATAACATCTTTGGAAGCTTCTCCAGTTAGTGCTGTGGCATAAATAAAACCACTATAGGTATCCACTGTTTCATGGACATATTTGAGTCTGCCAAAGGATGGGAAATGTGTGACTTCCATTTGCCATCTATCGTTTGGGATTAAGCCTCGGGGGCTAACTCCTAAATGAGGTACTGGAGAAAACTGAGCACAGGAGTTACAACTTTTAACAATTTCTCTAGCCTGTTCTCTAGTGATCTTGAACATCTGATGAAGTGTGAGTGCATTTAAGTGATGTAAGGCATGTGCTCGGTGGGCTTCAGACACAGAGGGATCTATGGTTAGGAAAACTAACCGTGTGGCAGCATCGGCTTTGGCGTTTCCTTCAGCCAAGGGTCCCTTGAGTCCTGTATGGGCTCTCAAATGTCCTATAAAAAAGGAATCTCTTCTTTTTCTAATTAAGGATTGTATTTGAACAAAAAGCTGAAGAGCTGCAGAGGTGGTCTTAATATATGGAACTGTCTCTAACAAAGGAATGGAGTGGGCTATATAAGCACTATCTGTATATAAATTAAAAATGGTTGTTGGAAAACTTTTAAAAACCTGAAGCACAGCAAACAATTCAACTAGCTGAGCAGACACATAAGGGGATTTTATTGGGAAAGATTGGCCTTGAACGACGTAAGCAGCCGTTCCGCTTAAGGAGTCATCTGTAAAAATGTAATTCCTTTTTTTCAGGGGGCTATGACAAGTAACTTTGGGGAAAACAAAGGAATGATTTCTCATAAATTGTATTAAGGGGACATTTGGATAATGACTATCTATTAGGCCAGCAAAGGACGCACAGCTAACACCCCAATCATTATTAACTTGGAGTAGCCAGTCTACTTGTTCTGAGGTGTAAGGCACAATTATAATATCTGGATCTTTTCCAAAATATTGTATGGCTAATTTTCTTGCTTTTAAAATTAAGGCGGCTACGAGAGAAAAGTAGGTGGCAAGGACTTTGGCTGGTTTTGACTGTAGGGGCACCCACATTAGGGGGTGTCCTGAAGGGGACTTGTTCATTTCTTTTTGCCAGAAAACTCCTAAAGGGGCATGTGTCGTGGCACACACAATAAAACTTACGGGAAGAAGGGGATCATACTGGAAAATAACTTGGGAAGAAATGGCATCACTTATTGTCTTAATAGACTCTCTTGCTGCTGATGTAAGGGTGCGAGATGAAAAGGGATGAGGGTCTCCAGTCAGTAAATCATGAAGGGGCAAAAAAATTTCAGGTGCAATCTTTAAGTATGGCCTTAAAAATTGCAAATTGCCTAAAAGGGATTGAAAATCATGGAGGGTTTTTAGGGCAGATAAATCAAGACTAATTTTGGGTGTATAAATTTTTCCTTGATTTAATTGATATCCCCCAAAAATTATAAGGATCTTTGACTTGTACTTTCTCAGGGGCTATCAATAACCCATTGTTCTGAAGAACATACAGCATCTGTTCAAAGCAAGAGAAGGCGGCTGCCTCAGAGGGTGCTGCAATCAAGATATCATCCATATAATGCAGAATATAAATTTCAGGCCACTTATTTCTTACAGGTTTGAGAGTTTGAGCAACATATTTTGGGGCTAGGGTAGGGCTGTTTGCCATACCTTGTGGAAGGACTCGCCACTGATAGCAGTCCATGGGTCCCTGAAAATTTATCTGAGGGAGGCTAAGAGCAAAATGTAGGCAATCATCCGGATGCAAGGGGATGCTAAAGAAACAATCCTTGAGATCAATAACTATCTTAAATAAATTACTGCGTATTGCTATGGTGGCCGGGAGGCCAGGTTGTAAGGCTCCCATAGGCACCATGGCTTTATTAACCATTCTTAAATCTTGTAATAATCTCTACTTTCCAGATTTTTTCTTAATAACAAATATGGGGGTATTCCAGGGGGATAAGGAGGGCTCAATGTGTCCTGCAGTGAGCTGTTCCTGCACCAGCTTCCTAGCTGCAATAAGTTTTTCTTGGTTCAGCGGCCACTGATCAACCCAGACAGGCACACTAGTATTCCATGAGATCTTATCAGCATGTCTGGATGGGGCAGGATGAACAGTGGTCGCTAGGAAAAATTTTGTACGCTCTCATTAGGTGAAACTGAAAAGCCTAAACCTGTTTTATCAGATTTTTGTGTAACCTGTATTGGCTGTTTAATTCCTTGAGACTGTTTTCCTAAGCCCTGGCCAGGGAGAAAACCTTGTCTAAGCATCTGTTTTGTAATAGCTTCATTGGGGCTACACATGATGACATTCATTTGAGAGAGAATATCTCTCCCCCAAAGATTAACAGGCAATTATGAAACAACATATGGTGTAACAATACCCAAGTTCCCTTCTGGATCAGTCCAGGTCAAGGCTTGAGAGCTTACTTGTGGGCTATTAGTCTGTCCTATGCCTTGAAGATGAGTGATTGAATTCTTCAAGGGCCAGGCCTTTGGCCAAAACCTGGAAGAAATAACTGGAGCATCAGTGCCAGAATCAAGGAGGCCTGTAAAAACTTTGCCATTTAACTTGAGAGTCAGGGTTGGCCGAGTATGAGGGGAAATTTTATGTGCTCAAAAAACCTCAGCTACACCTGTTTCATTACTCTTTCGGGAAGATTGATAGTAAGGATTGAAAAATTTTGGGAAAACGGGCAAAATAATTAACTGTGCCAATGGGAAACAGGGGGTGATAACTAAAACGCCTTCAAAGATTCTGGCAAGAACTTTTAATTCTCCAGTAAATGTTGGTTCAATTGGGGTAGGAATAATGTGAAGGCCCTTGTTAGTCAATGTAAATCGACCCACTGTTAAGCCAAATGTATTAGGAGGAAGAGGGCCAAAAACACCTGCAGGTATAGCTTGTACGCCACCTTCTGGCTTTAATATTGTACTGGAGGAGGAACAGAGGTCCAATCCTGGGCTTTCTTTTGTGGCTCTCCATAATTGGGAAGTGCATTTTTTGTCTGAGTTACCGGCTGTCGTGGGAAGGTAGTTTGGGACAGGATGAACCTCACACCCCCGGGGTTCATCTGAGACCAGGGGGCCGGGAGCTGCCCCCGTCGGGAGTTTCTCGAATAGAAGGGAAAGAGGAGCCGTCCATTCCTATCAGCGCAAGAGCAGCACTCATTAGCCCAATGGCAGCCTTTATGGCAGTGTGGGCATAACATAGATGGCCGTTTTTGAGAGCCTCCTTTTTGAGGACAATCTCTTTGAAAATGGCCAGGCTGCTTGCAGTAATAGCAAATGTTATTAGCGCCTGTTCTTTGCAGGGCTGCGCCTACAGCAAGGCAAGGAGTAGCAGCTCCAGAACAGAGACGGACGTATTCTGCCAGAGTCTTACTACGGTGGTGCTTTAATATATCTTGGCAAATGGTATTAGCGTTTTCAAAAGCAAGTGTTTAAGAAATGGGCTGTCTAATTCTTAAGGGCCGAATAAGAGCTCTGCTGCCTCCGTCAGGTGGTTATAATTATGGTGAGTTTAGATGATGAACCCACTTTATCTGGCAATCGCTTCCAAGCTGTAAGACAAACCTGACGGACCTGGGAGAGCAACCCAGTAGGGTACTGCATTTGTGCTTCTAAGGTGTTAAAGGGCTCTTTTCCTAAGATTCGTCTAGCTGTCCAATCTCGGGATTCAGGATGTTGACGATTTTTTGCCTCTACTTCTTGGGCTGCATCAGCTGCCTCGGACTTCCGTAACACAAAATCTCCTCCAGAAAGGGAGGCTTTAGCTAAATGCACAAATTCTCTTGGTGTTAGCCAGCCTTCAGTATAGGATCCTAACAATGCTAGAGTAAAGGGAGCAACTGGGCCATAGGTAATAACTGCTGCCTTTAACCTTACTAAAATTTTTGCATCTAAGGGTTGGTAAACATAAGGCGAATAGGGTAAACGCCCCTGTGCTGGAACTTGAGGTCGCTGATTTCCAGTCTCAATGTCTCGATGGGTATCCGGCTCATGGCCTTCTGATTGATTTTCATCCTCAATGCCTCCCTCACTTCTTTCCTCTATACTTTTAGGTGGGCTTTGTTCTTTTGGAGGAAGGGAAAAATCCCTAAGGACTCTAGCACCACTACGGAGGGACAAGGGAAAGGCTAAAGCTTTTGGATTGGCATTGACCTCTGGTTTAAGTTTAAGTTCAGTTAATTTATTTTCTAAGACTTGCAACTGTTTTGTGAGCTCAACCTGGTTTTGCTTAGCCTTCACCATTTGGCGCAGAAAAGTGAGTTCATCTGCCATTTCTTGTGGCTCAGAAGCAGCTGGGGGTTGATTATAGGATGGTGGGAGAGAGAACGAAGGCATCTCCCTCTCCCCTGGGGCACTTGGTAGGGAGGTGTGAAATAATTTTGATGGGTCATGGTATTGATCAAAGTCACACTTGGCTGCTTCATTTTTTAAGGCAGCCTTCTCAAAGGGAGAAAGATTATCATGGGGAAAACCGCCAACTGTGGGGAGAGATGGATAGAGGCGTCGTGATTGGCTATCAATCTGAGAGAGTATAATTTCTGGGGCAGAGTGATCAAGGGGTTTTGCATCTGACTCTGCCTCCATATCTATAATGACAGAGGATGGTCGAGAAGCAGGGGAAAGTGAGGGAACAGGTGTGGACAGCCGAGAGTGGCTCTCTTTAAGAGATCGTTCTCCCTCAAAAGCCAGATTCTGTAAATCTGGATGTTGAGACTTAATCTTTAAAATATCATAAATCAAAGTCCAATAATTAAAAGCAGTAACAGAAATTTTCTCAGCTCCAAAAACCTCATAATAATCTTTAAAACAATCACCTACTCTACACCAAGTTTTCTCATCAATAGAACTGTCCTGGGGATACCAAGGACAAATCTGACCTACAAAATCCAAAAAGGTTTTGAGGTCTTTCTTTTTCACCCTAATTCCTCGTGTCTTGAATGATTCTATAAGACCTTGCAAGAATACTTCTTGTTGTGATAATGCTTGTCCCATCTTACCTTGGCTCCCTAAGATTTGCACCGTGAATATTTCCCATGAGCTCGACTTCTGGCGGGTCAACTGTGAAACTGCTCAACCGGTGTTCCTTTCAACACCACGAGAGGCCTCTCCATGAATGATGGCACGGCGTTCTCTCTGTCGGTGGTCTGGACACATCCACGTTGGGCGCCAATTTGTCCCATCCAGCAGGACAGTCAACGGGGTCGCAGTCACCTAGGAGAGTATGAAGGGACAAGAGACACAAAGAATGGACAGCAAGGACAGCAAGACAGTAGGTCTGATCAAGCTGTCAGTTTATTGATTTCAACTGAGGGTTTTTGTATTATTCAGTAACTAAGGCTCAGGGAAGGAGAAACTGGGACACAAGCCATGGCCTCAAGACCAATTGTTCTTAAGCAGCCACCATATCAACAATAGTAACCAGCATATCAACAATAGCATAGGTAATCAGTAACAAGACGTTGGTAAGTACAGCATCAATCACATTCTGAAACAGTTGCTAGGAGCAATTGAAGCTAAGTGTATGATTAGTTTCATAACTTCTTTCCCAAGCATCTAGCCAACCGGGGGTTTTCCACTGGCCCATAGGTCTATATTCAAAATGGCTTCAGTGTGGCTATAGTGCACGGCTCCTGACAGACATTGTCATGCCAGTGTGTAACTGTGTGTCTGTGTGTGTGTGTGTGTGTTTCTGAATGTGTGTGTGCATGGCATTGCCAGGGTGTTTGGGTGGGGCATTCATTGTGGTGCCAGGTTTCTTTGTGTGTGTAGCAGGCATTGTGGTCCAAGGGTGTGTGTGTGTTTGTATGTGTTTGTGAGGTATTGTGATGCCTTAGTGCTTGAGTGCAAGGCATCTTTGGCCAGTGTGTGTGTGTGTGTGTGTGTGTGTGTGTATGTGTGTGTGTGATATTGTAATCCTAGTGAGTGTGGAGGGGTCAGGCAATGTGGTGCCAAGCTGTGTTTGTATTTATATGACATTATGGTGCCAGGGTGTTTGGTTGGGACTTTCGTTGTGGTGCCAGGGAGTGTGTGTGTGTGTGTGTGTGTGTGTGTGTGTGTATGTGTGTGTGTGATTGTGGTGCCAGGATGTGGGTTGTGTCTGTCTGTAGCATTCATTCCCAGGATATATGTGACCTGAGGCCTTGGACCCTGGGCAGTCGGGAGGAGATGCTGGACCCTGCCCCATGTTGCCCTTAGGAGGCGGTGGGAGTGGCTGGGCCTGGCATCCCCAGGAGCGGGGAAGGAGCCACGGGCCGCGCTGGTGGTCAAGTCCGCGGGGGTCTCGGGGGTCGCAGGTATCTCTGGCTCTGTGTGTGTTGGGGGGCACTCCTTTACGTCCTGCATTTTCCTCGCAAGTAATTGCTTGTGATGCAAGAGGGACTTGGGAGCACTCTAACTCAGACGCTGTTTTTGGCTTTTGATTTCCTACCCAAGGGAAAAACGTTAGTGACCACCCCCCTACCCCCAAGCTCCTGGTTTCTCCTGTGTAAACGAGGCACAAGGAAGCCCACGCTGTTACTGACAGTGACAGACTGTAATTAGCTCTCTCAGTTTTGGGATCAGGCTGTGATCTGGGAGGGGGTCCTGTTGTCACCCCCCCTCCTGTTTCACAGATGAATATCCCATGCATGGTCCGAGGGCCCAGGGATGGAGGGATGGCCATCGGGACCCTGCTGTGAACACTTGAAAGTAGATGTTTATATCTGTGGGGTAGTTGGGTACATCGATTTCTCTGGACCTGCCTTGGGCAAAGCTTCCACATAGGTCCTTGGGTGGGCAGAATTCTGGTTGTCAGTTGCTTTATTGTTTGGGCAGTTTTCTTAGACTCTGCTGTGTGTGTGTGTGTGTTAGGCCACCTTTGGAGATGACTGAGGAAGGAGGTTACCTGTTCTACCTTTATAAGACTCCAAATACAATGCTCATATTTTTAGATGATCTTGCTTCACTGATCAGTACTAAATGAATGCTTGGAGAGTTTAAGTGATAAATAGGAAACACATAAAACAGATTGATGTTTTGCTCTG
The DNA here is from genome assembly GCF_030435755.1 of Ochotona princeps. Classification (NCBI taxonomy): domain Eukaryota; kingdom Metazoa; phylum Chordata; class Mammalia; order Lagomorpha; family Ochotonidae; genus Ochotona; species Ochotona princeps. Next base: position 3,293,865 of record NC_080838.1, read on the forward strand.
GGCACTTGGGGTTGGGGGTAAAGCGATTTTGCTTGGCAGAAAACTGGGTATAATGTGAATAATGTTCATACAGCGCTGGTCTAAAACATAGGGAATGTGGTTAATGCCTTGCCATGTAAACAGAAGGCTAATGAACTCCCTACCAAACTTAATCTATGTCAATTGCATAGACCTGCAATTTTAAGTAGTCATGATGTTGATTTTTCTTTTAGGAATGTGAAATTCCATTTTAAGTTTTTTTTTTTTAATCTCCAAATTCTGTGCATGCACAATCATTAGCTGGAGCAGTTTCAGCATTCAGACCGCTTCGCTCTGGTTTTATAAGGAGTGCGATTTGGATCACGGCTGTCGTCACTGAATGGGAGTGTTAGTCGTACCTTGGTGTTGCTGAATCCACACTTGCAGGAGACGCAGTTGGTGCTCATGAAAATGAATCAGCTTGTTTACTGTTGTGGGAGTTGTCATGAGAATTCCTGCCATTTGTGATTTGCTTATTTGCTTCTTGCTGAGTAAGTGGTGCCATGCAGGAGGGGAGAATGGTGAGGGATTGAAGAAAATGTCTCTCCGTTCACCTCAGTTGACTGGTTTGCTCTGAGCTCATCAGTGCTGCAGAGACAGCTTTTGAGTTGGTTTAGATCTGTGTTGAGCTGAGAGAATTTGAGTGCGCCTTGGCTAAGCCCCTGGAGGGGCCTGTGTCCCGGCAGCAGTGTGTTCTGAGGGCTCTGTGCTTGAGAGGATATAGATATGGGATCCCAGGGCTCCTGAGTTGATATGTTGCTGTGGAATGCTACAAGATAACTAATGAACTAAATATATAAATTCAGAACCTTTGCCGGTTAAGAATGGTTTGGCAGATGGGTGGAAAAAAAGGTGCTTTTCTGGAAAAAGTTTGTGTGAAAAGAGCCCAACAATGTTTTGTATTTTTCATTGCTTTGGAAATGGCTATTTATAAGACATACACCAACTGAACTTTTATGTATAAAATAGCACCATGTGACTTTTTAGAGGTCAGCTTTAAACTTTATTTTTGGTTTGTGGATTTAGAAGGTAAGGTGGGGCCCGGCGGCATGGCCTAGCGGCTAAAGTCCTCACCTTCAAAGCCCCGGGATCCCATATGGGCACCGGTTCTAATCCCGGCAGCTCCGCTTCCCATCTAGCTCCCTGCTTGTGGCCTGGTTGGGAAAGCAGTTGAGGACGGCCCAATGCATCGGGACCCTGCACCCGCTTGGGAGACCTGGAAGAGGTGCCTGGTTCCCGGCTTCGGATCGGCGCGCATCGGCCCGTTGCGCCTCGCTTGGGGAGTGAATCATCAGATGGAAGATCTTCCTCTCTGTCTCTCCTCCTCTGTGTATATCTGGCTGTAATAAAATAAATAAATCTTAAAAAAAAAAGAAGGTAAGGTGAATTATACCAGAAGTAACTTCAGAGAGTGCACATGACCTCATCATGAGATGTGTAAGTGCGAAAGAGAAGCTGCTTCAGACACACACAAGGTGTGCAAACACAAATTAGGAGAGTTGTAATTTTGCATAGTCCCAAAGCAGCCTCTCAGATAAGGTATCAGATTATTCAGGGTGCATAATACACATTTAGGCCTACTATTGTGAGTATCTTTGAATCTCATTACTTCAAGGCTTAGCATTTTATTATGATGAATAATACTGTAAGCTATAATGGTATTGAAGCATATGTGTTTTCACTTGCAACTGTGCATATATTTTGAGTACATGAATACCTTTCCAAATGTTTGCAGGCCAAGAGTGTGGGAGCACAAAGCCTTGGAGAGCTCTTGTTGAATGTGGATGGTTTGATTGGGCGCGCACGAGCTGTGTCGAAGGAGCGAGACTTGTGGTGTCTGAGGTCAGGGGAATAAATGGCCCAGTCACCCAGATAAGCAGTGTGCTGGCAAAGGGAGCTGTCTGGCTGAAGGGAAGGGGCGATTCTCTTGCTGGTGGACATGTGTAAGAAAGTCTAGGGTGTATTCAGGTGCACAGGTTGGGAGGTTCTGCCTTGGGAATTCTTAGGCTGTAAATGCTGACAGCCCCAGGAGGCAAAGGAAGGAAGGAGAGTGTGTGGATTGCCGGCAGCCAGAGAGCGTTAACAATGCTTGGCCCAGAGTGGCTGGGAGAGGAGAAATGTAGGAGAGGTTTTTGTTTGCTTCATTTCTTCTCTGGACTTTACTTCCTTTGGATGATATTTCACTGAGTGAGTGAGGCTCTTGTAGGATTTTCCAGTGACGGTGTACTTGAGAAACAAAAGATGTGACATTCACGTCCCTCTGCAGTGGCATTGTTGGTGTGTTATGAGAAAAGCACTTTGGGAGGAAGTAACCGGGTGTCAGCGCAGGCCCTGTTGCTGGGTTTCTCTGTGACTTTTGTCCAAGAGTGTGACCCCCCCATGGCTTTACTGTGAGTGTGTTTGCACGTCACCATGGTCTCTTGATCTTCTTGGGTCTGCCATCCCAGGCCTTGGAGGACAGTGTAGGGTCCATTCTTCTCCTGCCAGCAGATCATTTTCCCCTGATAGACCCTCAAGAGGGCAGGAGTGTGCTGTGCTGTGTTACACTTTTTTTTTTTTTGTATTGCAAAGTCAGATAACAGAGAGGAGAGATAGGAAGATCTTCTGCCCAATGATTCACTCCCCAAGTGACTGCAATGGCCAGTGCTGCACCAATCCGAAGTCAGGAGCCAGGAATTTTGTTCCAGGTCTCCCATGTGGGTGCAGGGTCACAAGGCTTTGGGCCATCTTTGGCTGCTTTCCCAGGCCACAAGCAGGGAGCTGGATGGGATTCGAATTGGAATCCCTATGGGATCCAGGCACGTTCAAGGTGAGAACTTTAGCTGCTAGGCCACCATGATGGGCGCTGCTGTGTTACACCTAAGGAATGTATGCCAGAGCTGTCCAGCCCCTCTTGCATGGTAGGCCCTCTGCAGGACGCAGCTGCATTGCATGTTGCATGCTAGTCTATCAACGTGTGGCATTTGAGGCACCTGCAAGAGCCTCTGCTGAATGATTGTACATCAGGAAGTTGGCCTGGTGCCTGATGTTGAGTATTGTCTGTCTACCTGGAACAGTTTGTGTCTGCTTTAAAAACTGAACAACAACTGCTAGAGCATTAGTTGAAGGGCAGAGACAGAGAGAGTGTGAGTGAGCTTCCATCTGTTATTTCGCTCATAAAATCTCAAGAGCTGAGCAGGCCAAACCAAGGAGCTACAGTTTCCATCTGGGTCTCCTGTGTGGGTGACAAGGACCCAAGTACTTGAGCCGTCCCCTGCTGCCTCCTGAGGTGAGCAGTAGCAGGAATTTAATAAACCAGACTAGAACCTAGGCATTCTGACCGGGGATGTGAGTGTTCCTAAGTCGGTGGCTTAGCCAGCTCTGTCCCAATGGCATTGGCCTAAGGGAAGACTGCTGGAGATTGGATTTGAGCTTGGAACAGTGATGGGCAGACAGAAGGGGGCACCTGTCTGTGGGATGAATTTTTCTTTTAAGGGTTTATTTTATTTTTATTTGAAAGGCAGAGTTAGGAAGAGAGTGGGAGAGACAGTTCCTCTATCTACTGGTTCTTTCTTCAAAGTATCACACTGGCCAGAGCTGGGGTGGTCTGAAACCAGGGGCCTGGAGATTGTTCTGCTTTTCTCACATGGGTGCAGGGGCCCAAGGACTTGGACCATCCTCCACAGCTTTCCCAGGCCTCTAGCATGCAGCTGAATGGGAAGTGCTGCTGCCAGGTTGGGACTTGAACTGGTCTTCATGTGGGATGCTGGTAGCACTAGCCCTAATGGGAGATACATATATTTGAAAGGCAGATTTGATGGATAGAGATGGAGATAGAGAAAGTCTTTGATCTGCTGCTTCACTCCCCAGATGGGCACAATGGCCAGAGCTGAGCTGATGGAAGCTGAGAGCCAAGAACTTCCTCTGTGTCTCCACTGTGGGTACAGAGTCCCAAGGACTTGGGCCATTCTCTGCTGCCTTCCTATGCCATGATCTGAAAACTAGATGAGAAGTGGAGCAGCCAGGACATGAACTGGGGCCCATCTACAATGCTGGCACCACAGGGTGGAGAATAAGCTTGTTGCACTGCTGAGCTAATGGGGCCAGTTTAAATGTTCCATGTTTAGTTGATCACTCAGCTGCATGTCGCTGTGAAGTTGTATGTGTGTGCGGGTATATGCCATTAAGGTCCAAATTCCGGCATTCAGCTCTGCTCTGTTTAGCCATGGACATGAACAGAATAACTTACAGCCAGTGCTTGATTAATACCTAGACAGTGGACCTGGCGCGATAGCATAGAGGCTAAATCTTCACCTTGTATTCACTGGGATCCTATATGGGCATCAGTTTGTGTTCCAGCTGCTCTACTTCCCATCCAGCTTCATGCCTGTGGCCTGGGAGAGCAATTTAAGATTGCCCAAAGCCTTGGGACACTGCACCCATGTAGGAGACCCAGAGGAGGCTCCTGTGTCTTTCCTTCAGGTTGGCTGAACTCCGGCCATTGTGGCCACTTGGGAAGTGAACCAGCTGATAGATCTTTCTCTTTGTATCTCCTCCTCTCTGTATTTCTGCCTTTCCAATAATAATAATCATAATGATAATCTTTTAAAAAGCAAAACAAAACAAAACCCTACACTGTGTTACCGGGCATCATTGAATGTTTGTCACCCAGGGACTGTTAGAAATGTGCATTGGATTCAGAAAGAAGTAGTTTTTGTTGCTGTTTAATTAGAGACGAAGAACCAGTAAGAGCTGAAAAAAAGAAAGGTATAAGAGAGATTATCTTTCTTTTTGTTGAGGATCAGGCATGTACCATTTGACGTCTGGAAGTCCTTTTAGTGCATTTGCATTGATTCAATTTACTGAAAGCTTAGATTTTGTGAAATTGGGCAAAGCGATTTACTGTCATTCCCCCCTGAAACCAATATTCCAGTTCTTTTTTGTGTCAAAATGTCAGTGCTTGTAAAAGAGGTAGTTGTTCAGTCCTATCTGACCATTAGGGAAGAAGTTACAGTTTGAGTGAACACATTTACACTTAGTATTATAGTGTTATGCCCGGGTGCTTTAAGAAGTTTGTAGAAAATGCATACTATATAAAAGCTGTGCAAGGATTTAAAATTCTTATGCATCAGAATAAATTTAGCTTTTAATTCTATTTTCCCACAACCTTCTAAGTATCCTCATATTAGGCAAATATAATAAAATTACAATTTATAGAAAATAAAATCAATGCTAATTAAAGAAGTATGAGTTAAAGACTGAGTAATATGTATCAAGTTTACTCGGGTTCTTATTGTAGAGGCTCTTGGCAAGTGAATGAGTTGATGAAGAAGATGGAGCGGGCTCGGCGGCGTGGCCTGGTGGCTAAGGTCCTTGCCTTGATCCCATACGGCCGCTGGTTCTGACCCCGACAGCTCCACTTCTTCTCTGTCTCTCCTCCTCTCAATATGTCTGACTTTGTAATGAAAATAAAATAAATCTTTAAAAAAAAAGAAGATGGAGCAAGCAAGTAGATTAGGAGCTGAAGATCGCTATAAAGATGTTTTTTGACCCAAAGCCTTCACAGTCATAATTCTGTGATATCCTCCTAATGAGCAAAATGAAAACTTAAATGACATCTTCTTCCCTGTGCATCATTCAGTTTTGCATGTGGAAGACACAGCCAGTGCTATTTTTGTTCCTGATTGGATAGGGCAGAAGATCATGACCAGCATTAGTTTGGTCAAGATAGGGTGTTTGAATGGTCCTACCTGGACAGTGGGTGAGATGGTGCAGTTTGGGGACATGACTCACAATTCCTGACAAGTTCTATGGAATACAAGTGCCTGTGATTATCATTAATCAGGAAGTCCCTTCTGCCTGCATTCTCCAGCATCTTTGTAAGCTTGCTCCAGAGTAAGCTTTCTGAACTCAAAAGTCAAACACTTGCTAACTTTGTTTCTTCTCTTGGGGAAAGGCCAACACTATTCTTAGAAAATGTCCACAAGAACAGCCTGGGTTTGGTTTAACACTCCTCGGCTTAGGTGCTCATCTTCCTGGAGCTGGAGGGACTCACTGGCTCAGCCCTGGGGGCTTGGATAGCTTTGTTTGGCCTGCTTGTTTTGCCTTTCCTTAGGCTGGCTATCCTCCTGCTGTTTTGAATGTGTTTTGTATTCCCTTTCTTTGAATTTAATGCTTAATTTTCCCCCCTTGTACTTAAGGCTGTGTTGGCTGGAGAAGGTGGTTAGGTGGTTGACCAGTTGTTCCTTTTTTTGGTTCAGGTTGATTGGCTTGAATTTTGTACATTTTTCTTATCTGATCTTCCTTTTGTGCTGGTTGATGTTTGAGTTCTGTAGAGGATCCTGATGTACATTTCCTTCCTTACTTTTCCTCTTTTTTGTGGTCTTAATGTTTTGATCACTGGGGTACGATGTATTTGAAGTTTCCCAATTCTTTAAAGAACAAAATGAGTTCATGTAGATTTCCTTCTTCCGGAGAAGATTCCTCCCTCACTCTCACTTTTTGTCCTGGAAAAGCAGTACGTGGTGTGTTGTCATCCTGTGTCCACTGTGCCCCAGTGTTCCCAGCCTTTGCCTCTGCTTACCTCTTGGGCCTCTTGGTCGCTGACCTGGCAGCATGTCCCACTGTGCTCCTCGTTGCTTGTGGACTGGTTAGTGGTTAGTAGTGGCTGACCTTGCCTGGTGTGCCATTTCCTGGAGAAGGTGGTTAGGGTAGGCACCAGGGAGGAAGGTGTTTGCAGTCTGTTGCTGTGTGACTTTTGAGTCTCTAGCCCTGTTACAAGCTGCTGTCAGATTTCAGACTTTGGCTGTTGGAGCTCATTAACTCCGGCCAACAGTAACTCTGGGTGGAGAGGTGTTGGTACACCTTAGAGAGTTTTTTCAACAGGGTGAGGATATTGAACTGTAGGAGGTTTCCAGTTCAGACTGCTGTTCGTGGAGTGGCGGGCGATGGGCTTCAAATGGTCGCTCACCTAGGCTTTTTGTCTTCTGTGTTACACAGCCTCTTGTCTTCCTCTTATTCATTCATTCACTCACTCATTCATTGCAGTGCCTTTTCTGTCCTTCCTGTTACATTTTGTTAATCATTAATCCTTTGATGTTATTTGGGCCATAAACATGTCTAGTCACCACCCTACCTCCTCCTGCCAGACAGAAGGGAAATTTTACTTGCTCTTCCTTTAAGGGGAAGGGTGCTCTGACCAAGGGTGACGTCATCCCCACGCCTCACCTTCAAACGCTACAAAGCTTGGTGAGATGTCTCGGTTTCTCACTTCTGCTCCCGTTTGACTCTCTTTGTGGAATAAGTGGGAACTACCATATAGTGGTTCTAGACTCATCAAGTCTGTTCCAGAGCACACTGATTTTTATTTTTTTTTTAATTTTTTAAAATTTTTTATTATGTTTTGACAATCTTTACATAGTTAATTAGGGTAAAAAGTTCAAGGGCTATAGAAAAGTGGGTAAGACTATTATTTCCATATTTTTTCCTTCATGTACTGAGGTAAAGGGGGATACTGAGGGAGAAGCCCCATCCAGTTTGCCACCAACCCCAGGTCTTGGATGTGGGGTATGCTCTGAGATTTACACTGATTTTTAAAACTCTCTTTTAAATGTTGTATTTTTGATTATACAGTACAAGAGGCCCAGGGTTTTCATCCCTTCTGCCCTCTGCATTCCACCCCCACCCCATTTTCCCTTCTGTTATTACAGGAGTGTAGTCCTTCAGCAACAGTCATAAGTCCATCATTCTGCTACTGAAGTATATCATGATATTTTTAAAAACGTTATTAACATAAAGAAACAGGTCTAAGAAGATAACCTCTTTCATGCCCTTCCTCAATCTCCCCTTCCTTTCTTCCTTTAATTTTTACAAAGACATAATTTCAGCTCACTGTATAATCACAGACTTAACTCACCAGTAACTATAATATTTAAGTAAAAAGTAAGACCATTATAATCACTGAAATATGCCAGTCTCAAAAAGATAAGAGTGATATGTTTTCTTTGATATGTGGCAGTTAACATAGGATACCAAAGAAGTATAGGAATGAAATTGGTATCTTGTGATGTTTTTAGCTATTGCTTATTACTCCTATGGAACTAGGATCTTTCTACCTTCTACACTGATTTTTAAATATTAAAATCCATTATTGGCCTTTTTCTTTTTCCTGCTTTAAAGTGTATTAGTCAGGCCCAGTTTAATGGCTCAGTGGTTAAAATACTCACCTTATGGGCACCAGTTCATATCCTGTTTTTTCTACTTCCCATCCAGCTCCCTGCTTGTGGCCTGGGAAAGCAGCCAAGGATGGCCCAAAGCCTTGGAACCCTGCACCCACACAGGAGACCTGGAAGAAGCTCCTGGTTCCTGGCTTCAGCTCAGCTCAGCTTTAGCTGTTATGGCCACTTGGAAAGTAAAAGCACTGTGTTCAAGATCTTCCTCTGTAAATCAGACTTCCCAATAAAAATAAATCTTTTTTTTTTTTTTAGGAAAGGTGTCTGATTAGGTTCTCTAGAGGTACAGAATTGGTAGGAAATCAAGTACGTGAAGGCGAATATACTAGGAGGTTTGCTCCTGTGAGTGTGGCAGCTGACAAGGTCCTGACATGTTCACTCCACATCTATGTCAGTCCAGGGCCTCGGGACCAAGGGTGCTGAAGATGTGTCCAAGAGGGCGGGAGGTTGGAATGTCAGCCATGGGGCTCCGGGGTTGGTCTTGGAGTCCAGGTACCTGTACCCACAGCTGACATGTGAGGCAGGGGTCAGCTTGCCTCTGTGCTCACAGTCCAAATTGCAGTCCCATTCTTTTTTTTTCAGATACCTGGCCATTGAGGATGCTCACCCATATGAAAGCCAGGTCTGCCCACCCAGCACAGTCAGTTTGCATGCTAAGCTTACGTGGAAGCACCTTCACAGACACAATAATGCTGCCCAGGTTTCAGAGTATTCTTTACCTACCCAAAAATTACCTACCCTAAAATTACCTACCCAAAAAAGCAAATACAGGAAGTTATAATAGTGGGGTGACTATTTGTGGCAGTTAAGATCTGGTTTGAGAAGCCTGTATCCCATATCTGAGTCTTTGAGTTTCAGGTTTCAGCTCTGCTTCTGATTCCAGCTTCCTGCTAATGTGCACTCCGGGAGGCCGCAGATGACCAGCCAGATACTTGGGCCCCTGCCACCCAGATGGGATACCCGGGTGGAATTCTTGCTCTTGACTTCAGCCTGGCTTAGCCCTGCCTCTTGTGGGCATTTTGAGGAGTGAAACAGTTAGATGGAAGATGTCTTTTCACTCTGTCAGTTGGCTTGCTCAGCTTTCAAATGAAAATAAAAATACATAATAAAAATGTAGGAACTACATTTCAAAGTGTGAGCAAATAAAAAAGAAATAAATATATTTTTTAAGCATAGGGGTTGTGTAGGAAGAAATCTTGTGGATTACTTCTTGTGTGGGTTAGTTTTTGGAGATCTTACCCTGAAACTTTGATGTAAATGTCACTTACCACGATTTTTAATAGTTAGACTTTTCTGTGAAGTGTAATTGCTTAATTTCTAGAACAATAGCATAGAATGAGCACTCTTAATCTGAAATTCCAAACTCTAAACTGTTGGAGGATCTGAAAGGTGAGCTGATACCCTGAGTGGAAGATTGTGCACCTGACCTGGGGCAGGGTTCGCAAGCTGAAGGTACGCTAACAGTACTGCAGATCATCTCCTTCGGCTGTATATGAAAGATGTGTGTAATGAATTTTATATTTAGACTTGGGTCCATCTCTAATATATCTTGCTGTGCAAGCAGGAGTTTTAAAATGTTAATGAAAAATTTGAATTATCATTTAATTCCATTTTCTACAAGCTTTTATCCCCCTCCCCATACACACTTCACTTCAGAATCCCCAAACCTCTGAAATCCAAACCTTTCTGGTCTTAGGCATTTCAAATAAGGGATTTCAACCTGTACATGCAGTTTTAAAGTTGTCTGCAAATGTAAAAAAAAAAAAAGGCCAGGTGAGTTAACTGAGTGTGTATTTAAAAGCTTCAGCAGAATATAAAACCATCTTTAACCTTCATGAATAAAGATGCTTGTACTGTGAGGATTAAGACAATTGGGCACAATTTTCCTGACAGTAGCAGCATTGCACCCATTTGCTGCTATTAACCATTAAGATGAGATCAGTGTGTGGGAGGTGCCTAAGATTATTGTTCAGAAGGTGAATTGTGACCCCGTAGATAAAATTGAACATGAGAGAAAATGACCTCAGAGTGAAATATTCTGGTGGGAATGGGACAAAAACCTTGTATCTGTATTTGTGAAGTAACAAAGTTAAAATAGCTCTTGTTGGCTTCCAGTCAGCCTGAGAGGCCACAGAATCAACTCACTGAGCATGACAAGCTCTTTACATTTCTGCACCCTGAGTCAGTTCTAACATGATGTTGCTTCCTTTAAAATAATGATTAAGCAAGCCTTCAAAAACTCAGAGCTAATGACGTTCGTATTCAGACCGCATCTGGGCTCAGGTGGTCTGGTTTCAGTCCCACCCGTGCTAGTTCCTTACCTTGTCTGTGGCTTGGTTTCCCAAATAATGACTCCTGAACCTCACTGGGTGACTGGAAGATATAGATGCTATTATTATTGTCATTGTTTCTGTTACTTGAAGATGTTTGAATAAAAGCCTAGTATTGAAAGTTTAAGTGAAGTAACTCATGCATTCAAGTACTTGAATCTCTAGAACACATGTCCTGTGTTCCTGGGGAATGGCCTGTCTGGCCTTGTCATGGAACAGGTCTTTCCCACAATGTCCAATGTGGGCAGCAGGGGCCCTCCGTGAAATCCAGCTGTGGCTTTGAGTGATGTCCCATGGTCTCTACCAGGTGACCAAGTGGGACCTTCTCAGGTGGGCACTGCTTGGAAGTGTAGAGGAGCAAGTGCTCCTTGAGCAAGGCCACAGTTTCCCTGCAGGAGCCTGGAGTTGAAGAGGTGCTTTGCACTGATGCTCCTCTGTGGGCACATTATTGCTTTGGATGTCAAGGTTGAGCCTCCAGGTGCCCACTCTGAGATAAATACCCGCGTGTTGGTTTTATCCTCTTTCTATTGATTCACTCTGTTTAGTACCTCTCCTCCTGAGGTCAACTTCCAGATCAGACTGCTGTACCCTCATTGCTTTAAGAGGCAAGGGAGCCCTCATGCTTTGGTTCACTAGTGTCTGCCATGGCGGGGCAGGGCAGGGCTGGGTTGAAGCTGGGAGCCAGAAACTCTGGTTTGCTGTGTGGGTGACAGGAATCCAACCACTTAAGCTTTCACTGCTGCCTCCCAGAGTGCATTAGCAGGAAGTTGAGTGGGGAGCCAGAGCCCACATATGCAGGCCCCAGTCTCCCAAGGGTTAACTCCACAGCTTAGCTTGTTTCTCACAGGGTAACAGGATGGGCAATTTTGGCCTGATACATCTAGCCACTGGCTTAACCACAAGTTCCTGCTTCCTATTTGTCAAGTTATCTGCCAAGGGATTGGATAAACACTGGGAGGAACTCAAGGGATTTAGGGTGGCCACTAGAGGATTGGATAGACACTGAGAGGAACTCGAGGGATTTAGGGTGGCCACTTGAGGACTGGATAAACACTGGGAGGAGCTAGGCAGAGCATAAAAGAAAGCCTGGAGTTTCAATAAAGATCATTCACATTCGGCATTCTCCTGACAAGAATGGTCCACTGTGTGTTGTCTTTTTTGTAACCATAGTCCCTCTGCTCAGCTCGGGGTACATGGCGACGCGGGCGTTGCCAACACACATACTCCAGTGTGGGTGTGGATGTCTTAATCACTAGGCCAGATGCCCACATCTCTTTTATTCTGTGTTGCTGTCATCTCTGTTACTTTCCTCCATTTCCATTGCCTGGAGGGAAAGCCTGGCCTTTTCCAGATGTCATCAGCTAGTGAGCACACCTATTTCTGGCCTGGACCTCAGCATTCCCAGGAGAGAGGAGTTGAATGCTGGGACTGTTACAGACCTCTCATGGGCTCATCTGCTCTCCTGTGCCCATGTTGGCCTCACCTGGTTCTGGATTGGGAGCTTAGCAGACAGGAGGGTTTCAGAAGGTGCACCTTTGGCTTGTCAAGGTTTATTGAAGCAAAAAGGCAGTGTTCCTTAAAGTGATGTTTTAGAACTGATAGTCTTAGAATAATATTAGGACATATTTTCTGTTGCCTGGTACACTTATTCTAGTAGCAATTCTTGGAATTCTGTGGCCATTAAAGTAGCCTGGGTAGTATCCCAAATGTGACTCCATTTATGTAGTGGCTAGTCTCCATGCTCACTGTGTGTGGAAGCTACTCAGACATCTTCATCAGGCAGTGTGTGTCCACATGGCTCCATGAACTCATGCCCTTGGAATTGTCAGCATTAGTTGGGTTGTATAGATTTCTAGTCTGTTCTGATGGACTGCACATTTCAGGCAGGCCTTAGAAGGTGAACTGCTGTATGCTTTCCACTTGCTACCCTACCCTTCTGCTGTTTTCTTGGATGTAGTCACAAGGAATGTGTGAGCAAAACTAATCTCGAGACATGACAGAAGCAAGGCTTACATCATTGATGCCTGTGCAGGTTTTCCTTGTGTTTCCCTTGGAGGAGCCAGCCTGGAGCAGGGGTGGCACAGGTGTTGCTGATGCGTATGGCACCGTGGCATGGGAATACACCCAGGAGGGAGAACATTGGGCTTGGAGTTCAGTTAGCTCTTTGTTACTGGCCAAAACTTACCAAGAAACAAGATTAATTGTTTTCATTAAAAAGCAATGTGACAAATGAACATGTGAGCATGCATGTGTTGTCTTCTACACACACACACACACACACACACACACCCTGCTGTCTTCTGTGGTGTTGTCTCTTCTCCAGGCGTCTTGCTTGGTGGTTCATATGTTGTTACTTCTGCTTTCCTCTTGTGTCTGTGTGTCCACTGTGTCCTGTGAATGTGGTGGCATCCTGTCCTTTTTCCAGCTGAGTGTCCACTGCTCTAATGCACTTCCCTGTATCCTCTTGTCAGTGTCCTGGATGGGAAGCAGGGCTGATGGGATTAGAACTAGCACCCATATTGGATCCTGGCCCCTGCAAAGTGAGGTCTTTAGCTGCTAGACTATCTTGTGCTGGGCCCAGAGACTGTGGCTTTTTAAAAGAATTGTTTTGCCTAATTTTCAGACCTACAAAATGTAGAGAATTAATATTTTAATTATTTTACCCGCATCTAATTAAAAAAATTGATGGGAACTCAGATACAAAAATTTATTTGGGACCTTCTGCAGGTTTGTTGATTTTGACCTGCAAAGGGATGAAAACTCTAGAATAGTTGCAGAGGGGCCATCCGGATCATGATGTGTTTGCTCACACTGATGCTCAGCCTTGAGGGTGAGCAAGGTGACCATGCCTAGTGCTCTGACTAGGCCTTTGGGTCCTCCCCCTGGAACTAGGAGAGCCTTGGAAATTATTGTGCTAGTGGGGGAGGGGCTGACAATGGCTATAAAGGTTTATAAAGTCAGGAGATGGACTGGAACATTTTGTACTAAATGCATTTTCATTTATTACTTATTTTGGTATAATGATACACATTTTTAAAATTTCAGATGCATTTACAACTGATGTTCTGCATTGGACTGATCGGTTCAATTTACTGTGTGTTTGGCCAAATAGGTAAAAGAAAGTTTTCTCAACTTTTCATTCTGGTACTGGTGTTTTGTTTTGTTTTGTTTTGCTTTTAAATATTTATTTGAAAGCCACAGTGCGAAAAAGGGTGGGAGAATGAATGTTCTTCGAACCACTGGTGCTCTTCAACTCCCCAAGTGGCTGCAGAGCCATGGCTGTGCCAGGCTGAATCCTGGAGCTTCATCTGGATCTCCTGTGAGGTCACACAGGCTCAGGTACTCGGGCCATTCTCTGCTGCTTTCCCAGGTGTGTTAGCAAAGACTAGATCAGAAATGGAGCAGCGGGACTTATTTCTCACATGGAATGCCAGTGTGTGGCAGATGGTGGCCAACCTGCCATTCCATGATAGCAGCCTCTTGTTTACACTCTTGACCGGGGCTACTGGAGAAAACTCAATCCAATGTTGCCACTCCCCTGGAAGTCCCACAGTGACAGCATGTCCTCAGACTGAAGGGCAAGGGGCCTCCGTGGCCAAGCTGCCCCCACTCCAGTCCTGTTGTCTGGCTAAAGGCTGAGATTACAGGCATGGATTAGACAGGAATGGCTGAGTGTGCAGAGAAGTCCCGGCAGGTAACGTGTCTACAAGTAGATCATGATCTGTTTGTTCCTGTTTGGAGTCCAGCCCAGGAGCAGTGCCTTGCTACATGTAAAAGCAGTGGGAGGCTCCATCAGGGAAAACATGTTGGTCTACGTGGATTACACAAAATTACCAATGACAGCAAGAAAAACAGTATGTTTCAGAATGTGATAAATCATACTAGAAATTAAACAGGCTTATACCTTAAGTAATGTGAACAGAAATCAATAAAAACAATAAATGTGACAATTGAAAAATTTGCAAGCAAACACAGAACTTAAAAAATAAGTGACCAGTAAACATGAATAATTGAAACCTTAAATAACTTGACAGTTTGATGCTTTCCTTATGCCTAGTAGTAAAATTATAATATATTTTTACATTGTATTTTGTTTGAGAGGCAGAGATAGAGTCAGACAGGCATAATTGAGTTCACATGTGCTGTTCTACCACCCAAACTCCCACAACAGCAGGAGCTTGACTGTGGCTGATGCCCAGAGGACAATCCAGGTACTCAGTGTGGGTTCAACTCAAGTAGTTGAACCATCACCACTGTCTACCAGTGTGGGACATGCGTGTTTTAACCACTGGACTCAATGTCCATCGAGGAGTAACATTTGTGACATTAAGTACTTGGTATTGGAGGTTTGGTGAAATGGTGTTAATACATGGCATGTGAGAATATTAATAGGTATATTACTTGAGCAGAAATTAGGATGTATTGAGAAGTGTGAAAACATTAATATAATGTTTAGTACATCCCCCTTTTGGAATGTCCAGTGTGTATTTTAGATATAAGTGGTTGAAATGGGTGCTGTGGTGCAGCAGGTTCAGCAGTTGTTTGAGAACCCATATCCAACGTTGGAGTGCCTATTTCAGTCCCAGCTATTACACACCTGGTCCAGCTTCCTGCTAATACATCTGTGGGAGCCAGTGATGGCGCACATAATTGGGCCCCTGCTGGATTCCTTGCTTCTGACCTCAGGCCTGGCTTAGTCCTGGCTGCTGTTGGCCTTTGGGGAGTGAACCAGCGAATGAAAGAGCTCTATTTTTTTCTCTCTCTCTAGGGCTTTCCTGTAAATAAATAAATCTTAAAAACAAAACAAAAACAGTTCCAGAGTGCATGCATAAATGTGCATGTTCACAATATGCGTGTGTGTGTGCATGTGCAAACCACTGTGTATACGGATGAGAATGGTATGTGTGTAGATGAGTGTAGTGTGTTTTATATGTGTGCTGGACATATGTGTATATGTACAGTAATTGTGTGGCTGTGCATGGAGTCTGCACATGTGAACAAGCATGTGTATCGCACACATACATGGAATTGTCTCAACATTAAGTAGGATATATTCAAGTAATGAGATGCTGTATAATAATTACAAGGTATGTTTTTGAAGAATTTTTAATCACACAACAAAATATTTAAAAAGTGACATATTAAATGCTATGCAAATTGTGTCATCAGCTTCATTTAAATGGTCTGTGTGTGCTTGCTTCCTGTTGTCTCTGCTCAAGACAACAGCTGGAATGAAGTAGGTGGCAGGGGTGAAGTGGTTATCTGGTAGTGGTGTAGATGACTTTTTTGTATTTATGGTTTTAGGAATTTTTCAAATTTCCTGTGGATGAGAACATGTGAAGTTAATAATCGGGAAAGAGATGACAGCCAGTCCTTCTTGTGTTTAGTGTATGAGAGGCATGCTGCTCCCTAGGCAAGTTCAGAGACATTTAAGGACACACTGAACAGACCAGAGCAGCCCTGGATCGGATCAGTGAGCACCTCAGTGGCTTCATATCCTTAAAGGAAGGTCCCCAGGGGTCATTTTGGGTAACTGTGGGCCCTTTACCTGATTGTAAGAAAGTGTAGGACATTTGTGACCATCCCAAATGACAAATTTTGAAATTTGTGCCTTTGAAGACAAGGATGTAAATGTACAGAAGGTACTTGGCTTTCATATGGAAAACAAGGAAGACAGCTGTCCTTCCATGGCTTGTAGTACCACTTCTGGGATCAGTTGGTGCCTTCAGTTCGATAACTGTCATGCTAACTCACACAGCATCACTTGTTTCAATGATCCTATTTCATTGTATTCTTTCTGCAACTTCATGGAAAATGGTCTGTTCATTTTCTTGACAGATGAAAATAGATGTATAAAAGCCAACGCTAAGTCCTGTGGAAAATGCATACAGGCAGGCCCCAGTTGTGGGTGCTGCATGAATTCAGTAAGTAGATAGCCTCCTGTTTAAAATCTGCAGTCCTCAGGTTTCTGATGTGTATTATATAATACGTGATGGCCAAGAACTGTGCCATTCAGCATAGCAGCCCATGGGCCCTGAGACTCTGGGGCTCTTTTAAGGCTGCTCAAGCTAGCAAAGATTGTGTGCACCAAGGCTTACCTTTCAGTTCTGTTTCCACAAACTTCTTGCAATACCCTTGTTTGGGTGTTAGAAATTGAAAATTGCTATAAGTTTCAAATATGTATTGTACTTTATGACTTAGTATAAAAGAATCATTAGTCATGTTGAAATAACATAATTTTGAATATATGCATATATGCATGTTTTAACACATCATTTTAGAGTTAATTTTCCTTTTTTTGTTGTGAATGCTGGATAGGTTTAGAACATGTGTGGTTCACCTTTAGGACATGTGTCATATTTGTATTGGGTAACTTTCCAAAGTAATTAAGCTGTTTGTTGTAACTTTTCTGGGGTGTGTGTGTGTGTGTGTGTGTGAATAAATTCAACTTCCTGGCGAAGTCTGAGTTAAGATAATATAGAATTGATTTGTGTCCTTAAGAACCTGCTGTGGTTGGCATTTGGATTCTACCCCTTCTGTCATTTTTAACCCTTTCCTTGCATAGGCGCTATTATCAGAACAGGAGGTAGAGAGGCCAGATCAGAGGTCAAGCGGTTTATTCACAGAATAAATGGCTGATATCAGAAGATAAAAGCATAATTTTTTATCAGGCATTTGGGCCCACATTTTAAGTACCTATTTGTTTTTGTTGCCATAGCTGCTCACATAATCAGATTTGTGGTTTGACCATGGAAGAACATTGAGAAACTTTGTTTCTTTACAGAATTTTTCTGTTGACACTTGGTGTTTTCTTGCGAATGGTGTCCAGGGTTGTATTGGGATGACACGGCGTGGGATTGAGTGGGTGGCATTGCAGGGACAGCGACTGCCTCCGGGTCTAACACAGAGCTTGCCTGACTGAGGAAGTGGAGGTGGTGCTCGTTGTGCTACAGGATTCACTCAGGCATGGGATGTTCCTAAAAATTCAGCTTCAGAGTTTTGGGACATAATTTTTAAATGATTAAAAGCTCTTTCAGAATGTATTCTTAAAGTGTCTGAATTGGCTGATACGTGGGAAAGTATAATCCCCACTTAGATTTTGTGCTTTGGGTCAGGAGCTATTTCAGAGCTGAAGCTTTAGTCCCAGCTTTGAGCCATTTGTATCTTGGTCATCTCTTCCATCTGTTTCTCAAAAGTGACCTTATTAGTGTTGTGTTTGACTTGAACACTTGTGAAGTCATTGTTCTTTTTGTTCTGTTTTTGTTTGAAAGCCATAATTAGAGACAGAGTGAGATGTTGCATTCCATTGGCTGATTCTACAAATGGCCACTGAAGTCACGATCCCGCAGCTTCCTCAGGTCTCCCATATCAGTGCAGACACCCACGTACTTGGGCTATCTTCTGCTTGCTCAGATGTGTTAGCAGGTAGGTGGATCAGAAGTGGGCAACTGAGTTTTGAACTGGTGCCCATATGGGATGCCTGCAGCATAGGCTTTACCTGCTGTGACACAGTGCTGGCCCCTATCTATTCTTTACATTTAAGTATCTTCACTCATACTTTATGTAAAAGTCATGAAATTGGTGTGTAAGAACAGATACGATTATCATGCCCTTACTTTTCCCTCCATCTTCATATTACTTAAATTGTTTCAGAGAGAGACAGAGAACTGTAATCTGCCAGCTCCTTCCCCAAATCCCTGTAATCATCAAAATTGGGCTGCACTGGAGCTGGAAGCTGAGAACTTAATCTAGGTCTCCCATGGAAGGCTAAGGCCATCACCTGCTGCCTCCCCCAGAGTCTGCATTAACAGGAGACAGGCATTGGAAGCTGGAACCAGGCATGTCAGTGTGAGATGAGGGAATCTTATTCGATAGACAGAATGCCTGCCCCGTAAAATACTTTGATTTAAATAATTTCTAAACACTTAAAATGATAGCCAATACTTAGAAACTTTTTCTGACTCTCAGGATTAATTAAATCAGTGTTAAATATCTTAGTCTGCTTTTTGAAGCACCCATCACTAACTGAGATGTGTTTATGCTGCTGTGCTTTTCCTTAACCTACAGTTAAAGTCCAAAAGTTGTGCTGAGGGAGGTGCTGTGGGGTTTTATAAAGACACTGCTAGGGGAAATTGTGGGAAACTGCCTGATACTTGGGTATGTAGGTTACCAGTTGCTGTCAACTGTATTCAACACATGGTTTCACTGAGAAGTTTATTTTTTGAATTCACAAATGGAACATTTAAAACAAACCCTTAGGTCAGTTCTTGAAAGAGATGTTACTTTCTCTGGAATGATTTTGTTTTTAAATGAGCACTTTAATGATTTAAGTGAAGGGAGTGCCTTATTTACAAGCCAAGGGTGAGATACGTCATATGTCCCCCTTTTACTTATATTTTCATGTGTTATTTAGACCTTTCTACAAGAAGGAATGCCTACTTCTGCATGGTGTGATGGTTTAGAGGACTTGAAAAAGAAAGGCTGCCATCCAGATGACATAGAGAATCCCAGAGGTACCACAGCCATCAAGAAAAATAAAAATGTCACCAACCACAGCAAAGGAACAGCAGAGAAGCTGCAGCCCAAAGACATCACCCAGATCTATCCACAGCAGCTGGCTCTGCAGCTGCAATCAGATGAGACCCAGCCCTCTGCCTCCTGCTCTGCCTCAGCCTCCATGGAGGCCCTCAGGCTAGCCAGTCAGAATGGCTGAGAGTTTCAAAAGCACAATTCTTAAGATTTTCAAAAGGACAATGCTAAATTTTTGTCTAAGATCAAGTAAGTTCAGCAAGTATTAATTTGACTTCCTGTGTTTCACAAGTGTTTATTCTCTTTCTATTCAATAATATAAAAGCAACATTTTAATGTTTTCTTTCTGTTGTTTTTTTTAATATTACTGGAGTTCTATTATCTGTGGCCGTGCTGGAACTCAAAGAAAACTTGTGTGCTGTCTCTGAAGCCGATGCCTTTGTGTGCAACCCTCCAACCCTTTCCCCACATCCACGCCCAGTCTGCTGCAGCACAGCTGCTGCTCAGTCTGACACACCACAGCCCATGGATCCTGTCGGGACTCTCTAGCCCCTCTGTACCCAGCAGAGCAGTGTGCTTCCTTCAGGACATGGCTTCTGACTGCTCTCATCTTCACCAACGCTTTCCAAGATGCTTTTTGTGTCTTTCTATTCCCCCACTCCCTTTGCAATCCACTTGACAGAGTGGTTTTCCTTGAGATTTAACAATATTTGCTTTCTTTTCTCCTATCTGCCTACCACGAGTTTCTTCAGACAGAATTTAACAGTGGTACATCTAAACCTCTTATTCTCCTGTTTCTGGAGGGAATATGCCTGACATCTCTTTCTCTTCTTTTCCATCCTCATCATTTCAATTCATATCCTTGTCACCTCCCTCTTGAATGTTTCCTATTATTTGTTAACTAGCTTTTCTATCTATA
Organism: Ochotona princeps; assembly: GCF_030435755.1. NCBI lineage: Eukaryota > Metazoa > Chordata > Mammalia > Lagomorpha > Ochotonidae > Ochotona > Ochotona princeps. Next base: position 3,313,871 of record NC_080838.1, read on the forward strand.
ATACAATTTAAAGACTATTCCTAAGTTTTCTAAAGTAAAAATAATATTTGGTGACTGACATGCATGTGGTGGCTTCCTGGGACCAACTCCTGAGGTTTGCTAAAACTCCAATCTCCGTCCATCCTAAGTCAGTTAGGAAAGTTAATTTTTGAGGCACAAGCTACCTAGTATGGGTTGGGCATGCTGTTTATTTCATCTTTGTACCCGCAAGGCCTCGTGTGTGAAGTATTTGTTGATTGAAATTGAGTGTAGACTCAGTGAATTGTTTCTAGAAATCTCCAATTTTTGTTGATTTTCAGTGTTTGCCAGGGTAGACAGATTTGCTTGGTTTTCTCTATTTGCTCTTTTTTTAAAAAGATTTATTTATTTTATTACAAAGTCAAATATACAAAGAGGAGGACAGACAGAGAGGAAGATCTTCCATCCAATGATTCACTCCCCAAGTGAGCCGCAATGGCCGGTGCTGCGCTGATCTGAAGCAGGGAACCTGGAACCTCCTCCAGGTCTGCCATGCAGGTGCAGTGTCCCAATGCATTGGGCCGTCCTCAACTGCTTTCCCAGGCCACAGGCAGGGAACTGGATGGGAAGTGGAGCTGCTGGGATTAGAACCGGCGCCCATATGGGATCCCAGGGCGTTCAAGGCAAGTACTTTAGCCGTTAGGCCACGCTGCTGGGCCCCCATCTTAAGCAGATATGTATAATTGGTGAACGCTACTGGGAAAGCCCATGAGCCCCTTTCCTCAGCTTGACCTGGAAACACAAAACTGGGAATCAGTTGCTTGCTAAGATTATTGGCTCAGCTTTCATCAGGAAACAGCTGAAATTTGAAATAATTGGGTGGTGAGTACACAGGGCAGTTTTCTTGAAGTTTTGTGAGAATTTGTAAACTGAGGCTGTTTTTCCACACTATATTTATTCTGAACTTGCCATTTATATATATATATATATATATATATATATATATATATATATATATATATATATATATATAAATAAATCAGGGAAGTTTTAAGGAAGAAAATAGCTAAAACAGCAGAGGATGCAGTGATGCAGATCATGAGTGAGGGAAATAAGAGAGGGCCAAGAAGAGAACATAGGCTGTGTTCTGAAAACCATAAACCAGGGCCCATGCCATTGGTGTAGAGAGCCAAAAATAACCTTGCAATCATTTCCTGAAGAATCAAGATGGCAGAATAGAGTAAGGACATGTTTAAACAGATGGAGAAATATTAGCCAGAGTGAAGCATAGAAGGCACATTCCAAGAAACAGAAGAGGACAGAACAACAGCAGAGAGGTACCTGGAGACTGACAGACACAGAAAGGCAGTAGATACAATGGTGCAGTGTTGCAGTGACTGATACCCCAGCAGCATTCAGCTAATGGTGATCTGAACTCCACTGGCAGAGGTGAACACAAAGAACAACCTATCCTGCTGGTCTGTTTGATTTGACCAGGAACAGAGAGAGAGAGTGGCAGTCCAGATGGGCGGTGTGGGAACAGGGTAGATGTCATAGCCCAGTCCACCTCCTAAAGCCAAATTGGGCGCCATTTTGTTTATGGAGGCAAGGGCTATGGGGCAGGATTGCACATTCACTGAGCTGGGAGTGAACTCATTTCTGACTCAGTGAACTACAACATGGCATCCTACAGGTTCCACTTAAGAGAGGTCTGGGTAGCCCTCAGACCTGACGGCAAACAGATCAATAACTCTAGCAATGGCACATCAGGTGCCTTTTCTTACAATGTGCCAAAGAATTTAAGACTTCAGGGGACAACACTGAGCTGCAAATGCACTGAGTTCAGCGAGAACTCACTGGGCTCAGTGCATTGCACTGGTCCCAAGGAAAATAATACCAACTATGACTACATATGGGTCAAAATAGGTCTGTGTGGCCCCCAGACATAATGGCCAACAGGTTCCGGCAAGATCAGCACCAACAACAACCTAGCTATAGAAGACTCCTAGTGTCTCCCTAAGCCTGGGACCTGTTCCAACCAGAAGTGGGAGAAAGGTTGTACAAACAATGGTGAAGCCTCAGCAGTATCATAGGAGGTGGAGTGTGGTGAGCCAAGAGCTGGGGCTACAGAGACCATGGTGGAAATTTAATATAAGAACCCAAACCTGGAATTCGCTGGAGAGAGTGACACAATTGGCTGCAAACAAAGAGCCATGTAAGAACTGCAATAAGTAAAACCGAACTGTAGACCTGTGGGTGACACAGCTTAGAAACCTGCCCCAAGGAGAAGATTCTGCTAAACATAAGTATAATGATCAAGAGCAAATGAAAGGACAAAGGCAAAATGAATATTGCTGAAGACTCCCCTGCAAAGGAGCAAAACCCTATGCCAACCTCAGAGTTCACTGAGGGAGACATCGAGAAAATGGGCATACAGAGTTCAAAACAGTTGTTATAAAACTTCTTATCAACGAGAAGCATGTACAGCAGGCATTCAAGGAATTCAAGGAGTATATCACACTGGAAATGAATCAGATGAAATCTGATATATCAGAAATGAAGAATACAGTGGAGCAAATTAAAAGTACAGTGGAGAGTCTCTAAAAGAGAATGCAGAAGGTAGAAGAAAGCATCTCAGAATTAGAAGATATTTCCTGCCACCAAGGGGAAACAAATAGAAAGCTGGAAGCAGAGCTGGATCAGGCTTAAAAAAAAGTATTCAAGAACTGAAAGACACTATTATGACACCTAATATAAGAGTTCAGGGAGTCTCAGAAAGTGCAGAAAGAGAAGCTGGGTTTAAAAATATATTTAATGAAATAATAAGGGGAAATTTTCCTAATCTACAGGAAGAATTGGGATACAACATCCAGGAGGGACACAGAAATCCCTACAAGGACCAAGGACCAAAAGCAATCTTCATCATAACATGTAATAATCAAGTTCTCTTCAAACATAAGGAAAAGATCCATAATGTACACGTGAAGAAATCAATTGACATGTAAAGGAATGCCAATTAAGCTCACAGGAGACCTCTCACAGGAAACTCTACAGGCCGGAGGTTAATGGAGCCACACATTCCAGATTCTAAAACCAAAAAATTGTCAGCCCAGGATAATGTACCTAGGAAAACTTTCCTTTGTCTTTGAAAATGAAATAAAATTCTTCCACATTAGAGAAAATTTAAAAGAATATGCCTCTTCCAAACCTGCCCTACAAATGATACTTCAAGATGTTCTCTTGACAGAGAAAAGGAATAGCACCCACCAAAATCAAAGGCAAATGCAAAGAACATCCCAGTAAAATAACAACAGAGTACTAAATCAATTAACAACCCACTGCTAAAATGACAGAACCAAATTATGACCTATTTGTATTAACCCCGAATGTAAATGGCTTAAACTCATCAAGCAAACGTCATAGATTAGCAGACTGTATTAAAAAACAACACCGCTCTATTTGTTGCCTGCAGGAGACATATCTCTGCAACAAAGATCAGCAGAAACTATATCTCATGGATTTTGATATTTTTGGTTAGTTTCATCTCTTTAAAATTCTTTCTTCTGATTAAATTCTTGACTGACTCATAGATCATACAGTAGGTTCAAGGAGATTCTTGATTTTCTTTTTCATTTCTTCAGCGACACATTAGTCATTCAGTAGCATGTTATTTATCCATGGTCTTGCTAATTTCTCTTTCTTTCTTCCTGTTGTTTATTTTATTTGTGACCTTTCATTTAAGAGGATGTATAGTAACTGTGTAATGGAGACTATCAAATCTAGCAGCACGTTATTCAACTTCATGGCATTGTAAATCTCCTGTTGTTGATTTTTACTGTGGCTTTTCATTTCAGGGGATATATAATAACTGTGTAATGGGGACTATCATATCCAGATGTGGGGATACAATGCAGTATGCATCTCTACTTCCAGACAAAGATGGACTCCCAATGAAACTGTTTACTATATCATGACAATAGGATGCTGGACTCTGCCATTGTCCATGCCTGCAGTGATGGACATATTACTGTGCATGAAGAACTATACCATAGTAACTATATAGTGATGGAGGAGAGAATTGGGGAGAGGATATGGGAAGTCCCAGGGCCTATGGAACTGTACCATGAAATGATAATAATAAAAAGAAGTAAAATAAAAAATAATAACCTTGCATGTTTTAGGGAATTTATCCTGATTCTGGAGTGTAATGTACGCATTAATTTAAGCATCATAGGGATGTACTGAGTAATTGCCTTATTCTAGACATCAGGCTAGTTACTAAGGGTAAGATGCTGAGAAAGATAGGTGATATTTCCTGCCTCACTTGATCTTACACTTGAGTTAGCAGTTGCAGAATATTATGAAAAGTGCTCTGTCGCTGTCCTGCAGTGATTGACTGGGTGCATGGAGTCGATAATAACATGCATGGACTACTGACTGGTAGTCAACAGCTGAAGTTTATTAACAGCACCAGATTTTTAAAAGAAGGTTGTCATGTAGGCCCCCAGAGAGAAGGAGCTTGAGCCATTTACATCTTAACAGCAAGGTACAGTTTCCAAAACGCAACTTGTTTATACCTAAACCTGTAAACCAGGTTTCCTGTTCATTCACCTTCATATCAATTGCTCCTGGCACCTTCAGGGGAGATGCAACTTGCTATGTTGTAGGAGGACATTGTGACCCTAAAAGGTCAGTGAGCACAGGATTACAGTTGGTTGGATAATATTTGGAGGAGAATAACCAAATGGCTACCTTGTGTATACCTTATTGGATATCATCTGCATATGTATATGAGAACACCTGGTGGAATATACAAGACAAAAGGAGTTCCAAACAAGCATTAATGGTTTTGTTGATAAGCTCAGCACTTCCTCCCTTATCCTATATGACCTTCAGAGTATAAAGTCTGATGCTACTAATAAACCTCGGCTTTTGACCATCAGTCAGGGTCCACGTGTTATTATCGGCTCCGTGCACCAAGTCCATCGCTGCACTGCGGGACAGCGACACTATGTCTCCCACAATAGCAAAGATTCTGAATGTCCTTCTACAGTGCTCCAGTAGGGGAAGTACAAATCATCATAGGGTTCAAGTGTTCATTTATTAAGCAATACGGTTTGAGGGTTAGAAGCAGCTTTCAGGTTTAGTCATTTGCACCTGCAGATTGTATCTGTAATTTAGGCTTTAACCATTTGAAGAACAGTGCTGATGTGTAGGGTTTTTTAAAAATTTATTTATTAATCACATTGTATTATGTGACACAGTTTTATAGGTACTGGGATTCTCCCCACCCCTTCCAAAACCCTCCCACCATGGTGGATTCTCTCACCTTGTTGCATAACCACAGCTCAAGTTCAGTTGAGATTCCTTCATTGCAAGCAAATACCAAACATAGAGTTCAGCATCTTATTGTCCAGTTAATTTCAACGGCTTCTTACTTCTCTGGTCTGAAGGTAGAGCCAGCAGAGTATCATCCCAATCAATTAAAAGCTCCAACATGCCATCAGCAACAATTAATAATGTTATGGAATTAATTGACATAGTATTGAGTACCCAATATGTTAAAAATAAATGCGAGTTCTTAACCACATCCTGTGATTACTTCATTGACATTTCAATTTTAGTTTATATACAGCGGGTTCTATACATCTTAAAACAGCTATAGATTATTGTTCAGCTGTCATGTGTCTATTTTCATTATAATATTTAGCCTTTTATATCACTGAATTCAATCACAAAAAGGACATAGTGTGAGGATCTGGTGGCTTTTAGTTCCTGGGTATTTGGGGCTGAAATCATGAGACTTGCATCTACACTTGGGGTTGGAATTTTTCTTCCAGTATAGCTTCCTGCCTCCTTAAAAAAGCAATCATCCATGTTATTATTTTTTGCTTCATTTCCATGGGCCTACATCTGTTAATGTGACTCTATCCAGTGTCACCTCATGCAGCTTCTGGCTCAGGAGGTAATCACTATGATAATCTGTGTCCTCCGCTGTGAATTGGCAACTGACTCACTCTCTTTGACATAGCATAAAGGACCTCACCTAGGATTGAGCACAGGACTGGGAGAATCCTCTCACACTGACAAGCAGTAAGAGAAAATCGGTTCAGGGAGAGGCAGCAACACAGAATCATAGACTTTGGGCTCTCCCTCCTATAAACTCTGAGTAAATCAGATAGTGTTAGCATCAACTACTGCTATCTAAAAGGGGAGCTGGCAAACAATCCGTGTCATACCTTTTTCTCCCTTTGTGGGATCCATTCCTCCCACCATTTTCATTTCACTGTGGATGCTCATAGGTCCCCAGGCTGCTTGCAAACTAAAGAGCATCCTGCGTTCTTGATAAAGTCTAGATCTGGAACTTTTAGACTTTCTTTTATATTATTTCACTTCTATTTTTGTCCCATTCCCACCAAAAAGGAGCAATGAATGAAACTCACAGCACATTGACTCAAAAAAAAAAATTGTATCAAGTACATTGTGAGGAGTCAGACTGGGTATTAGGCAGTTAGGGTGTTCTGGGTCCGCGAATCAATTTTCTCAAATATAAAATTGTATTTTCTCCACTATGTCTAAATTCACTAGAGTACATTTCTTCCAAGAGACAAGTGCATAATGAACATATCAAGAACATGCTTCCTCCAAGAAATAAGAATGAAATTAACATATCAGTTCCCCATCTAAAGTGCCCACCCAATTCCATCTCTGTGTAGTGTCAGACTGGTCTCTTTATCATAAGAATGAGACCGAGGAAGTTAACTGGTAACACCTTTTTGGGCCTTTTGTCCCAAAGCCATGTATCATGGAAACCATGAATTTTCCTTTGTTTTTAGAGAAACTCCTTTGAAGCAAAATTTTAAACGATGCCAACAGCCCCTGTGCACAGGTCTCCTTTCTTGAAGCCCCTTCCAGTTCCAAGGATGGGAGCATATTTTCTCCTTTCTTCTAACAAATCTTGCTTGAAAACTAAACTGTCTTCAAGAAAATGATTTTTTCCTGGGAGACAAGAATTGAGGTTGCTGCTGTATTTTTTGTCAAAAAGTCCTACAATAGTATGAGATTTAGAAAAAAAGAAAAAAGAAACTTCACTTTTAACAAAAGGCGATACAAAGCAAGGTGATTTTTCTTTATGGATACATCAATAGGAATTTATTTATTCTCACAATATGTCCAAGATTAAGTCTTTCCAGCTTTCCTGATCAGCTTTTTCTGTTGGTTCAGAAGTGTGGCAGGTTTAGAGGTTAAGAAAGAGTACCTGTTTTCTGTTCAGTTTGGAGAGCTTCAGGAAACTATAAGGGAAGTCCATGAGCATGTAAAAAGATTGTTGGGAGAATGAGGAATGTAGAGTGTTAGTGGGAAATGAGCACAGGACAGCCCTCACAGGGAAGCATGGTGAAACAAAAATCAAAAAGCAAACCAAGTGTGACCAGAGAGCTACAAAGAAGGAAAGAGAACCTGAAGGAAAAGATCAGAAGAAAGGGGAAAATTAGAACAGATAGAGACCACTAAGGAAAGCTTAGAACAGACAGGAAACAGTCAACTTGGACTCCCATATACCTTACTAGGAAGGACACAAAGATTAGTTACTCCTCATTAAGGTACTAAAGATTTCTCTGCACACTCCTCCTAAAACTATTCTGCTTCTCAATTGTTAACATATGATATGTTTGAGTTATAAGCTTGTTTGAACTAACCTAAAGTTCATGAAGTTCAGTAGGAATCACACTTGAATACTATAAGCTGCTAAATATAACAATGAAAATAGACACAAGACAGCTGAATGGTACCCTATAACTATTATAAGGCGTATAGCAGCCGGTTGTATGAAAACTACAATTGAAATGTCAGTGAAGTAGTCACAGGATGCGGTTAAGGACTTGCATTTTCTAACATTTTGGTCACTCAATACCATGTCAATTAACTTCATGATGTAAATTGTTGTTGAAGTTGTGTAGTGCCTTTTCATTGGAGGGGATGATATTCTAGCACCTCTACTTTCAGACCAGGGATGGTCTCCCAATGAAACTGTTAAATTTATCTGGACAATAAGATGCTGGACTCTCTACGTGGCCCATACCACAATGAAGGAATCATGACTGGATACAAACTGTACTACTGTAACAATATGGAGCAAATCAATTCGGGGGGAGGGCTTTTTGGAGGGGCTGGGGGAACCCCAGAGCCTATGAAACTATGTCATAAAACAAAATGGAAAATTTGCAGTGCCTGAAGGAATTCTGAGTATGTCTGACAGTATACACTTGCTGACAAAGAGGTAAGAAACAGGCTATTGGACTCACATTAGTAAGACTGTAATACCATAAAGTGTCTTTGAAGGTTACTTTGTCACAACTCTCTAAAAACCTCTTTAAATGCAAATGTCCTTTGATGGGATTCAACTGTAGAAATTATCTTGCATATATTTGGTCCTATAGAAACACCAGGTTTTTATAACATTATTATGGGAATAAAACAGAAACAATCAATCTGTGTCAATAGGGGATTGTTAAAATACATGAAGACAAATTTATATAATACTATGTATGCAGTGATTGAAATGCGTTCTAGTGGCAAAGTGGAAAATAAAAAATGTTGGACAAAGTAATAGAATTATATATTGACTAAGATACTTCAGAAAGTTCCTAGAAAATTAAGTTTCAAATGAGTTTATTTGGGCCAATGCCATGGTACAGATTTTGTTTTTCCAGGTTCATAATTTAATGTACAAATTGAATTACCACAGTTGAGTTGAATTAGCTTTTCCAGGCATGAGGACAGATGGGGAAACAATTTGTAATCGAGTTATGTTGCTTTCACAGCTGGAATTTTTAGACCTTAAGCTGAAGTACATAACCAGCAAAGCAATGCCTCCATATGTGGCTAGTACACAATTCATTCTGCCTGTGAGCATGTAAGAGTTGAAATACGTTTTGATTTCAGTGAACTGGAATTGGGCATCAGGTTCTGGACCTGACATGATATCAATCTTCTCAGAGCTACCAACTCCTCAACTGACATCCTTCAAGGCCCACCGACAGTGAACTGGCCCCAGCCAGAAGCAATGGTACAGATTGAGCTTTTATCTGTCACACTCGTGTCAAATGTGGGTACTGGTTCCAGTCCTAGCTTTTCCACTGCCAATCCAGCTCTTTGTTTATGGACTAGAAAAGCAGCAGAGGATGGCCCAAATCCTTGGGTCCCAGCAAAAACATTGGAAACTTAGAAGAAGTTTCTGGCTGTAGAGCTTTCCCTTTGTAGAAATCTGTCATTCAAAAAAAAAATTCTTTTAAACAATGAAGTTATTTTAATGCAAAAATCAAAATTCATTGAATCCTTTTTGTGTAATATGCCTTATACACAATCTTTTTAAAAGTCCCTAGCATGAATTTCACGGTTTTTTAAAAACAATTTATATATTTTATATTATTATCTTTATGCTACAGTTCCAGATGTACAGGGATTCCTCCCTCCACCCTTCCATAGCTTCTCCCAGTTCCCCCTGTATTGTAACAATAATACACTCCTTCAGCTACAACCTTAAGTCCTACATTCTGCTATTTCAATACATTGTGGCACTGTAATTATAGACAATTATACATAGTCTAGTATGCTACTGTAAAATTACATGTATCAAGTTTTCATTGGGAGTCCTCCTTTTATAAAGGAACAGACATGTATACTGTAATATATCTTCACTTCGGATATGCTAGTCTCCATCATATAGCTCACCTATAAAAATGTTTTTGCATTTATTCACTAATGTGTTTTGTGAATTTTAAAGAAAAACACTAATCTTTTAAGTCCATTCTCATAGTGTTTTAAAGTAGCTGTATGTGTATGCGTGCATATGGAATTCTTGAAAAGGCCTGTAAGAAACTGTTAGAGACCTTATTCTGGGAAACATAACAGAAAAAGAAGTAAGCAGTGTGGAGATTTATTCATTGTGGAGATTTGCCCCTGAAAACCCAGATCACAATGCCTGAGGACTCTGAATCTTAACTCTTTAAGGCAGTCTGAGAATGCTGCAGGGAGCAGACTCCCTACTGAGATTGCAGATAAACCTTGGGCTGGTTAAAATGTCTGGGGAGGTGTGAGGCATCTTCATAATCTCCCTGTTCCTTCAGTGATTGTGGCCTAAACATAACTGAGCACAAACACAATTCTGTTGGATTCTATTTCTAGTTAAATCTGTTTGTTTACCAGTGTGGGTTCCTGTAATTCAGGTTTACTTATCCAGCTGTTTGGAGCCTTGTGATTGTTTCCCCTAATCCCTTGTAACCTATTGGTGAAGTAGTTTGCTTACCACTGTTCCATTAACTTGTAACTTTTACAAACCTGCTTGACTGAAAAAAAAATTGGTATAAGACCTGAAAAATTCAATAAAGTGTGCATTCATTCATCACACCTGTGTACCCTGTATCCCAAAGTTCCTCTTGGCGTGGATGTCACACTTTAAGTTCCAGTCCCCACTAGAGAAAGAGGTACTTTTATGCTCTCGTGCAGAATTTTATAGTAGGTTAAACCTTTCCCTTTGATAGACAGGCATGCTATATGGTGGACAGATCAAATCCAATGTGCTCCACTACTAATTCATCTCCCGGTTAATGCATGTGGGAAAACAGAGGAAGATGTACCAAGTGTTTGCATCCTGAATTCATTTGGGCCCCTGGGATGGTTCTCCTCATGTCTGGCTTAAGATTGGGTTCAGACAGGCTCAGCTAGGTGTGAACCAGTAGATAGAGGATTTCTCTCTCCTCACTTTGTAGCTCTGACATACAAATGAAAATATTTTTAACCGATGTAAACTTTTTAAAAGGCTATAGAACAGAGAGAAAGGGAAAGAAAGAAATTTGCTGGTTCAATTTCCAGATGGTTCATCCAGAGCTTCATCATGGTTTCCCACAAAAGTTAATCAGCATCTTAACTAGTAGGGCAAAGCTTCATTCCTCATTTTTTAGTTGAAAAATAATTTGTCTTTACATCATTCAAATATTTACAAGTAGAGTACCTAATTATTAAAAAATGAAAAACAACCTGAAATCACAAAGTGATTTTTAGACTCATTTTAGACACAAAGGTTTGAGTTCAAGAGACAAAATTATAACTAGTGGAAACATGTACGGGAAAAACTAGCTCATTAAACTGCTACTAGCAAAGCCAAACAAGCTTTTACATCAATTACGATCACATAATAAAGCATAAATTTGCACTCACATTACCCTGCCAACTTAAGAAGTGCGCTTTCTGCAATAAAAACATAACCTTAGGATTGAGAATATGCCCAACTATAAGACTATGTGAAAAAAAACTTATTGTATGCATGTAACAGTAGATTAATAAAAACACAGTAACTTCACATTCTAGAATAAAATCAAATGCAAATAAATTCTCATAAGATTTATATTTAAATGATCTTTATTTAAAAGTTGCAAGATGGTTCATTGTGAGCAAAAAAGACACATAAGTAAGAGCCATTACTAAAAGAGAAAACTTGAGAGACTACAAGACTATATTGGCTGAGTGATCAAAACAATTTTGATTTCCTTCTTGGCTTGTGATGTTCCGGAGCTGGTTAAAGATGGAGTATTAATTAAAATTTATTTGCTTGTAGAGTGTGGGTGTGAAAAAATCCAGAAAAAAAAGAGATGAACGACGATAATCCCTTAATGAAAATATTTTGCAGTGCTGAAAAAAATTGGAAAAAAAAGGTTTTGATTAGTTGTTTTAATTACAGATTGTATAAACCATAAAAGGAAAAACAATTTTCTAAGCAACATTTAAATAGAATCATACCTTAAAGTAAATCTTTAAGAATACTAACAAAACTATAACATCTTCAAGCAAAATAGAGGAATGTATCTGGGAGGAAAAAAATTACTAATCTAAAACTATGAAAAAGAATTTTTGTGAAGCATAGAATACAGTAAATGCTATCATCCAACAAATAACACATGGCCAAAATACACAAACTTATAAAACAAAGATAACCTGAAAATCATTTCACACTACATGCTAAAAACATTTTCAGGAAACTTGGTATTAAACAACAAAATGGAAAACAGTAAAATAACTCAAGCAATTTATTAGTCATTTCACCAGTTTTGCAAACCATTTGCCATTGATGCAAAGAGTACTGGAAAACAATTATAATAAAATTAATTTTAAAAATGAGTAAATATCCAAATACTGAGCAGCAGAAACAAAAAGCTAAAGAGAAATTACTTGAAAGAATAACTGCTAGAAGAAATTAAGAATTAAATCACACAAACACTAAGATTAGATTCAAGGGATGCAAAATATTCAACAAGAGAAATCAGGGGTAAAACAAACAAAAATTGCTAGATTCAAAAACAGTCATAAACAATAAATTTCCTAAGAAAAAATGGGGGAGGCAAGAATTACGCTTACAAAATAATTAGGTTTAAAATTGTACCAATTCCCTAAAAATAAACAAATCTTAAAAAAAAAAAAACAAAAATAAAACCACAAAAAAACCCAACAAAACAACCATTGCAACCCTGGTGCCTATTCCCTGTAGCCCTCCTTTTCAGGTAAAGAAAAATAAACGTTACCAAATCCCCCATTTCCTGTACGCAACTGCCCCTCATTCAGGTGATTCACTTTAAGGCTGTCTATGGCTGGCTGGCTCCCTTCCCAATCTGAAAAGTCACGCTTCATTCCCATGGCATTAGAGCCAAAATCTTTGGCTCTTGCTTACCCTCTTGTGACTAGATGAGCCTCGGTCAAGTGAGCATCTCCTTCACGTACAAAACTAGTGTTTCAACTTCGTAGCTTTCAAGGAAGAGGGGGAAAAAAAGCCCTGACAAACTAAATCACATACCTCCTACACGCGGTGGTAGTGGCCCTAGGTCAGGAGCACCCGTAGGGAAAAATTTGGTAGCACGGGTGGCTGGCTGCGTTCCTGCAGGGGGGCGAGCGTGAGGAGGCCCTACCCTCCGGAATGGATTCGCAGGACCAGTTGGCCCTTGGGGTGGATGAGCCGAAGTTGTTGCTGCTTGGCCAGCACCTGGTTCTTTCCCCTCGCAGGGAACTGCTGATGCATTTATGGTACTGCTCTGTAACAAAATCACATAAATCCGACATCACTAACAAGAAAAAAATGCAAAACTCATACACAAATAGTTAGGGACAGAATGCAAAGAAATCCATGATATACAGAGAAAGTGCTCCAGAGAAACATCAGATGGGTTTTAGCGATCACAACTGTGTGGTGAAAGAACAGAAAGCAGGTTTCGTCAACACAGCAATATTCTGGCTAAGGAGAATGCACAGACACAGGCCAGGAGAACCCCGACGTAGACTACCTAGCACGCTTATCCCGAGAAGGCAAAGAACAAGTGGGCAGCTTACTCCAGATGTGGCTGAGGAACAAACTGAGAAACTCAGGAAAGTAGATTCTCAAAACATTATGCCCACTGATTCCAATGTACATCCGAAGGGGGGAGCCAAATGCCCTGCTACACTGGTGTACTCCCTGAGAGGTGTTGACTCAGAAAAGAAACAGATTTCTAGAGAAAACAAATGACCAGGGCCATGTCTGTTCTGCAAAAAAAGGAGGGATCACAAAGCTCCCGCACACACACGGGTAAAATTACACTGTCAGGACTTACCTCCAGTTTGTCTTGGTTAGCTGCCTGGTTGGAGTCTTGCTTGGAAAATAGGTTTGGACCTACACATTCTTAAAAAGAAAGAAAGAGAAAAAGGAAACCATGAACATCGTGGGTCTTAGCATTTTGTTCTTGGGACGTTTCTGGATCGCAAGGGACACTGTGATATCTCCCACATCCAGGTCGGTGCATAAGCCAGCTTGACACCTGCCTCCTTATCCATGGCCACAAGAGCACCCTGAGGCCGCTGGAACTCCTGCTATGCCAAATGCTCTACAGCCAAATGAAGTTGAGGTCTCTGCAGCTGGCACTTAGCAACCCACCTGCTGCAGCAGCACTGAGAAGCTGTCGAGAGAGTAGCACCTCCCTTCTTCCTGACATTCTGCTCCTGCTTCCTGATTCTTCCTTCAATGAATACTGGCCAGCACGAGACCCCACTGGGCAATACGTGTTCCTGGACTCTATGATCGGGAACTGCTCAGCGTCCGAGGACATCCATTCACACATCCCTCCTGGGAATACAACTCTTTGACCCTTCCCTTGCTTTCTCGGCTACTCACTCACACTGCAGCTCACTGGGTGCTCGCACCAAAGTGCTAGCTCTCCGACCTCTCAGCGTCCTCACTTGCTCAATCCTCTTCCGATTCACCAGACTCCACAATCTGTCAGGTCAGCCAGTTGCCAACAGCCTTGTCCTAGAAGTCATGTTCATTTTGTACTTGACTGACACCGTGCTAAGCCTACATCAATCTGGGGCTCACACATCACTTTACCTTCACCTGAGCCACTTGGACAGCCAGAAGAGATGGAAAACTAAGAGCCCTCAAACTCCCCGCCCTGGGAAAACACACTCACTCACTCACTCACTCACAACAACCCACATCGATGACAACTGGAACCTGAACATTTCAACCTGATCATCTCCTTCAACATACTGCCAGCTTCGTAGTGCCTGGCCTTCCATCTGTTGACATGGAAGCAAGGTTCCTCCTCAACAACTGACAACATCCATCCTCCTGAAACACACCTACACTCGCTATGTGGCCACTGAATGGTGAAGAGTGTGAGATGGCACATTTTGAATGCACAACGTGTCAGATGCTTCATATCCAATAAGTACAGACTTCACCAACATACTAATGGCCACCATGGGGAGCACTGGCTGCTGCTCTCTTTTCTAATCCCGCTTCCTGCTTCCAAACCAGGAAAACCAGCAGAGGCAGGCCCAAGGCCAGCGGACCCTGCAAACACACGGCAAACTCGGAACACACTCCTGGTTCCCACCATCACAACGGCCTCGATTTGGCTCTGGTTTGTGTGGAGTCGGGCAGAGGATGCAAGCTCTCTTGGCACTTCTTTTCTCTGTGTGACTCTGCTACCTCTCCCCTAAACAGCAGCTACTCTCTAAACCACAAACACAAGAATCCAGAAACCCAACATGCAGCCCACACACCCCTGCCGCCTCTTCCCTGTAGCCCTGCTTTTCAGGTAAAGAAAAATGAGCCTTACCGAATCCCCGATTTCCTAAACAAATATGCCATGGCTTGTCCAACGATACAGTGTGTGAACGTGCCCTCTGCGATGCCATCACCTCTTACGCCATGCCATCGCAGCCATGGGCTCACTGATCCAAGGGTCCAAGATCACCTCTGACCCTCATGCTCACTCTCATAATGCTTGTCCGTTAAATCGTACAACCGACAACAACACAACAGAAACCCAATATGGCCACCGGATCTCCGCATGCTTCCCACGCCAATACACAGCCTTTCCCGAGGGAATCTCTTATCAATGTTTTCCTTGTCTTTCAAAAGTTCTTCCTCTTGTCCACTCACCACGGATACCCGCATACCTAGATTGACCAACTTCAGACAGTGCCGTGAGGCTGTTGAAGGAAATGAGTGACGGGAAAACAGTAGTTTGGCTCGGGACATCTTAGCCAAATGCAAGTAGGACTGGCTGAAAGGTGGGCAAACACTTGGCTGCATCCAAAAGTGTATCTGAAAAAATCCCCCAGCCCCTTCCACAAAACTCATTTTCCTTGGCCTTCCATTTCCAAAGCACGGGCAGAAATGACATCAGGCAAGACAGTTCACGGGCCTTGGCCCAGCATTTGTCACACGACCGTTCATTCTCCAGTCACCTGGTTCTTTGTGAATGGTAGGTGAGAAGAGTCAAGCAATCAATTTCCCCCAGCGCCACCCACCCCACAGCTTTCTCTTTGTTTGTTGCTTATCTCAAGTTACCCACAAAAGCCAAAAGAGTCAGGAATAATGAGGCCAAACAGGATCGAAGCAGCCTTACACTCACTAGGTAGTAAATAGACTAGGACTGCACAGCAGCTGCTCACGAAAGACCATTTCACCGAGTCCTTTTGTGGACAAGGGAAATCAGGATCATCTTCAGTAGCAGCCAGCATAATTGGTTTCTATCAACTAATAGAGAGTGAAATAATGCCCGTGTTAGTGTAAGAGGGAAAAAGGAAGCAAGTGGTTTTCTCAAGTATTACAATCTGTATGCAACTGCCCCTCATTCAGGTGATTCACGTTAAGGCTGTCTATGGCTGGCTGGCTCCCTTCCCAATCTGAAAAGTCACGCTTCATTCCCACGGCATTAGAGCCAAAATCTTTGGCTCTTGCTTACACTCTTGTGACTAGATGAGCCTCGGTCAAGTGAGCATCTCCTTCACGTACAAAACTAGTGTTTCAACTTCGTAGCTTTCAAGGAAGAGGAGGAAAAAAAGCCCTGACAAACCAAATCACATACCTCCTACACGCGGTGGTAGTGGCCCTAGGTCAGGAGCACCCGTAGGCAAAAATTTGGTAGCACGGGTGGCTGGCTGCGTTCCTGCAGGGGGGCGAGCGTGAGGAGGCCCTACCCTCCGGAATGGATTCGCAGGACCAGTTGGCCCTTGGGGTGGATGAGCCGAAGTTGTTGCTGCTTGGCCAGCACCTGGTTCTTTCCCCTCGCAGGGAACTGCTGATGCATTTATGGTACTGCTCTGTAACAAAATCACATAAATCCGACATCACTAACAAGAAAAAAATGCAAAACTCATACACAAATAGTTAGGGACAGAATGCAAAGAAATCCATGATATACAGAGAAAGTGCTCCAGAGAAACATCAGATGGGTTGTAGCGATCACAACTGTGTGGTGAAAGAACAGAAAGCAGGTTTCGTCAACACAGCAATATTCTGGCTAAGGAGAATGCACAGACACAGGCCAGGAGAACCCCGACGTAGACTACCTAGCACGCTTATCCCGAGAAGGCAAAGAACAAGTGGGCAGCTTACTCCAGATGTGGCTGAGGAACAAACTGAGAAACTCAGGAAAGTAGATTCTCAAAACATTATGCCCACTGATTCCAATGTACATCCGAAGGGGGGAGCCAAATGCCCTGCTACACTGGTGTACTCCCTGAGAGGTGTTGACTCAGAAAAGAAACAGATTTCTAGAGAAAACAAATGACCAGGGCCATGTCTGTTCTGCAAAAAAAGGAGGGATCACAAAGCTCCCGCACACACACGGGTAAAATTACACTGTCAGGACTTACCTCCAGTTTGTCTTGGTTAGCTGCCTGGTTGGAGTCTTGCTTGGAAAATAGGTTTGGACCTACACATTCTTAAAAAGAAAGAAAGAGAAAAAGGAAACCATGAACATCGTGGGTCTTAGCATTTTGTTCTTGGGACGTTTCTGGATCGCAAGGGACACTGTGATATCTCCCACATCCAGGTCGGTGCATAAGCCAGCTTGACACCTGCCTCCTTATCCATGGCCACAAGAGCACCCTGAGGCCGCTGGAACTCCTGCTATGCCAAATGCTCTACAGCCAAATGAAGTTGAGGTCTCTGCAGCTGGCACTTAGCAACCCACCTGCTGCAGCAGCACTGAGAAGCTGTCGAGAGAGTAGCACCTCCCTTCTTCCTGACATTCTGCTCCTGCTTCCTGATTCTTCCTTCAATGAATACTGGCCAGCACGAGACCCCACTGGGCAATACGTGTTCCTGGACTCTATGATCGGGAACTGCTCAGCGTCCGAGGACATCCATTCACACATCCCTCCTGGGAATACAACTCTTTGACCCTTCCCTTGCTTTCTCGGCTACTCACTCACACTGCAGCTCACTGGGTGCTCGCACCAAAGTGCTAGCTCTCCGACCTCTCAGCGTCCTCACTTGCTCAATCCTCTTCCGATTCACCAGACTCCACAATCTGTCAGGTCAGCCAGTTGCCAACAGCCTTGTCCTAGAAGTCATGTTCATTTTGTACTTGACTGACACCGTGCTAAGCCTACATCAATCTGGGGCTCACACATCACTTTACCTTCACCTGAGCCACTTGGACAGCCAGAAGAGATGGAAAACTAAGAGCCCTCAAACTCCCCGCCCTGGGAAAACACACTCACTCACTCACTCACTCACAACAACCCACATCGATGACAACTGGAACCTGAACATTTCAACCTGATCATCTCCTTCAACATACTGCCAGCTTCGTAGTGCCTGGCCTTCCATCTGTTGACATGGAAGCAAGGTTCCTCCTCAACAACTGACAACATCCATCCTCCTGAAACACACCTACACTCGCTATGTGGCCACTGAATGGTGAAGAGTGTGAGATGGCACATTTTGAATGCACAACGTGTCAGATGCTTCATATCCAATAAGTACAGACTTCACCAACATACTAATGGCCACCATGGGGAGCACTGGCTGCTGCTCTCTTTTCTAATCCCGCTTCCTGCTTCCAAACCAGGAAAACCAGCAGAGGCAGGCCCAAGGCCAGCGGACCCTGCAAACACACGGCAAACTCGGAACACACTCCTGGTTCCCACCATCACAACGGCCTCGATTTGGCTGTGGTTTGTGTGGAGTCGGGCAGAGGATGCAAGCTCTCTTGGCACTTCTTTTCTCTGTGTGACTCTGCTACCTCTCCCCTAAACAGCAGCTACTCTCTAAACCACAAACACAAGAATCCAGAAACCCAACATGCAGCCCACACACCCCTGCCGCCTCTTCCCTGTAGCCCTGCTTTTCAGGTAAAGAAAAATGAGCCTTACCGAATCCCCGATTTCCTAAACAAATATGCCATGGCTTGTCCAACGATACAGTGTGTGAACGTGCCCTCTGCGATGCCATCACCTCTTACGCCATGCCATCGCAGCCATGGGCTCACTGATCCAAGGGTCCAAGATCACCTCTGACCCTCATGCTCACTCTCATAATGCTTGTCCGTTAAATCGTACAACCGACAACAACACAACAGAAACCCAATATGGCCACCGGATCTCCGCATGCTTCCCACGCCAATACACAGCCTTTCCCGAGGGAATCTCTTATCAATGTTTTCCTTGTCTTTCAAAAGTTCTTCCTCTTGTCCACTCACCACGGATACCCGCATACCTAGATTGACCAACTTCAGACAGTGCCGTGAGGCTGTTGAAGGAAATGAGTGACGGGAAAACAGTAGTTTGGCTCGGGACATCTTAGCCAAATGCAAGTAGGACTGGCTGAAAGGTGGGCAAACACTTGGCTGCATCCAAAAGTGTATCTGAAAAAATCCCCCAGCCCCTTCCACAAAACTCATTTTCCTTGGCCTTCCATTTCCAAAGCACGGGCAGAAATGACATCAGGCAAGACAGTTCACGGGCCTTGGCCCAGCATTTGTCACACGACCGTTCATTCTCCAGTCACCTGGTTCTTTGTGAATGGTAGGTGAGAAGAGTCAAGCAATCAATTTCCCCCAGCGCCACCCACCCCACAGCTTTCTCTTTGTTTGTTGCTTATCTCAAGTTACCCACAAAAGCCAAAAGAGTCAGGAATAATGAGGCCAAACAGGATCGAAGCAGCCTTACACTCACTAGGTAGTAAATAGACTAGGACTGCACAGCAGCTGCTCACGAAAGACCATTTCACCGAGTCCTTTTGTGGACAAGGGAAATCAGGATCATCTTCAGTAGCAGCCAGCATAATTGGTTTCTATCAACTAATAGAGAGTGAAATAATGCCCGTGTTAGTGTAAGAGGGAAAAAGGAAGCAAGTGGTTTTCTCAAGTATTACAATCTGTATGCAACTGCCCCTCATTCAGGTGATTCACGTTAAGGCTGTCTATGGCTGGCTGGCTCCCTTCCCAATCTGAAAAGTCACGCTTCATTCCCACGGCATTAGAGCCAAAATCTTTGGCTCTTGCTTACACTCTTGTGACTAGATGAGCCTCGGTCAAGTGAGCATCTCCTTCACGTACAAAACTAGTGTTTCAACTTCGTAGCTTTCAAGGAAGAGGAGGAAAAAAAGCCCTGACAAACCAAATCACATACCTCCTACACGCGGTGGTAGTGGCCCTAGGTCAGGAGCACCCGTAGGCAAAAATTTGGTAGCACGGGTGGCTGGCTGCGTTCCTGCAGGGGGGCGAGCGTGAGGAGGCCCTACCCTCCGGAATGGATTCGCAGGACCAGTTGGCCCTTGGGGTGGATGAGCCGAAGTTGTTGCTGCTTGGCCAGCACCTGGTTCTTTCCCCTCGCAGGGAACTGCTGATGCATTTATGGTACTGCTCTGTAACAAAATCACATAAATCCGACATCACTAACAAGAAAAAAATGCAAAACTCATACACAAATAGTTAGGGACAGAATGCAAAGAAATCCATGATATACAGAGAAAGTGCTCCAGAGAAACATCAGATGGGTTGTAGCGATCACAACTGTGTGGTGAAAGAACAGAAAGCAGGTTTCGTCAACACAGCAATATTCTGGCTAAGGAGAATGCACAGACACAGGCCAGGAGAACCCCGACGTAGACTACCTAGCACGCTTATCCCGAGAAGGCAAAGAACAAGTGGGCAGCTTACTCCAGATGTGGCTGAGGAACAAACTGAGAAACTCAGGAAAGTAGATTCTCAAAACATTATGCCCACTGATTCCAATGTACATCCGAAGGGGGGAGCCAAATGCCCTGCTACACTGGTGTACTCCCTGAGAGGTGTTGACTCAGAAAAGAAACAGATTTCTAGAGAAAACAAATGACCAGGGCCATGTCTGTTCTGCAAAAAAAGGAGGGATCACAAAGCTCCCGCACACACACGGGTAAAATTACACTGTCAGGACTTACCTCCAGTTTGTCTTGGTTAGCTGCCTGGTTGGAGTCTTGCTTGGAAAATAGGTTTGGACCTACACATTCTTAAAAAGAAAGAAAGAGAAAAAGGAAACCATGAACATCGTGGGTCTTAGCATTTTGTTCTTGGGACGTTTCTGGATCGCAAGGGACACTGTGATATCTCCCACATCCAGGTCGGTGCATAAGCCAGCTTGACACCTGCCTCCTTATCCATGGCCACAAGAGCACCCTGAGGCCGCTGGAACTCCTGCTATGCCAAATGCTCTACAGCCAAATGAAGTTGAGGTCTCTGCAGCTGGCACTTAGCAACCCACCTGCTGCAGCAGCACTGAGAAGCTGTCGAGAGAGTAGCACCTCCCTTCTTCCTGACATTCTGCTCCTGCTTCCTGATTCTTCCTTCAATGAATACTGGCCAGCACGAGACCCCACTGGGCAATACGTGTTCCTGGACTCTATGATCGGGAACTGCTCAGCGTCCGAGGACATCCATTCACACATCCCTCCTGGGAATACAACTCTTTGACCCTTCCCTTGCTTTCTCGGCTACTCACTCACACTGCAGCTCACTGGGTGCTCGCACCAAAGTGCTAGCTCTCCGACCTCTCAGCGTCCTCACTTGCTCAATCCTCTTCCGATTCACCAGACTCCACAATCTGTCAGGTCAGCCAGTTGCCAACAGCCTTGTCCTAGAAGTCATGTTCATTTTGTACTTGACTGACACCGTGCTAAGCCTACATCAATCTGGGGCTCACACATCACTTTACCTTCACCTGAGCCACTTGGACAGCCAGAAGAGATGGAAAACTAAGAACCCTCAAACTCCCCGCCCTGGGAAAACACACTCACTCACTCACTCACTCACAACAACCCACATCGATGACAACTGGAACCTGAACATTTCAACCTGATCATCTCCTTCAACATACTGCCAGCTTCGTAGTGCCTGGCCTTCCATCTGTTGACATGGAAGCAAGGTTCCTCCTCAACAACTGACAACATCCATCCTCCTGAAACACACCTACACTCGCTATGTGGCCACTGAATGGTGAAGAGTGTGAGATGGCACATTTTGAATGCACAACGTGTCAGATGCTTCATATCCAATAAGTACAGACTTCACCAACATACTAATGGCCACCATGGGGAGCACTGGCTGCTGCTCTCTTTTCTAATCCCGCTTCCTGCTTCCAAACCAGGAAAACCAGCAGAGGCAGGCCCAAGGCCAGCGGACCCTGCAAACACACGGCAAACTCGGAACACACTCCTGGTTCCCACCATCACAACGGCCTCGATTTGGCTGTGGTTTGTGTGGAGTCGGGCAGAGGATGCAAGCTCTCTTGGCACTTCTTTTCTCTGTGTGACTCTGCTACCTCTCCCCTAAACAGCAGCTACTCTCTAAACCACAAACACAAGAATCCAGAAACCCAACATGCAGCCCACACACCCCTGCCGCCTCTTCCCTGTAGCCCTGCTTTTCAGGTAAAGAAAAATGAGCCTTACCGAATCCCCGATTTCCTAAACAAATATGCCATGGCTTGTCCAACGATACAGTGTGTGAACGTGCCCTCTGCGATGCCATCACCTCTTACGCCATGCCATCGCAGCCATGGGCTCACTGATCCAAGGGTCCAAGATCACCTCTGACCCTCATGCTCACTCTCATAATGCTTGTCCGTTAAATCGTACAACCGACAACAACACAACAGAAACCCAATATGGCCACCGGATCTCCGCATGCTTCCCACGCCAATACACAGCCTTTCCCGAGGGAATCTCTTATCAATGTTTTCCTTGTCTTTCAAAAGTTCTTCCTCTTGTCCACTCACCACGGATACCCGCATACCTAGATTGACCAACTTCAGACAGTGCCGTGAGGCTGTTGAAGGAAATGAGTGACGGGAAAACAGTAGTTTGGCTCGGGACATCTTAGCCAAATGCAAGTAGGACTGGCTGAAAGGTGGGCAAACACTTGGCTGCATCCAAAAGTGTATCTGAAAAAATCCCCCAGCCCCTTCCACAAAACTCATTTTCCTTGGCCTTCCATTTCCAAAGCACGGGCAGAAATGACATCAGGCAAGACAGTTCACGGGCCTTGGCCCAGCATTTGTCACACGACCGTTCATTCTCCAGTCACCTGGTTCTTTGTGAATGGTAGGTGAGAAGAGTCAAGCAATCAATTTCCCCCAGCGCCACCCACCCCACAGCTTTCTCTTTGTTTGTTGCTTATCTCAAGTTACCCACAAAAGCCAAAAGAGTCAGGAATAATGAGGCCAAACAGGATCGAAGCAGCCTTACACTCACTAGGTAGTAAATAGACTAGGACTGCACAGCAGCTGCTCACGAAAGACCATTTCACCGAGTCCTTTTGTGGACAAGGGAAATCAGGATCATCTTCAGTAGCAGCCAGCATAATTGGTTTCTATCAACTAATAGAGAGTGAAATAATGCCCGTGTTAGTGTAAGAGGGAAAAAGGAAGCAAGTGGTTTTCTCAAGTATTACAATCTGTATGCAACTGCCCCTCATTCAGGTGATTCACGTTAAGGCTGTCTATGGCTGGCTGGCTCCCTTCCCAATCTGAAAAGTCACGCTTCATTCCCACGGCATTAGAGCCAAAATCTTTGGCTCTTGCTTACCCTCTTGTGACTAGATGAGCCTCGGTCAAGTGAGCATCTCCTTCACGTACAAAACTAGTCTTTCAACTTCGTAGCTTTCAAGGAAGAGGAGGAAAAAAAGCCCTGACAAACCAAATCACATACCTCCTACACGCGGTGGTAGTGGCCCTAGGTCAGGAGCACCCGTAGGCAAAAATTTGGTAGCACGGGTGGCTGGCTGCGTTCCTGCAGGGGGGCGAGCGTGAGGAGGCCCTACCCTCCGGAATGGATTCGCAGGACCAGTTGGCCCTTGGGGTGGATGAGCCGAAGTTGTTGCTGCTTGGCCAGCACCTGGTTCTTTCCCCTCGCAGGGAACTGCTGATGCATTTATGGTACTGCTCTGTAACAAAATCACATAAATCCGACATCACTAACAAGAAAAAAATGCAAAACTCATACACAAATAGTTAGGGACAGAATGCAAAGAAATCCATGATATACAGAGAAAGTGCTCCAGAGAAACATCAGATGGGTTGTAGCGATCACAACTGTGTGGGGAAAGAACAGAAAGCAGGTTTCGTCAACACAGCAATATTCTGGCTAAGGAGAATGCACAGACACAGGCCAGGAGAACCCCGACGTAGACTACCTAGCACGCTTATCCCGAGAAGGCAAAGAACAAGTGGGCAGCTTACTCCAGATGTGGCTGAGGAACAAACTGAGAAACTCAGGAAAGTAGATTCTCAAAACATTATGCCCACTGATTCCAATGTACATCCGAAGGGGGGAACCAAATGCCCTGCTACACTGGTGTACTCCCTGAGAGGTGTTGACTCAGAAAAGAAACAGATTTCTAGAGAAAACAAATGACCAGGGCCATGTCTGTTCTGCAAAAAAAGGAGGGATCACAAAGCTCCCGCACACACACGGGTAAAATTACACTGTCAGGACTTACCTCCAGTTTGTCTTGGTTAGCTGCCTGGTTGGAGTCTTGCTTGGAAAATAGGTTTGGACCTACACATTCTTAAAAAGAAAGAAAGAGAAAAAGGAAACCATGAGCATCGTGGGTCTTAGCATTTTGTTCTTGGGACGTT
This sequence comes from Ochotona princeps, assembly GCF_030435755.1. NCBI lineage: Eukaryota > Metazoa > Chordata > Mammalia > Lagomorpha > Ochotonidae > Ochotona > Ochotona princeps. Next base: position 3,338,261 of record NC_080838.1, read on the forward strand.
TCTGGATCGCAAGGGACACTGTGATATCTCCCACATCCAGGTCGGTGCATAAGCCAGCTTGACACCTGCCTCCTTATCCATGGCCACAAGAGCACCCTGAGGCCGCTGGAACTCCTGCTATGCCAAATGCTCTACAGCCAAATGAAGTTGAGGTCTCTGCAGCTGGCACTTAGCAACCCACCTGCTGCAGCAGCACTGAGAAGCTGTCGAGAGAGTAGCACCTCCCTTCTTCCTGACATTCTGCTCCTGCTTCCTGATTCTTCCTTCAATGAATACTGGCCAGCACGAGACCCCACTGGGCAATACGTGTTCCTGGACTCTATGATCGGGAACTGCTCAGCGTCCGAGGACATCCATTCACACATCCCTCCTGGGAATACAACTCTTTGACCCTTCCCTTGCTTTCTCGGCTACTCACTCACACTGCAGCTCACTGGGTGCTCGCACCAAAGTGCTAGCTCTCCGACCTCTCAGCGTCCTCACTTGCTCAATCCTCTTCCGATTCACCAGACTCCACAATCTGTCAGGTCAGCCAGTTGCCAACAGCCTTGTCCTAGAAGTCATGTTCATTTTGTACTTGACTGACACCGTGCTAAGCCTACATCAATCTGGGGCTCACACATCACTTTACCTTCACCTGAGCCACTTGGACAGCCAGAAGAGATGGAAAACTAAGAGCCCTCAAACTCCCCGCCCTGGGAAAACACACTCACTCACTCACTCACTCACTCACTCACTCACAACAACCCACATCGATGACAACTGGAACCTGAACATTTCAACCTGATCATCTCCTTCAACATACTGCCAGCTTCGTAGTGCCTGGCCTTCCATCTGTTGACATGGAAGCAAGGTTCCTCCTCAACAACTGACAACATCCATCCTCCTGAAACACACCTACACTCGCTATGTGGCCACTGAATGGTGAAGAGTGTGAGATGGCACATTTTGAATGCACAACGTGTCAGATGCTTCATATCCAATAAGTACAGACTTCACCAACATACTAATGGCCACCATGGGGAGCACTGGCTGCTGCTCTCTTTTCTAATCCCGCTTCCTGCTTCCAAACCAGGAAAACCAGCAGAGGCAAGCCCAAGGCCAGCGGACCCTGCAAACACACGGCAAACTCGGAACACACTCCTGGTTCCCAACATCACAACGGCCTCGATTTGGCTCTGGTTTGTGTGGAGTCGGGCAGAGGATGCAAGCTCTCTTGGCACTTCTTTTCTCTGTGTGACTCTGCTACCTCTCCCCTAAACAGCAGCTACTCTCTAAACCACAAACAAACACAAGAATCCAGAAACCCAACATGCAGCCCACACACCCCTGCCGCCTCTTCCCTGTAGCCCTGCTTTTCAGGTAAAGAAAAATGAGCCTTACTGAATCCTCGATTTCCTAAACAAATATGCCATGGCTTGTCCAACGATACAGTGTGTGAACGCGCCCACTGCGATGCCATCACCTCTTACGCCATGCCATCGCAGCCATGGGCTCACTGATCCAAGGGTCCAAGATCACCTCTGACCCTCATGCTCACTCTCATAATGCTTGTCCGTTAAATCGTACAACCGACAACAACACAACAGAAACCCAATATGGCCACCGGATCTCCGCATGCTTCCCACGCCAATACACAGCCTTTCCCGAGGGAATCTCTTATCAATGTTTTCCTTGTCTTTCAAAAGTTCTTCCTCTTGTCCACTCACCACGGATACCCGCATACCTAGATTGACCAACTTCAGACAGTGCCGTGAGGCTGTTGAAGGAAATGAGTGACGGGAAAACAGTAGTTTGGCTCGGGACATCTTAGCCAAATGCAAGTAGGACTGGCTGAAAGGTGGGCAAACACTTGGCTGCATCCAAAAGTGTATCTGAAAAAATCCCCCAGCCCCTTCCACAAAACTCATTTTCCTTGGCCTTCCATTTCCAAAGCACGGGCAGAAATGACATCAGGCAAGACAGTTCACGGGCCTTGGCCCAGCATTTGTCACACGACCGTTCATTCTCCAGTCACCTGGTTCTTTGTGAATGGTAGGTGAGAAGAGTCAAGCAATCAATTTCCCCCAGCGCCACCCACCCCACAGCTTTCTCTTTGTTTGTTGCTTATCTCAAGTTACCCACAAAAGCCAAAAGAGTCAGGAATAATGAGGCCAAACAGGATCGAAGCAGCCTTACACTCACTAGGTAGTAAATAGACTAGGACTGCACAGCAGCTGCTCACGAAAGACCATTTCACCGAGTCCTTTTGTGGACAAGGGAAATCAGGATCATCTTCAGTAGCAGCCAGCATAATTGGTTTCTATCAACTAATAGAGAGTGAAATAATGCCCGTGTTAGTGTAAGAGGGAAAAAGGAAGCAAGTGGTTTTCTCAAGTATTACAATCTGTATGCAACTGCCCCTCATTCAGGTGATTCACGTTAAGGCTGTCTATGGCTGGCTGGCTCCCTTCCCAATCTGAAAAGTCACGCTTCATTCCCACGGCATTAGAGCCAAAATCTTTGGCTCTTGCTTACCCTCTTGTGACTAGATGAGCCTCGGTCAAGTGAGCATCTCCTTCACGTACAAAACTAGTGTTTCAACTTCGTAGCTTTCAAGGAAGAGGAGGAAAAAAAGCCCTGACAAACCAAATCACATACCTCCTACACGCGGTGGTAGTGGCCCTAGGTCAGGAGCACCCGTAGGCAAAAATTTGGTAGCACGGGTGGCTGGCTGCGTTCCTGCAGGGGGGCGAGCGTGAGGAGGCCCTACCCTCCGGAATGGATTCGCAGGACCAGTTGGCCCTTGGGGTGGATGAGCCGAAGTTGTTGCTGCTTGGCCAGCACCTGGTTCTTTCCCCTCGCAGGGAACTGCTGATGCATTTATGGTACTGCTCTGTAACAAAATCACATAAATCCGACATCACTAACAAGAAAAAAATGCAAAACTCATACACAAATAGTTAGGGACAGAATGCAAAGAAATCCATGATATACAGAGAAAGTGCTCCAGAGAAACATCAGATGGGTTGTAGCGATCACAACTGTGTGGGGAAAGAACAGAAAGCAGGTTTCGTCAACACAGCAATATTCTGGCTAAGGAGAATGCACAGACACAGGCCAGGAGAACCCCGACGTAGACTACCTAGCACGCTTATCCCGAGAAGGCAAAGAACAAGTGGGCAGCTTACTCCAGATGTGGCTGAGGAACAAACTGAGAAACTCAGGAAAGTAGATTCTCAAAACATTATGCCCACTGATTCCAATGTACATCCGAAGGGGGGAACCAAATGCCCTGCTACACTGGTGTACTCCCTGAGAGGTGTTGACTCAGAAAAGAAACAGATTTCTAGAGAAAACAAATGACCAGGGCCATGTCTGTTCTGCAAAAAAAGGAGGGATCACAAAGCTCCCGCACACACACGGGTAAAATTACACTGTCAGGACTTACCTCCAGTTTGTCTTGGTTAGCTGCCTGGTTGGAGTCTTGCTTGGAAAATAGGTTTGGACCTACACATTCTTAAAAAGAAAGAAAGAGAAAAAGGAAACCATGAGCATCGTGGGTCTTAGCATTTTGTTCTTGGGACGTTTCTGGATCGCAAGGGACACTGTGATATCTCCCACATCCAGGTCGGTGCATAAGCCAGCTTGACACCTGCCTCCTTATCCATGGCCACAAGAGCACCCTGAGGCCGCTGGAACTCCTGCTATGCCAAATGCTCTACAGCCAAATGAAGTTGAGGTCTCTGCAGCTGGCACTTAGCAACCCACCTGCTGCAGCAGCACTGAGAAGCTGTCGAGAGAGTAGCACCTCCCTTCTTCCTGACATTCTGCTCCTGCTTCCTGATTCTTCCTTCAATGAATACTGGCCAGCACGAGACCCCACTGGGCAATACGTGTTCCTGGACTCTATGATCGGGAACTGCTCAGCGTCCGAGGACATCCATTCACACATCCCTCCTGGGAATACAACTCTTTGACCCTTCCCTTGCTTTCTCGGCTACTCACTCACACTGCAGCTCACTGGGTGCTCGCACCAAAGTGCTAGCTCTCCGACCTCTCAGCGTCCTCACTTGCTCAATCCTCTTCCGATTCACCAGACTCCACAATCTGTCAGGTCAGCCAGTTGCCAACAGCCTTGTCCTAGAAGTCATGTTCATTTTGTACTTGACTGACACCGTGCTAAGCCTACATCAATCTGGGGCTCACACATCACTTTACCTTCACCTGAGCCACTTGGACAGCCAGAAGAGATGGAAAACTAAGAGCCCTCAAACTCCCCGCCCTGGGAAAACACACTCACTCACTCACTCACTCACTCACTCACTCACAACAACCCACATCGATGACAACTGGAACCTGAACATTTCAACCTGATCATCTCCTTCAACATACTGCCAGCTTCGTAGTGCCTGGCCTTCCATCTGTTGACATGGAAGCAAGGTTCCTCCTCAACAACTGACAACATCCATCCTCCTGAAACACACCTACACTCGCTATGTGGCCACTGAATGGTGAAGAGTGTGAGATGGCACATTTTGAATGCACAACGTGTCAGATGCTTCATATCCAATAAGTACAGACTTCACCAACATACTAATGGCCACCATGGGGAGCACTGGCTGCTGCTCTCTTTTCTAATCCCGCTTCCTGCTTCCAAACCAGGAAAACCAGCAGAGGCAGGCCCAAGGCCAGCGGACCCTGCAAACACACGGCAAACTCGGAACACACTCCTGGTTCCCACCATCACAACGGCCTCGATTTGGCTGTGGTTTGTGTGGAGTCGGGCAGAGGATGCAAGCTCTCTTGGCACTTCTTTTCTCTGTGTGACTCTGCTACCTCTCCCCTAAACAGCAGCTACTCTCTAAACCACAAACACAAGAATCCAGAAACCCAACATGCAGCCCACACACCCCTGCCGCCTCTTCCCTGTAGCCCTGCTTTTCAGGTAAAGAAAAATGAGCCTTACCGAATCCCCGATTTCCTAAACAAATATGCCATGGCTTGTCCAACGATACAGTGTGTGAACGTGCCCTCTGCGATGCCATCACCTCTTACGCCATGCCATCGCAGCCATGGGCTCACTGATCCAAGGGTCCAAGATCACCTCTGACCCTCATGCTCACTCTCATAATGCTTGTCCATTAAATCGTACAACCGACAACAACACAACAGAAACCCAATATGGCCACCGGATCTCCGCATGCTTCCCACGCCAATACACAGCCTTTCCCGAGGGAATCTCTTATCAATGTTTTCCTTGTCTTTCAAAAGTTCTTCCTCTTGTCCACTCACCACGGATACCCGCATACCTAGATTGACCAACTTCAGACAGTGCCGTGAGGCTGTTGAAGGAAATGAGTGACGGGAAAACAGTAGTTTGGCTCGGGACATCTTAGCCAAATGCAAGTAGGACTGGCTGAAAGGTGGGCAAACACTTGGCTGCATCCAAAAGTGTATCTGAAAAAATCCCCCAGCCCCTTCCACAAAACTCATTTTCCTTGGCCTTCCATTTCCAAAGCACGGGCAGAAATGACATCAGGCAAGACAGTTCACGGGCCTTGGCCCAGCATTTGTCACACGACCGTTCATTCTCCAGTCACCTGGTTCTTTGTGAATGGTAGGTGAGAAGAGTCAAGCAATCAATTTCCCCCAGCGCCACCCACCCCACAGCTTTCTCTTTGTTTGTTGCTTATCTCAAGTTACCCACAAAAGCCAAAAGAGTCAGGAATAATGAGGCCAAACAGGATCGAAGCAGCCTTACACTCACTAGGTAGTAAATAGACTAGGACTGCACAGCAGCTGCTCACGAAAGACCATTTCACCGAGTCCTTTTGTGGACAAGGGAAATCAGGATCATCTTCAGTAGCAGCCAGCATAATTGGTTTCTATCAACTAATAGAGAGTGAAATAATGCCCGTGTTAGTGTAAGAGGGAAAAAGGAAGCAAGTGGTTTTCTCAAGTATTACAATCTGTATGCAACTGCCCCTCATTCAGGTGATTCACGTTAAGGCTGTCTATGGCTGGCTGGCTCCCTTCCCAATCTGAAAAGTCACGCTTCATTCCCACGGCATTAGAGCCAAAATCTTTGGCTCTTGCTTACCCTCTTGTGACTAGATGAGCCTCGGTCAAGTGAGCATCTCCTTCACGTACAAAACTAGTCTTTCAACTTCGTAGCTTTCAAGGAAGAGGAGGAAAAAAAGCCCTGACAAACCAAATCACATACCTCCTACACGCGGTGGTAGTGGCCCTAGGTCAGGAGCACCCGTAGGCAAAAATTTGGTAGCACGGGTGGCTGGCTGCGTTCCTGCAGGGGGGCGAGCGTGAGGAGGCCCTACCCTCCGGAATGGATTCGCAGGACCAGTTGGCCCTTGGGGTGGATGAGCCGAAGTTGTTGCTGCTTGGCCAGCACCTGGTTCTTTCCCCTCGCAGGGAACTGCTGATGCATTTATGGTACTGCTCTGTAACAAAATCACATAAATCCGACATCACTAACAAGAAAAAAATGCAAAACTCATACACAAATAGTTAGGGACAGAATGCAAAGAAATCCATGATATACAGAGAAAGTGCTCCAGAGAAACATCAGATGGGTTGTAGCGATCACAACTGTGTGGGGAAAGAACAGAAAGCAGGTTTCGTCAACACAGCAATATTCTGGCTAAGGAGAATGCACAGACACAGGCCAGGAGAACCCCGACGTAGACTACCTAGCACGCTTATCCCGAGAAGGCAAAGAACAAGTGGGCAGCTTACTCCAGATGTGGCTGAGGAACAAACTGAGAAACTCAGGAAAGTAGATTCTCAAAACATTATGCCCACTGATTCCAATGTACATCCGAAGGGGGGAACCAAATGCCCTGCTACACTGGTGTACTCCCTGAGAGGTGTTGACTCAGAAAAGAAACAGATTTCTAGAGAAAACAAATGACCAGGGCCATGTCTGTTCTGCAAAAAAAGGAGGGATCACAAAGCTCCCGCACACACACGGGTAAAATTACACTGTCAGGACTTACCTCCAGTTTGTCTTGGTTAGCTGCCTGGTTGGAGTCTTGCTTGGAAAATAGGTTTGGACCTACACATTCTTAAAAAGAAAGAAAGAGAAAAAGGAAACCATGAGCATCGTGGGTCTTAGCATTTTGTTCTTGGGACGTTTCTGGATCGCAAGGGACACTGTGATATCTCCCACATCCAGGTCGGTGCATAAGCCAGCTTGACACCTGCCTCCTTATCCATGGCCACAAGAGCACCCTGAGGCCGCTGGAACTCCTGCTATGCCAAATGCTCTACAGCCAAATGAAGTTGAGGTCTCTGCAGCTGGCACTTAGCAACCCACCTGCTGCAGCAGCACTGAGAAGCTGTCGAGAGAGTAGCACCTCCCTTCTTCCTGACATTCTGCTCCTGCTTCCTGATTCTTCCTTCAATGAATACTGGCCAGCACGAGACCCCACTGGGCAATACGTGTTCCTGGACTCTATGATCGGGAACTGCTCAGCGTCCGAGGACATCCATTCACACATCCCTCCTGGGAATACAACTCTTTGACCCTTCCCTTGCTTTCTCGGCTACTCACTCACACTGCAGCTCACTGGGTGCTCGCACCAAAGTGCTAGCTCTCCGACCTCTCAGCGTCCTCACTTGCTCAATCCTCTTCCGATTCACCAGACTCCACAATCTGTCAGGTCAGCCAGTTGCCAACAGCCTTGTCCTAGAAGTCATGTTCATTTTGTACTTGACTGACACCGTGCTAAGCCTACATCAATCTGGGGCTCACACATCACTTTACCTTCACCTGAGCCACTTGGACAGCCAGAAGAGATGGAAAACTAAGAGCCCTCAAACTCCCCGCCCTGGGAAAACACACTCACTCACTCACTCACTCACAACAACCCACATCGATGACAACTGGAACCTGAACATTTCAACCTGATCATCTCCTTGAACATACTGCCAGCTTCGTAGTGCCTGGCCTTCCATCTGTTGACATGGAAGCAAGGTTCCTCCTCAACAACTGACAACATCCATCCTCCTGAAACACACCTACACTCGCTATGTGGCCACTGAATGGTGAAGAGTGTGAGATGGCACATTTTGAATGCACAACGTGTCAGATGCTTCATATCCAATAAGTACAGACTTCACCAACATACTAATGGCCACCATGGGGAGCACTGGCTGCTGCTCTCTTTTCTAATCCCGCTTCCTGCTTCCAAACCAGGAAAACCAGCAGAGGCAGGCCCAAGGCCAGCGGACCCTGCAAACACACGGCAAACTCGGAACACACTCCTGGTTCCCACCATCACAACGGCCTTGATTTGGCTGTGGTTTGTGTGGAGTCGGGCAGAGGATGCAAGCTCTCTTGGCACTTCTTTTCTCTGTGTGACTCTGCTACCTCTCCCCTAAACAGCAGCTACTCTCTAAACCACAAACACAAGAATCCAGAAACCCAACATGCAGCCCACACACCCCTGCCGCCTCTTCCCTGTAGCCCTGCTTTTCAGGTAAAGAAAAATGAGCCTTACTGAATCCCCGATTTCCTAAACAAATATGCCATGGCTTGTCCAACGATACAGTGTGTGAACGTGCCCTCTGCGATGCCATCACCTCTTACGCCATGCCATCGCAGCCATGGGCTCACTGATCCAAGGGTCCAAGATCACCTCTGACCCTCATGCTCACTCTCATAATGCTTGTCCGTTAAATCGTACAACCGACAACAACACAACAGAAACCCAATATGGCCACCGGATCTCCGCATGCTTCCCACGCCAATACACAGCCTTTCCCGAGGGAATCTCTTATCAATGTTTTCCTTGTCTTTCAAAAGTTCTTCCTCTTGTCCACTCACCACGGATACCCGCATACCTAGATTGACCAACTTCAGACAGTGCCGTGAGGCTGTTGAAGGAAATGAGTGACGGGAAAACAGTAGTTTGGCTCGGGACATCTTAGCCAAATGCAAGTAGGACTGGCTGAAAGGTGGGCAAACACTTGGCTGCATCCAAAAGTGTATCTGAAAAAATCCCCCAGCCCCTTCCACAAAACTCATTTTCCTTGGCCTTCCATTTCCAAAGCACGGGCAGAAATGACATCAGGCAAGACAGTTCACGGGCCTTGGCCCAGCATTTGTCACACGACCGTTCATTCTCCAGTCACCTGGTTCTTTGTGAATGGTAGGTGAGAAGAGTCAAGCAATCAATTTCCCCCAGCGCCACCCACCCCACAGCTTTCTCTTTGTTTGTTGCTTATCTCAAGTTACCCACAAAAGCCAAAAGAGTCAGGAATAATGAGGCCAAACAGGATCGAAGCAGCCTTACACTCACTAGGTAGTAAATAGACTAGGACTGCACAGCAGCTGCTCACGAAAGACCATTTCACCGAGTCCTTTTGTGGACAAGGGAAATCAGGATCATCTTCAGTAGCAGCCAGCATAATTGGTTTCTATCAACTAATAGAGAGTGAAATAATGCCCGTGTTAGTGTAAGAGGGAAAAAGGAAGCAAGTGGTTTTCTCAAGTATTACAATCTGTATGCAACTGCCCCTCATTCAGGTGATTCACGTTAAGGCTGTCTATGGCTGGCTGGCTCCCTTCCCAATCTGAAAAGTCACGCTTCATTCCCACGGCATTAGAGCCAAAATCTTTGGCTCTTGCTTACCCTCTTGTGACTAGATGAGCCTCGGTCAAGTGAGCATCTCCTTCACGTACAAAACTAGTCTTTCAACTTCGTAGCTTTCAAGGAAGAGGAGGAAAAAAAGCCCTGACAAACCAAATCACATACCTCCTACACGCGGTGGTAGTGGCCCTAGGTCAGGAGCACCCGTAGGCAAAAATTTGGTAGCACGGGTGGCTGGCTGCGTTCCTGCAGGGGGGCGAGCGTGAGGAGGCCCTACCCTCCGGAATGGATTCGCAGGACCAGTTGGCCCTTGGGGTGGATGAGCCGAAGTTGTTGCTGCTTGGCCAGCACCTGGTTCTTTCCCCTCGCAGGGAACTGCTGATGCATTTATGGTACTGCTCTGTAACAAAATCACATAAATCCGACATCACTAACAAGAAAAAAATGCAAAACTCATACACAAATAGTTAGGGACAGAATGCAAAGAAATCCATGATATACAGAGAAAGTGCTCCAGAGAAACATCAGATGGGTTGTAGCGATCACAACTGTGTGGGGAAAGAACAGAAAGCAGGTTTCGTCAACACAGCAATATTCTGGCTAAGGAGAATGCACAGACACAGGCCAGGAGAACCCCGACGTAGACTACCTAGCACGCTTATCCCGAGAAGGCAAAGAACAAGTGGGCAGCTTACTCCAGATGTGGCTGAGGAACAAACTGAGAAACTCAGGAAAGTAGATTCTCAAAACATTATGCCCACTGATTCCAATGTACATCCGAAGGGGGGAGCCAAATGCCCTGCTACACTGGTGTACTCCCTGAGAGGTGTTGACTCAGAAAAGAAACAGATTTCTAGAGAAAACAAATGACCAGGGCCATGTCTGTTCTGCAAAAAAAGGAGGGATCACAAAGCTCCCGCACACACACGGGTAAAATTACACTGTCAGGACTTACCTCCAGTTTGTCTTGGTTAGCTGCCTGGTTGGAGTCTTGCTTGGAAAATAGGTTTGGACCTACACATTCTTAAAAAGAAAGAAAGAGAAAAAGGAAACCATGAACATCGTGGGTCTTAGCATTTTGTTCTTGGGACGTTTCTGGATCGCAAGGGACACTGTGATATCTCCCACATCCAGGTCGGTGCATAAGCCAGCTTGACACCTGCCTCCTTATCCATGGCCACAAGAGCACCCTGAGGCCGCTGGAACTCCTGCTATGCCAAATGCTCTACAGCCAAATGAAGTTGAGGTCTCTGCAGCTGGCACTTAGCAACCCACCTGCTGCAGCAGCACTGAGAAGCTGTCGAGAGAGTAGCACCTCCCTTCTTCCTGACATTCTGCTCCTGCTTCCTGATTCTTCCTTCAATGAATACTGGCCAGCACGAGACCCCACTGGGCAATACGTGTTCCTGGACTCTATGATCGGGAACTGCTCAGCGTCCGAGGACATCCATTCACACATCCCTCCTGGGAATACAACTCTTTGACCCTTCCCTTGCTTTCTCGGCTACTCACTCACACTGCAGCTCACTGGGTGCTCGCACCAAAGTGCTAGCTCTCCGACCTCTCAGCGTCCTCACTTGCTCAATCCTCTTCCGATTCACCAGACTCCACAATCTGTCAGGTCAGCCAGTTGCCAACAGCCTTGTCCTAGAAGTCATGTTCATTTTGTACTTGACTGACACCGTGCTAAGCCTACATCAATCTGGGGCTCACACATCACTTTACCTTCACCTGAGCCACTTGGACAGCCAGAAGAGATGGAAAACTAAGAGCCCTCAAACTCCCCGCCCTGGGAAAACACACTCACTCACTCACTCACTCACTCACTAACAACCCACATCGATGACAACTGGAACCTGAACATTTCAACCTGATCATCTCCTTCAACATACTGCCAGCTTCGTAGTGCCTGGCCTTCCATCTGTTGACATGGAAGCAAGGTTCCTCCTCAACAACTGACAACATCCATCCTCCTGAAACACACCTACACTCGCTATGTGGCCACTGAATGGTGAAGAGTGTGAGATGGCACATTTTGAATGCACAACGTGTCAGATGCTTCATATCCAATAAGTACAGACTTCACCAACATACTAATGGCCACCATGGGGAGCACTGGCTGCTGCTCTCTTTTCTAATCCCGCTTCCTGCTTCCAAACCAGGAAAACCAGCAGAGGCAGGCCCAAGGCCAGCGGACCCTGCAAACACACGGCAAACTCGGAACACACTCCTGGTTCCCACCATCACAACGGCCTTGATTTGGCTGTGGTTTGTGTGGAGTCGGGCAGAGGATGCAAGCTCTCTTGGCACTTCTTTTCTCTGTGTGACTCTGCTACCTCTCCCCTAAACAGCAGCTACTCTCTAAACCACAAACAAACACAAGAATCCAGAAACCCAACATGCAGCCCACACACCCCTGCCGCCTCTTCCCTGTAGCCCTGCTTTTCAGGTAAAGAAAAATGAGCCTTACCGAATCCCCGATTTCCTAAACAAATATGCCATGGCTTGTCCAACGATACAGTGTGTGAACGTGCCCTCTGCGATGCCATCACCTCTTACGCCATGCCATCGCAGCCATGGGCTCACTGATCCAAGGGTCCAAGATCACCTCTGACCCTCATGCTCACTCTCATAATGCTTGTCCGTTAAATCGTACAACCGACAACAACACAACAGAAACCCAATATGGCCACCGGATCTCCGCATGCTTCCCACGCCAATACACAGCCTTTCCCGAGGGAATCTCTTATCAATGTTTTCCTTGTCTTTCAAAAGTTCTTCCTCTTGTCCACTCACCACGGATACCCGCATACCTAGATTGACCAACTTCAGACAGTGCCGTGAGGCTGTTGAAGGAAATGAGTGACGGGAAAACAGTAGTTTGGCTCGGGACATCTTAGCCAAATGCAAGTAGGACTGGCTGAAAGGTGGGCAAACACTTGGCTGCATCCAAAAGTGTATCTGAAAAAATCCCCCAGCCCCTTCCACAAAACTCATTTTCCTTGGCCTTCCATTTCCAAAGCACGGGCAGAAATGACATCAGGCAAGACAGTTCACGGGCCTTGGCCCAGCATTTGTCACACGACCGTTCATTCTCCAGTCACCTGGTTCTTTGTGAATGGTAGGTGAGAAGAGTCAAGCAATCAATTTCCCCCAGCGCCACCCACCCCACAGCTTTCTCTTTGTTTGTTGCTTATCTCAAGTTACCCACAAAAGCCAAAAGAGTCAGGAATAATGAGGCCAAACAGGATCGAAGCAGCCTTACACTCACTAGGTAGTAAATAGACTAGGACTGCACAGCAGCTGCTCACGAAAGACCATTTCACCGAGTCCTTTTGTGGACAAGGGAAATCAGGATCATCTTCAGTAGCAGCCAGCATAATTGGTTTCTATCAACTAATAGAGAGTGAAATAATGCCCGTGTTAGTGTAAGAGGGAAAAAGGAAGCAAGTGGTTTTCTCAAGTATTACAATCTGTATGCAACTGCCCCTCATTCAGGTGATTCACGTTAAGGCTGTCTATGGCTGGCTGGCTCCCTTCCCAATCTGAAAAGTCACGCTTCATTCCCACGGCATTAGAGCCAAAATCTTTGGCTCTTGCTTACCCTCTTGTGACTAGATGAGCCTCGGTCAAGTGAGCATCTCCTTCACGTACAAAACTAGTGTTTCAACTTCGTAGCTTTCAAGGAAGAGGAGGAAAAAAAGCCCTGACAAACCAAATCACATACCTCCTACACGCGGTGGTAGTGGCCCTAGGTCAGGAGCACCCGTAGGCAAAAATTTGGTAGCACGGGTGGCTGGCTGCGTTCCTGCAGGGGGGCGAGCGTGAGGAGGCCCTACCCTCCGGAATGGATTCGCAGGACCAGTTGGCCCTTGGGGTGGATGAGCCGAAGTTGTTGCTGCTTGGCCAGCACCTGGTTCTTTCCCCTCGCAGGGAACTGCTGATGCATTTATGGTACTGCTCTGTAACAAAATCACATAAATCCGACATCACTAACAAGAAAAAAATGCAAAACTCATACACAAATAGTTAGGGACAGAATGCAAAGAAATCCATGATATACAGAGAAAGTGCTCCAGAGAAACATCAGATGGGTTGTAGCGATCACAACTGTGTGGTGAAAGAACAGAAAGCAGGTTTCGTCAACACAGCAATATTCTGGCTAAGGAGAATGCACAGACACAGGCCAGGAGAACCCCGACGTAGACTACCTAGCACGCTTATCCCGAGAAGGCAAAGAACAAGTGGGCAGCTTACTCCAGATGTGGCTGAGGAACAAACTGAGAAACTCAGGAAAGTAGATTCTCAAAACATTATGCCCACTGATTCCAATGTACATCCGAAGGGGGGAACCAAATGCCCTGCTACACTGGTGTACTCCCTGAGAGGTGTTGACTCAGAAAAGAAACAGATTTCTAGAGAAAACAAATGACCAGGGCCATGTCTGTTCTGCAAAAAAAGGAGGGATCACAAAGCTCCCGCACACACACGGGTAAAATTACACTGTCAGGACTTACCTCCAGTTTGTCTTGGTTAGCTGCCTGGTTGGAGTCTTGCTTGGAAAATAGGTTTGGACCTACACATTCTTAAAAAGAAAGAAAGAGAAAAAGGAAACCATGAGCATCGTGGGTCTTAGCATTTTGTTCTTGGGACGTTTCTGGATCGCAAGGGACACTGTGATATCTCCCACATCCAGGTCGGTGCATAAGCCAGCTTGACACCTGCCTCCTTATCCATGGCCACAAGAGCACCCTGAGGCCGCTGGAACTCCTGCTATGCCAAATGCTCTACAGCCAAATGAAGTTGAGGTCTCTGCAGCTGGCACTTAGCAACCCACCTGCTGCAGCAGCACTGAGAAGCTGTCGAGAGAGTAGCACCTCCCTTCTTCCTGACATTCTGCTCCTGCTTCCTGATTCTTCCTTCAATGAATACTGGCCAGCACGAGACCCCACTGGGCAATACGTGTTCCTGGACTCTATGATCGGGAACTGCTCAGCGTCCGAGGACATCCATTCACACATCCCTCCTGGGAATACAACTCTTTGACCCTTCCCTTGCTTTCTCGGCTACTCACTCACACTGCAGCTCACTGGGTGCTCGCACCAAAGTGCTAGCTCTCCGACCTCTCAGCGTCCTCACTTGCTCAATCCTCTTCCGATTCACCAGACTCCACAATCTGTCAGGTCAGCCAGTTGCCAACAGCCTTGTCCTAGAAGTCATGTTCATTTTGTACTTGACTGACACCGTGCTAAGCCTACATCAATCTGGGGCTCACACATCACTTTACCTTCACCTGAGCCACTTGGACAGCCAGAAGAGATGGAAAACTAAGAGCCCTCAAACTCCCCGCCCTGGGAAAACACACTCACTCACTCACTCACTCACTCACTCACTCACTCACAACAACCCACATCGATGACAACTGGAACCTGAACATTTCAACCTGATCATCTCCTTCAACATACTGCCAGCTTCGTAGTGCCTGGCCTTCCATCTGTTGACATGGAAGCAAGGTTCCTCCTCAACAACTGACAACATCCATCCTCCTGAAACACACCTACACTCGCTATGTGGCCACTGAATGGTGAAGAGTGTGAGATGGCACATTTTGAATGCACAACGTGTCAGATGCTTCATATCCATTAAGTACACACTTCACCAACATACTAATGGCCACCATGGGGAGCACTGGCTGCTGCTCTCTTTTCTAATCCCGCTTCCTGCTTCCAAACCAGGAAAACCAGCAGAGGCAGGCCCAAGGCCAGCGGACCCTGCAAACACACGGCAAACTCGGAACACACTCCTGGTTCCCACCATCACAACGGCCTTGATTTGGCTGTGGTTTGTGTGGAGTCGGGCAGAGGATGCAAGCTCTCTTGGCACTTCTTTTCTCTGTGTGACTCTGCTACCTCTCCCCTAAACAGCAGCTACTCTCTAAACCACAAACAAACACAAGAATCCAGAAACCCAACATGCAGCCCACACACCCCTGCCGCCTCTTCCCTGTAGCCCTGCTTTTCAGGTAAAGAAAAATGAGCCTTACTGAATCCTCGATTTCCTAAACAAATATGCCATGGCTTGTCCAACGATACAGTGTGTGAACGCGCCCACTGCGATGCCATCACCTCTTACGCCATGCCATCGCAGCCATGGGCTCACTGATCCAAGGGTCCAAGATCACCTCTGACCCTCATGCTCACTCTCATAATGCTTGTCCGTTAAATCGTACAACCGACAACAACACAACAGAAACCCAATATGGCCACCGGATCTCCGCATGCTTCCCACGCCAATACACAGCCTTTCCCGAGGGAATCTCTTATCAATGTTTTCCTTGTCTTTCAAAAGTTCTTCCTCTTGTCCACTCACCACGGATACCCGCATACCTAGATTGACCAACTTCAGACAGTGCCGTGAGGCTGTTGAAGGAAATGAGTGACGGGAAAACAGTAGTTTGGCTCGGGACATCTTAGCCAAATGCAAGTAGGACTGGCTGAAAGGTGGGCAAACACTTGGCTGCATCCAAAAGTGTATCTGAAAAAATCCCCCAGCCCCTTCCACAAAACTCATTTTCCTTGGCCTTCCATTTCCAAAGCACGGGCAGAAATGACATCAGGCAAGACAGTTCACGGGCCTTGGCCCAGCATTTGTCACACGACCGTTCATTCTCCAGTCACCTGGTTCTTTGTGAATGGTAGGTGAGAAGAGTCAAGCAATCAATTTCCCCCAGCGCCACCCACCCCACAGCTTTCTCTTTGTTTGTTGCTTATCTCAAGTTACCCACAAAAGCCAAAAGAGTCAGGAATAATGAGGCCAAACAGGATCGAAGCAGCCTTACACTCACTAGGTAGTAAATAGACTAGGACTGCACAGCAGCTGCTCACGAAAGACCATTTCACCGAGTCCTTTTGTGGACAAGGGAAATCAGGATCATCTTCAGTAGCAGCCAGCATAATTGGTTTCTATCAACTAATAGAGAGTGAAATAATGCCCGTGTTAGTGTAAGAGGGAAAAAGGAAGCAAGTGGTTTTCTCAAGTATTACAATCTGTATGCAACTGCCCCTCATTCAGGTGATTCACGTTAAGGCTGTCTATGGCTGGCTGGCTCCCTTCCCAATCTGAAAAGTCACGCTTCATTCCCACGGCATTAGAGCCAAAATCTTTGGCTCTTGCTTACCCTCTTGTGACTAGATGAGCCTCGGTCAAGTGAGCATCTCCTTCACGTACAAAACTAGTGTTTCAACTTCGTAGCTTTCAAGGAAGAGGAGGAAAAAAAGCCCTGACAAACCAAATCACATACCTCCTACACGCGGTGGTAGTGGCCCTAGGTCAGGAGCACCCGTAGGCAAAAATTTGGTAGCACGGGTGGCTGGCTGCGTTCCTGCAGGGGGGCGAGCGTGAGGAGGCCCTACCCTCCGGAATGGATTCGCAGGACCAGTTGGCCCTTGGGGTGGATGAGCCGAAGTTGTTGCTGCTTGGCCAGCACCTGGTTCTTTCCCCTCGCAGGGAACTGCTGATGCATTTATGGTACTGCTCTGTAACAAAATCACATAAATCCGACATCACTAACAAGAAAAAAATGCAAAACTCATACACAAATAGTTAGGGACAGAATGCAAAGAAATCCATGATATACAGAGAAAGTGCTCCAGAGAAACATCAGATGGGTTGTAGCGATCACAACTGTGTGGTGAAAGAACAGAAAGCAGGTTTCGTCAACACAGCAATATTCTGGCTAAGGAGAATGCACAGACACAGGCCAGGAGAACCCCGACGTAGACTACCTAGCACGCTTATCCCGAGAAGGCAAAGAACAAGTGGGCAGCTTACTCCAGATGTGGCTGAGGAACAAACTGAGAAACTCAGGAAAGTAGATTCTCAAAACATTATGCCCACTGATTCCAATGTACATCCGAAGGGGGGAACCAAATGCCCTGCTACACTGGTGTACTCCCTGAGAGGTGTTGACTCAGAAAAGAAACAGATTTCTAGAGAAAACAAATGACCAGGGCCATGTCTGTTCTGCAAAAAAAGGAGGGATCACAAAGCTCCCGCACACACACGGGTAAAATTACACTGTCAGGACTTACCTCCAGTTTGTCTTGGTTAGCTGCCTGGTTGGAGTCTTGCTTGGAAAATAGGTTTGGACCTACACATTCTTAAAAAGAAAGAAAGAGAAAAAGGAAACCATGAACATCGTGGGTCTTAGCATTTTGTTCTTGGGACGTTTCTGGATCGCAAGGGACACTGTGATATCTCCCACATCCAGGTCGGTGCATAAGCCAGCTTGACACCTGCCTCCTTATCCATGGCCACAAGAGCACCCTGAGGCCGCTGGAACTCCTGCTATGCCAAATGCTCTACAGCCAAATGAAGTTGAGGTCTCTGCAGCTGGCACTTAGCAACCCACCTGCTGCAGCAGCACTGAGAAGCTGTCGAGAGAGTAGCACCTCCCTTCTTCCTGACATTCTGCTCCTGCTTCCTGATTCTTCCTTCAATGAATACTGGCCAGCACGAGACCCCACTGGGCAATACGTGTTCCTGGACTCTATGATCGGGAACTGCTCAGCGTCCGAGGACATCCATTCACACATCCCTCCTGGGAATACAACTCTTTGACCCTTCCCTTGCTTTCTCGGCTACTCACTCACACTGCAGCTCACTGGGTGCTCGCACCAAAGTGCTAGCTCTCCGACCTCTCAGCGTCCTCACTTGCTCAATCCTCTTCCGATTCACCAGACTCCACAATCTGTCAGGTCAGCCAGTTGCCAACAGCCTTGTCCTAGAAGTCATGTTCATTTTGTACTTGACTGACACCGTGCTAAGCCTACATCAATCTGGGGCTCACACATCACTTTACCTTCACCTGAGCCACTTGGACAGCCAGAAGAGATGGAAAACTAAGAGCCCTCAAACTCCCCGCCCTGGGAAAACACACTCACTCACTCACTCACTCACTCACTCACTCACAACAACCCACATCGATGACAACTGGAACCTGAACATTTCAACCTGATCATCTCCTTCAACATACTGCCAGCTTCGTAGTGCCTGGCCTTCCATCTGTTGACATGGAAGCAAGGTTCCTCCTCAACAACTGACAACATCCATCCTCCTGAAACACACCTACACTCGCTATGTGGCCACTGAATGGTGAAGAGTGTGAGATGGCACATTTTGAATGCACAACGTGTCAGATGCTTCATATCCAATAAGTACAGACTTCACCAACATACTAATGGCCACCATGGGGAGCACTGGCTGCTGCTCTCTTTTCTAATCCCGCTTCCTGCTTCCAAACCAGGAAAACCAGCAGAGGCAGGCCCAAGGCCAGCGGACCCTGCAAACACACGGCAAACTCGGAACACACTCCTGGTTCCCACCATCACAACGGCCTTGATTTGGCTGTGGTTTGTGTGGAGTCGGGCAGAGGATGCAAGCTCTCTTGGCACTTCTTTTCTCTGTGTGACTCTGCTACCTCTCCCCTAAACAGCAGCTACTCTCTAAACCACAAACACAAGAATCCAGAAACCCAACATGCAGCCCACACACCCCTGCCGCCTCTTCCCTGTAGCCCTGCTTTTCAGGTAAAGAAAAATGAGCCTTACCGAATCCCCGATTTCCTAAACAAATATGCCATGGCTTGTCCAACGATACAGTGTGTGAACGTGCCCTCTGCGATGCCATCACCTCTTACGCCATGCCATCGCAGCCATGGGCTCACTGATCCAAGGGTCCAAGATCACCTCTGACCCTCATGCTCACTCTCATAATGCTTGTCCGTTAAATCGTACAACCGACAACAACACAACAGAAACCCAATATGGCCACCGGATCTCCGCATGCTTCCCACGCCAATAGACAGCCTTTCCCGAGGGAATCTCTTATCAATGTTTTCCTTGTCTTTCAAAAGTTCTTCCTCTTGTCCACTCACCACGGATACCCGCATACCTAGATTGACCAACTTCAGACAGTGCCGTGAGGCTGTTGAAGGAAATGAGTGACGGGAAAACAGTAGTTTGGCTCGGGACATCTTAGCCAAATGCAAGTAGGACTGGCTGAAAGGTGGGCAAACACTTGGCTGCATCCAAAAGTGTATCTGAAAAAATCCCCCAGCCCCTTCCACAAAACTCATTTTCCTTGGCCTTCCATTTCCAAAGCACGGGCAGAAATGACATCAGGCAAGACAGTTCACGGGCCTTGGCCCAGCATTTGTCACACGACCGTTCATTCTCCAGTCACCTGGTTCTTTGTGAATGGTAGGTGAGAAGAGTCAAGCAATCAATTTCCCCCAGCGCCACCCACCCCACAGCTTTCTCTTTGTTTGTTGCTTATCTCAAGTTACCCACAAAAGCCAAAAGAGTCAGGAATAATGAGGCCAAACAGGATCGAAGCAGCCTTACACTCACTAGGTAGTAAATAGACTAGGACTGCACAGCAGCTGCTCACGAAAGACCATTTCACCGAGTCCTTTTGTGGACAAGGGAAATCAGGATCATCTTCAGTAGCAGCCAGCATAATTGGTTTCTATCAACTAATAGAGAGTGAAATAATGCCCGTGTTAGTGTAAGAGGGAAAAAGGAAGCAAGTGGTTTTCTCAAGTATTACAATCTGTATGCAACTGCCCCTCATTCAGGTGATTCACGTTAAGGCTGTCTATGGCTGGCTGGCTCCCTTCCCAATCTGAAAAGTCACGCTTCATTCCCACGGCATTAGAGCCAAAATCTTTGGCTCTTGCTTACCCTCTTGTGACTAGATGAGCCTCGGTCAAGTGAGCATCTCCTTCACGTACAAAACTAGTGTTTCAACTTCGTAGCTTTCAAGGAAGAGGAGGAAAAAAAGCCCTGACAAACCAAATCACATACCTCCTACACGCGGTGGTAGTGGCCCTAGGTCAGGAGCACCCGTAGGCAAAAATTT
Organism: Ochotona princeps; assembly: GCF_030435755.1. Lineage (NCBI taxonomy): Eukaryota > Metazoa > Chordata > Mammalia > Lagomorpha > Ochotonidae > Ochotona > Ochotona princeps. The sequence goes on from NC_080838.1 coordinate 3,358,774, forward strand.
GGTAGCACGGGTGGCTGGCTGCGTTCCTGCAGGGGGGCGAGCGTGAGGAGGCCCTACCCTCCGGAATGGATTCGCAGGACCAGTTGGCCCTTGGGGTGGATGAGCCGAAGTTGTTGCTGCTTGGCCAGCACCTGGTTCTTTCCCCTCGCAGGGAACTGCTGATGCATTTATGGTACTGCTCTGTAACAAAATCACATAAATCCGACATCACTAACAAGAAAAAAATGCAAAACTCATACACAAATAGTTAGGGACAGAATGCAAAGAAATCCATGATATACAGAGAAAGTGCTCCAGAGAAACATCAGATGGGTTTTAGCGATCACAACTGTGTGGTGAAAGAACAGAAAGCAGGTTTCGTCAACACAGCAATATTCTGGCTAAGGAGAATGCACAGACACAGGCCAGGAGAACCCCGACGTAGACTACCTAGCACGCTTATCCCGAGAAGGCAAAGAACAAGTGGGCAGCTTACTCCAGATGTGGCTGAGGAACAAACTGAGAAACTCATGAAAGTAGATTCTCAAAACATTATGCCCACTGATTCCAATGTACATCCGAAGGGGGGAACCAAATGCCCTGCTACACTGGTGTACTCCCTGAGAGGTGTTGACTCAGAAAAGAAACAGATTTCTAGAGAAAACAAATGACCAGGGCCATGTCTGTTCTGCAAAAAAAGGAGGGATCACAAAGCTCCCGCACACACACGGGTAAAATTACACTGTCAGGACTTACCTCCAGTTTGTCTTGGTTAGCTGCCTGGTTGGAGTCTTGCTTGGAAAATAGGTTTGGACCTACACATTCTTAAAAAGAAAGAAAGAGAAAAAGGAAACCATGAGCATCGTGGGTCTTAGCATTTTGTTCTTGGGACGTTTCTGGATCGCAAGGGACACTGTGATATCTCCCACATCCAGGTCGGTGCATAAGCCAGCTTGACACCTGCCTCCTTATCCATGGCCACAAGAGCACCCTGAGGCCGCTGGAACTCCTGCTATGCCAAATGCTCTACAGCCAAATGAAGTTGAGGTCTCTGCAGCTGGCACTTAGCAACCCACCTGCTGCAGCAGCACTGAGAAGCTGTCGAGAGAGTAGCACCTCCCTTCTTCCTGACATTCTGCTCCTGCTTCCTGATTCTTCCTTCAATGAATACTGGCCAACACGAGACCCCACTGGGCAATACGTGTTCCTGGACTCTATGATCGGGAACTGCTCAGCGTCCGAGGACATCCATTCACACATCCCTCCTGGGAATACAACTCTTTGACCCTTCCCTTGCTTTCTCGGCTACTCACTCACACTGCAGCTCACTGGGTGCTCGCACCAAAGTGCTAGCTCTCCGACCTCTCAGCGTCCTCACTTGCTCAATCCTCTTCCGATTCACCAGACTCCACAATCTGTCAGGTCAGCCAGTTGCCAACAGCCTTGTCCTAGAAGTCATGTTCATTTTGTACTTGACTGACACCGTGCTAAGCCTACATCAATCTGGGGCTCACACATCACTTTACCTTCACCTGAGCCACTTGGACAGCCAGAAGAGATGGAAAACTAAGAGCCCTCAAACTCCCCGCCCTGGGAAAACACACTCACTCACTCACTCACTCACTCACTCACTCACAACAACCCACATCGATGACAACTGGAACCTGAACATTTCAACCTGATCATCTCCTTCAACATACTGCCAGCTTCGTAGTGCCTGGCCTTCCATCTGTTGACATGGAAGCAAGGTTCCTCCTCAACAACTGACAACATCCATCCTCCTGAAACACACCTACACTCGCTATGTGGCCACTGAATGGTGAAGAGTGTGAGATGGCACATTTTGAATGCACAACGTGTCAGATGCTTCATATCCAATAAGTACAGACTTCACCAACATACTAATGGCCACCATGGGGAGCACTGGCTGCTGCTCTCTTTTCTAATCCCGCTTCCTGCTTCCAAACCAGGAAAACCAGCAGAGGCAGGCCCAAGGCCAGCGGACCCTGCAAACACACGGCAAACTCGGAACACACTCCTGGTTCCCACCATCACAACGGCCTCGATTTGGCTGTGGTTTGTGTGGAGTCGGGCAGAGGATGCAAGCTCTCTTGGCACTTCTTTTCTCTGTGTGACTCTGCTACCTCTCCCCTAAACAGCAGCTACTCTCTAAACCACAAACAAACACAAGAATCCAGAAACCCAACATGCAGCCCACACACCCTTCCCGCCTCTTCCCTGTAGCCCTGCTTTTCAGGTAAAGAAAAATGAGCCTTACTGAATCCTCGATTTCCTAAACAAATATGCCATGGCTTGTCCAACGATACAGTGTGTGAACGCGCCCACTGCGATGCCATCACCTCTTACGCCATGCCATCGCAGACATGGGCTCACTGATCCAAGGGTCCAAGATCACCTCTGACCCTCATGCTCACTCTCATAATGCTTGTCCGTTAAATCGTACAACCGACAACAACACAACAGAAACCCAATATGGCCACCGGATCTCCGCATGCTTCCCACGCCAATACACAGCCTTTCCCGAGGGAATCTCTTATCAATGGTTTCCTTGTCTTTCAAAAGTTCTTCCTCTTGTCCACTCACCACGGATACCCGCATACCTAGATTGACCAACTTCAGACAGTGCCGTGAGGCTGTTGAAGGAAATGAGTGACGGGAAAACAGTAGTTTGGCTCGGGACATCTTAGCCAAATGCAAGTAGGACTGGCTGAAAGGTGGGCAAACACTTGGCTGCATCCAAAAGTGTATCTGAAAAAATCCCCCAGCCCCTTCCACAAAACTCATTTTCCTTGGCCTTCCATTTCCAAAGCACGGGCAGAAATGACATCAGGCAAGACAGTTCACGGGCCTTGGCCCAGCATTTGTCACACGACCGTTCATTCTCCAGTCACCTGGTTCTTTGTGAATGGTAGGTGAGAAGAGTCAAGCAATCAATTTCCCCCAGCGCCACCCACCCCACAGCTTTCTCTTTGTTTGTTGCTTATCTCAAGTTACCCACAAAAGCCAAAAGAGTCAGGAATAATGAGGCCAAACAGGATCGAAGCAGCCTTACACTCACTAGGTAGTAAATAGACTAGGACTGCACAGCAGCTGCTCACGAAAGACCATTTCACCAAGTCCTTTTGTGGACAAGGGAAATCAGGATCATCTTCAGTAGCAGCCAGCATAATTGGTTTCTATCAACTAATAGAGAGTGAAATAATGCCCGTGTTAGTGTAAGAGGGAAAAAGGAAGCAAGTGGTTTTCTCAAGTATTACAATCTGTATGCAACTGCCCCTCATTCAGGTGATTCACGTTAAGGCTGTCTATGGCTGGCTGGCTCCCTTCCCAATCTGAAAAGTCACGCTTCATTCCCACGGCATTAGAGCCAAAATCTTTGGCTCTTGCTTACACTCTTGTGACTAGATGAGCCTCGGTCAAGTGAGCATCTCCTTCACGTACAAAACTAGTGTTTCAACTTCGTAGCTTTCAAGGAAGAGGAGGAAAAAAAGCCCTGACAAACCAAATCACATACCTCCTACACGCGGTGGTAGTGGCCCTAGGTCAGGAGCACCCGTAGGCAAAAATTTGGTAGCACGGGTGGCTGGCTGCGTTCCTGCAGGGGGGCGAGCGTGAGGAGGCCCTACCCTCCGGAATGGATTCGCAGGACCAGTTGGCCCTTGGGGTGGATGAGCCGAAGTTGTTGCTGCTTGGCCAGCACCTGGTTCTTTCCCCTCGCAGGGAACTGCTGATGCATTTATGGTACTGCTCTGTAACAAAATCACATAAATCCGACATCACTAACAAGAAAAAAATGCAAAACTCATACACAAATAGTTAGGGACAGAATGAAAAGAAATCCATGATATACAGAGAAAGTGCTCCAGAGAAACATCAGATGGGTTTTAGCGATCACAACTGTGTGGTGAAAGAACAGAAAGCAGGTTTCGTCAACACAGCAATATTCTGGCTAAGGAGAATGCACAGACACAGGCCAGGAGAACCCCGACGTAGACTACCTAGCACGCTTATCCCGAGAAGGCAAAGAACAAGTGGGCAGCTTACTCCAGATGTGGCTGAGGAACAAACTGAGAAACTCATGAAAGTAGATTCTCAAAACATTATGCCCACTGATTCCAATGTACATCCGAAGGGGGGAACCAAATGCCCTGCTACACTGGTGTACTCCCTGAGAGGTGTTGACTCAGAAAAGAAACAGATTTCTAGAGAAAACAAATGACCAGGGCCATGTCTGTTCTGCAAAAAAAGGAGGGATCACAAAGCTCCCGCACACACACGGGTAAAATTACACTGTCAGGACTTACCTCCAGTTTGTCTTGGTTAGCTGCCTGGTTGGAGTCTTGCTTGGAAAATAGGTTTGGACCTACACATTCTTAAAAAGAAAGAAAGAGAAAAAGGAAACCATGAGCATCGTGGGTCTTAGCATTTTGTTCTTGGGACGTTTCTGGATCGCAAGGGACACTGTGATATCTCCCACATCCAGGTCGGTGCATAAGCCAGCTTGACACCTGCCTCCTTATCCATGGCCACAAGAGCACCCTGAGGCCGCTGGAACTCCTGCTATGCCAAATGCTCTACAGCCAAATGAAGTTGAGGTCTCTGCAGCTGGCACTTAGCAACCCACCTGCTGCAGCAGCACTGAGAAGCTGTCGAGAGAGTAGCACCTCCCTTCTTCCTGACATTCTGCTCCTGCTTCCTGATTCTTCCTTCAATGAATACTGGCCAGCACGAGACCCCACTGGGCAATATGTGTTCCTGGACTCTATGATCGGGAACTGCTCAGCGTCCGAGGACATCCATTCACACATCCCTCCTGGGAATACAACTCTTTGACCCTTCCCCTGCTTTCTCGGCTACTCACTCACACTGCAGCTCACTGGGTGCTCGCACCAAAGTGCTAGCTCTCCGACCTCTCAGCGTCCTCACTTGCTCAATCCTCTTCCGATTCACCAGACTCCACAATCTGTCAGGTCAGCCAGTTGCCAACAGCCTTGTCCTAGAAGTCATGTTCATTTTGTACTTGACTGACACCGTGCTAAGCCTACATCAATCTGGGGCTCACACATCACTTTACCTTCACCTGAGCCACTTGGACAGCCAGAAGAGATGGAAAACTAAGAGCCCTCAAACTCCCCGCCCTGGGAAAACACACTCACTCACTCACTCACTCACTCACTCACAACAACCCACATCGATGACAACTGGAACCTGAACATTTCAACCTGATCATCTCCTTCAACATACTGCCAGCTTCGTAGTGCCTGGCCTTCCATCTGTTGACATGGAAGCAAGGTTCCTCCTCAACAACTGACAACATCCATCCTCCTGAAACACACCTACACTCGCTATGTGGCCACTGAATGGTGAAGAGTGTGAGATGGCACATTTTGAATGCACAACGTGTCAGATGCTTCATATCCAATAAGTACAGACTTCACCAACATACTAATGGCCACCATGGGGAGCACTGGCTGCTGCTCTCTTTTCTAATCCCGCTTCCTGCTTCCAAACCAGGAAAACCAGCAGAGGCAGGCCCAAGGCCAGCGGACCCTGCAAACACACGGCAAACTCGGAACACACTCCTGGTTCCCACCATCACAACGGCCTCGATTTGGCTGTGGTTTGTGTGGAGTCGGGCAGAGGATGCAAGCTCTCTTGGCACTTCTTTTCTCTGTGTGACTCTGCTACCTCTCCCCTAAACAGCAGCTACTCTCTAAACCACAAACAAACACAAGAATCCAGAAACCCAACATGCAGCCCACACACCCCTGCCGCCTCTTCCCTGTAGCCCTGCTTTTCAGGTAAAGAAAAATGAGCCTTACTGAATCCTCGATTTCCTAAACAAATATGCCATGGCTTGTCCAACGATACAGTGTGTGAACGCGCCCACTGCGATGCCATCACCTCTTACGCCATGCCATCGCAGCCATGGGCTCACTGATCCAAGGGTCCAAGATCACCTCTGACCCTCATGCTCACTCTCATAATGCTTGTCCGTTAAATCGTACAACCGACAACAACACAACAGAAACCCAATATGGCCACCGGATCTCCGCATGCTTCCCACGCCAATACACAGCCTTTCCCGAGGGAATCTCTTATCAATGTTTTCCTTGTCTTTCAAAAGTTCTTCCTCTTGTCCACTCACCACGGATACCCGCATACCTAGATTGACCAACTTCAGACAGTGCCGTGAGGCTGTTGAAGGAAATGAGTGACGGGAAAACAGTAGTTTGGCTCGGGACATCTTAGCCAAATGCAAGTAGGACTGGCTGAAAGGTGGGCAAACACTTGGCTGCATCCAAAAGTGTATCTGAAAAAATCCCCCAGCCCCTTCCACAAAACTCATTTTCCTTGGCCTTCCATTTCCAAAGCACGGGCAGAAATGACATCAGGCAAGACAGTTCACGGGCCTTGGCCCAGCATTTGTCACACGACCGTTCATTCTCCAGTCACCTGGTTCTTTGTGAATGGTAGGTGAGAAGAGTCAAGCAATCAATTTCCCCCAGCGCCACCCACCCCACAGCTTTCTCTTTGTTTGTTGCTTATCTCAAGTTACCCACAAAAGCCAAAAGAGTCAGGAATAATGAGGCCAAACAGGATCGAAGCAGCCTTACACTCACTAGGTAGTAAATAGACTAGGACTGCACAGCAGCTGCTCACGAAAGACCATTTCACCGAGTCCTTTTGTGGACAAGGGAAATCAGGATCATCTTCAGTAGCAGCCAGCATAATTGGTTTCTATCAACTAATAGAGAGTGAAATAATGCCCGTGTTAGTGTAAGAGGGAAAAAGGAAGCAAGTGGTTTTCTCAAGTATTACAATCTGTATGCAACTGCCCCTCATTCAGGTGATTCACGTTAAGGCTGTCTATGGCTGGCTGGCTCCCTTCCCAATCTGAAAAGTCACGCTTCATTCCCACGGCATTAGAGCCAAAATCTTTGGCTCTTGCTTACCCTCTTGTGACTAGATGAGCCTCGGTCAAGTGAGCATCTCCTTCACGTACAAAACTAGTGTTTCAACTTCGTAGCTTTCAAGGAAGAGGAGGAAAAAAAGCCCTGACAAACCAAATCACATACCTCCTACACGCGGTGGTAGTGGCCCTAGGTCAGGAGCACCCGTAGGCAAAAATTTGGTAGCACGGGTGGCTGGCTGCGTTCCTGCAGGGGGGCGAGCGTGAGGAGGCCCTACCCTCCGGAATGGATTCGCAGGACCAGTTGGCCCTTGGGGTGGATGAGCCGAAGTTGTTGCTGCTTGGCCAGCACCTGGTTCTTTCCCCTCGCAGGGAACTGCTGATGCATTTATGGTACTGCTCTGTAACAAAATCACATAAATCCGACATCACTAACAAGAAAAAAATGCAAAATGCAAAACTCATACACAAATAGTTAGGGACAGAATGCAAAGAAATCCATGATATACAGAGAAAGTGCTCCAGAGAAACATCAGATGGGTTTTAGCGATCACAACTGTGTGGTGAAAGAACAGAAAGCAGGTTTCGTCAACACAGCAATATTCTGGCTAAGGAGAATGCACAGACACAGGCCAGGAGAACCCCGACGTAGACTACCTAGCACGCTTATCCCGAGAAGGCAAAGAACAAGTGGGCAGCTTACTCCAGATGTGGCTGAGGAACAAACTGAGAAACTCAGGAAAGTAGATTCTCAAAACATTATGCCCACTGATTCCAATGTACATCCGAAGGGGGGAACCAAATGCCCTGCTACACTGGTGTACTCCCTGAGAGGTGTTGACTCAGAAAAGAAACAGATTTCTAGAGAAAACAAATGACCAGGGCCATGTCTGTTCTGCAAAAAAAGGAGGGATCACAAAGCTCCCGCACACACACGGGTAAAATTACACTGTCAGGACTTACCTCCAGTTTGTCTTGGTTAGCTGCCTGGTTGGAGTCTTGCTTGGAAAATAGGTTTGGACCTACACATTCTTAAAAAGAAAGAAAGAGAAAAAGGAAACCATGAGCATCGTGGGTCTTAGCATTTTGTTCTTGGGACGTTTCTGGATCGCAAGGGACACTGTGATATCTCCCACATCCAGGTCGGTGCATAAGCCAGCTTGACACCTGCCTCCTTATCCATGGCCACAAGAGCACCCTGAGGCCGCTGGAACTCCTGCTATGCCAAATGCTCTACAGCCAAATGAAGTTGAGGTCTCTGCAGCTGGCACTTAGCAACCCACCTGCTGCAGCAGCACTGAGAAGCTGTCGAGAGAGTAGCACCTCCCTTCTTCCTGACATTCTGCTCCTGCTTCCTGATTCTTCCTTCAATGAATACTGGCCAGCACGAGACCCCACTGGGCAATACGTGTTCCTGGACTCTATGATCGGGAACTGCTCAGCGTCCGAGGACATCCATTCACACATCCCTCCTGGGAATACAACTCTTTGACCCTTCCCTTGCTTTCTCGGCTACTCACTCACACTGCAGCTCACTGGGTGCTCGCACCAAAGTGCTAGCTCTCCGACCTCTCAGCGTCCTCACTTGCTCAATCCTCTTCCGATTCACCAGACTCCACAATCTGTCAGGTCAGCCAGTTGCCAACAGCCTTGTCCTAGAAGTCATGTTCATTTTGTACTTGACTGACACCGTGCTAAGCCTACATCAATCTGGGGCTCACACATCACTTTACCTTCACCTGAGCCACTTGGACAGCCAGAAGAGATGGAAAACTAAGAGCCCTCAAACTCCCCGCCCTGGGAAAACACACTCACTCACTCACTCACTCACTCACTCACTCACAACAACCCACATCGATGACAACTGGAACCTGAACATTTCAACCTGATCATCTCCTTCAACATACTGCCAGCTTCGTAGTGCCTGGCCTTCCATCTGTTGACATGGAAGCAAGGTTCCTCCTCAACAACTGACAACATCCATCCTCCTGAAACACACCTACACTCGCTATGTGGCCACTGAATGGTGAAGAGTGTGAGATGGCACATTTTGAATGCACAACGTGTCAGATGCTTCATATCCAATAAGTACAGACTTCACCAACATACTAATGGCCACCATGGGGAGCACTGGCTGCTGCTCTCTTTTCTAATCCCGCTTCCTGCTTCCAAACCAGGAAAACCAGCAGAGGCAGGCCCAAGGCCAGCGGACCCTGCAAACACACGGCAAACTCGGAACACACTCCTGGTTCCCACCATCACAACGGCCTCGATTTGGCTGTGGTTTGTGTGGAGTCGGGCAGAGGATGCAAGCTCTCTTGGCACTTCTTTTCTCTGTGTGACTCTGCTACCTCTCCCCTAAACAGCAGCTACTCTCTAAACCACAAACAAACACAAGAATCCAGAAACCCAACATGCAGCCCACACACCCTTCCCGCCTCTTCCCTGTAGCCCTGCTTTTCAGGTAAAGAAAAATGAGCCTTACTGAATCCTCGATTTCCTAAACAAATATGCCATGGCTTGTCCAACGATACAGTGTGTGAACGCGCCCACTGCGATGCCATCACCTCTTACGCCATGCCATCGCAGCCATGGGCTCACTGATCCAAGGGTCCAAGATCACCTCTGACCCTCATGCTCACTCTCATAATGCTTGTCCGTTAAATCGTACAACCGACAACAACACAACAGAAACCCAATATGGCCACCGGATCTCCGCATGCTTCCCACGCCAATACACAGCCTTTCCCGAGGGAATCTCTTATCAATGGTTTCCTTGTCTTTCAAAAGTTCTTCCTCTTGTCCACTCACCACGGATACCCGCATACCTAGATTGACCAACTTCAGACAGTGCCGTGAGGCTGTTGAAGGAAATGAGTGACGGGAAAACAGTAGTTTGGCTCGGGACATCTTAGCCAAATGCAAGTAGGACTGGCTGAAAGGTGGGCAAACACTTGGCTGCATCCAAAAGTGTATCTGAAAAAATCCCCCAGCCCCTTCCACAAAACTCATTTTCCTTGGCCTTCCATTTCCAAAGCACGGGCAGAAATGACATCAGGCAAGACAGTTCACGGGCCTTGGCCCAGCATTTGTCACACGACCGTTCATTCTCCAGTCACCTGGTTCTTTGTGAATGGTAGGTGAGAAGAGTCAAGCAATCAATTTCCCCCAGCGCCACCCACCCCACAGCTTTCTCTTTGTTTGTTGCTTATCTCAAGTTACCCACAAAAGCCAAAAGAGTCAGGAATAATGAGGCCAAACAGGATCGAAGCAGCCTTACACTCACTAGGTAGTAAATAGACTAGGACTGCACAGCAGCTGCTCACGAAAGACCATTTCACCGAGTCCTTTTGTGGACAAGGGAAATCAGGATCATCTTCAGTAGCAGCCAGCATAATTGGTTTCTATCAACTAATAGAGAGTGAAATAATGCCCGTGTTAGTGTAAGAGGGAAAAAGGAAGCAAGTGGTTTTCTCAAGTATTACAATCTGTATGCAACTGCCCCTCATTCAGGTGATTCACGTTAAGGCTGTCTATGGCTGGCTGGCTCCCTTCCCAATCTGAAAAGTCACGCTTCATTCCCACGGCATTAGAGCCAAAATCTTTGGCTCTTGCTTACCCTCTTGTGACTAGATGAGCCTCGGTCAAGTGAGCATCTCCTTCACGTACAAAACTAGTGTTTCAACTTCGTAGCTTTCAAGGAAGAGGAGGAAAAAAAGCCCTGACAAACCAAATCACATACCTCCTACACGCGGTGGTAGTGGCCCTAGGTCAGGAGCACCCGTAGGCAAAAATTTGGTAGCACGGGTGGCTGGCTGCGTTCCTGCAGGGGGGCGAGCGTGAGGAGGCCCTACCCTCCGGAATGGATTCGCAGGACCAGTTGGCCCTTGGGGTGGATGAGCCGAAGTTGTTGCTGCTTGGCCAGCACCTGGTTCTTTCCCCTCGCAGGGAACTGCTGATGCATTTATGGTACTGCTCTGTAACAAAATCACATAAATCCGACATCACTAACAAGAAAAAAATGCAAAACTCATACACAAATAGTTAGGGACAGAATGCAAAGAAATCCATGATATACAGAGAAAGTGCTCCAGAGAAACATCAGATGGGTTGTAGCGATCACAACTGTGTGGTGAAAGAACAGAAAGCAGGTTTCGTCAACACAGCAATATTCTGGCTAAGGAGAATGCACAGACACAGGCCAGGAGAACCCCGACGTAGACTACCTAGCACGCTTATCCCGAGAAGGCAAAGAACAAGTGGGCAGCTTACTCCAGATGTGGCTGAGGAACAAACTGAGAAACTCAGGAAAGTAGATTCTCAAAACATTATGCCCACTGATTCCAATGTACATCCGAAGGGGGGAACCAAATGCCCTGCTACACTGGTGTACTCCCTGAGAGGTGTTGACTCAGAAAAGAAACAGATTTCTAGAGAAAACAAATGACCAGGGCCATGTCTGTTCTGCAAAAAAAGGAGGGATCACAAAGCTCCCGCACACACACGGGTAAAATTACACTGTCAGGACTTACCTCCAGTTTGTCTTGGTTAGCTGCCTGGTTGGAGTCTTGCTTGGAAAATAGGTTTGGACCTACACATTCTTAAAAAGAAAGAAAGAGAAAAAGGAAACCATGAGCATCGTGGGTCTTAGCATTTTGTTCTTGGGACGTTTCTGGATCGCAAGGGACACTGTGATATCTCCCACATCCAGGTCGGTGCATAAGCCAGCTTGACACCTGCCTCCTTATCCATGGCCACAAGAGCACCCTGAGGCCGCTGGAACTCCTGCTATGCCAAATGCTCTACAGCCAAATGAAGTTGAGGTCTCTGCAGCTGGCACTTAGCAACCCACCTGCTGCAGCAGCACTGAGAAGCTGTCGAGAGAGTAGCACCTCCCTTCTTCCTGACATTCTGCTCCTGCTTCCTGATTCTTCCTTCAATGAATACTGGCCAGCACGAGACCCCACTGGGCAATATGTGTTCCTGGACTCTATGATCGGGAACTGCTCAGCGTCCGAGGACATCCATTCACACATCCCTCCTGGGAATACAACTCTTTGACCCTTCCCTTGCTTTCTCGGCTACTCACTCACACTGCAGCTCACTGGGTGCTCGCACCAAAGTGCTAGCTCTCCGACCTCTCAGCGTCCTCACTTGCTCAATCCTCTTCCGATTCACCAGACTCCACAATCTGTCAGGTCAGCCAGTTGCCAACAGCCTTGTCCTAGAAGTCATGTTCATTTTGTACTTGACTGACACCGTGCTAAGCCTACATCAATCTGGGGCTCACACATCACTTTACCTTCACCTGAGCCACTTGGACAGCCAGAAGAGATGGAAAACTAAGAGCCCTCAAACTCCCCGCCCTGGGAAAACACACTCACTCACTCACTCACTCACTCACTCACTCACAACAACCCACATCGATGACAACTGGAACCTGAACATTTCAACCTGATCATCTCCTTCAACATACTGCCAGCTTCGTAGTGCCTGGCCTTCCATCTGTTGACATGGAAGCAAGGTTCCTCCTCAACAACTGACAACATCCATCCTCCTGAAACACACCTACACTCGCTATGTGGCCACTGAATGGTGAAGAGTGTGAGATGGCACATTTTGAATGCACAACGTGTCAGATGCTTCATATCCAATAAGTACAGACTTCACCAACATACTAATGGCCACCATGGGGAGCACTGGCTGCTGCTCTCTTTTCTAATCCCGCTTCCTGCTTCCAAACCAGGAAAACCAGCAGAGGCAGGCCCAAGGCCAGCGGACCCTGCAAACACACGGCAAACTCGGAACACACTCCTGGTTCCCACCATCACAACGGCCTCGATTTGGCTGTGGTTTGTGTGGAGTCGGGCAGAGGATGCAAGCTCTCTTGGCACTTCTTTTCTCTGTGTGACTCTGCTACCTCTCCCCTAAACAGCAGCTACTCTCTAAACCACAAACAAACACAAGAATCCAGAAACCCAACATGCAGCCCACACACCCCTGCCGCCTCTTCCCTGTAGCCCTGCTTTTCAGGTAAAGAAAAATGAGCCTTACTGAATCCTCGATTTCCTAAACAAATATGCCATGGCTTGTCCAACGATACAGTGTGTGAACGCGCCCACTGCGATGCCATCACCTCTTACGCCATGCCATCGCAGCCATGGGCTCACTGATCCAAGGGTCCAAGATCACCTCTGACCCTCATGCTCACTCTCATAATGCTTGTCCGTTAAATCGTACAACCGACAACAACACAACAGAAACCCAATATGGCCACCGGATCTCCGCATGCTTCCCACGCCAATACACAGCCTTTCCCGAGGGAATCTCTTATCAATGTTTTCCTTGTCTTTCAAAAGTTCTTCCTCTTGTCCACTCACCACGGATACCCGCATACCTAGATTGACCAACTTCAGACAGTGCCGTGAGGCTGTTGAAGGAAATGAGTGACGGGAAAACAGTAGTTTGGCTCGGGACATCTTAGCCAAATGCAAGTAGGACTGGCTGAAAGGTGGGCAAACACTTGGCTGCATCCAAAAGTGTATCTGAAAAAATCCCCCAGCCCCTTCCACAAAACTCATTTTCCTTGGCCTTCCATTTCCAAAGCACGGGCAGAAATGACATCAGGCAAGACAGTTCACGGGCCTTGGCCCAGCATTTGTCACACGACCGTTCATTCTCCAGTCACCTGGTTCTTTGTGAATGGTAGGTGAGAAGAGTCAAGCAATCAATTTCCCCCAGCGCCACCCACCCCACAGCTTTCTCTTTGTTTGTTGCTTATCTCAAGTTATCCACAAAAGCCAAAAGAGTCAGGAATAATGAGGCCAAACAGGATCGAAGCAGCCTTACACTCACTAGGTAGTAAATAGACTAGGACTGCACAGCAGCTGCTCACGAAAGACCATTTCACCGAGTCCTTTTGTGGACAAGGGAAATCAGGATCATCTTCAGTAGCAGCCAGCATAATTGGTTTCTATCAACTAATAGAGAGTGAAATAATGCCCGTGTTAGTGTAAGAGGGAAAAAGGAAGCAAGTGGTTTTCTCAAGTATTACAATCTGTATGCAACTGCCCCTCATTCAGGTGATTCACGTTAAGGCTGTCTATGGCTGGCTGGCTCCCTTCCCAATCTGAAAAGTCACGCTTCATTCCCACGGCATTAGAGCCAAAATCTTTGGCTCTTGCTTACACTCTTGTGACTAGATGAGCCTCGGTCAAGTGAGCATCTCCTTCACGTACAAAACTAGTGTTTCAACTTCGTAGCTTTCAAGGAAGAGGAGGAAAAAAAGCCCTGACAAACCAAATCACATACCTCCTACACGCGGTGGTAGTGGCCCTAGGTCAGGAGCACCCGTAGGCAAAAATTTGGTAGCACGGGTGGCTGGCTGCGTTCCTGCAGGGGGGCGAGCGTGAGGAGGCCCTACCCTCCGGAATGGATTCGCAGGACCAGTTGGCCCTTGGGGTGGATGAGCCGAAGTTGTTGCTGCTTGGCCAGCACCTGGTTCTTTCCCCTCGCAGGGAACTGCTGATGCATTTATGGTACTGCTCTGTAACAAAATCACATAAATCCGACATCACTAACAAGAAAAAAATGCAAAATGCAAAACTCATACACAAATAGTTAGGGACAGAATGCAAAGAAATCCATGATATACAGAGAAAGTGCTCCAGAGAAACATCAGATGGGTTTTAGCGATCACAACTGTGTGGTGAAAGAACAGAAAGCAGGTTTCGTCAACACAGCAATATTCTGGCTAAGGAGAATGCACAGACACAGGCCAGGAGAACCCCGACGTAGACTACCTAGCACGCTTATCCCGAGAAGGCAAAGAACAAGTGGGCAGCTTACTCCAGATGTGGCTGAGGAACAAACTGAGAAACTCAGGAAAGTAGATTCTCAAAACATTATGCCCACTGATTCCAATGTACATCCGAAGGGGGGAACCAAATGCCCTGCTACACTGGTGTACTCCCTGAGAGGTGTTGACTCAGAAAAGAAACAGATTTCTAGAGAAAACAAATGACCAGGGCCATGTCTATTCTGCAAAAAAAGGATGGATCACAAAGCTCCCGCACACACACGGGTAAAATTACACTGTCAGGACTTACCTCCAGTTTGTCTTGGTTAGCTGCCTGGTTGGAGTCTTGCTTGGAAAATAGGTTTGGACCTACACATTCTTAAAAAGAAAGAAAGAGAAAAAGGAAACCATGAGCATCGTGGGTCTTAGCATTTTGTTCTTGGGACGTTTCTGGATCGCAAGGGACACTGTGATATCTCCCACATCCAGGTCGGTGCATAAGCCAGCTTGACACCTGCCTCCTTATCCATGGCCACAAGAGCACCCTGAGGCCGCTGGAACTCCTGCTATGCCAAATGCTCTACAGCCAAATGAAGTTGAGGTCTCTGCAGCTGGCACTTAGCAACCCACCTGCTGCAGCAGCACTGAGAAGCTGTCGAGAGAGTAGCACCTCCCTTCTTCCTGACATTCTGCTCCTGCTTCCTGATTCTTCCTTCAATGAATACTGGCCAGCACGAGACCCCACTGGGCAATACGTGTTCCTGGACTCTATGATCGGGAACTGCTCAGCGTCCGAGGACATCCATTCACACATCCCTCCTGGGAATACAACTCTTTGACCCTTCCCTTGCTTTCTCGGCTACTCACTCACACTGCAGCTCACTGGGTGCTCGCACCAAAGTGCTAGCTCTCCGACCTCTCAGCGTCCTCACTTGCTCAATCCTCTTCCGATTCACCAGACTCCACAATCTGTCAGGTCAGCCAGTTGCCAACAGCCTTGTCCTAGAAGTCATGTTCATTTTGTACTTGACTGACACCGTGCTAAGCCTACATCAATCTGGGGCTCACACATCACTTTACCTTCACCTGAGCCACTTGGACAGCCAGAAGAGATGGAAAACTAAGAGCCCTCAAACTCCCCGCCCTGGGAAAACACACTCACTCACTCACTCACTCACTCACTCACTCACTCACAACAACCCACATCGATGACAACTGGAACCTGAACATTTCAACCTGATCATCTCCTTCAACATACTGCCAGCTTCGTAGTGCCTGGCCTTCCATCTGTTGACATGGAAGCAAGGTTCCTCCTCAACAACTGACAACATCCATCCTCCTGAAACACACCTACACTCGCTATGTGGCCACTGAATGGTGAAGAGTGTGAGATGGCACATTTTGAATGCACAACGTGTCAGATGCTTCATATCCAATAAGTACAGACTTCACCAACATACTAATGGCCACCATGGGGAGCACTGGCTGCTGCTCTCTTTTCTAATCCCGCTTCCTGCTTCCAAACCAGGAAAACCAGCAGAGGCAGGCCCAAGGCCAGCGGACCCTGCAAACACACGGCAAACTCGGAACACACTCCTGGTTCCCACCATCACAACGGCCTCGATTTGGCTGTGGTTTGTGTGGAGTCGGGCAGAGGATGCAAGCTCTCTTGGCACTTCTTTTCTCTGTGTGACTCTGCTACCTCTCCCCTAAACAGCAGCTACTCTCTAAACCACAAACAAACACAAGAATCCAGAAACCCAACATGCAGCCCACACACCCTTCCCGCCTCTTCCCTGTAGCCCTGCTTTTCAGGTAAAGAAAAATGAGCCTTACTGAATCCTCGATTTCCTAAACAAATATGCCATGGCTTGTCCAACGATACAGTGTGTGAACGCGCCCACTGCGATGCCATCACCTCTTACGCCATGCCATCGCAGCCATGGGCTCACTGATCCAAGGGTCCAAGATCACCTCTGACCCTCATGCTCACTCTCATAATGCTTGTCCGTTAAATCGTACAACCGACAACAACACAACAGAAACCCAATATGGCCACCGGATCTCCGCATGCTTCCCACGCCAATACACAGCCTTTCCCGAGGGAATCTCTTATCAATGGTTTCCTTGTCTTTCAAAAGTTCTTCCTCTTGTCCACTCACCACGGATACCCGCATACCTAGATTGACCAACTTCAGACAGTGCCGTGAGGCTGTTGAAGGAAATGAGTGACGGGAAAACAGTAGTTTGGCTCGGGACATCTTAGCCAAATGCAAGTAGGACTGGCTGAAAGGTGGGCAAACACTTGGCTGCATCCAAAAGTGTATCTGAAAAAATCCCCCAGCCCCTTCCACAAAACTCATTTTCCTTGGCCTTCCATTTCCAAAGCACGGGCAGAAATGACATCAGGCAAGACAGTTCACGGGCCTTGGCCCAGCATTTGTCACACGACCGTTCATTCTCCAGTCACCTGGTTCTTTGTGAATGGTAGGTGAGAAGAGTCAAGCAATCAATTTCCCCCAGCGCCACCCACCCCACAGCTTTCTCTTTGTTTGTTGCTTATCTCAAGTTACCCACAAAAGCCAAAAGAGTCAGGAATAATGAGGCCAAACAGGATCGAAGCAGCCTTACACTCACTAGGTAGTAAATAGACTAGGACTGCACAGCAGCTGCTCACGAAAGACCATTTCACCGAGTCCTTTTGTGGACAAGGGAAATCAGGATCATCTTCAGTAGCAGCCAGCATAATTGGTTTCTATCAACTAATAGAGAGTGAAATAATGCCCGTGTTAGTGTAAGAGGGAAAAAGGAAGCAAGTGGTTTTCTCAAGTATTACAATCTGTATGCAACTGCCCCTCATTCAGGTGATTCACGTTAAGGCTGTCTATGGCTGGCTGGCTCCCTTCCCAATCTGAAAAGTCACGCTTCATTCCCACGGCATTAGAGCCAAAATCTTTGGCTCTTGCTTACACTCTTGTGACTAGATGAGCCTCGGTCAAGTGAGCATCTCCTTCACGTACAAAACTAGTGTTTCAACTTCGTAGCTTTCAAGGAAGAGGAGGAAAAAAAGCCCTGACAAACCAAATCACATACCTCCTACACGCGGTGGTAGTGGCCCTAGGTCAGGAGCACCCGTAGGCAAAAATTTGGTAGCACGGGTGGCTGGCTGCGTTCCTGCAGGGGGGCGAGCGTGAGGAGGCCCTACCCTCCGGAATGGATTCGCAGGACCAGTTGGCCCTTGGGGTGGATGAGCCGAAGTTGTTGCTGCTTGGCCAGCACCTGGTTCTTTCCCCTCGCAGGGAACTGCTGATGCATTTATGGTACTGCTCTGTAACAAAATCACATAAATCCGACATCACTAACAAGAAAAAAATGCAAAACTCATACACAAATAGTTAGGGACAGAATGCAAAGAAATCCATGATATACAGAGAAAGTGCTCCAGAGAAACATCAGATGGGTTTTAGCGATCACAACTGTGTGGTGAAAGAACAGAAAGCAGGTTTCGTCAACACAGCAATATTCTGGCTAAGGAGAATGCACAGACACAGGCCAGGAGAACCCCGACGTAGACTACCTAGCACGCTTATCCCGAGAAGGCAAAGAACAAGTGGGCAGCTTACTCCAGATGTGGCTGAGGAACAAACTGAGAAACTCAGGAAAGTAGATTCTCAAAACATTATGCCCACTGATTCCAATGTACATCCGAAGGGGGGAACCAAATGCCCTGCTACACTGGTGTACTCCCTGAGAGGTGTTGACTCAGAAAAGAAACAGATTTCTAGAGAAAACAAATGACCAGGGCCATGTCTGTTCTGCAAAAAAAGGAGGGATCACAAAGCTCCCGCACACACACGGGTAAAATTACACTGTCAGGACTTACCTCCAGTTTGTCTTGGTTAGCTGCCTGGTTGGAGTCTTGCTTGGAAAATAGGTTTGGACCTACACATTCTTAAAAAGAAAGAAAGAGAAAAAGGAAACCATGAGCATCGTGGGTCTTAGCATTTTGTTCTTGGGACGTTTCTGGATCGCAAGGGACACTGTGATATCTCCCACATCCAGGTCGGTGCATAAGCCAGCTTGACACCTGCCTCCTTATCCATGGCCACAAGAGCACCCTGAGGCCGCTGGAACTCCTGCTATGCCAAATGCTCTACAGCCAAATGAAGTTGAGGTCTCTGCAGCTGGCACTTAGCAACCCACCTGCTGCAGCAGCACTGAGAAGCTGTCGAGAGAGTAGCACCTCCCTTCTTCCTGACATTCTGCTCCTGCTTCCTGATTCTTCCTTCAATGAATACTGGCCAGCACGAGACCCCACTGGGCAATACGTGTTCCTGGACTCTATGATCGGGAACTGCTCAGCGTCCGAGGACATCCATTCACACATCCCTCCTGGGAATACAACTCTTTGACCCTTCCCTTGCTTTCTCGGCTACTCACTCACACTGCAGCTCACTGGGTGCTCGCACCAAAGTGCTAGCTCTCCGACCTCTCAGCGTCCTCACTTGCTCAATCCTCTTCCGATTCACCAGACTCCACAATCTGTCAGGTCAGCCAGTTGCCAACAGCCTTGTCCTAGAAGTCATGTTCATTTTGTACTTGACTGACACCGTGCTAAGCCTACATCAATCTGGGGCTCACACATCACTTTACCTTCACCTGAGCCACTTGGACAGCCAGAAGAGATGGAAAACTAAGAGCCCTCAAACTCCCCGCCCTGGGAAAACACACTCACTCACTCACTCACTCACTCACTCACAACAACCCACATCGATGACAACTGGAACCTGAACATTTCAACCTGATCATCTCCTTCAACATACTGCCAGCTTCGTAGTGCCTGGCCTTCCATCTGTTGACATGGAAGCAAGGTTCCTCCTCAACAACTGACAACATCCATCCTCCTGAAACACATAGCGAGTGTAGACTCGCTATGTGGCCACTGAATGGTGAAGAGTGTGAGATGGCACATTTTGAATGCACAACGTGTCAGATGCTTCATATCCAATAAGTACAGACTTCACCAACATACTAATGGCCACCATGGGGAGCACTGGCTGCTGCTCTCTTTTCTAATCCCGCTTCCTGCTTCCAAACCAGGAAAACCAGCAGAGGCAGGCCCAAGGCCAGCGGACCCTGCAAACACACGGCAAACTCGGAACACACTCCTGGTTCCCACCATCACAACGGCCTCGATTTGGCTGTGGTTTGTGTGGAGTCGGGCAGAGGATGCAAGCTCTCTTGGCACTTCTTTTCTCTGTGTGACTCTGCTACCTCTCCCCTAAACAGCAGCTACTCTCTAAACCACAAACAAACACAAGAATCCAGAAACCCAACATGCAGCCCACACACCCTTCCCGCCTCTTCCCTGTAGCCCTGCTTTTCAGGTAAAGAAAAATGAGCCTTACTGAATCCTCGATTTCCTAAACAAATATGCCATGGCTTGTCCAACGATACAGTGTGTGAACGCGCCCACTGCGATGCCATCACCTCTTACGCCATGCCATCGCAGCCATGGGCTCACTGATCCAAGGGTCCAAGATCACCTCTGACCCTCATGCTCACTCTCATAATGCTTGTCCGTTAAATCGTACAACCGACAACAACACAACAGAAACCCAATATGGCCACCGGATCTCCGCATGCTTCCCACGCCAATACACAGCCTTTCCCGAGGGAATCTCTTATCAATGGTTTCCTTGTCTTTCAAAAGTTCTTCCTCTTGTCCACTCACCACGGATACCCGCATACCTAGATTGACCAACTTCAGACAGTGCCGTGAGGCTGTTGAAGGAAATGAGTGACGGGAAAACAGTAGTTTGGCTCGGGACATCTTAGCCAAATGCAAGTAGGACTGGCTGAAAGGTGGGCAAACACTTGGCTGCATCCAAAAGTGTATCTGAAAAAATCCCCCAGCCCCTTCCACAAAACTCATTTTCCTTGGCCTTCCATTTCCAAAGCACGGGCAGAAATGACATCAGGCAAGACAGTTCACGGGCCTTGGCCCAGCATTTGTCACACGACCGTTCATTCTCCAGTCACCTGGTTCTTTGTGAATGGTAGGTGAGAAGAGTCAAGCAATCAATTTCCCCCAGCGCCACCCACCCCACAGCTTTCTCTTTGTTTGTTGCTTATCTCAAGTTACCCACAAAAGCCAAAAGAGTCAGGAATAATGAGGCCAAACAGGATCGAAGCAGCCTTACACTCACTAGGTAGTAAATAGACTAGGACTGCACAGCAGCTGCTCACGAAAGACCATTTCACCGAGTCCTTTTGTGGACAAGGGAAATCAGGATCATCTTCAGTAGCAGCCAGCATAATTGGTTTCTATCAACTAATAGAGAGTGAAATAATGCCCGTGTTAGTGTAAGAGGGAAAAAGGAAGCAAGTGGTTTTCTCAAGTATTACAATCTGTATGCAACTGCCCCTCATTCAGGTGATTCACGTTAAGGCTGTCTATGGCTGGCTGGCTCCCTTCCCAATCTGAAAAGTCACGCTTCATTCCCACGGCATTAGAGCCAAAATCTTTGGCTCTTGCTTACACTCTTGTGACTAGATGAGCCTCGGTCAAGTGAGCATCTCCTTCACGTACAAAACTAGTGTTTCAACTTCGTAGCTTTCAAGGAAGAGGAGGAAAAAAAGCCCTGACAAACCAAATCACATACCTCCTACACGCGGTGGTAGTGGCCCTAGGTCAGGAGCACCTGTAGGCAAAAATTTGGTAGCACGGGTGGCTGGCTGCGTTCCTGCAGGGGGGCGAGCGTGAGGAGGCCCTACCCTCCGGAATGGATTCGCAGGACCAGTTGGCCCTTGGGGTGGATGAGCCGAAGTTGTTGCTGCTTGGCCAGCACCTGGTTCTTTCCCCTCGCAGGGAACTGCTGATGCATTTATGGTACTGCTCTGTAACAAAATCACATAAATCCGACATCACTAACAAGAAAAAAATGCAAAACTCATACACAAATAGTTAGGGACAGAATGCAAAGAAATCCATGATATACAGAGAAAGTGCTCCAGAGAAACATCAGATGGGTTGTAGCGATCACAACTGTGTGGTGAAAGAACAGAAAGCAGGTTTCGTCAACACAGCAATATTCTGGCTAAGGAGAATGCACAGACACAGGCCAGGAGAACCCCGACGTAGACTACCTAGCACGCTTATCCCGAGAAGGCAAAGAACAAGTGGGCAGCTTACTCCAGATGTGGCTGAGGAACAAACTGAGAAACTCAGGAAAGTAGATTCTCAAAACATTATGCCCACTGATTCCAATGTACATCCGAAGGGGGGAACCAAATGCCCTGCTACACTGGTGTACTCCCTGAGAGGTGTTGACTCAGAAAAGAAACAGATTTCTAGAGAAAACAAATGACCAGGGCCATGTCTGTTCTGCAAAAAAAGGAGGGATCACAAAGCTCCCGCACACACACGGGTAAAATTACACTGTCAGGACTTACCTCCAGTTTGTCTTGGTTAGCTGCCTGGTTGGAGTCTTGCTTGGAAAATAGGTTTGGACCTACACATTCTTAAAAAGAAAGAAAGAGAAAAAGGAAACCATGAGCATCGTGGGTCTTAGCATTTTGTTCTTGGGACGTTTCTGGATCGCAAGGGACACTGTGATATCTCCCACATCCAGGTCGGTGCATAAGCCAGCTTGACACCTGCCTCCTTATCCATGGCCACAAGAGCACCCTGAGGCCGCTGGAACTCCTGCTATGCCAAATGCTCTACAGCCAAATGAAGTTGAGGTCTCTGCAGCTGGCACTTAGCAACCCACCTGCTGCAGCAGCACTGAGAAGCTGTCGAGAGAGTAGCACCTCCCTTCTTCCTGACATTCTGCTCCTGCTTCCTGATTCTTCCTTCAATGAATACTGGCCAGCACGAGACCCCACTGGGCAATATGTGTTCCTGGACTCTATGATCGGGAACTGCTCAGCGTCCGAGGACATCCATTCACACATCCCTCCTGGGAATACAACTCTTTGACCCTTCCCTTGCTTTCTCGGCTACTCACTCACACTGCAGCTCACTGGGTGCTCGCACCAAAGTGCTAGCTCTCCGACCTCTCAGCGTCCTCACTTGCTCAATCCTCTTCCGATTCACCAGACTCCACAATCTGTCAGGTCAGCCAGTTGCCAACAGCCTTGTCCTAGAAGTCATGTTCATTTTGTACTTGACTGACACCGTGCTAAGCCTACATCAATCTGGGGCTCACACATCACTTTACCTTCACCTGAGCCACTTGGACAGCCAGAAGAGATGGAAAACTAAGAGCCCTCAAACTCCCCGCCCTGGGAAAACACACTCACTCACTCACTCACTCACTCACTCACAACAACCCACATCGATGACAACTGGAACCTGAACATTTCAACCTGATCATCTCCTTCAACATACTGCCAGCTTCGTAGTGCCTGGCCTTCCATCTGTTGACATGGAAGCAAGGTTCCTCCTCAACAACTGACAACATCCATCCTCCTGAAACACACCTACACTCGCTATGTGGCCACTGAATGGTGAAGAGTGTGAGATGGCACATTTTGAATGCACAACGTGTCAGATGCTTCATATCCAATAAGTACAGACTTCACCAACATACTAATGGCCACCATGGGGAGCACTGGCTGCTGCTCTCTTTTCTAATCCCGCTTCCTGCTTCCAAACCAGGAAAACCAGCAGAGGCAGGCCCAAGGCCAGCGGACCCTGCAAACACACGGCAAACTCGGAACACACTCCTGGTTCCCACCATCACAACGGCCTCGATTTGGCTGTGGTTTGTGTGGAGTCGGGCAGAGGATGCAAGCTCTCTTGGCACTTCTTTTCTCTGTGTGACTCTGCTACCTCTCCCCTAAACAGCAGCTACTCTCTAAACCACAAACAAACACAAGAATCCAGAAACCCAACATGCAGCCCACACACCCCTGCCGCCTCTTCCCTGTAGCCCTGCTTTTCAGGTAAAGAAAAATGAGCCTTACTGAATCCTCGATTTCCTAAACAAATATGCCATGGCTTGTCCAACGATACAGTGTGTGAACGCGCCCACTGCGATGCCATCACCTCTTACGCCATGCCATCGCAGCCATGGGCTCACTGATCCAAGGGTCCAAGATCACCTCTGACCCTCATGCTCACTCTCATAATGCTTGTCCGTTAAATCGTACAACCGACAACAACACAACAGAAACCCAATATGGCCACCGGATCTCCGCATGCTTCCCACGCCAATACACAGCCTTTCCCGAGGGAATCTCTTATCAATGTTTTCCTTGTCTTTCAAAAGTTCTTCCTCTTGTCCACTCACCACGGATACCCGCATACCTAGATTGACAAACTTCAGACAGTGCCGTGAGGCTGTTGAAGGAAATGAGTGACGGGAAAACAGTAGTTTGGCTCGGGACATCTTAGCCAAATGCAAGTAGGACTGGCTGAAAGGTGGGCAAACACTTGGCTGCATCCAAAAGTGTATCTGAAAAAATCCCCCAGCCCCTTCCACAAAACTCATTTTCCTTGGCCTTCCATTTCCAAAGCACGGGCAGAAATGACATCAGGCAAGACAGTTCACGGGCCTTGGCCCAGCATTTGTCACACGACCGTTCATTCTCCAGTCACCTGGTTCTTTGTGAATGGTAGGTGAGAAGAGTCAAGCAATCAATTTCCCCCAGCGCCACCCACCCCACAGCTTTCTCTTTGTTTGTTGCTTATCTCAAGTTACCCACAAAAGCCAAAAGAGTCAGGAATAATGAGGCCAAACAGGATCGAAGCAGCCTTACACTCACTAGGTAGTAAATAGACTAGGACTGCACAGCAGCTGCTCACGAAAGACCATTTCACCGAGTCCTTTTGTGGACAAGGGAAATCAGGATCATCTTCAGTAGCAGCCAGCATAATTGGTTTCTATCAACTAATAGAGAGTGAAATAATGCCCATGTTAGTGTAAGAGGGAAAAAGGAAGCAAGTGGTTTTCTCAAGTATTACAATCTGTATGCAACTGCCCCTCATTCAGGTGATTCACGTTAAGGCTGTCTATGGCTGGCTGGCTCCCTTCCCAATCTGAAAAGTCACGCTTCATTCCCACGGCATTAGAGCCAAAATCTTTGGCTCTTGCTTACCCTCTTGTGACTAGATGAGCCTCGGTCAAGTGAGCATCTCCTTCACGTACAAAACTAGTGTTTCAACTTCGTAGCTTTCAAGGAAGAGGAGGAAAAAAAGCCCTGACAAACCAAATCACATACCTCCTACACGCGGTGGTAGTGGCCCTAGGTCAGGAGCACCTGTAGGCAAAAATTTGGTAGCACGGGTGGCTGGCTGCGTTCCTGCAGGGGGGCGAGCGTGAGGAGGCCCTACCCTCCGGAATGGATTCGCAGGACCAGTTGGCCCTTGGGGTGGATGAGCCGAAGTTGTTGCTGCTTGGCCAGCACCTGGTTCTTTCCCCTCGCAGGGAACTGCTGATGCATTTATGGTACTGCTCTGTAACAAAATCACATAAATCCGACATCACTAACAAGAAAAAAATGCAAAACTCATACACAAATAGTTAGGGACAGAATGCAAAGAAATCCATGATATACAGAGAAAGTGCTCCAGAGAAACATCAGATGGGTTGTAGCGATCACAACTGTGTGGTGAAAGAACAGAAAGCAGGTTTCGTCAACACAGCAATATTCTGGCTAAGGAGAATGCACAGACACAGGCCAGGAGAACCCCGACGTAGACTACCTAGCACGCTTATCCCGAGAAGGCAAAGAACAAGTGGGCAGCTTACTCCAGATGTGGCTGAGGAACAAACTGAGAAACTCAGGAAAGTAGATTCTCAAAACATTATGCCCACTGATTCCAATGTACATCCGAAGGGGGGAACCAAATGCCCTGCTACACTGGTGTACTCCCTGAGAGGTGTTGACTCAGAAAAGAAACAGATTTCTAGAGAAAACAAATGACCAGGGCCATGTCTGTTCTGCAAAAAAAGGAGGGATCACAAAGCTCCCGCACACACACGGGTAAAATTACACTGTCAGGACTTACCTCCAGTTTGTCTTGGTTAGCTGCCTGGTTGGAGTCTTGCTTGGAAAATAGGTTTGGACCTACACATTCTTAAAAAGAAAGAAAGAGAAAAAGGAAACCATGAGCATCGTGGGTCTTAGCATTTTGTTCTTGGGACGTTTCTGGATCGCAAGGGACACTGTGATATCTCCCACATCCAGGTCGGTGCATAAGCCAGCTTGACACCTGCCTCCTTATCCATGGCCACAAGAGCACCCTGAGGCCGCTGGAACTCCTGCTATGCCAAATGCTCTACAGCCAAATGAAGTTGAGGTCTCTGCAGCTGGCACTTAGCAACCCACCTGCTGCAGCAGCACTGAGAAGCTGTCGAGAGAGTAGCACCTCCCTTCTTCCTGACATTCTGCTCCTGCTTCCTGATTCTTCCTTCAATGAATACTGGCCAGCACGAGACCCCACTGGGCAATACGTGTTCCTGGACTCTATGATCGGGAACTGCTCAGCGTCCGAGGACATCCATTCACACATCCCTCCTGGGAATACAACTCTTTGACCCTTCCCTTGCTTTCTCGGCTACTCACTCACACTGCAGCTCACTGGGTGCTCGCACCAAAGTGCTAGCTCTCCGACCTCTCAGCGTCCTCACTTGCTCAATCCTCTTCCGATTCACCAGACTCCACAATCTGTCAGGTCAGCCAGTTGCCAACAGCCTTGTCCTAGAAGTCATGTTCATTTTGTACTTGACTGACACCGTGCTAAGCCTACATCAATCTGGGGCTCACACATCACTTTACCTTCACCTGAGCCACTTGGACAGCCAGAAGAGATGGAAAACTAAGAGCCCTCAAACTCCCCGCCCTGGGAAAACACACTCACTCACTCACTCACTCACTCACTCACAACAACCCACATCGATGACAACTGGAACCTGAACATTTCAACCTGATCATCTCCTTCAACATACTGCCAGCTTCGTAGTGCCTGGCCTTCCATCTGTTGACATGGAAGCAAGGTTCCTCCTCAACAACTGACAACATCCATCCTCCTGAAACACACCTACACTCGCTATGTGGCCACTGAATGGTGAAGAGTGTGAGATGGCACATTTTGAATGCACAACGTGTCAGATGCTTCATATCCAATAAGTACAGACTTCACCAACATACTAATGGCCACCATGGGGAGCACTGGCTGCTGCTCTCTTTTCTAATCCCGCTTCCTGCTTCCAAACCAGGAAAACCAGCAGAGGCAGGCCCAAGGCCAGCGGACCCTGCAAACACACGGCAAACTCGGAACACACTCCTGGTTCCCACCATCACAACGGCCTCGATTTGGCTGTGGTTTGTGTGGAGTCGGGCAGAGGATGCAAGCTCTCTTGGCACTTCTTTTCTCTGTGTGACTCTGCTACCTCTCCCCTAAACAGCAGCTACTCTCTAAACCACAAACAAACACAAGAATCCAGAAACCCAACATGCAGCCCACACACCCCTGCCGCCTCTTCCCTGTAGCCCTGCTTTTCAGGTAAAGAAAAATGAGCCTTACTGAATCCTCGATTTCCTAAACAAATATGCCATGGCTTGTCCAACGATACAGTGTGTGAACGCGCCCACTGCGATGCCATCACCTCTTACGCCATGCCATCGCAGCCATGGGCTCACTGATCCAAGGGTCCAAGATCACCTCTGACCCTCATGCTCACTCTCATAATGCTTGTCCGTTAAATCGTACAACCGACAACAACACAACAGAAACCCAATATGGCCACCGGATCTCCGCATGCTTCCCACGCCAATAGACAGCCTTTCCCGAGGGAATCTCTTATCAATGTTTTCCTTGTCTTTCAAAAGTTCTTCCTCTTGTCCACTCACCACGGATACCCGCATACCTAGATTGACCAACTTCAGACAGTGCCGTGAGGCTGTTGAAGGAAATGAGTGACGGGAAAACAGTAGTTTGGCTCGGGACATCTTAGCCAAATGCAAGTAGGACTGGCTGAAAGGTGGGCAAACACTTGGCTGCATCCAAAAGTGTATCTGAAAAAATCCCCCAGCCCCTTCCACAAAACTCATTTTCCTTGGCCTTCCATTTCCAAAGCACGGGCAGAAATGACATCAGGCAAGACAGTTCACGGGCCTTGGCCCAGCATTTGTCACACGACCGTTCATTCTCCAGTCACCTGGTTCTTTGTGAATGGTAGGTGAGAAGAGTCAAGCAATCAATTTCCCCCAGCGCCACCCACCCCACAGCTTTCTCTTTGTTTGTTGCTTATCTCAAGTTACCCACAAAAGCCAAAAGAGTCAGGAATAATGAGGCCAAACAGGATCGAAGCAGCCTTACACTCACTAGGTAGTAAATAGACTAGGACTGCACAGCAGCTGCTCACGAAAGACCATTTCACCTAGTCCTTTTGTGGACAAGGGAAATCAGGATCATCTTCAGTAGCAGCCAGCATAATTGGTTTCTATCAACTAATAGAGAGTGAAATAATGCCCGTGTTAGTGTAAGAGGGAAAAAGGAAGCAAGTGGTTTTCTCAAGTATTACAATCTGTATGCAACTGCCCCTCATTCAGGTGATTCACGTTAAGGCTGTCTATGGCTGGCTGGCTCCCTTCCCAATCTGAAAAGTCACGCTTCATTCCCACGGCATTAGAGCCAAAATCTTTGGCTCTTGCTTACCCTCTTGTGACTAGATGAGCCTCGGTCAAGTGAGCATCTCCTTCACGTACAAAACTAGTGTTTCAACTTCGTAGCTTTCAAGGAAGAGGAGGAAAAAAAGCCCTGACAAACCAAATCACATACCTCCTACACGCGGTGGTAGTGGCCCTAGGTCAGGAGCACCCGTAGGCAAAAATTTGGTAGCACGGGTGGCTGGCTGCGTTCCTGCAGGGGGGCGAGCGTGAGGAGGCCCTACCCTCCGGAATGGATTCGCAGGACCAGTTGGCCCTTGGGGTGGATGAGCCGAAGTTGTTGCTGCTTGGCCAGCACCTGGTTCTTTCCCCTCGCAGGGAACTGCTGATGCATTTATGGTACTGCTCTGTAACAAAATCACATAAATCCGACATCACTAATAAGAAAAAAATGCAAAACTCATACACAAATAGTTAGGGACAGAATGCAAAGAAATCCATGATATACAGAGAAAGTGCTCCAGAGAAACATCAGATGGGTTGTAGCGATCACAACTGTGTGGTGAAAGAACAGAAAGCAGGTTTCGTCAACACAGCAATATTCTGGCTAAGGAGAATGCACAGACACAGGCCAGGAGAACCCCGACGTAGACTACCTAGCACGCTTATCCCGAGAAGGCAAAGAACAAGTGGGCAGCTTACTCCAGATGTGGCTGAGGAACAAACTGAGAAACTCAGGAAAGTAGATTCTCAAAACATTATGCCCACTGATTCCAATGTACATCCGAAGGGGGGAACCAAATGCCCTGCTACACTGGTGTACTCCCTGAGAGGTGTTGACTCAGAAAAGAAACAGATTTCTAGAGAAAACAAATGACCAGGGCCATGTCTGTTCTGCAAAAAAAGGAGGGATCACAAAGCTCCCGCACACACACGGGTAAAATTACACTGTCAGGACTTACCTCCAGTTTGTCTTGGTTAGCTGCCTGGTTGGAGTCTTGCTTGGAAAATAGGTTTGGACCTACACATTCTTAAAAAGAAAGAAAGAGAAAAAGGAAACCATGAGCATCGTGGGTCTTAGCATTTTGTTCTCGGGACGTTTCTGGATCGCAAGGGACACTGTGATATCTCCCACATCCAGGTCGGTGCATAAGCCAGCTTGACACCTGCCTCCTTATCCATGGCCACAAGAGCACCCTGAGGCCGCTGGAACTCCTGCTATGCCAAATGCTCTACAGCCAAATGAAGTTGAGGTCTCTGCAGCTGGCACTTAGCAACCCACCTGCTGCAGCAGCACTGAGAAGCTGTCGAGAGAGTAGCACCTCCCTTCTTCCTGACATTCTGCTCCTGCTTCCTGATTCTTCCTTCAATGAATACTGGCCAGCACGAGACCCCTCTGGGCAATACGTGTTCCTGGACTCTATGATCGGGAACTGCTCAGCGTCCGAGGACATCCATTCACACATCCCTCCTGGGAATACAACTCTTTGACCCTTCCCTTGCTTTCTCGGCTACTCACTCACACTGCAGCTCACTGGGTGCTCGCACCAAAGTGCTAGCTCTCCGACCTCTCAGCGTCCTCACTTGCTCAATCCTCTTCCGATTCACCAGACTCCACAATCTGTCAGGTCAGCCAGTTGCCAACAGCCTTGTCCTAGAAGTCATGTTCATTTTGTACTTGACTGACACCGTGCTAAGCCTACATCAATCTGGGGCTCACACATCACTTTACCTTCACCTGAGCCACTTGGACAGCCAGAAGAGATGGAAAACTAAGAGCCCTCAAACTCCCCGCCCTGGGAAAACACACTCACTCACTCACTCACTCACTCACTCACAACAACCCACATCGATGACAACTGGAACCTGAACATTTCAACCTGATCATCTCCTTCAACATACTGCCAGCTTCGTAGTGCCTGGCCTTCCATCTGTTGACATGGAAGCAAGGTTCCTCCTCAACAACTGACAACATCCATCCTCCTGAAACACACCTACACTCGCTATGTGGCCACTGAATGGTGAAGAGTGTGAGATGGCACATTTTGAATGCACAACGTGTCAGATGCTTCATATCCAATAAGTACAGACTTCACCAACATACTAATGGCCACCATGGGGAGCACTGGCTGCTGCTCTCTTTTCTAATCCCGCTTCCTGCTTCCAAACCAGGAAAACCAGCAGAGGCAGGCCCAAGGCCAGCGGACCCTGCAAACACACGGCAAACTCGGAACACACTCCTGGTTCCCACCATCACAACGGCCTCGATTTGGCTGTGGTTTGTGTGGAGTCGGGCAGAGGATGCAAGCTCTCTTGGCACTTCTTTTCTCTGTGTGACTCTGCTACCTCTCCCCTAAACAGCAGCTACTCTCTAAACCACAAACAAACACAAGAATCCAGAAACCCAACATGCAGCCCACACACCCCTGCCGCCTCTTCCCTGTAGCCCTGCTTTTCAGGTAAAGAAAAATGAGCCTTACTGAATCCTCGATTTCCTAAACAAATATGCCATGGCTTGTCCAACGATACAGTGTGTGAACGCGCCCACTGCGATGCCATCACCTCTTACGCCATGCCATCGCAGCCATGGGCTCACTGATCCAAGGGTCCAAGATCACCTCTGACCCTCATGCTCACTCTCATAATGCTTGTCCGTTAAATCGTACAACCGACAACACCACAACAGAAACCCAATATGGCCACCGGATCTCCGCATGCTTCCCACGCCAATACACAGCCTTTCCCGAGGGAATCTCTTATCAATGTTTTCCTTGTCTTTCAAAAGTTCTTCCTCTTGTCCACTCACCACGGATACCCGCATACCTAGATTGACCAACTTCAGACAGTGCCGTGAGGCTGTTGAAGGAAATGAGTGACGGGAAAACAGTAGTTTGGCTCGGGACATCTTAGCCAAATGCAAGTAGGACTGGCTGAAAGGTGGGCAAACACTTGGCTGCATCCAAAAGTGTATCTGAAAAAATCCCCCAGCCCCTTCCACAAAACTCATTTTCCTTGGCCTTCCATTTCCAAAGCACGGGCAGAAATGACATCAGGCAAGACAGTTCACGGGCCTTGGCCCAGCATTTGTCACACGACCGTTCATTCTCCAGTCACCTGGTTCTTTGTGAATGGTAGGTGAGAAGAGTCAAGCAATCAATTTCCCCCAGCGCCACCCACCCCACAGCTTTCTCTTTGTTGCTTATCTCAAGTTACCCACAAAAGCCAAAAGAGTCAGGAATAATGAGGCCAAACAGGATCGAAGCAGCCTTACACTCACTAGGTAGTAAATAGACTAGGACTGCACAGCAGCTGCTCACGAAAGACCATTTCACCGAGTCCTTTTGTGGACAAGGGAAATCAGGATCATCTTCAGTAGCAGCCAGCATAATTGGTTTCTATCAACTAATAGAGAGTGAAATAATGCCCGTGTTAGTGTAAGAGGGAAAAAGGAAGCAAGTGGTTTTCTCAAGTATTACAATCTGTATGCAACTGCCCCTCATTCAGGTGATTCACGTTAAGGCTGTCTATG
Organism: Ochotona princeps; assembly: GCF_030435755.1. Classification (NCBI taxonomy): domain Eukaryota; kingdom Metazoa; phylum Chordata; class Mammalia; order Lagomorpha; family Ochotonidae; genus Ochotona; species Ochotona princeps. The sequence continues at coordinate 3,390,637 of NC_080838.1, forward strand.
GCTGGCTGGCTCCCTTCCCAATCTGAAAAGTCACGCTTCATTCCCACGGCATTAGAGCCAAAATCTTTGGCTCTTGCTTACCCTCTTGTGACTAGATGAGCCTCGGTCAAGTGAGCATCTCCTTCACGTACAAAACTAGTGTTTCAACTTCGTAGCTTTCAAGGAAGAGGAGGAAAAAAAGCCCTGACAAACCAAATCACATACCTCCTACACGCGGTGGTAGTGGCCCTAGGTCAGGAGCACCCGTAGGCAAAAATTTGGTAGCACGGGTGGCTGGCTGTGTTCCTGCAGGGGGGCGAGCGTGAGGAGGCCCTACCCTCCGGAATGGATTCGCAGGACCAGTTGGCCCTTGGGGTGGATGAGCCGAAGTTGTTGCTGCTTGGCCAGCACCTGGTTCTTTCCCCTCGCAGGGAACTGCTGATGCATTTATGGTACTGCTCTGTAACAAAATCACATAAATCCGACATCACTAACAAGAAAAAAATGCAAAACTCATACACAAATAGTTAGGGACAGAATGCAAAGAAATCCATGATATACAGAGAAAGTGCTCCAGAGAAACATCAGATGGGTTTTAGCGATCACAACTGTGTGGTGAAAGAACAGAAAGCAGGTTTCGTCAACACAGCAATATTCTGGCTAAGGAGAATGCACAGACACAGGCCAGGAGAACCCCGACGTAGACTACCTAGCACGCTTATCCCGAGAAGGCAAAGAACAAGTGGGCAGCTTACTCCAGATGTGGCTGAGGAACAAACTGAGAAACTCAGGAAAGTAGATTCTCAAAACATTATGCCCACTGATTCCAATGTACATCCGAAGGGGGGAACCAAATGCCCTGCTACACTGGTGTACTCCCTGAGAGGTGTTGACTCAGAAAAGAAACAGATTTCTAGAGAAAACAAATGACCAGGGCCATGTCTGTTCTGCAAAAAAAGGAGGGATCACAAAGCTCCCGCACACACACGGGTAAAATTACACTGTCAGGACTTACCTCCAGTTTGTCTTGGTTAGCTGCCTGGTTGGAGTCTTGCTTGGAAAATAGGTTTGGACCTACACATTCTTAAAAAGAAAGAAAGAGAAAAAGGAAACCATGAACATCGTGGGTCTTAGCATTTTGTTCTTGGGACGTTTCTGGATCGCAAGGGACACTGTGATATCTCCCACATCCAGGTCGGTGCATAAGCCAGCTTGACACCTGCCTCCTTATCCATGGCCACAAGAGCACCCTGAGGCAGCTGGAACTCCTGCTATGCCAAATGCTCTACAGCCAAATGAAGTTGAGGTCTCTGCAGCTGGCACTTAGCAACCCACCTGCTGCAGCAGCACTGAGAAGCTGTCGAGAGAGTAGCACCTCCCTTCTTCCTGACATTCTGCTCCTGCTTCCTGATTCTTCCTTCAATGAATACTGGCCAGCACGAGACCCCACTGGGCAATACGTGTTCCTGGACTCTATGATCGGGAACTGCTCAGCGTCCCAGGACATCCATTCACACATCCCTCCTGGGAATACAACTCTTTGACCCTTCCCTTGCTTTCTCGGCTACTCACTCACACTGCAGCTCACTGGGTGCTCGCACCAAAGTGCTAGCTCTCCGACCTCTCAGCGTCCTCACTTGCTCAATCCTCTTCCGATTCACCAGACTCCACAATCTGTCAGGTCAGCCAGTTGCCAACAGCCTTGTCCTAGAAGTCATGTTCATTTTGTACTTGACTGACACCGTGCTAAGCCTACATCAATCTGGGGCTCACACATCACTTTACCTTCACCTGAGCCACTTGGACAGCCAGAAGAGATGGAAAACTAAGAGCCCTCAAACTCCCCGCCCTGGGAAAACACACTCACTCACTCACTCACTCACTCACTCACTCACAACAACCCACATCGATGACAACTGGAACCTGAACATTTCAACCTGATCATCTCCTTCAACATACTGCCAGCTTCGTAGTGCCTGGCCTTCCATCTGTTGACATGGAAGCAAGGTTCCTCCTCAACAACTGACAACATCCATCCTCCTGAAACACACCTACACTCGCTATGTGGCCACTGAATGGTGAAGAGTGTGAGATGGCACATTTTGAATGCACAACGTGTCAGATGCTTCATATCCAATAAGTACAGACTTCACCAACATACTAATGGCCACCATGGGGAGCACTGGCTGCTGCTCTCTTTTCTAATCCCGCTTCCTGCTTCCAAACCAGGAAAACCAGCAGAGGCAGGCCCAAGGCCAGCGGACCCTGCAAACACACGGCAAACTCGGAACACACTCCTGGTTCCCACCATCACAACGGCCTCGATTTGGCTCTGGTTTGTGTGGAGTCGGGCAGAGGATGCAAGCTCTCTTGGCACTTCTTTTCTCTGTGTGACTCTGCTACCTCTCCCCTAAACAGCAGCTACTCTCTAAACCACAAACAAACACAAGAATCCAGAAACCCAACATGCAGCCCACACACCCCTGCCGCCTCTTCCCTGTAGCCCTGCTTTTCAGGTAAAGAAAAATGAGCCTTACTGAATCCTCGATTTCCTAAACAAATATGCCATGGCTTGTCCAACGATACAGTGTGTGAACGCGCCCACTGCGATGCCATCACCTCTTACGCCATGCCATCGCAGCCATGGGCTCACTGATCCAAGGGTCCAAGATCACCTCTGACCCTCATGCTCACTCTCATAATGCTTGTCCGTTAAATCGTACAACCGACAACAACACAACAGAAACCCAATATGGCCACCGGATCTCCGCATGCTTCCCACGCCAATACACAGCCTTTCCCGAGGGAATCTCTTATCAATGTTTTCCTTGTCTTTCAAAAGTTCTTCCTCTTGTCCACTCACCACGGATACCCGCATACCTAGATTGACAAACTTCAGACAGTGCCGTGAGGCTGTTGAAGGAAATGAGTGACGGGAAAACAGTAGTTTGGCTCGGGACATCTTAGCCAAATGCAAGTAGGACTGGCTGAAAGGTGGGCAAACACTTGGCTGCATCCAAAAGTGTATCTGAAAAAATCCCCCAGCCCCTTCCACAAAACTCATTTTCCTTGGCCTTCCATTTCCAAAGCACGGGCAGAAATGACATCAGGCAAGACAGTTCACGGGCCTTGGCCCAGCATTTGTCACACGACCGTTCATTCTCCAGTCACCTGGTTCTTTGTGAATGGTAGGTGAGAAGAGTCAAGCAATCAATTTCCCCCAGCGCCACCCACCCCACAGCTTTCTCTTTGTTTGTTGCTTATCTCAAGTTACCCACAAAAGCCAAAAGAGTCAGGAATAATGAGGCCAAACAGGATCGAAGCAGCCTTACACTCACTAGGTAGTAAATAGACTAGGACTGCACAGCAGCTGCTCACGAAAGACCATTTCACCGAGTCCTTTTGTGGACAAGGGAAATCAGGATCATCTTCAGTAGCAGCCAGCATAATTGGTTTCTATCAACTAATAGAGAGTGAAATAATGCCCGTGTTAGTGTAAGAGGGAAAAAGGAAGCAAGTGGTTTTCTCAAGTATTACAATCTGTATGCAACTGCCCCTCATTCAGGTGATTCACGTTAAGGCTGTCTATGGCTGGCTGGCTCCCTTCCCAATCTGAAAAGTCACGCTTCATTCCCACGGCATTAGAGCCAAAATCTTTGGCTCTTGCTTACCCTCTTGTGACTAGATGAGCCTCGGTCAAGTGAGCATCTCCTTCACGTACAAAACTAGTGTTTCAACTTCGTAGCTTTCAAGGAAGAGGAGGAAAAAAAGCCCTGACAAACCAAATCACATACCTCCAACACGCGGTGGTAGTGGCCCTATGTCAGGAGCACCCGTAGGCAAAAATTTGGTAGCACGGGTGGCTGGCTGCGTTCCTGCAGGGGGGCGAGCGTGAGGAGGCCCTACCCTCCGGAATGGATTCGCAGGACCAGTTGGCCCTTGGGGTGGATGAGCCGAAGTTGTTGCTGCTTGGCCAGCACCTGGTTCTTTCCCCTCGCAGGGAACTGCTGATGCATTTATGGTACTGCTCTGTAACAAAATCACATAAATCCGACATCACTAACAAGAAAAAAATGCAAAACTCATACACAAATAGTTAGGGACAGAATGCAAAGAAATCCATGATATACAGAGAAAGTGCTCCAGAGAAACATCAGATGGGTTGTAGCGATCACAACTGTGTGGTGAAAGAACAGAAAGCAGGTTTCGTCAACACAGCAATATTCTGGCTAAGGAGAATGCACAGACACAGGCCAGGAGAACCCCGACGTAGACTACCTAGCACGCTTATCCCGAGAAGGCAAAGAACAAGTGGGCAGCTTACTCCAGATGTGGCTGAGGAACAAACTGAGAAACTCAGGAAAGTAGATTCTCAAAACATTATGCCCACTGATTCCAATGTACATCCGAAGGGGGGAACCAAATGCCCTGCTACACTGGTGTACTCCCTGAGAGGTGTTGACTCAGAAAAGAAACAGATTTCTAGAGAAAACAAATGACCAGGGCCATGTCTGTTCTGCAAAAAAAGGAGGGATCACAAAGCTCCCGCACACACACGGGTAAAATTACACTGTCAGGACTTACCTCCAGTTTGTCTTGGTTAGCTGCCTGGTTGGAGTCTTGCTTGGAAAATAGGTTTGGACCTACACATTCTTAAAAAGAAAGAAAGAGAAAAAGGAAACCATGAACATCGTGGGTCTTAGCATTTTGTTCTTGGGACGTTTCTGGATCGCAAGGGACACTGTGATATCTCCCACATCCAGGTCGGTGCATAAGCCAGCTTGACACCTGCCTCCTTATCCATGGCCACAAGAGCACCCTGAGGCCGCTGGAACTCCTGCTATGCCAAATGCTCTACAGCCAAATGAAGTTGAGGTCTCTGCAGCTGGCACTTAGCAACCCACCTGCTGCAGCAGCACTGAGAAGCTGTCGAGAGAGTAGCACCTCCCTTCTTCCTGACATTCTGCTCCTGCTTCCTGATTCTTCCTTCAATGAATACTGGCCAGCACGAGACCCCACTGGGCAATACGTGTTCCTGGACTCTATGATCGGGAACTGCTCAGCGTCCGAGGACATCCATTCACACATCCCTCCTGGGAATACAACTCTTTGACCCTTCCCTTGCTTTCTCGGCTACTCACTCACACTGCAGCTCACTGGGTGCTCGCACCAAAGTGCTAGCTCTCCGACCTCTCAGCGTCCTCACTTGCTCAATCCTCTTCCGATTCACCAGACTCCACAATCTGTCAGGTCAGCCAGTTGCCAACAGCCTTGTCCTAGAAGTCATGTTCATTTTGTACTTGACTGACACCGTGCTAAGCCTACATCAATCTGGGGCTCACACATCACTTTACCTTCACCTGAGCCACTTGGACAGCCAGAAGAGATGGAAAACTAAGAGCCCTCAAACTCCCCGCCCTGGGAAAACACACTCACTCACTCACTCACTCACTCACAACAACCCACATCGATGACAACTGGAACCTGAACATTTCAACCTGATCATCTCCTTCAACATACTGCCAGCTTCGTAGTGCCTGGCCTTCCATCTGTTGACATGGAAGCAAGGTTCCTCCTCAACAACTGACAACATCCATCCTCCTGAAACACACCTACACTCGCTATGTGGCCACTGAATGGTGAAGAGTGTGAGATGGCACATTTTGAATGCACAACGTGTCAGATGCTTCATATCCAATAAGTACAGACTTCACCAACATACTAATGGCCACCATGGGGAGCACTGGCTGCTGCTCTCTTTTCTAATCCCGCTTCCTGCTTCCAAACCAGGAAAACCAGCAGAGGCAGGCCCAAGGCCAGCGGACCCTGCAAACACACGGCAAACTCGGAACACACTCCTGGTTCCCACCATCACAACGGCCTCGATTTGGCTGTGGTTTGTGTGGAGTCGGGCAGAGGATGCAAGCTCTCTTGGCACTTCTTTTCTCTGTGTGACTCTGCTACCTCTCCCCTAAACAGCAGCTACTCTCTAAACCACAAACAAACACAAGAATCCAGAAACCCAACATGCAGCCCACACACCCCTGCCGCCTCTTCCCTGTAGCCCTGCTTTTCAGGTAAAGAAAAATGAGCCTTACTGAATCCTCGATTTCCTAAACAAATATGCCATGGCTTGTCCAACGATACAGTGTGTGAACGCGCCCACTGCGATGCCATCACCTCTTACGCCATGCCATCGCAGCCATGGGCTCACTGATCCAAGGGTCCAAGATCACCTCTGACCCTCATGCTCACTCTCATAATGCTTGTCCGTTAAATCGTACAACCGACAACAACACAACAGAAACCCAATATGGCCACCGGATCTCCGCATGCTTCCCACGCCAATACACAGCCTTTCCCGAGGGAATCTCTTATCAATGTTTTCCTTGTCTTTCAAAAGTTCTTCCTCTTGTCCACTCACCACGGATACCCGCATACCTAGATTGACCAACTTCAGACAGTGCCGTGAGGCTGTTGAAGGAAATGAGTGACGGGAAAACAGTAGTTTGGCTCGGGACATCTTAGCCAAATGCAAGTAGGACTGGCTGAAAGGTGGGCAAACACTTGGCTGCATCCAAAAGTGTATCTGAAAAAATCCCCCAGCCCCTTCCACAAAACTCATTTTCCTTGGCCTTCCATTTCCAAAGCACGGGCAGAAATGACATCAGGCAAGACAGTTCACGGGCCTTGGCCCAGCATTTGTCACACGACCGTTCATTCTCCAGTCACCTGGTTCTTTGTGAATGGTAGGTGAGAAGAGTCAAGCAATCAATTTCCCCCAGCGCCACCCACCCCACAGCTTTCTCTTTGTTTGTTGCTTATCTCAAGTTACCCACAAAAGCCAAAAGAGTCAGGAATAATGAGGCCAAACAGGATCGAAGCAGCCTTACACTCACTAGGTAGTAAATAGACTAGGACTGCACAGCAGCTGCTCACGAAAGACCATTTCACCGAGTCCTTTTGTGAACAAGGGAAATCAGGATCATCTTCAGTAGCAGCCAGCATAATTGGTTTCTATCAACTAATAGAGAGTGAAATAATGCCCGTGTTAGTGTAAGAGGGAAAAAGGAAGCAAGTGGTTTTCTCAAGTATTACAATCTGTATGCAACTGCCCCTCATTCAGGTGATTCACGTTAAGGCTGTCTATGGCTGGCTGGCTCCCTTCCCAATCTGAAAAGTCACGCTTCATTCCCACGGCATTAGAGCCAAAATCTTTGGCTCTTGCTTACCCTCTTGTGACTAGATGAGCCTCGGTCAAGTGAGCATCTCCTTCACGTACAAAACTAGTGTTTCAACTTCGTAGCTTTCAAGGAAGAGGAGGAAAAAAAGCCCTGACAAACCAAATCACATACCTCCTACACGCGGTGGTAGTGGCCCTAGGTCAGGAGCACCCGTAGGCAAAAATTTGGTAGCACGGGTGGCTGGCTGCGTTCCTGCAGGGGGGCGAGCGTGAGGAGGCCCTACCCTCCGGAATGGATTCGCAGGACCAGTTGGCCCTTGGGGTGGATGAGCCGAAGTTGTTGCTGCTTGGCCAGCACCTGGTTCTTTCCCCTCGCAGGGAACTGCTGATGCATTTATGGTACTGCTCTGTAACAAAATCACATAAATCCGACATCACTAACAAGAAAAAAATGCAAAACTCATACACAAATAGTTAGGGACAGAATGCAAAGAAATCCATGATATACAGAGAAAGTGCTCCAGAGAAACATCAGATGGGTTGTAGCGATCACAACTGTGTGGTGAAAGAACAGAAAGCAGGTTTCGTCAACACAGCAATATTCTGGCTAAGGAGAATGCACAGACACAGGCCAGGAGAACCCCGACGTAGACTACCTAGCACGCTTATCCCGAGAAGGCAAAGAACAAGTGGGCAGCTTACTCCAGATGTGGCTGAGGAACAAACTGAGAAACTCAGGAAAGTAGATTCTCAAAACATTATGCCCACTGATTCCAATGTACATCCGAAGGGGGGAGCCAAATGCCCTGCTACACTGGTGTACTCCCTGAGAGGTGTTGACTCAGAAAAGAAACAGATTTCTAGAGAAAACAAATGACCAGGGCCATGTCTGTTCTGCAAAAAAAGGAGGGATCACAAAGCTCCCGCACACACACGGGTAAAATTACACTGTCAGGACTTACCTCCAGTTTGTCTTGGTTAGCTGCCTGGTTGGAGTCTTGCTTGGAAAATAGGTTTGGACCTACACATTATGAAAAAGAAAGAAAGAGAAAAAGGAAACCATGAACATCGTGGGTCTTAGCATTTTGTTCTTGGGACGTTTCTGGATCGCAAGGGACACTGTGATATCTCCCACATCCAGGTCGGTGCATAAGCCAGCTTGACACCTGCCTCCTTATCCATGGCCACAAGAGCACCCTGAGGCCGCTGGAACTCCTGCTATGCCAAATGCTCTACAGCCAAATGAAGTTGAGGTCTCTGCAGCTGGCACTTAGCAACCCACCTGCTGCAGCAGCACTGAGAAGCTGTCGAGAGAGTAGCACCTCCCTTCTTCCTGACATTCTGCTCCTGCTTCCTGATTCTTCCTTCAATGAATACTGGCCAGCACGAGACCCCACTGGGCAATACGTGTTCCTGGACTCTATGATCGGGAACTGCTCAGCGTCCGAGGACATCCATTCACACATCCCTCCTGGGAATACAACTCTTTGACCCTTCCCTTGCTTTCTCGGCTACTCACTCACACTGCAGCTCACTGGGTGCTCGCACCAAAGTGCTAGCTCTCCGACCTCTCAGCGTCCTCACTTGCTCAATCCTCTTCCGATTCACCAGACTCCACAATCTGTCAGGTCAGCCAGTTGCCAACAGCCTTGTCCTAGAAGTCATGTTCATTTTGTACTTGACTGACACCGTGCTAAGCCTACATCAATCTGGGGCTCACACATCACTTTACCTTCACCTGAGCCACTTGGACAGCCAGAAGAGATGGAAAACTAAGAGCCCTCAAACTCCCCGCCCTGGGAAAACACACTCACTCACTCACTCACTCACAACAACCCACATCGATGACAACTGGAACCTGAACATTTCAACCTGATCATCTCCTTCAACATACTGCCAGCTTCGTAGTGCCTGGCCTTCCATCTGTTGACATGGAAGCAAGGTTCCTCCTCAACAACTGACAACATCCATCCTCCTGAAACACACCTACACTCGCTATGTGGCCACTGAATGGTGAAGAGTGTGAGATGGCACATTTTGAATGCACAACGTGTCAGATGCTTCATATCCAATAAGTACAGACTTCACCAACATACTAATGGCCACCATGGGGAGCACTGGCTGCTGCTCTCTTTTCTAATCCCACTTCCTGCTTCCAAACCAGGAAAACCAGCAGAGGCAGGCCCAAGGCCAGCGGACCCTGCAAACACACGGCAAACTCGGAACACACTCCTGGTTCCCACCATCACAACGGCCTCGATTTGGCTGTGGTTTGTGTGGAGTCAGGCAGAGGATGCAAGCTCTCTTGGCACTTCTTTTCTCTGTGTGACTCTGCTACCTCTCCCCTAAACAGCAGCTACTCTCTAAACCACAAACAAACACAAGAATCCAGAAACCCAACATGCAGCCCACACACCCCTGCCGCCTCTTCCCTGTAGCCCTGCTTTTCAGGTAAAGAAAAATGAGCCTTACTGAATCCTCGATTTCCTAAACAAATATGCCATGGCTTGTCCAACGATACAGTGTGTGAACGCGCCCACTGCGATGCCATCACCTCTTACGCCATGCCATCGCAGCCATGGGCTCACTGATCCAAGGGTCCAAGATCACCTCTGACCCTCATGCTCACTCTCATAATGCTTGTCCGTTAAATCGTACAACCGACAACAACACAACAGAAACCCAATATGGCCACCGGATCTCCGCATGCTTCCCACGCCAATACACAGCCTTTCCCGAGGGAATCTCTTATCAATGTTTTCCTTGTCTTTCAAAAGTTCTTCCTCTTGTCCACTCACTACGGATACCCGCATACCTAGATTGACCAACTTCAGACAGTGCCGTGAGGCTGTTGAAGGAAATGAGTGACGGGAAAACAGTAGTTTGGCTCGGGACATCTTAGCCAAATGCAAGTAGGACTGGCTGAAAGGTGGGCAAACACTTGGCTGCATCCAAAAGTGTATCTGAAAAAATCCCCCAGCCCCTCCCACAAAACTCATTTTCCTTGGCCTTCCATTTCCAAAGCACGGGCAGAAATGACATCAGGCAAGACAGTTCACGGGCCTTGGCCCAGCATTTGTCACACGACCGTTCATTCTCCAGTCACCTGGTTCTTTGTGAATGGTAGGTGAGAAGAGTCAAGCAATCAATTTCCCCCAGCGCCACCCACCCCACAGCTTTCTCTTTGTTTGTTGCTTATCTCAAGTTACCCACAAAAGCCAAAAGAGTCAGGAATAATGAGGCCAAACAGGATCGAAGCAGCCTTACACTCACTAGGTAGTAAATAGACTAGGACTGCACAGCAGCTGCTCACGAAAGACCATTTCACCGAGTCCTTTTGTGGACAAGGGAAATCAGGATCATCTTCAGTAGCAGCCAGCATAATTGGTTTCTATCAACTAATAGAGAGTGAAATAATGCCCGTGTTAGTGTAAGAGGGAAAAAGGAAGCAAGTGGTTTTCTCAAGTATTACAATCTGTATGCAACTGCCCCTCATTCAGGTGATTCACGTTAAGGCTGTCTATGGCTGGCTGGCTCCCTTCCCAATCTGAAAAGTCACGCTTCATTCCCACGGCATTAGAGCCAAAATCTTTGGCTCTTGCTTACCCTCTTGTGACTAGATGAGCCTCGGTCAAGTGAGCATCTCCTTCACGTACAAAACTAGTGTTTCAACTTCGTAGCTTTCAAGGAAGAGGAGGAAAAAAAGCCCTGACAAACCAAATCACATACCTCCTACACGCGGTGGTAGTGGCCCTATGTCAGGAGCACCCGTAGGCAAAAATTTGGTAGCACGGGTGGCTGGCTGCGTTCCTGCAGGGGGGCGAGCGTGAGGAGGCCCTACCCTCCGGAATGGATTCGCAGGACCAGTTGGCCCTTGGGGTGGATGAGCCGAAGTTGTTGCTGCTTGGCCAGCACCTGGTTCTTTCCCCTCGCAGGGAACTGCTGATGCATTTATGGTACTGCTCTGTAACAAAATCACATAAATCCGACATCACTAACAAGAAAAAAATGCAAAACTCATACACAAATAGTTAGGGACAGAATGCAAAGAAATCCATGATATACAGAGAAAGTGCTCCAGAGAAACATCAGATGGGTTGTAGCGATCACAACTGTGTGGTGAAAGAACAGAAAGCAGGTTTCGTCAACACAGCAATATTCTGGCTAAGGAGAATGCACAGACACAGGCCAGGAGAACCCCGACGTAGACTACCTAGCACGCTTATCCCGAGAAGGCAAAGAACAAGTGGGCAGCTTACTCCAGATGTGGCTGAGGAACAAACTGAGAAACTCAGGAAAGTAGATTCTCAAAACATTATGCCCACTGATTCCAATGTACATCCGAAGGGGGGAACCAAATGCCCTCTACACTGGTGTACTCCCTGAGAGGTGTTGACTCAGAAAAGAAACAGATTTCTAGAGAAAACAAATGACCAGGGCCATGTCTGTTCTGCAAAAAAAGGAGGGATCACAAAGCTCCCGCACACACACAGGTAAAATTACACTGTCAGGACTTACCTCCAGTTTGTCTTGGTTAGCTGCCTGGTTGGAGTCTTGCTTGGAAAATAGGTTTGGACCTACACATTCTTAAAAAGAAAGAAAGAGAAAAAGGAAACCATGAACATCGTGGGTCTTAGCATTTTGTTCTTGGGACGTTTCTGGATCGCAAGGGACACTGTGATATCTCCCACATCCAGGTCGGTGCATAAGCCAGCTTGACACCTGCCTCCTTATCCATGGCCACAAGAGCACCCTGAGGCCGCTGGAACTCCTGCTATGCCAAATGCTCTACAGCCAAATGAAGTTGAGGTCTCTGCAGCTGGCACTTAGCAACCCACCTGCTGCAGCAGCACTGAGAAGCTGTCGAGAGAGTAGCACCTCCCTTCTTCCTGACATTCTGCTCCTGCTTCCTGATTCTTCCTTCAATGAATACTGGCCAGCACGAGACCCCACTGGGCAATACGTGTTCCTGGACTCTATGATCGGGAACTGCTCAGCGTCCGAGGACATCCATTCACACATCCCTCCTGGGAATACAACTCTTTGACCCTTCCCTTGCTTTCTCGGCTACTCACTCACACTGCAGCTCACTGGGTGCTCGCACCAAAGTGCTAGCTCTCCGACCTCTCAGCGTCCTCACTTGCTCAATCCTCTTCCGATTCACCAGACTCCACAATCTGTCAGGTCAGCCAGTTGCCAACAGCCTTGTCCTAGAAGTCATGTTCATTTTGTACTTGACTGACACCGTGCTAAGCCTACATCAATCTGGGGCTCACACATCACTTTACCTTCACCTGAGCCACTTGGACAGCCAGAAGAGATGGAAAACTAAGAGCCCTCAAACTCCCCGCCCTGGGAAAACACACTCACTCACTCACTCACTCACTCACTCACTCACAACCCACATCGATGACAACTGGAACCTGAACATTTCAACCTGATCATCTCCTTCAACATACTGCCAGCTTCGTAGTGCCTGGCCTTCCATCTGTTGACATAGAAGGAAGGTTCCTCCTCAACAACTGACAACATCCATCCTCCTGAAACACACCTACACTCGCTATGTGGCCACTGAATGGTGAAGAGTGTGAGATGGCACATTTTGAATGCACAACGTGTCAGATGCTTCATATCCAATAAGTACAGACTTCACCAACATACTAATGGCCACCATGGGGAGCACTGGCTGCTGCTCTCTTTTCTAATCCCGCTTCCTGCTTCCAAACCAGGAAAACCAGCAGAGGCAGGCCCAAGGCCAGCGGACCCTGCAAACACACGGCAAACTCGGAACACACTCCTGGTTCCCAACATCACAACGGCCTCGATTTGGCTCTGGTTTGTGTGGAGTCGGGCAGAGGATGCAAGCTCTCTTGGCACTTCTTTTCTCTGTGTGACTCTGCTACCTCTCCCCTAAACAGCAGCTACTCTCTAAACCACAAACAAACACAAGAATCCAGAAACCCAACATGCAGCCCACACACCCCTGCCGCCTCTTCCCTGTAGCCCTGCTTTTCAGGTAAAGAAAAATGAGCCTTACTGAATCCTCGATTTCCTAAACAAATATGCCATGGCTTGTCCAACGATACAGTGTGTGAACGTGCCCACTGCGATGCCATCACCTCTTACGCCATGCCATCGCAGCCATGGGCTCACTGATCCAAGGGTCCAAGATCACCTCTGACCCTCATGCTCACTCTCATAATGCTTGTCCGTTAAATCGTACAACCGACAACAACACAACAGAAACCCAATATGGCCACCGGATCTCCGCATGCTTCCCATGCCAATACACAGCCTTTCCCGAGGGAATCTCTTATCAATGTTTTCCTTGTCTTTCAAAAGTTCTTCCTCTTGTCCACTCACCACGGATACCCGCATACCTAGATTGACCAACTTCAGACAGTGCCGTGAGGCTGTTGAAGGAAATGAGTGACGGGAAAACAGTAGTTTGGCTCGGGACATCTTAGCCAAATGCAAGTAGGACTGGCTGAAAGGTGGGCAAACACTTGGCTGCATCCAAAAGTGTATCTGAAAAAATCCCCCAGCCCCTCCCACAAAACTCATTTTCCTTGGCCTTCCATTTCCAAAGCACGGGCAGAAATGACATCAGGCAAGACAGTTCACGGGCCTTGGCCCAGCATTTGTCACACGACCGTTCATTCTCCAGTCACCTGGTTCTTTGTGAATGGTAGGTGAGAAGAGTCAAGCAATCAATTTCCCCCAGCGCCACCCACCCCACAGCTTTCTCTTTGTTTGTTGCTTATCTCAAGTTACCCACAAAAGCCAAAAGAGTCAGGAATAATGAGGCCAAACAGGATCGAAGCAGCCTTACACTCACTAGGTAGTAAATAGACTAGGACTGCACAGCAGCTGCTCACGAAAGACCATTTCACCGAGTCCTTTTGTGGACAAGGGAAATCAGGATCATCTTCAGTAGCAGCCAGCATAATTGGTTTCTATCAACTAATAGAGAGTGAAATAATGCCCGTGTTAGTGTAAGAGGGAAAAAGGAAGCAAGTGGTTTTCTCAAGTATTACAATCTGTATGCAACTGCCCCTCATTCAGGTGATTCACGTTAAGGCTGTCTATGGCTGGCTGGCTCCCTTCCCAATCTGAAAAGTCACGCTTCATTCCCACGGCATTAGAGCCAAAATCTTTGGCTCTTGCTTACCCTCTTGTGACTAGATGAGCCTCGGTCAAGTGAGCATCTCCTTCACGTACAAAACTAGTGTTTCAACTTCGTAGCTTTCAAGGAAGAGGAGGAAAAAAAGCCCTGACAAACCAAATCACATACCTCCTACACGCGGTGGTAGTGGCCCTAGGTCAGGAGCACCCGTAGGCAAAAATTTGGTAGCACGGGTGGCTGGCTGCGTTCCTGCAGGGGGGCGAGCGTGAGGAGGCCCTACCCTCCGGAATGGATTCGCAGGACCAGTTGGCCCTTGGGGTGGATGAGCCGAAGTTGTTGCTGCTTGGCCAGCACCTGGTTCTTTCCCCTCGCAGGGAACTGCTGATGCATTTATGGTACTGCTCTGTAACAAAATCACATAAATCCGACATCACTAACAAGAAAAAAATGCAAAACTCATACACAAATAGTTAGGGACAGAATGCAAAGAAATCCATGATATACAGAGAAAGTGCTCCAGAGAAACATCAGATGGGTTGTAGCGATCACAACTGTGTGGTGAAAGAACAGAAAGCAGGTTTCGTCAACACAGCAATATTCTGGCTAAGGAGAATGCACAGACACAGGCCAGGAGAACCCCGATGTAGACTACCTAGCACGCTTATCCCGAGAAGGCAAAGAACAAGTGGGCAGCTTACTCCAGATGTGGCTGAGGAACAAACTGAGAAACTCAGGAAAGTAGATTCTCAAAACATTATGCCCACTGATTCCAATGTACATCCGAAGGGGGGAACCAAATGCCCTGCTACACTGGTGTACTCCCTGAGAGGTGTTGACTCAGAAAAGAAACAGATTTCTAGAGAAAACAAATGACCAGGGCCATGTCTGTTCTGCAAAAAAAGGAGGGATCACAAAGCTCCCGCACACACACGGGTAAAATTACACTGTCAGGACTTACCTCCAGTTTGTCTTGGTTAGCTGCCTGGTTGGAGTCTTGCTTGGAAAATAGGTTTGGACCTACACATTCTTAAAAAGAAAGAAAGAGAAAAAGGAAACCATGAACATCGTGGGTCTTAGCATTTTGTTCTTGGGACGTTTCTGGATCGCAAGGGACACTGTGATATCTCCCACATCCAGGTCGGTGCATAAGCCAGCTTGACACCTGCCTCCTTATCCATGGCCACAAGAGCACCCTGAGGCCGCTGGAACTCCTGCTATGCCAAATGCTCTACAGCCAAATGAAGTTGAGGTCTCTGCAGCTGGCACTTAGCAACCCACCTGCTGCAGCAGCACTGAGAAGCTGTCGAGAGAGTAGCACCTCCCTTCTTCCTGACATTCTGCTCCTGCTTCCTGATTCTTCCTTCAATGAATACTGGCCAGCACGAGACCCCACTGGGCAATACGTGTTCCTGGACTCTATGATCGGGAACTGCTCAGCGTCCGAGGACATCCATTCACACATCCCTCCTGGGAATACAACTCTTTGACCCTTCCCTTGCTTTCTCGGCTACTCACTCACACTGCAGCTCACTGGGTGCTCGCACCCAAGTGCTAGCTCTCCGACCTCTCAGCGTCCTCACTTGCTCAATCCTCTCCCGATTCACCAGACTCCACAATCTGTCAGGTCAGCCAGTTGCCAACAGCCTTGTCCTAGAAGTCATGTTCATTTTGTACTTGACTGACACCGTGCTAAGCCTACATCAATCTGGGGCTCACACATCACTTTACCTTCACCTGAGCCACTTGGACAGCCAGAAGAGATGGAAAACTAAGAGCCCTCAAACTCCCCGCCCTGGGAAAACACACTCACTCACTCACTCACTCACTCACTCACAACAACCCACATCGATGACAACTGGAACCTGAACATTTCAACCTGATCATCTCCTTCAACATACTGCCAGCTTCGTAGTGCCTGGCCTTCCATCTGTTGACATGGAAGCAAGGTTCCTCCTCAACAACTGACAACATCCATCCTCCTGAAACACACCTACACTCGCTATGTGGCCACTGAATGGTGAAGAGTGTGAGATGGCACATTTTGAATGCACAACGTGTCAGATGCTTCATATCCAATAAGTACAGACTTCACCAACATACTAATGGCCACCATGGGGAGCACTGGCTGCTGCTCTCTTTTCTAATCCCGCTTCCTGCTTCCAAACCAGGAAAACCAGCAGAGGCAGGCCCAAGGCCAGCGGACCCTGCAAACACACGGCAAACTCGGAACACACTCCTGGTTCCCACCATCACAACGGCCTCGATTTGGCTCTGGTTTGTGTGGAGTCGGGCAGAGGATGCAAGCTCTCTTGGCACTTCTTTTCTCTGTGTGACTCTGCTACCTCTCCCCTAAACAGCAGCTACTCTCTAAACCACAAACAAACACAAGAATCCAGAAACCCAACATGCAGCCCACACACCCCTGCCGCCTCTTCCCTGTAGCCCTGCTTTTCAGGTAAAGAAAAATGAGCCTTACTGAATCCTCGATTTCCTAAACAAATATGCCATGGCTTGTCCAACGATACAGTGTGTGAACGCGCCCACTGCGATGCCATCACCTCTTACGCCATGCCATCGCAGCCATGGGCTCACTGATCCAAGGGTCCAAGATCACCTCTGACCCTCATGCTCACTCTCATAATGCTTGTCCGTTAAATCGTACAACCGACAACAACACAACAGAAACCCAATATGGCCACCGGATCTCCGCATGCTTCCCACGCCAATACACAGCCTTTCCCGAGGGAATCTCTTATCAATGTTTTCCTTGTCTTTCAAAAGTTCTTCCTCTTGTCCACTCACCACGGATACCCGCATACCTAGATTGACCAACTTCAGACAGTGCCGTGAGGCTGTTGAAGGAAATGAGTGACGGGAAAACAGTAGTTTGGCTCGGGACATCTTAGCCAAATGCAAGTAGGACTGGCTGAAAGGTGGGCAAACACTTGGCTGCATCCAAAAGTGTATCTGAAAAAATCCCCCAGCCCCTTCCACAAAACTCATTTTCCTTGGCCTTCCATTTCCAAAGCACGGGCAGAAATGACATCAGGCAAGACAGTTCACGGGCCTTGGCCCAGCATTTGTCACACGACCGTTCATTCTCCAGTCACCTGGTTCTTTGTGAATGGTAGGTGAGAAGAGTCAAGCAATCAATTTCCCCCAGCGCCACCCACCCCACAGCTTTCTCTTTGTTTGTTGCTTATCTCAAGTTACCCACAAAAGCCAAAAGAGTCAGGAATAATGAGGCCAAACAGGATCGAAGCAGCCTTACACTCACTAGGTAGTAAATAGACTAGGACTGCACAGCAGCTGCTCACGAAAGACCATTTCACCGAGTCCTTTTGTGGACAAGGGAAATCAGGATCATCTTCAGTAGCAGCCAGCATAATTGGTTTCTATCAACTAATAGAGAGTGAAATAATGCCCGTGTTAGTGTAAGAGGGAAAAAGGAAGCAAGTGGTTTTCTCAAGTATTACAATCTGTATGCAACTGCCCCTCATTCAGGTGATTCACGTTAAGGCTGTCTATGGCTGGCTGGCTCCCTTCCCAATCTGAAAAGTCACGCTTCATTCCCACGGCATTAGAGCCAAAATCTTTGGCTCTTGCTTACCCTCTTGTGACTAGATGAGCCTCGGTCAAGTGAGCATCTCCTTCACGTACAAAACTAGTGTTTCAACTTCGTAGCTTTCAAGGAAGAGGAGGAAAAAAAGCCCTGACAAACCAAATCACATACCTCCTACACGCGGTGGTAGTGGCCCTATGTCAGGAGCACCCGTAGGCAAAAATTTGGTAGCACGGGTGGCTGGCTGCGTTCCTGCAGGGGGGCGAGCGTGAGGAGGCCCTACCCTCCGGAATGGATTCGCAGGACCAGTTGGCCCTTGGGGTGGATGAGCCGAAGTTGTTGCTGCTTGGCCAGCACCTGGTTCTTTCCCCTCGCAGGGAACTGCTGATGCATTTATGGTACTGCTCTGTAACAAAATCACATAAATCCGACATCACTAACAAGAAAAAAATGCAAAACTCATACACAAATAGTTAGGGACAGAATGCAAAGAAATCCATGATATACAGAGAAAGTGCTCCAGAGAAACATCAGATGGGTTTTAGCGATCACAACTGTGTGGTGAAAGAACAGAAAGCAGGTTTCGTCAACACAGCAATATTCTGGCTAAGGAGAATGCACAGACACAGGCCAGGAGAACCCCGACGTAGACTACCTAGCACGCTTATCCCGAGAAGGCAAAGAACAAGTGGGCAGCTTACTCCAGATGTGGCTGAGGAACAAACTGAGAAACTCAGGAAAGTAGATTCTCAAAACATTATGCCCACTGATTCCAATGTACATCCGAAGGGGGGAACCAAATGCCCTGCTACACTGGTGTACTCCCTGAGAGGTGTTGACTCAGAAAAGAAACAGATTTCTAGAGAAAACAAATGACCAGGGCCATGTCTGTTCTGCAAAAAAAGGAGGGATCACAAAGCTCCCGCACACACACGGGTAAAATTACACTGTCAGGACTTACCTCCAGTTTGTCTTGGTTAGCTGCCTGGTTGGAGTCTTGCTTGGAAAATAGGTTTGGACCTACACATTCTTAAAAAGAAAGAAAGAGAAAAAGGAAACCATGAACATCGTGGGTCTTAGCATTTTGTTCTTGGGACGTTTCTGGATCGCAAGGGACACTGTGATATCTCCCACATCCAGGTCGGTGCATAAGCCAGCTTGACACCTGCCTCCTTATCCATGGCCACAAGAGCACCCTGAGGCCGCTGGAACTCCTGCTATGCCAAATGCTCTACAGCCAAATGAAGTTGAGGTCTCTGCAGCTGGCACTTAGCAACCCACCTGCTGCAGCAGCACTGAGAAGCTGTCGAGAGAGTAGCACCTCCCTTCTTCCTGACATTCTGCTCCTGCTTCCTGATTCTTCCTTCAATGAATACTGGCCAGCACGAGACCCCACTGGGCAATACGTGTTCCTGGACTCTATGATCGGGAACTGCTCAGCGTCCGAGGACATCCATTCACACATCCCTCCTGGGAATACAACTCTTTGACCCTTCCCTTGCTTTCTCGGCTACTCACTCACACTGCAGCTCACTGGGTGCTCGCACCCAAGTGCTAGCTCTCCGACCTCTCAGCGTCCTCACTTGCTCAATCCTCTCCCGATTCACCAGACTCCACAATCTGTCAGGTCAGCCAGTTGCCAACAGCCTTGTCCTAGAAGTCATGTTCATTTTGTACTTGACTGACACCGTGCTAAGCCTACATCAATCTGGGGCTCACACATCACTTTACCTTCACCTGAGCCACTTGGACAGCCAGAAGAGATGGAAAACTAAGAGCCCTCAAACTCCCCGCCCTGGGAAAACACACTCACTCACTCACTCACTCACTCACTCACAACAACCCACATCGATGACAACTGGAACCTGAACATTTCAACCTGATCATCTCCTTCAACATACTGCCAGCTTCGTAGTGCCTGGCCTTCCATCTGTTGACATGGAAGCAAGGTTCCTCCTCAACAACTGACAACATCCATCCTCCTGAAACACACCTACACTCGCTATGTGGCCACTGAATGGTGAAGAGTGTGAGATGGCACATTTTGAATGCACAACGTGTCAGATGCTTCATATCCAATAAGTACAGACTTCACCAACATACTAATGGCCACCATGGGGAGCACTGGCTGCTGCTCTCTTTTCTAATCCCGCTTCCTGCTTCCAAACCAGGAAAACCAGCAGAGGCAGGCCCAAGGCCAGCGGACCCTGCAAACACACGGCAAACTCGGAACACACTCCTGGTTCCCAACATCACAACGGCCTCGATTTGGCTGTGGTTTGTGTGGAGTCGGGCAGAGGATGCAAGCTCTCTTGGCACTTCTTTTCTCTGTGTGACTCTGCTACCTCTCCCCTAAACAGCAGCTACTCTCTAAACCACAAACAAACACAAGAATCCAGAAACCCAACATGCAGCCCACACACCCCTGCCGCCTCTTCCCTGTAGCCCTGCTTTTCAGGTAAAGAAAAATGAGCCTTACTGAATCCTCGATTTCCTAAACAAATATGCCATGGCTTGTCCAACGATACAGTGTGTGAACGCGCCCACTGCGATGCCATCACCTCTTACGCCATGCCATCGCAGCCATGGGCTCACTGATCCAAGGGTCCAAGATCACCTCTGACCCTCATGCTCACTCTCATAATGCTTGTCCGTTAAATCGTACAACCGACAACAACACAACAGAAACCCAATATGGCCACCGGATCTCCGCATGCTTCCCACGCCAATACACAGCCTTTCCCGAGGGAATCTCTTATCAATGTTTTCCTTGTCTTTCAAAAGTTCTTCCTCTTGTCCACTCACCACGGATACCCGCATACCTAGATTGACCAACTTCAGACAGTGCCGTGAGGCTGTTGAAGGAAATGAGTGACGGGAAAACAGTAGTTTGGCTCGGGACATCTTAGCCAAATGCAAGTAGGACTGGCTGAAAGGTGGGCAAACACTTGGCTGCATCCAAAAGTGTATCTGAAAAAATCCCCCAGCCCCTTCCACAAAACTCATTTTCCTTGGCCTTCCATTTCCAAAGCACGGGCAGAAATGACATCAGGCAAGACAGTTCACGGGCCTTGGCCCAGCATTTGTCACACGACCGTTCATTCTCCAGTCACCTGGTTCTTTGTGAATGGTAGGTGAGAAGAGTCAAGCAATCAATTTCCCCCAGCGCCACCCACTCCACAGCTTTCTCTTTGTTTGTTGCTTATCTCAAGTTACCCACAAAAGCCAAAAGAGTCAGGAATAATGAGGCCAAACAGGATCGAAGCAGCCTTACACTCACTAGGTAGTAAATAGACTAGGACTGCACAGCAGCTGCTCACGAAAGACCATTTCACCGAGTCCTTTTGTGGACAAGGGAAATCAGGATCATCTTCAGTAGCAGCCAGCATAATTGGTTTCTATCAACTAATAGAGAGTGAAATAATGCCCGTGTTAGTGTAAGAGGGAAAAAGGAAGCAAGTGGTTTTCTCAAGTATTACAATCTGTATGCAACTGCCCCTCATTCAGGTGATTCACATTAAGGCTGTCTATGGCTGGCTGGCTCCCTTCCCAATCTGAAAAGTCACGCTTCATTCCCACGGCATTAGAGCCAAAATCTTTGGCTCTTGCTTACCCTCTTGTGACTAGATGAGCCTCGGTCAAGTGAGCATCTCCTTCACGTACAAAACTAGTGTTTCAACTTCGTAGCTTTCAAGGAAGAGGAGGAAAAAAAGCCCTGACAAACCAAATCACATACCTCCTACACGCGGTGGTAGTGGCCCTAGGTCAGGAGCACCCGTAGGCAAAAATTTGGTAGCACGGGTGGCTGGCTGTGTTCCTGCAGGGGGGCGAGCGTGAGGAGGCCCTACCCTCCGGAATGGATTCGCAGGACCAGTTGGCCCTTGGGGTGGATGAGCCGAAGTTGTTGCTGCTTGGCCAGCACCTGGTTCTTTCCCCTCGCAGGGAACTGCTGATGCATTTATGGTACTGCTCTGTAACAAAATCACATAAATCCGACATCACTAACAAGAAAAAAATGCAAAACTCATACACAAATAGTTAGGGACAGAATGCAAAGAAATCCATGATATACAGAGAAAGTGCTCCAGAGAAACATCAGATGGGTTTTAGCGATCACAACTGTGTGGTGAAAGAACAGAAAGCAGGTTTCGTCAACACAGCAATATTCTGGCTAAGGAGAATGCACAGACACAGGCCAGGAGAACCCCGACGTAGACTACCTAGCACGCTTATCCCGAGAAGGCAAAGAACAAGTGGGCAGCTTACTCCAGATGTGGCTGAGGAACAAACTGAGAAACTCAGGAAAGTAGATTCTCAAAACATTATGCCCACTGATTCCAATGTACATCCGAAGGGGGGAACCAAATGCCCTGCTACACTGGTGTACTCCCTGAGAGGTGTTGACTCAGAAAAGAAACAGATTTCTAGAGAAAACAAATGACCAGGGCCATGTCTGTTCTGCAAAAAAAAGGAGGGATCACAAAGCTCCCGCACACACACGGGTAAAATTACACTGTCAGGACTTACCTCCAGTTTGTCTTGGTTAGCTGCCTGGTTGGAGTCTTGCTTGGAAAATAGGTTTGGACCTACACATTCTTAAAAAGAAAGAAAGAGAAAAAGGAAACCATGAACATCGTGGGTCTTAGCATTTTGTTCTTGGGACGTTTCTGGATCGCAAGGGACACTGTGATATCTCCCACATCCAGGTCGGTGCATAAGCCAGCTTGACACCTGCCTCCTTATCCATGGCCACAAGAGCACCCTGAGGCCGCTGGAACTCCTGCTATGCCAAATGCTCTACAGCCAAATGAAGTTGAGGTCTCTGCAGCTGGCACTTAGCAACCCACCTGCTGCAGCAGCACTGAGAAGCTGTCGAGAGAGTAGCACCTCCCTTCTTCCTGACATTCTGCTCCTGCTTCCTGATTCTTCCTTCAATGAATACTGGCCAGCACGAGACCCCACTGGGCAATACATGTTCCTGGACTCTATGATCGGGAACTGCTCAGCGTCCGAGGACATCCATTCACACATCCCTCCTGGGAATACAACTCTTTGACCCTTCCCTTGCTTTCTCGGCTACTCACTCACACTGCAGCTCACTGGGTGCTCGCACCCAAGTGCTAGCTCTCCGACCTCTCAGCGTCCTCACTTGCTCAATCCTCTCCCGATTCACCAGACTCCACAATCTGTCAGGTCAGCCAGTTGCCAACAGCCTTGTCCTAGAAGTCATGTTCATTTTGTACTTGACTGACACCGTGCTAAGCCTACATCAATCTGGGGCTCACACATCACTTTACCTTCACCTGAGCCACTTGGACAGCCAGAAGAGATGGAAAACTAAGAGCCCTCAAACTCCCCGCCCTGGGAAAACACACTCACTCACTCACTCACTCACTCACTCACAACAACCCACATCGATGACAACTGGAACCTGAACATTTCAACCTGATCATCTCCTTCAACATACTGCCAGCTTCGTAGTGCCTGGCCTTCCATCTGTTGACATGGAAGCAAGGTTCCTCCTCAACAACTGACAACATCCATCCTCCTGAAACACACCTACACTCGCTATGTGGCCACTGAATGGTGAAGAGTGTGAGATGGCACATTTTGAATGCACAACGTGTCAGATGCTTCATATCCAATAAGTACAGACTTCACCAACATACTAATGGCCACCATGGGGAGCACTGGCTGCTGCTCTCTTTTCTAATCCCGCTTCCTGCTTCCAAACCAGGAAAACCAGCAGAGGCAGGCCCAAGGCCAGCGGACCCTGCAAACACACGGCAAACTCGGAACACACTCCTGGTTCCCAACATCACAACGGCCTCGATTTGGCTGTGGTTTGTGTGGAGTCGGGCAGAGGATGCAAGCTCTCTTGGCACTTCTTTTCTCTGTGTGACTCTGCTACCTCTCCCCTAAACAGCAGCTACTCTCTAAACCACAAACAAACACAAGAATCCAGAAACCCAACATGCAGCCCACACACCCCTGCCGCCTCTTCCCTGTAGCCCTGCTTTTCAGGTAAAGAAAAATGAGCCTTACTGAATCCTCGATTTCCTAAACAAATATGCCATGGCTTGTCCAACGATACAGTGTGTGAACGCGCCCACTGCGATGCCATCACCTCTTACGCCATGCCATCGCAGCCATGGGCTCACTGATCCAAGGGTCCAAGATCACCTCTGACCCTCATGCTCACTCTCATAATGCTTGTCCGTTAAATCGTACAACCGACAACAACACAACAGAAACCCAATATGGCCACCGGATCTCCGCATGCTTCCCACGCCAATACACAGCCTTTCCCGAGGGAATCTCTTATCAATGTTTTCCTTGTCTTTCAAAAGTTCTTCCTCTTGTCCACTCACCACGGATACCCGCATACCTAGATTGACCAACTTCAGACAGTGCCGTGAGGCTGTTGAAGGAAATGAGTGACGGGAAAACAGTAGTTTGGCTCGGGACATCTTAGCCCAATGCACGTAGGACTGGCTGAAAGGTGGGCAAACACTTGGCTGCATCCAAAAGTGTATCTGAAAAAATCCCCCAGCCCCTTCCACAAAACTCATTTTCCTTGGCCTTCCATTTCCAAAGCACGGGCAGAAATGACATCAGGCAAGACAGTTCACGGGCCTTGGCCCAGCATTTGTCACACGACCGTTCATTCTCCAGTCACCTGGTTCTTTGTGAATGGTAGGTGAGAAGAGTCAAGCAATCAATTTCCCCCAGCGCCACCCACCCCACAGCTTTCTCTTTGTTTGTTGCTTATCTCAAGTTACCCACAAAAGCCAAAAGAGTCAGGAATAATGAGGCCAAACAGGATCGAAGCAGCCTTACACTCACTAGGTAGTAAATAGACTAGGACTGCACAGCAGCTGCTCACGAAAGACCATTTCACCGAGTCCTTTTGTGGACAAGGGAAATCAGGATCATCTTCAGTAGCAGCCAGCATAATTGGTTTCTATCAACTAATAGAGAGTGAAATAATGCCCGTGTTAGTGTAAGAGGGAAAAAGGAAGCAAGTGGTTTTCTCAAGTATTACAATCTGTATGCAACTGCCCCTCATTCAGGTGATTCACGTTAAGGCTGTCTATGGCTGGCTGGCTCCCTTCCCAATCTGAAAAGTCACGCTTCATTCCCACGGCATTAGAGCCAAAATCTTTGGCTCTTGCTTACCCTCTTGTGACTAGATGAGCCTCGGTCAAGTGAGCATCTCCTTCACGTACAAAACTAGTGTTTCAACTTCGTAGCTTTCAAGGAAGAGGAGGAAAAAAAGCCCTGACAAACCAAATCACATACCTCCTACACGCGGTGGTAGTGGCCCTAGGTCAGGAGCACCCGTAGGCAAAAATTTGGTAGCACGGGTGGCTGGCTGCGTTCCTGCAGGGGGGCGAGCGTGAGGAGGCCCTACCCTCCGGAATGGATTCGCAGGACCAGTTGGCCCTTGGGGTGGATGAGCCGAAGTTGTTGCTGCTTGGCCAGCACCTGGTTCTTTCCCCTCGCAGGGAACTGCTGATGCATTTATGGTACTGCTCTGTAACAAAATCACATAAATCCGACATCACTAACAAGAAAAAAATGCAAAACTCATACACAAATAGTTAGGGACAGAATGCAAAGAAATCCATGATATACAGAGAAAGTGCTCCAGAGAAACATCAGATGGGTTTTAGCGATCACAACTGTGTGGTGAAAGAACAGAAAGCAGGTTTCGTCAACACAGCAATATTCTGGCTAAGGAGAATGCACAGACACAGGCCAGGAGAACCCCGACGTAGACTACCTAGCACGCTTATCCCGAGAAGGCAAAGAACAAGTGGGCAGCTTACTCCAGATGTGGCTGAGGAACAAACTGAGAAACTCAGGAAAGTAGATTCTCAAAACATTATGCCCACTGATTCCAATGTACATCCGAAGGGGGGAACCAAATGCCCTGCTACACTGGTGTACTCCCTGAGAGGTGTTGACTCAGAAAAGAAACAGATTTCTAGAGAAAACAAATGACCAGGGCCATGTCTGTTCTGCAAAAAAAAGGAGGGATCACAAAGCTCCCGCACACACACGGGTAAAATTACACTGTCAGGACTTACCTCCAGTTTGTCTTGGTTAGCTGCCTGGTTGGAGTCTCTCTCGGAAAATAGGTTTGGACCTACACATTATGAAAAAGAAAGAAAGAGAAAAAGGAAACCATGAACATCGTGGGTCTTAGCATTTTGTTCTTGGGACGTTTCTGGATCGCAAGGGACACTGTGATATCTCCCACATCCAGGTCGGTGCATAAGCCAGCTTGACACCTGCCTCCTTATCCATGGCCACAAGAGCACCCTGAGGCCGCTGGAACTCCTGCTATGCCAAATGCTCTACAGCCAAATGAAGTTGAGGTCTCTGCAGCTGGCACTTAGCAACCCACCTGCTGCAGCAGCACTGAGAAGCTGTCGAGAGAGTAGCACCTCCCTTCTTCCTGACATTCTGCTCCTGCTTCCTGATTCTTCCTTCAATGAATACTGGCCAGCACGAGACCCCACTGGGCAATACGTGTTCCTGGACTCTATGATCGGGAACTGCTCAGCGTCCGAGGACATCCATTCACACATCCCTCCTGGGAATACAACTCTTTGACCCTTCCCTTGCTTTCTCGGCTACTCACTCACACTGCAGCTCACTGGGTGCTCGCACCAAAGTGCTAGCTCTCCGACCTCTCAGCGTCCTCACTTGCTCAATCCTCTCCCGATTCACCAGACTCCACAATCTGTCAGGTCAGCCAGTTGCCAACAGCCTTGTCCTAGAAGTCATGTTCATTTTGTACTTGACTGACACCGTGCTAAGCCTACATCAATCTGGGGCTCACACATCACTTTACCTTCACCTGAGCCACTTGGACAGCCAGAAGAGATGGAAAACTAAGAGCCCTCAAACTCCCCGCCCTGGGAAAACACACTCACTCACTCACTCACTCACTCACTCACTCACAACAACCCACATCGATGACAACTGGAACCTGAACATTTCAACCTGATCATCTCCTTCAACATACTGCCAGCTTCGTAGTGCCTGGCCTTCCATCTGTTGACATGGAAGCAAGGTTCCTCCTCAACAACTGACAACATCCATCCTCCTGAAACACACCTACACTCGCTATGTGGCCACTGAATGGTGAAGAGTGTGAGATGGCACATTTTGAATGCACAACGTGTCAGATGCTTCATATCCAATAAGTACAGACTTCACCAACATACTAATGGCCACCATGGGGAGCACTGGCTGCTGCTCTCTTTTCTAATCCCGCTTCCTGCTTCCAAACCAGGAAAACCAGCAGAGGCAGGCCCAAGGCCAGCGGACCCTGCAAACACACGGCAAACTCGGAACACACTCCTGGTTCCCAACATCACAACGGCCTCGATTTGGCTGTGGTTTGTGTGGAGTCGGGCAGAGGATACAAGCTCTCTTGGCACTTCTTTTCTCTGTGTGACTCTGCTACCTCTCCCCTAAACAGCAGCTACTCTCTAAACCACAAACAAACACAAGAATCCAGAAACCCAACATGCAGCCCACACACCCCTGCCGCCTCTTCCCTGTAGCCCTGCTTTTCAGGTAAAGAAAAATGAGCCTTACTGAATCCTCGATTTCCTAAACAAATATGCCATGGCTTGTCCAACGATACAGTGTGTGAACGTGCCCACTGCGATGCCATCACCTCTTACGCCATGCCATCGCAGCCATGGGCTCACTGATCCAAGGGTCCAAGATCACCTCTGACCCTCATGCTCACTCTCATAATGCTTGTCCGTTAAATCGTACAACCGACAACAACACAACAGAAACCCAATATGGCCACCGGATCTCCGCATGCTTCCCACGCCAATACATAGCCTTTCCCGAGGGAATCTCTTATCAATGTTTTCCTTGTCTTTCAAAAGTTCTTCCTCTTGTCCACTCACCACGGATACCCGCATACCTAGATTGACCAACTTCAGACAGTGCCGTGAGGCTGTTGAAGGAAATGAGTGACGGGAAAACAGTAGTTTGGCTCGGGACATCTTAGCCAAATGCAAGTAGGACTGGCTGAAAGGTGGGCAAACACTTGGCTGCATCCAAAAGTGTATCTGAAAAAATCCCCCAGCCCCTTCCACAAAACTCATTTTCCTTGGCCTTCCATTTCCAAAGCACGGGCAGAAATGACATCAGGCAAGACAGTTCACGGGCCTTGGCCCAGCATTTGTCACACGACCGTTCATTCTCCAGTCACCTGGTTCTTTGTGAATGGTAGGTGAGAAGAGTCAAGCAATCAATTTCCCCCAGCGCCACCCACCCCACAGCTTTCTCTTTGTTTGTTGCTTATCTCAAGTTACCCACAAAAGCCAAAAGAGTCAGGAATAATGAGGCCAAACAGGATCGAAGCAGCCTTACACTCACTAGGTAGTAAATAGACTAGGACTGCACAGCAGCTGCTCACGAAAGACCATTTCACCGAGTCCTTTTGTGGACAAGGGAAATCAGGATCATCTTCAGTAGCAGCCAGCATAATTGGTTTCTATCAACTAATAGAGAGTGAAATAATGCCCGTGTTAGTGTAAGAGGGAAAAAGGAAGCAAGTGGTTTTCTCAAGTATTACAATCTGTATGCAACTGCCCCTCATTCAGGTGATTCACGTTAAGGCTGTCTATGGCTGGCTGGCTCCCTTCCCAATCTGAAGTCACGCTTCATTCCCACGGCATTAGAGCCCAAATCTTTGGCTCTTGCTTACCCTCTTGTGACTAGATGAGCCTCGGTCAAGTGAGCATCTCCTTCACGTACAAAACTAGTGTTTCAACTTCGTAGCTTTCAAGGAAGAGGAGGAAAAAAAGCCCTGACAAACCAAATCACATACCTCCTACACGCGGTGGTAGTGGCCCTATGTCAGGAGCACCCGTAGGCAAAAATTTGGTAGCACGGGTGGCTGGCTGCGTTCCTGCAGGGGGGCGAGCGTGAGGAGGCCCTACCCTCCGGAATGGATTCGCAGGACCAGTTGGCCCTTGGGGTGGATGAGCCGAAGTTGTTGCTGCTTGGCCAGCACCTGGTTCTTTCCCCTCGCAGGGAACTGCTGATGCATTTATGGTACTGCTCTGTAACAAAATCACATAAATCCGACATCACTAACAAGAAAAAAATGCAAAACTCATACACAAATAGTTAGGGACAGAATGCAAAGAAATCCATGATATACAGAGAAAGTGCTCCAGAGAAACATCAGATGGGTTTTAGCGATCACAACTGTGTGGTGAAAGAACAGAAAGCAGGTTTCGTCAACACAGCAATATTCTGGCTAAGGAGAATGCACAGACACAGGCCAGGAGAACCCCGACGTAGACTACCTAGCACGCTTATCCCGAGAAGGCAAAGAACAAGTGGGCAGCTTACCCCAGATGTGGCTGAGGAACAAACTGAGAAACTCAGGAAAGTAGATTCTCAAAACATTATGCCCACTGATTCCAATGTACATCCGAAGGGGGGAACCAAATGCCCTGCTACACTGGTGTACTCCCTGAGAGGTGTTGACTCAGAAAAGAAACAGATTTCTAGAGAAAACAAATGACCAGGGCCATGTCTGTTCTGCAAAAAAAGGAGGGATCACAAAGCTCCCGCACACACACGGGTAAAATTACACTGTCAGGACTTACCTCCAGTTTGTCTTGGTTAGCTGCCTGGTTGGAGTCTTGCTTGGAAAATAGGTTTGGACCTACACATTCTTAAAAAGAAAGAAAGAGAAAAAGGAAACCATGAACATCGTGGGTCTTAGCATTTTGTTCTTGGGACGTTTCTGGATCGCAAGGGACACTGTGATATCTCCCACATCCAGGTCGGTGCATAAGCCAGCTTGACACCTGCCTCCTTATCCATGGCCACAAGAGCACCCTGAGGCCGCTGGAACTCCTGCTATGCCAAATGCTCTACAGCCAAATGAAGTTGAGGTCTCTGCAGCTGGCACTTAGCAACCCACCTGCTGCAGCAGCACTGAGAAGCTGTCGAGAGAGTAGCACCTCCCTTCTTCCTGACATTCTGCTCCTGCTTCCTGATTCTTCCTTCAATGAATACTGGCCAGCACGAGACCCCACTGGGCAATACGTGTTCCTGGACTCTATGATCGGGAACTGCTCAGCGTCCGAGGACATCCATTCACACATCCCTCCTGGGAATACAACTCTTTGACCCTTCCCTTGCTTTCTCGGCTACTCACTCACACTGCAGCTCACTGGGTGCTCGCACCAAAGTGCTAGCTCTCCGACCTCTCAGCGTCCTCACTTGCTCAATCCTCTCCCGATTCACCAGACTCCACAATCTGTCAGGTCAGCCAGTTGCCAACAGCCTTGTCCTAGAAGTCATGTTCATTTTGTACTTGACTGACACCGTGCTAAGCCTACATCAATCTGGGGCTCACACATCACTTTACCTTCACCTGAGCCACTTGGACAGCCAGAAGAGATGGAAAACTAAGAGCCCTCAAACTCCCCGCCCTGGGAAAACACACTCACTCACTCACTCACTCACTCACTCACTCACAACAACCCACATCGATGACAACTGGAACCTGAACATTTCAACCTGATCATCTCCTTCAACATACTGCCAGCTTCGTAGTGCCTGGCCTTCCATCTGTTGACATGGAAGCAAGGTTCCTCCTCAACAACTGACAACATCCATCCTCCTGAAACACACCTACACTCGCTATGTGGCCACTGAATGGTGAAGAGTGTGAGATGGCACATTTTGAATGCACAACGTGTCAGATGCTTCATATCCAATAAGTACAGACTTCACCAACATACTAATGGCCACCATGGGGAGCACTGGCTGCTGCTCTCTTTTCTAATCCCGCTTCCTGCTTCCAAACCAGGAAAACCAGCAGAGGCAGGCCCAAGGCCAGCGGACCCTGCAAACACACGGCAAACTCGGAACACACTCCTGGTTCCCACCATCACAACGGCCTCGATTTGGCTCTGGTTTGTGTGGAGTCGGGCAGAGGATGCAAGCTCTCTTGGCACTTCTTTTCTCTGTGTGACTCTGCTACCTCTCCCCTAAACAGCAGCTACTCTCTAAACCACAAACAAACACAAGAATCCAGAAACCCAACATGCAGCCCACACACCCCTGCCGCCTCTTCCCTGTAGCCCTGCTTTTCAGGTAAAGAAAAATGAGCCTTACTGAATCCTCGATTTCCTAAACAAATATGCCATGGCTTGTCCAACGATACAGTGTGTGAACGCGCCCACTGCGATGCCATCACCTCTTACGCCATGCCATAGCAGCCATGGGCTCACTGATCCAAGGGTCCAAGATCACCTCTGACCCTCATGCTCACTCTCATAATGCTTGTCCGTTAAATCGTACAACCGACAACAACACAACAGAAACCCAATATGGCCACCGGATCTCCGCATGCTTCCCACGCCAATACACAGCCTTTCCCGAGGGAATCTCTTATCAATGTTTTCCTTGTCTTTCAAAAGTTCTTCCTCTTGTCCACTCACCACGGATACCCGCATACCTAGATTGACCAACTTCAGACAGTGCCGTGAGGCTGTTGAAGGAAATGAGTGACGGGAAAACAGTAGTTTGGCTCGGGACATCTTAGCCAAATGCAAGTAGGACTGGCTGAAAGGTGGGCAAACACTTGGCTGCATCCAAAAGTGTATCTGAAAAAATCCCCCAGCCCCTTCCACAAAACTCATTTTCCTTGGCCTTCCATTTCCAAAGCACGGGCAGAAATGACATCAGGCAAGACAGTTCACGGGCCTTGGCCCAGCATTTGTCACACGACCGTTCATTCTCCAGTCACCTGGTTCTTTGTGAATGGTAGGTGAGAAGAGTCAAGCAATCAATTTCCCCCAGCGCCACCCACCCCACAGCTTTCTCTTTGTTTGTTGCTTATCTCAAGTTACCCACAAAAGCCAAAAGAGTCAGGAATAATGAGGCCAAACAGGATCGAAGCAGCCTTACACTCACTAGGTAGTAAATAGACTAGGACTGCACAGCAGCTGCTCACGAAAGACCATTTCACCGAGTCCTTTTGTGGACAAGGGAAATCAGGATCATCTTCAGTAGCAGCCAGCATAATTGGTTTCTATCAACTAATAGAGAGTGAAATATTGCCCGTGTTAGTGTAAGAGGGAAAAAGGAAGCAAGTGGTTTTCTCAAGTATTACAATCTGTATGCAACTGCCCCTCATTCAGGTGATTCACGTTAAGGCTGTCTATGGCTGGCTGGCTCCCTTCCCAATCTGAAAAGTCACGCTTCATTCCCACGGCATTAGAGCCAAAATCTTTGGCTCTTGCTTACCCTCTTGTGACTAGATGAGCCTCGGTCAAGTGAGCATCTCCTTCACGTACAAAACTAGTGTTTCAACTTCGTAGCTTTCAAGGAAGAGGAGGAAAAAAAGCCCTGACAAACCAAATCACATACCTCCTACACGCGGTGGTAGTGGCCCTATGTCAGGAGCACCCGTAGGCAAAAATTTGGTAGCACGGGTGGCTGGCTGCGTTCCTGCAGGGGGGCGAGCGTGAGGAGGCCCTACCCTCCGGAATGGATTCGCAGGACCAGTTGGCCCTTGGGGTGGATGAGCCGAAGTTGTTGCTGCTTGGCCAGCACCTGGTTCTTTCCCCTCGCAGGGAACTGCTGATGCATTTATGGTACTGCTCTGTAACAAAATCACATAAATCCGACATCACTAACAAGAAAAAAATGCAAAACTCATACACAAATAGTTAGGGACAGAATGCAAAGAAATCCATGATATACAGAGAAAGTGCTCCAGAGAAACATCAGATGGGTTTTAGCGATCACAACTGTGTGGTGAAAGAACAGAAAGCAGGTTTCGTCAACACAGCAATATTCTGGCTAAGGAGAATGCACAGACACAGGCCAGGAGAACCCCGATGTAGACTACCTAGCACGCTTATCCCGAGAAGGCAAAGAACAAGTGGGTAGCTTACTCCAGATGTGGCTGAGGAACAAACTGAGAAACTCAGGAAAGTAGATTCTCAAAACATTATGCCCACTGATTCCAATGTACATCCGAAGGGGGGAACCAAATGCCCTGCTACACTGGTGTACTCCCTGAGAGGTGTTGACTCAGAAAAGAAACAGATTTCTAGAGAAAACAAATGACCAGGGCCATGTCTGTTCTGCAAAAAAAGGAGGGATCACAAAGCTCCCGCACACACACGGGTAAAATTACACTGTCAGGACTTACCTCCAGTTTGTCTTGGTTAGCTGCCTGGTTGGAGTCTCTCTCGGAAAATAGGTTTGGACCTACACATTCTTAAAAAGAAAGAAAGAGAAAAAGGAAAGCATGAACATCGTGGGTCTTAGCATTTTGTTCTTGGGACGTTTCTGGATCGCAAGGGACACTGTGATATCTCCCACATCCAGGTCGGTGCATAAGCCAGCTTGACACCTGCCTCCTTATCCATGGCCACAAGAGCACCCTGAGGCCGCTGGAACTCCTGCTATGCCAAATGCTCTACAGCCAAATGAAGTTGAGGTCTCTGCAGCTGGCACTTAGCAACCCACCTGCTGCAGCAGCACTGAGAAGCTGTCGAGAGAGTAGCACCTCCCTTCTTCCTGACATTCTGCTCCTGCTTCCTGATTCTTCCTTCAATGAATACTGGCCAGCACGAGACCCCACTGGGCAATACGTGTTCCTGGACTCTATGATCGGGAACTGCTCAGTGTCCGAGGACATCCATTCACACATCCCTCCTGGGAATACAACTCTTTGACCCTTCCCTTGCTTTCTCGGCTACTCACTCACACTGCAGCTCACTGGGTGCTCGCACCAAAGTGCTAGCTCTCCGACCTCTCAGCGTCCTCACTTGCTCAATCCTCTCCCGATTCACCAGACTCCACAATCTGTCAGGTCAGCCAGTTGCCCACAGCCTTGTCCTAGAAGTCATGTTCATTTTGTACTTGACTGACACCGTGCTAAGCCTACATCAATCTGGGGCTCATACATCACTTTACCTTCACCTGAGCCAATTGGACAGCCAGAAGAGATGGAAAACTAAGAGCCCTCAAACTCCCCGCCCTGGGAAAACACACTCACTCACTCACTCACTCACTCACAACAACCCACATCGATGACAACTGGAACCTGAACATTTCAACCTGATCATCTCCTTCAACATACTGCCAGCTTCGTAGTGCCTGGCCTTCCATCTATTGACATGGAAGCAAGGTTCCTCCTCAACAACTGACAACATCCATCCTCCTGAAACACACCTACACTCGCTATGTGGCCACTGAATGGTGAAGAGTGTGAGATGGCACATTTTGAATGCACAACGTGTCAGATGCTTCATATCCATTAAGTACACACTTCACCAACATACTAATGGCCACCATGGGGAGCACTGGCTGCTGCTCTCTTTTCTAATCCCGCTTCCTGCTTCCAAACCAGGAAAACCAGCAGAGGCAGGCCCAAGGCCAGCGGACCCTGCAAACACACGGCAAACTCGGAACACACTCCTGGTTCCCAACATCACAACGGCCTCGA
The DNA here is from genome assembly GCF_030435755.1 of Ochotona princeps. NCBI lineage: Eukaryota > Metazoa > Chordata > Mammalia > Lagomorpha > Ochotonidae > Ochotona > Ochotona princeps. The sequence goes on from NC_080838.1 coordinate 3,425,018, forward strand.
TTTGGCTGTGGTTTTTGTGGAGTCAGGCAGAGGATGCAAGCTCTCTTGGCACTTCTTTTCTCTGTGTGACTCTGCTACCTCTCCCCTAAACAGCAGCTACTATCTAAACCACAAACAAACACAAGAATCCAGAAACCCAACATGCAGCCCACACACCCCTGCCGCCTCTTCCCTGTAGCCCTGCTTTTCAGGTAAAGAAAAATGAGCCTTACTGAATCCTCGATTTCCTAAACAAATATGCCATGGCTTGTCCAACGATACAGTGTGTGAACGCGCCCACTGCGATGCCATCACCTCTTACGCCATGCCATCGCAGCCATGGGCTCACTGATCCAAGGGTCCAAGATCACCTCTGACCCTCATGCTCACTCTCATAATGCTTGTCCGTTAAATCGTACAACCGACAACAACACAACAGAAACCCAATATGGCCACCGGATCTCCGCATGCTTCCCACGCCAATACACAGCCTTTCCCGAGGGAATCTCTTATCAATGTTTTCCTTGTCTTTCAAAAGTTCTTCCTCTTGTCCACTCACCACGGATACCCGCATACCTAGATTGACCAACTTCAGACAGTGCCGTGAGGCTGTTGAAGGAAATGAGTGACGGGAAAACAGTAGTTTGGCTCGGGACATCTTAGCCAAATGCAAGTAGGACTGGCTGAAAGGTGGGCAAACACTTGGCTGCATCCAAAAGTGTATCTGAAAAAATCCCCCAGCCCCTTCCACAAAACTCATTTTCCTTGGCCTTCCATTTCCAAAGCACGGGCAGAAATGACATCAGGCAAGACAGTTCACGGGCCTTGGCCCAGCATTTGTCACACGACCGTTCATTCTCCAGTCACCTGGTTCTTTGTGAATGGTAGGTGAGAAGAGTCAAGCAATCAATTTCCCCCAGCGCCACCCACCCCACAGCTTTCTCTTTGTTTGTTGCTTATCTCAAGTTACCCACAAAAGCCAAAAGAGTCAGGAATAATGAGGCCAAACAGGATCGAAGCAGCCTTACACTCACTAGGTAGTAAATAGACTAGGACTGCACAGCAGCTGCTCACGAAAGACCATTTCACCGAGTCCTTTTGTGGACAAGGGAAATCAGGATCATCTTCAGTAGCAGCCAGCATAATTGGTTTCTATCAACTAATAGAGAGTGAAATAATGCCCGTGTTAGTGTAAGAGGGAAAAAGGAAGCAAGTGGTTTTCTCAAGTATTACAATCTGTATGCAACTGCCCCTCATTCAGGTGATTCACGTTAAGGCTGTCTATGGCTGGCTGGCTCCCTTCCCAATCTGAAAAGTCACGCTTCATTCCCACGGCATTAGAGCCAAAATCTTTGGCTCTTGCTTACCCTCTTGTGACTAGATGAGCCTCGGTCAAGTGAGCATCTCCTTCACGTACAAAACTAGTGTTTCAACTTCGTAGCTTTCAAGGAAGAGGAGGAAAAAAAGCCCTGACAAACCAAATCACATACCTCCTACACGCGGTGGTAGTGGCCCTAGGTCAGGAGCACCCGTAGGCAAAAATTTGGTAGCACGGGTGGCTGGCTGTGTTCCTGCAGGGGGGCGAGCGTGAGGAGGCCCTACCCTCCGGAATGGATTCGCAGGACCAGTTGGCCCTTGGGGTGGATGAGCCGAAGTTGTTGCTGCTTGGCCAGCACCTGGTTCTTTCCCCTCGCAGGGAACTGCTGATGCATTTATGGTACTGCTCTGTAACAAAATCACATAAATCCGACATCACTAACAAGAAAAAAATGCAAAACTCATACACAAATAGTTAGGGACAGAATGCAAAGAAATCCATGATATACAGAGAAAGTGCTCCAGAGAAACATCAGATGGGTTTTAGCGATCACAACTGTGTGGTGAAAGAACAGAAAGCAGGTTTCGTCAACACAGCAATATTCTGGCTAAGGAGAATGCACAGACACAGGCCAGGAGAACCCCGACGTAGACTACCTAGCACGCTTATCCCGAGAAGGCAAAGAACAAGTGGGCAGCTTACTCCAGATGTGGCTGAGGAACAAACTGAGAAACTCAGGAAAGTAGATTCTCAAAACATTATGCCCACTGATTCCAATGTACATCCGAAGGGGGGAACCAAATGCCCTGCTACACTGGTGTACTCCCTGAGAGGTGTTGACTCAGAAAAGAAACAGATTTCTAGAGAAAACAAATGACCAGGGCCATGTCTGTTCTGCAAAAAAAGGAGGGATCACAAAGCTCCCGCACACACACGGGTAAAATTACACTGTCAGGACTTACCTCCAGTTTGTCTTGGTTAGCTGCCTGGTTGGAGTCTTGCTTGGAAAATAGGTTTGGACCTACACATTCTTAAAAAGAAAGAAAGAGAAAAAGGAAACCATGAACATCGTGGGTCTTAGCATTTTGTTCTTGGGACGTTTCTGGATCGCAAGGGACACTGTGATATCTCCCACATCCAGGTCGGTGCATAAGCCAGCTTGACACCTGCCTCCTTATCCATGGCCACAAGAGCACCCTGAGGCAGCTGGAACTCCTGCTATGCCAAATGCTCTACAGCCAAATGAAGTTGAGGTCTCTGCAGCTGGCACTTAGCAACCCACCTGCTGCAGCAGCACTGAGAAGCTGTCGAGAGAGTAGCACCTCCCTTCTTCCTGACATTCTGCTCCTGCTTCCTGATTCTTCCTTCAATGAATACTGGCCAGCACGAGACCCCACTGGGCAATACGTGTTCCTGGACTCTATGATCGGGAACTGCTCAGCGTCCCAGGACATCCATTCACACATCCCTCCTGGGAATACAACTCTTTGACCCTTCCCTTGCTTTCTCGGCTAATCACTCACACTGCAGCTCACTGGGTGCTCGCACCAAAGTGCTAGCTCTCCGACCTCTCAGCGTCCTCACTTGCTCAATCCTCTTCCGATTCACCAGACTCCACAATCTGTCAGGTCAGCCAGTTGCCAACAGCCTTGTCCTAGAAGTCATGTTCATTTTGTACTTGACTGACACCGTGCTAAGCCTACATCAATCTGGGGCTCACACATCACTTTACCTTCACCTGAGCCACTTGGACAGCCAGAAGAGATGGAAAACTAAGAGCCCTCAAACTCCCCGCCCTGGGAAAACACACTCACTCACTCACTCACTCACTCACTCACTCACTCACAACAACCCACATCGATGACAACTGGAACCTGAACATTTCAACCTGATCATCTCCTTCAACATACTGCCAGCTTCGTAGTGCCTGGCCTTCCATCTGTTGACATGGAAGCAAGGTTCCTCCTCAACAACTGACAACATCCATCCTCCTGAAACACACCTACACTCGCTATGTGGCCACTGAATGGTGAAGAGTGTGAGATGGCACATTTTGAATGCACAACGTGTCAGATGCTTCATATCCAATAAGTACAGACTTCACCAACATACTAATGGCCACCATGGGGAGCACTGGCTGCTGCTCTCTTTTCTAATCCCGCTTCCTGCTTCCAAACCAGGAAAACCAGCAGAGGCAGGCCCAAGGCCAGCGGACCCTGCAAACACACGGCAAACTCGGAACACACTCCTGGTTCCCACCATCACAACGGCCTCGATTTGGCTCTGGTTTGTGTGGAGTCGGGCAGAGGATGCAAGCTCTCTTGGCACTTCTTTTCTCTGTGTGACTCTGCTACCTCTCCCCTAAACAGCAGCTACTCTCTAAACCACAAACAAACACAAGAATCCAGAAACCCAACATGCAGCCCACACACCCCTGCCGCCTCTTCCCTGTAGCCCTGCTTTTCAGGTAAAGAAAAATGAGCCTTACTGAATCCTCGATTTCCTAAACAAATATGCCATGGCTTGTCCAACGATACAGTGTGTGAACGCGCCCACTGCGATGCCATCACCTCTTACGCCATGCCATCGCAGCCATGGGCTCACTGATCCAAGGGTCCAAGATCACCTCTGACCCTCATGCTCACTCTCATAATGCTTGTCCGTTAAATCGTACAACCGACAACAACACAACAGAAACCCAATATGGCCACCGGATCTCCGCATGCTTCCCACGCCAATACACAGCCTTTCCCGAGGGAATCTCTTATCAATGTTTTCCTTGTCTTTCAAAAGTTCTTCCTCTTGTCCACTCACCACGGATACCCGCATACCTAGATTGACCAACTTCAGACAGTGCCGTGAGGCTGTTGAAGGAAATGAGTGACGGGAAAACAGTAGTTTGGCTCGGGACATCTTAGCCAAATGCAAGTAGGACTGGCTGAAAGGTGGGCAAACACTTGGCTGCATCCAAAAGTGTATCTGAAAAAATCCCCCAGCCCCTTCCACAAAACTCATTTTCCTTGGCCTTCCATTTCCAAAGCACGGGCAGAAATGACATCAGGCAAGACAGTTCACGGGCCTTGGCCCAGCATTTGTCACATGACCGTTCATTCTCCAGTCACCTGGTTCTTTGTGAATGGTAGGTGAGAAGAGTCAAGCAATCAATTTCCCCCAGCGCCACCCACCCCACAGCTTTCTCTTTGTTTGTTACTTATCTCAAGTTACCCACAAAAGCCAAAAGAGTCAGGAATAATGAGGCCAAACAGGATCGAAGCAGCCTTACACTCACTAGGTAGTAAATAGACTAGGACTGCACAGCAGCTGCTCACGAAAGACCATTTCACCGAGTCCTTTTGTGGACAAGGGAAATCAGGATCATCTTCAGTAGCAGCCAGCATAATTGGTTTCTATCAACTAATAGAGAGTGAAATAATGCCCGTGTTAGTGTAAGAGGGAAAAAGGAAGCAAGTGGTTTTCTCAAGTATTACAATCTGTATGCAACTGCCCCTCATTCAGGTGATTCACGTTAAGGCTGTCTATGGCTGGCTGGCTCCCTTCCCAATCTGAAAAGTCACGCTTCATTCCCACGGCATTAGAGCCAAAATCTTTGGCTCTTGCTTACCCTCTTGTGACTAGATGAGCCTCGGTCAAGTGAGCATCTCCTTCACGTACAAAACTAGTGTTTCAACTTCGTAGCTTTCAAGGAAGAGGAGGAAAAAAAGCCCTGACAAACCAAATCACATACCTCCTACACGCGGTGGTAGTGGCCCTATGTCAGGAGCACCCGTAGGCAAAAATTTGGTAGCACGGGTGGCTGGCTGCGTTCCTGCAGGGGGGCGAGCGTGAGGAGGCCCTACCCTCCGGAATGGATTCGCAGGACCAGTTGGCCCTTGGGGTGGATGAGCCGAAGTTGTTGCTGCTTGGCCAGCACCAGGTTCTTTCCCCTCGCAGGGAACTGCTGATGCACTTATGGTGCTGCTCTGTAACAAAATCACATAAATCCGACATCACTAACAAGAAAAAAATGCAAAACTCATACACAAATAGTTAGGGACAGAATGCAAAGAAATCCATGATATACAGAGAAAGTGCTCCAGAGAAACATCAGATGGGTTTTAGCGATCACAACTGTGTGGTGAAAGAACAGAAAGCAGGTTTCGCCAACACAGCAATATTCTGGCTAAGGAAAATGCACAGACACAGGCCAGGAGAACCCCGACGTAGACTACCTAGCACGCTTATCCCGAGAAGGCAAAGAACAAGTGGGCAGCTTGCTCCACATGTGGCTGAGGAACAAACTGAGAAACTCAGGAAAGTAGATTCTCAAAACATTACGCCCACTGATTCCAATGTACATCCGAAGGGGGGAACCAAATGCCCTCTACACTGGTGTACTCCCTGAGAGGTGTTGACTCAGAAAAGAAACAGATTTCTAGAGAAAACAAATGACCAGGGCCATGTCTGTTCTGCAAAAAAAGGAGGGATCACAAAGCTCCCGCACACACACGGGTAAAATTACACTGTCAGGACTTACCTCCAGTTTGTCTTGGTTAGCTGCCTGGTTGGAGTCTCTCTCGGAAAATAGGTTTGGACCTACACATTATGAAAAAGAAAGAAAGAGAAAAAGGAAACCATGAACATCGTGGGTCTTAGCATTTTGTTCTCGGGACGTTTCTGGATCGCAAGGGACACTGTGATATCTCCCACATCCAGGTCGGTGCATAAGCCAGCTTGACACCTGCCTCCTTATCCATGGCCACAAGAGCACCCTGAGGCTGCTGGAACTCCTGCTATGCCAAATGCTCTACAGCCAAATGAAGTTGAGGTCTCTGCAGCTGGCACTTAGCAACCCACCTGCTGCAGCAGCATTGAGAAGCTGTCGAGAGAGTAGCACTCTCTTCTTCCTGCCATTCTGCTCCTGCTTCCTGATTCTTCCTTCAATGAATACTGGCCAACACGAGACCCCACTGGGTAATACGTGTTCCTGGACTCTATGATCGGGAACTGCTCAGCGTCTGAGGACATCCATTCACACATCCCTCCTGTGAATACAACTCTTTGACCCTTCCCTTGCTTTCTCGGCTAATCACTCACACTGCAGCTCACTGGGTGCTCGCACCAAAGTGCTAGCTCTCCGACCTCTCAGCGTCCTCACTTGCTCAATCCTCTCCCGATTCACCAGACTCCACAATCCGTCAGTTCAGCCAGTTGCCCACAGCCTTGTCCTAGAAGTCATGTTCATTTTGTACTTGACTGACACCGTGCTAAGCCTAGATCAATCTGGGGCTCACACATCACTTTACCTACACCTGAGCCACTTGGACAGCCAGAAGAAATGGAAAACTAAGAGCCCTCAAACTCCCCGCCCTGGGAAAACACACTCACTCACTCACTCACTCACTCACTCACAACAACCCACATCGATGACAACTGGAACCTGAACATTTCAACCTGATCATCTCCTTCAACATACTGCCAGCTTCGTAGTGCCTGGCCTTCCATCTGTTGACATGGAAGCAAGGTTCTTCCTCAACAACTGACAACATCCATCCTCCTGAAACACACCTACACTCGCTATGTGGCCACTGAATGGTGAAGAGTGTGAGATGGCACATTTTGAATGCACAACGTGTCAGATGCTTCATATCCATTAAGTACACACTTCACCAACATGCTAATGGCCACCATGGGGAGCACTGGCTGCTGCTCTCTTTTCTAATCCCGCTTCCTGCTTCCAAACCAGGAAAACCAGCAGAGGTGGGCCCAAGGCCAGCGGACCCTGCAAACACACGGCAAACTCGGAACACACTCCTGGTTCCCACCATCACAACGGCCTCGATTTGGCTGTGGTTTGTGTGGAGTCGGGCAGAGGATGCAAGCTCTCTTGGCACTTCTTTTCTCTGTGTGACTCTGCTACCTCTCCCCTAAACAGCAGCTACTCTCTAAAACACAAACAAACACAAGTATCCAGAAACCCAACACGCAGTCCACACACCCCTGCCGCCTCTTCCCTGTAGCCCTGCTTTTCAGGTAAAGAAAAATGAGCCTTACTGAATCCTCGATTTCCTAAACAAATATGCCATGGCTTGTCCAACGATACAGTGTGTGAACGCGCCCACTGCGATGCCATCACCTCTTACGCCATGCCATCGCAGCCATGGGCTCACTGATCCAAGGGTCCAAGATCACCTCTGACCCTCATGCTCACTCTCATAATGCTTGTCCGTTAAATCGTACAACCGACAACAACACAACAGAAACCCAATATGGCCACCGGATCTCCGCATGCTTCCCACGCCAATAGACAGCCTTTCCCGAGGGAATCTCTTATCAATGTTTTCCTTGTCTTTCAAAAGTTCTTCCTCTTGTCCACTCACCACGGATACCCACATACCTAGATTGACCAACTTCAGACAGTGCCATGAGGCTGTTGAAGGAAATGAGTGACGGGAAAACAGTAGTTTGGCTCGGGACATCTTAGCCAAATGCACGTAGGACTGGCTGAAAGGTGGGCAAACACTTGGCTGCATCCAAAAGTGTATCTGAAAAAATGCCCCAGCCCCTCCCACACAACTCATTTTCCTTGGCCTTCCATTTCCAAAGCACGGGCAGAAATGACATCAGACAAGACAGTTCACGGGCCTTGGCCCAGCATTTGTCACACGACCGTTCATTCTCCAGTCACCTGGTTCTTTGTGAATGGTAGGTGAGAAGAGTCAAGCAGTCAATTTCCCCCAGCGCCACCCACCCCACAGCTTTCTCTTTGTTGCTTATCTCAAGTTACCCACAAAAGCCAAAAGAGTCAGGAATAATGAGGCCAAACAGGATCGAAGCAGCCTTACACTCACTAGGTAGTAAATAGACTAGGACTGCACAGCAGCTGCTCACGAAAGACCATTTCACCGAGTCCTTTTGTGGACAAGGGAAATCAGGATCATCTTCAGTAGCAGCCAGCATAATTGGTTTCTATCAACTAATAGAGAGTGAAATAATGCCCGTGTTAGTGTAAGAGGGAAAAAGGAAGCAAGTGGTTTTCTCAAGTATTACAATCTGTATGCAACTGCCCCTCATTCAGGTGATTCACGTTAAGGCTGTCTATGGCTGGCTGGCTCCCTTCCCAATCTGAAAAGTCACGCTTCATTCCCAGCTAAAATCTTTGGCTCTTGCTTACCCTCTTGTGACTAGATGAGCCACGGTCAAGTGAGCATCTCCTTCACGTACAAAACTAGTGTTTCAACTCCGTAGCTTTCAAGGAAGAGGGGGAAAAAAAGCCCTGACAAACCAAATCACATACCTCCTACACGCGGTGGTAGTGGCCCTAGGTCAGGAGCACCCGTAGGCAAAAATTTGGAAGCACGGGTGGCTGGCTGCGTTCCTGCAGGGGGGCGAGCGTGAGGAGGCCCTACCCTCCGGAATGGATTCGCAGGACCGGTTGGCCCTTGGGGTGGATGAGCCGAAGTTGTTGCTGCTTGGCCAGCACCTGGTTCTTTCCCCTCGCAGGGAACTGCTGATGCACTTATGGTGCTGCTCTGTAACAAAATCACATAAATCCGACATCACTAACAAGAAAAAAATGCAAAACTCATACACAAGTAGTTAGGGACAGAATGCAAAGAAATCCATGATATACAGAGAAAGTGCTCCAGAGAAACATCAGATGGGTTTTAGCGATCACAACTGTGTGGTGAAAGAACAGAAAGCAGGTTTCGCCAACACAGCAATATTCTGGCTAAGGAGAATGCACAGACACAGGCCAGGAGAACCCCGACGTAGACTACCTAGCACGCTTATCCCGAGAAGGCAAAGAACAAGTGGGCAGCTTGCTCCACATGTGGCTGAGGAACAAACTGAGAAACTCAGGAAAGTAGATTCTCAAAACATTACGCCCACTGATTCCAATGTACATCCGAAGGGGGGAACCAAATGCCCTCTACACTGGTGTACTCCCTGAGAGGTGTTGACTCAGAAAAGAAACAGATTTCTAGAGAAAACAAATGACCAGGGGCATGTCTGTTCTGCAAAAAAAGGAGGGATCACAAAGCTCCCGCACACACACGGGTAAAATTACACTGTCAGGACTTACCTCCAATTTGTCTTGGTTAGCTGCCTGGTTGGAGTCTCTCTCGGAAAATAGGTTTGGACCTACACATTATGAAAAAGAAAGAAAGAGAAAAAGGAAACCATGAACATCGTGGGTCTTAGTATTTTGTTCTTGGGACGTTTCTGGATCGCAAGGGACACTGTGATATCTCCCACATCCAGGTCGGTGCATAAGCCAGCTTGACACCTGCCTCCTTATCCATGGCCACAAGAGCACCCTGAGGCTGCTGGAACTCCTGCTATGCCAAATGCTCTACAGCCAAATGAAGTTGAGGTCTCTGCAGCTGGCACTTAGCAACCCACCTGCTGCAGCAGCATTGAGAAGCTGTCGAGAGAGTAGCACTCTCTTCTTCCTGCCATTCTGCTCCTGCTTCCTGATTCTTCCTTCAATGAATACTGGCCAACACGAGACCCCACTGGGCAATACGTGTTCCTGGACTCTATGATCGGGAACTGCTCAGCGTCTGAGGACATCCATTCACACATCCCTCCTGGGAATACAACTCTTTGACCCTTCCCTTGCTTTCTCGGCTAATCACTCACACTGCAGCTCACTTGGTGCTCGCACCAAAGTGCTAGTTCTCCGACCTCTCAGCGTCCTCACTTGCTCAATCCTCTCCCGATTCACCAGACTCCACAATCCGTCAGTTCAGCCAGTTGCCCACAGCCTTGTCCTAGAAGTCATGTTCATTTTGTACCTGACTGACACCGTGCTAAGCCTAGATCAATCTGGGGCTCACACATCACTTTACCTACACCTGAGCCACTTGGACAGCCAGAAGAAATGGAAAACTAAGAGCCCTCAAACTCCCCGCCCTGGGAAAACACACTCACTCACTCACTCACTCACTCACTCACTCACAACAGCCCACATCGATGACAACTGGAACCTGAACATTTCAACCTGATCATCTCCTTCAACATACTGCCAGCTTCGTAGTGCCTGGCCTTCCATCTGTTGACATGGAAGCAAGGTTCCTCCTCAACAACTGACAACATCCATCCTCCTGAAACGCACCTACACTCGCTATGTGGCCACTGAATGGTGAAGAGTGTGAGATGGCACATTTTGAATGCACAACGTGTCAGATGCTTCATATCCATTAAGTACACACTTCACCAACATGCTAATGGCCACCATGGGGAGCACTGGCTGCTGCTCTCTTTTCTAATCCCGCTTCCTGCTTCCAAACCAGGAAAACCAGCAGAGGCGGGCCCAAGGCCAGCGGACCCTGCAAACACACGGCAAACTCGGAACACACTCCTGGTTCCCACCATCACAACGGCCTCGATTTGGCTGTGGTTTGTGTGGAGTCGGGCAGAGGATGCAAGCTCTCTTGGCACTTCTTTTCTCTGTGTGACTCTGCTACCTCTCCCCTAAACAGCAACTACTCTCTAAAACACAAACAAACGCAAGTATCCAGAAACCCAACACGCAGCCCACATACCCCTGCCGCCTCTTCCCTGTAGCCCTGCTTTTCAGGTAAAGAAAAATGAGCCTTACCGAATCCCCGATTTCCTAAACAAATATGCCATGGCTTGTCCAACGATACAGTGTGTGAACGTGCCCACTGCGATGCCATCACCTCTTACGCCATGCCATCGCAGCCATGGGCTCACTGATCCGAGGATCCAAGATCACCTCTGACCCTCATGCTCACTCTCATAATGCTTGTCCGTTAAATCGTACAACCGACAACAACACAACAGAAACCCAATATGGCCACCGGATCTCCGCATGCTTCCCATGCCAATACACAGCCTTTCCCGAGGGAATCTCTTATCAATGTTTTCCTTGTCTTTCAAAAGTTCTTCCTCTTGTCCACTCACCACGGATACCCACATACCTAGATTGACCAACTTCAGACAGTGCCATGAGGCTGTTGAAAGAAATGAGTGACGGGAAAACAATAGTTTGGCTCGGGACATTTTAGCCAAATGCACGTAGGACTGGCTGAAAGGTGGGCAAACACTTGGCTGCATCCAAAAGTGTATCTGAAAAAATCCCCCAGCCCCTCCCCCAAAACTCATTTTCCTTGGCCTTCCATTTCCAAAGCACGGGCAGAAATGACATCAGGCAAGACAGTTCACGGGCCTTGGCCCAGCATTTGTCACACGACCGTTCATTCTCCAGTCACCTGGTTCTTTGTGAATGGTAGGTGAGAAGAGTCAAGCAGTCAATTTCCCCCAGCGCCACCCACCCCACAGCTTTCTCTTTGTTGCTTATCTCAAGTTACCCACAAAAGCCAAAAGAGTCAGGAATAATGAGGCCAAACAGGATCGAAGCAGCCTTACACTCACTAGGTAGTAAATAGACTAGGACTGTACAGCAGCTGCTCACGAAAGACCATTTCACCGAGTCCTTTTGTGGACAAGGGAAATCAGGATCATCTTCAGTAGCAGCCAGCATAATTGGTTTCTATCAACTAATAGAGAGTGAAATAATGCCCGTGTTAGTGTAAGAGGGAAAAAGGAAGCAAGTGGTTTTCTCAAGTATTACAATCTGTATGCAACTGCCCCTCATTCAGGTGATTCACGTTAAGGCTGTCTATGGCTCCCTTCCCAATCTGAAAAGTCACGCTTCATTCCCACGGCATTAGAGCCAAAATCTTTGGCTCTTGCTTACACTCTTGTGACTAGATGAGCCACGGTCAAGTGAGCATCTCCTTCACGTACAAAACTAGTGTTTCAACTCCGTAGCTTTCAAGGAAGAGGGGGAAAAAAAGCCCTGACAAACCAAATCACATACCTCCTACACGCGGTGGTAGTGGCCCTAGGTCAGGAGCACCCGTAGGCAAAAATTTGGAAGCACGGGTGGCTGGCTGCGTTCCTGCAGGGGGGCGAGCGTGAGGAGGCCCTACCCTCCGGAATGGATTCGCAGGACCGGTTGGCCCTTGGGGTGGATGAGCCGAAGTTGTTGCTGCTTGGCCAGCACCTGGTTCTTTCCCCTCGCAGGGAACTGCTGATGCACTTATGGTGCTGCTCTGTAACAAAATCACATAAATCCGACATCACTAACAAGAAAAAAATGCAAAACTCATACACAAATAGTTAGGGACAGAATGCAAAGAAATCCATGATATACAGAGAAAGTGCTCCAGAGAAACATCAGATGGGTTTTAGCGATCACAACTGTGTGGTGAAAGAACAGAAAGCAGGTTTCGCCAACACAGCAATATTCTGGCTAAGGAAAATGCACAGACACAGGCCAGGAGAACCCCGATGTAGACTACCTAGCACGCTTATCCCGAGAAGGCAAAGAACAAGTGGGCAGCTTGCTCCACATGTGGCTGAGGAACAAACTGAGAAACTCAGGAAAGTAGATTCTCAAAACATTACGCCCACTGATTCCAATGTACATCCGAAGGGGGGAACCAAATGCCCTCTACACTGGTGTACTCCCTGAGAGGTGTTGACTCAGAAAAGAAACAGATTTCTAGAGAAAACAAATGACCAGGGCCATGTCTGTTCTGCAAAAAAAGGAGGGATCACAAAGCTCCCGCACACACACGGGTAAAATTACACTGTCAGGACTTACCTCCAGTTTGTCTTGGTTAGCTGCCTGGTTGGAGTCTCTCTCGGAAAATAGGTTTGGACCTACACATTATGAAAAAGAAAGAAAGAGAAAAAGGAAACCATGAACATCGTGGGTCTTAGCATTTTGTTCTCGGGACGTTTCTGGATCGCAAGGGACACTGTGATATCTCCCACATCCAGGTCGGTGCATAAGCCAGCTTGACACCTGCCTCCTTATCCATGGCCACAAGAGCACCCTGAGGCTGCTGGAACTCCTGCTATGCCAAATGCTCTACAGCCAAATGAAGTTGAGGTCTCTGCAGCTGGCACTTAGCAACCCACCTGCTGCAGCAGCATTGAGAAGCTGTCGAGAGAGTAGCACTCTCTTCTTCCTGCCATTCTGCTCCTGCTTCCTGATTCTTCCTTCAATGAATACTGGCCAACACGAGACCCCACTGGGTAATACGTGTTCCTGGACTCTATGATCGGGAACTGCTCAGCGTCTGAGGACATCCATTCACACATCCCTCCTGTGAATACAACTCTTTGACCCTTCCCTTGCTTTCTCGGCTAATCACTCACACTGCAGCTCACTGGGTGCTCGCACCAAAGTGCTAGCTCTCCGACCTCTCAGCGTCCTCACTTGCTCAATCCTCTCCCGATTCACCAGAGTCCACAATCCGTCAGTTCAGCCAGTTGCCCACAGCCTTGTCCTAGAAGTCATGTTCATTTTGTACTTGACTGACACCGTGCTAAGCCTAGATCAATCTGGGGCTCACACATCACTTTACCTACACCTGAGCCACTTGGACAGCCAGAAGAGATGGAAAACTAAGAGCCCTCAAACTCCCCGCCCTGGGAAAACACACTCACTCACTCACTCACTCACTCACTCACAACAACCCACATCGATGACAACTGGAACCTGAACATTTCAACCTGATCATCTCCTTCAACATACTGCCAGCTTCGTAGTGCCTGGCCTTCCATCTGTTGACATGGAAGCAAGGTTCCTCCTCAACAACTGACAACATCCATCCTCCTGAAACACACCTACACTCGCTATGTGGCCACTGAATGGTGAAGAGTGTGAGATGGCACATTTTGAATGCACAACGTGTCAGATGCTTCATATCCAATAAGTACAGACTTCACCAACATACTAATGGCCACCATGGGGAGCACTGGCTGCTGCTCTCTTTTCTAATCCCGCTTCCTGCTTCCAAACCAGGAAAACCAGCAGAGGCAGGCCCAAGGCCAGCGGACCCTGCAAACACACGGCAAACTCGGAACACACTCCTGGTTCCCAACATCACAACGGCCTCGATTTGGCTGTGGTTTGTGTGGAGTCGGGCAGAGGATGCAAGCTCTCTTGGCACTTCTTTTCTCTGTGTGACTCTGCTACCTCTCCCCTAAACAGCAGCTACTCTCTAAACCACAAACAAACACAAGAATCCAGAAACCCAACATGCAGCCCACACACCCCTGCCGCCTCTTCCCTGTAGCCCTGCTTTTCAGGTAAAGAAAAATGAGCCTTACTGAATCCTCGATTTCCTAAACAAATATGCCATGGCTTGTCCAACGATACAGTGTGTGAACGCGCCCACTGCGATGCCATCACCTCTTACGCCATGCCATAGCAGCCATGGGCTCACTGATCCAAGGGTCCAAGATCACCTCTGACCCTCATGCTCACTCTCATAATGCTTGTCCGTTAAATCGTACAACCGACAACAACACAACAGAAACCCAATATGGCCACCGGATCTCCGCATGCTTCCCACGCCAATACACAGCCTTTCCCGAGGGAATCTCTTATCAATGTTTTCCTTGTCTTTCAAAAGTTCTTCCTCTTGTCCACTCACCACGGATACCCGCATACCTAGATTGACCAACTTCAGACAGTGCCGTGAGGCTGTTGAAGGAAATGAGTGACGGGAAAACAGTAGTTTGGCTCGGGACATCTTAGCCAAATGCAAGTAGGACTGGCTGAAAGGTGGGCAAACACTTGGCTGCATCCAAAAGTGTATCTGAAAAAATCCCCCAGCCCCTTCCACAAAACTCATTTTCCTTGGCCTTCCATTTCCAAAGCACGGGCAGAAATGACATCAGGCAAGACAGTTCACGGGCCTTGGCCCAGCATTTGTCACACGACCGTTCATTCTCCAGTCACCTGGTTCTTTGTGAATGGTAGGTGAGAAGAGTCAAGCAATCAATTTCCCCCAGCGCCACCCACCCCACAGCTTTCTCTTTGTTTGTTGCTTATCTCAAGTTACCCACAAAAGCCAAAAGAGTCAGGAATAATGAGGCCAAACAGGATCGAAGCAGCCTTACACTCACTAGGTAGTAAATAGACTAGGACTGTACAGCAGCTGCTCACGAAAGACCATTTCACCGAGTCCTTTTGTGGACAAGGGAAATCAGGATCATCTTCAGTAGCAGCCAGCATAATTGGTTTCTATCAACTAATAGAGAGTGAAATAATGCCCGTGTTAGTGTAAGAGGGAAAAAGGAAGCAAGTGGTTTTCTCAAGTATTACAATCTGTATGCAACTGCCCCTCATTCAGGTGATTCACGTTAAGGCTGTCTATGGCTGGCTGGCTCCCTTCCCAATCTGAAAAGTCACGCTTCATTCCCATGGCATTAGAGCCAAAATCTTTGGCTCTTGCTTACCCTCTTGTGACTAGATGAGCCACGGTCAAGTGAGCATCTCCTTCACGTACAAAACTAGTGTTTCAACTCCGTAGCTTTCAAGGAAGAGGGGGAAAAAAAGCCCTGACAAACCAAATCACATACCTCCTACACGCGGTGGTAGTGGCCCTAGGTCAGGAGCACCCGTAGGCAAAAATTTGGAAGCACGGGTGGCTGGCTGCGTTCCTGCAGGGGGGCGAGCGTGAGGAGGCCCTACCCTCCGGAATGGATTCGCAGGACCGGTTGGCCCTTGGGGTGGATGAGCCGAAGTTGTTGCTGCTTGGCCAGCACCTGGTTCTTTCCCCTCGCAGGGAACTGCTGATGCACTTATGGTGCTGCTCTGTAACAAAATCACATAAATCCGACATCACTAACAAGAAAAAAATGCAAAACTCATACACAAATAGTTAGGGACAGAATGCAAAGAAATCCATGATATACAGAGAAAGTGCTCCAGAGAAACATCAGATGGGTTTTAGCGGTCACAACTGTGTGGTGAAAGAACAGAAAGCAGGTTTCGCCAACACAGCAATATTCTGGCTAAGGAGAATGCACAGACACAGGCCAGGAGAACCCCGATGTAGACTACCTAGCACGCTTATCCCGAGAAGGCAAAGAACAAGTGGGCAGCTTGCTCCACGTGTGGCTGAGGAACAAACTGAGAAACTCAGGAAAGTAGATTCTCAAAACATTACGCCCACTGATTCCAATGTACATCCGAAGGGGGGAACCAAATGCCCTCTACACTGGTGTACTCCCTGAGAGGTGTTGACTCAGAAAAGAAACAGATTTCTAGAGAAAACAAATGACCAGGGGCATGTCTGTTCTGCAAAAAAAGGAGGGATCACAAAGCTCCCGCACACACACGGGTAAAATTACACTGTCAGGACTTACCTCCAGTTTGTCTTGGTTAGCTGCCTGGTTGGAGTCTCTCTCGGAAAATAGGTTTGGACCTACACATTATGAAAAAGAAAGAAAGAGAAAAAGGAAACCATGAACATTGTGGGTCTTAGCATTTTGTTCTCGGGACGTTTCTGGATCGCAAGGGACACTGTGATATCTCCCACATCCAGGTCGGTGCATAAGCCAGCTTGACACCTGCCTCCTTATCCATGGCCACAAGAGCACCCTGAGGCTGCTGGAACTCCTGCTATGCCAAATGCTCTACAGCCAAATGAAGTTGAGGTCTCTGCAGCTGGCACTTAGCAACCCACCTGCTGCAGCAGCATTGAGAAGCTGTCGAGAGAGTAGCACTCTCTTCTTCCTGCCATTCTGCTCCTGCTTCCTGATTCTTCCTTCAATGAATACTGGCCAACACGAGACCCCACTGGGCAATACGTGTTCCTGGACTCTATGATCGGGAACTGCTCAGCGTCTGAGGACATCCATTCACACATCCCTCCTGGGAATACAACTCTTTGACCCTTCCCTTGCTTTCTCGGCTAATCACTCACACTGCAGCTCACTTGGTGCTTGCACCAAAGTGCTAGTTCTCCGACCTCTCAGGGTCCTCACTTGCTCAATCCTCTCCCGATTCACCAGACTCCACAATCCGTCAGTTCAGCCAGTTGCCCACAGCCTTGTCCTAGAAGTCATGTTCATTTTGTACTTGACTGACACCGTGCTAAGCCTAGATCAATCTGGGGCTCACACATCACTTTACCTACACCTGAGCCACTTGGACAGCCAGAAGAAATGGAAAACTAAGAGCCCTCAAACTCCCCACCCTGGGAAAACACACTCACTCACTCACTCACTCACTCACTCACTCACTAACAGCCCACATCGATGACAACTGGAACCTGAACATTTCAACCTGATCATCTCCTTCAACATACTGCCAGCTTCGTAGTGCCTGGCCTTCCATCTGTTGACATGGAAGCAAGGTTCCTCCTCAACAACTGACAACATCCATCCTCCTGAAACGCACCTACACTCGCTATGTGGCCACTGAATGGTGAAGAGTGTGAGATGGCACATTTTGAATGCACAACGTGTCAGATGCTTCATATCCATTAAGTACACACTTCACCAACATGCTAATGGCCACCATGGGGAGCACTGGCTGCTGCTCTCTTTTCTAATCCCGCTTCCTGCTTCCAAACCAGGAAAACCAGCAGAGGCGGGCCCAAGGCCAGCGGACCCTGCAAACACACGGCAAACTCGGAACACACTCCTGGTTCCCACCATCACAACGGCCTCGATTTGGCTGTGGTTTGTGTGGAGTCGGGCAGAGGATGCAAGCTCTCTTGGCACTTCTTTTCTCTGTGTGACTCTGCTACCTCTCCCCTAAACAGCAGCTACTCTCTAAAACACAAACACAAGTATCCAGAAACCCAACACGCAGCCCACACACCCCTGCCGCCTCTTCCCTGTAGCCCTGCTTTTCAGGTAAAGAAAAATGAGCCTTACCGAATCCCCGATTTCCTAAACAAATATGCCATGGCTTGTCCAACGATACAGTGTGTGAACGTGTCCACTGTGATGCCATCACCTCTTACGCCATGCCATCGCAGCCATGGGCTCACTGATCCGAGGGTCCAAGATCACCTCTGACCCTCATGCTCACTCTCATAATGCTTGTCCATTAAATCGTACAACCGACAACAACACAACAGAAACCCAATATGGCCACCGGATCTCCGCATGCTTCCCATGCCAATAGACAGCCTTTCCCGAGGGAATCTCTTATCAATGTTTTCCTTGTCTTTCAAAAGTTCTTCCTCTTGTCCACTCACCACGGATACCCACATACCTAGATTGACCAACTTCAGACAGTGCCATGAGGCTGTTGAAGGAAATGAGTGACGGGAAAACAGTAGTTTGGCTCGGGACATCTTAGCCAAATGCAAGTAGGACTGGCTGAAAGGTGGGCAAACACTTGGCTGCATCCAAAAGTGTATCTGAAAAAATCCCCCAGCCCCTTCCACAAAACTCATTTTCCTTGGCCTTCCATTTCCAAAGCACGGGCAGAAATGACATCAGACAAGACAGTTCACGGGCCTTGGCCCAGCATTTGTCACACGACCGTTCATGCTCCAGTCACCTGGTTCTTTGTGAATGGTAGGTGAGAAGAGTCAAGCAATCAATTTCCCCCAGCGCCACCCACCCCACAGCTTTCTCTTTGTTGCTTATCTCAAGTTACCCACAAAAGCCAAAAGAGTCAGGAATAATGAGGCCAAACAGGATCGAAGCAGCCTTACACTCACTAGGTAGTAAATAGACTAGGACTGTACAGCAGCTGTTCACGAAAGACCATTTCACCAAGTCCTTTTGTGGACAAGGGAAATCAGGATCATCTTCAGTAGCAGCCAGCATAATTGGTTTCTATCAACTAATAGAGAGTGAAATAATGCCTGTGTTAGTGTAAGAGGGAAAAAGGAAGCAAGTGGTTTTCTCAAGTATTACAATCTGTATGCAACTGCCCCTCATTCAGGTGATTCACGTTAAGGCTGTCTATGGCTGGCTGGCTCCCTTCCCAATCTGAAAAGTCACGCTTCATTCCCATGGCATTAGAGCCAAAATCTTTGGCTCTTGCTTACCCTCTTGTGACTAGATGAGCCACGGTCAAGTGAGCATCTCCTTCACGTACAAAACTAGTGTTTCAACTCCGTAGCTTTCAAGGAAGAGGGGGAAAAAAAGCCCTGACAAACCAAATCACATACCTCCTACACGCGGTGGTAGTGGCCCTAGGTCAGGAGCACCCGTAGGCAAAAATTTGGAAGCAGGGGTGGCTGGCTGCGTTCCTGCAGGGGGGCGAGCGTGAGGAGGCCCTACCCTCCGGAATGGATTCGCAGGACCGGTTGGCCCTTGGGGTGGATGAGCCGAAGTTGTTGCTGCTTGGCCAGCACCTGGTTCTTTCCCCTCGCAGGGAACTGCTGATGCACTTATGGTGCTGCTCTGTAACAAAATCACATAAATCCGACATCACTAACAAGAAAAAAATGCAAAACTCATACACAAATAGTTAGGGACAGAATGCAAAGAAATCCATGATATACAGAGAAAGTGCTCCAGAGAAACATCAGATGGGTTTTAGCGATCACAACTGTGTGGTGAAAGAACAGAAAGCAGGTTTCGCCAACACAGCAATATTCGGGCTAAGGAAAATGCACAGACACAGGCCAGGAGAACCCCGATGTAGACTACCTAGCACGCTTATCCCGAGAAGGCAAAGAACAAGTGGGCAGCTTGCTCCAGATGTGGCTGAGGAACAAACTGAGAAACTCAGGAAAGTAGATTCTCAAAACATTACGCCCACTGATTCCAATGTACATCCGAAGGGGGGAACCAAATGCCCTCTACACTGGTGTACTCCCTGAGAGGTGTTGACTCAGAAAAGAAACAGATTTCTAGAGAAAACAAATGACCAGGGGCATGTCTGTTCTGCAAAAAAAGGAGGGATCACAAAGCTCCCGCACACACACGGGTAAAATTACACTGTCAGGACTTACCTCCAGTTTGTCTTGGTTAGCTGCCTGGTTGGAGTCTCTCTCGGAAAATAGGTTTGGACCTACACATTATGAAAAAGAAAGAAAGAGAAAAAGGAAACCATGAACATCGTGGGTCTTAGCATTTTGTTCTCGGGACGTTTCTGGATCGCAAGGGACACTGTGATATCTCCCACATCCAGGTCGGTGCATAAGCCAGCTTGACACCTGCCTCCTTATCCATGGCCACAAGAGCACCCTGAGGCTGCTGGAACTCCTGCTATGCCAAATGCTCTACAGCCAAATGAAGTTGAGGTCTCTGCAGCTGGCACTTAGCAACCCACCTGCTGCAGCAGCATTGAGAAGCTGTCGAGAGAGTAGCACTCTCTTCTTCCTGCCATTCTGCTCCTGCTTCCTGATTCTTCCTTCAATGAATACTGGCCAACACGAGACCCCACTGGGCAATACGTGTTCCTGGACTCTATGATCGGGAACTGCTCAGCGTCTGAGGACATCCATTCACACATCCCTCCTGGGAATACAACTCTTTGACCCTTCCCTTGCTTTCTCGGCTAATCACTCACACTGCAGCTCACTTGGTGCTCGCACCAAAGTGCTAGTTCTCCGACCTCTCAGCGTCCTCACTTGCTCAATCCTCTCCCGATTCACCAGACTCCACAATCCGTCAGTTCAGCCAGTTGCCCACAGCCTTGTCCTAGAAGTCATGTTCATTTTGTACTTGACTGACACCGTGCTAAGCCTAGATCAATCTGGGGCTCACACATCACTTTACCTACACCTGAGCCACTTGGACAGCCAGAAGAAATGGAAAACTAAGAGCCCTCAAACTCCCCGCCCTGGGAAAACACACTCACTCACTCACTCACTCACTCACTCACAACAGCCCACATCGATGACAACTGGAACCTGAACATTTCAACCTGATCATCTCCTTCAACATACTGCCAGCTTCGTAGTGCCTGGCCTTCCATCTGTTGACATGGAAGCAAGGTTCCTCCTCAACAACTGACAACATCCATCCTCCTGAAACGCACCTACACTCGCTATGTGGCCACTGAATGGTGAAGAGTGTGAGATGGCACATTTTGAATGCACAACGTGTCAGATGCTTCATATCCATTAAGTACACACTTCACCAACATGCTAATGGCCACCATGGGGAGCACTGGCTGCTGCTCTCTTTTCTAATCCCGCTTCCTGCTTCCAAACCAGGAAAACCAGCAGAGGCGGGCCCAAGGCCAGCGGACCCTGCAAACACACGGCAAACTCGGAACACACTCCTGGTTCCCACCATCACAACGGCCTCGATTTGGCTGTGGTTTGTGTGGAGTCGGGCAGAGGATGCAAGCTCTCTTGGCACTTCTTTTCTCTGTGTGACTCTGCTACCTCTCCCCTAAACAGCAGCTACTCTCTAAAACACAAACAAACACAAGTATCCAGAAACCCAACACGCAGCCCACACACCCCTGCCGCCTCTTCCCTGTAGCCCTGCTTTTCAGGTAAAGAAAAATGAGCCTTACCGAATCCCCGATTTCCTAAACAAATATGCCATGGCTTGTCCAACGATACAGTGTGTGAACGTGCCCACTGCGATGCCATCACCTCTTACGCCATGCCATCGCAGCCATGGGCTCACTGATCCGAGGGTCCAAGATCACCTCTGACCCTCATGCTCACTCTCATAATGCTTGTCCGTTAAATCGTACAACCGACAACAACACAACAGAAACCCAATATGGCCACCGGATCTCCGCATGCTTCCCACGCCAATAGACAGCCTTTCCCGAGGGAATCTCTTATCAATGTTTTCCTTGTCTTTCAAAAGTTCTTCCTCTTGTCCACTCACCACGGATACCCACATACCTAGATTGACAAACTTCAGACAGTGCCATGAGGCTGTTGAAGGAAATGAGTGACGGGAAAACAGTAGTTTGGCTCGGGACATCTTAGCCAAATGCACGTAGGACTGGCTGAAAGGTGGGCAAACACTTGGCTGCATCCAAAAGTGTATCTGAAAAAATGCCCCAGCCCCTCCCCCAAAACTCATTTTCCTTGGCCTTCCATTTCCAAAGCACGGGCAGAAATGACATCAGACAAGACAGTTCACGGGCCTTGGCCCAGCATTTGTCACATGACCGTTCATTCTCCAGTCACCTGGTTCTTTGTGAATGGTAGGTGAGAAGAGTCAAGCAGTCAATTTCCCCCAGCGCCACCCACCCCACAGCTTTCTCTTTGTTTGTTGCTTATCTCAAGTTACCCACAAAAGCCAAAAGAGTCAGGAATAATGAGGCCAAACAGGATCGAAGCAGCCTTACACTCACTAGGTAGTAAATAGACTAGGACTGTACAGCAGCTGTTCACGAAAGACCATTTCACCGAGTCCTTTTGTGGACAAGGGAAATCAGGATCATCTTCAGTAGCAGCCAGCATAATTGGTTTCTATCAACTAATAGAGAGTGAAATAATGCCCGTGTTAGTGTAAGAGGGAAAAAGGAAGCAAGTGGTTTTCTCAAGTATTACAATCTGTATGCAACTGCCCCTCATTCAGGTGATTCACGTTAAGGCTGTCTATGGCTGGCTGGCTCCCTTCCCAATCTGAAAAGTCACGCTTCATTCCCATGGCATTAGAGCCAAAATCTTTGGCTCTTGCTTACCCTCTTGTGACTAGATGAGCCACGGTCAAGTGAGCATCTCCTTCACGTACAAAACTAGTGTTTCAACTCCGTAGCTTTCAAGGAAGAGGGGGAAAAAAAGCCCTGACAAACCAAATCACATACCTCCTACACGCGGTGGTAGTGGCCCTAGGTCAGGAGCACCCGTAGGCAAAAATTTGGAAGCACGGGTGGCTGGCTGCGTTCCTGCAGGGGGGCGAGCGTGAGGAGGCCCTACCCTCCGGAATGGATTCGCAGGACCGGTTGGCCCTTGGGGTGGATGAGCCGAAGTTGTTGCTGCTTGGCCAGCACCTGGTTCTTTCCCCTCGCAGGGAACTGCTAATGCACTTATGGTGCTGCTCTGTAACAAAATCACATAAATCCGACATTAGAAAATAATGCAAAACTCATACACAAATAGTTAGGGACAGAATGCAAAGAAATCCATGATATACAGAGAAAGTGCTCCAGAGAAACATCAGATGGGTTTTAGCGGTCACAACTGTGTGGTGAAAGAACAGAAAGCAGGTTTCGCCAACACAGCAATATTCTGGCTAAGGAGAATGCACAGACACAGGCCAGGAGAACCCCGATGTAGACTACCTAGCACGCTTATCCCGAGAAGGCAAAGAACAAGTGGGCAGCTTGCTCCACATGTGGCTGAGGAACAAACTGAGAAACTCAGGAAAGTAGATTCTCAAAACATTACGCCCACTGATTCCAATGTACATCCGAAGGGGGGAACCAAATGCCCTCTACACTGGTGTACTCCCTGAGAGGTGTTGACTCAGAAAAGAAACAGATTTCTAGAGAAAACAAATGACCAGGGGCATGTCTGTTCTGCAAAAAAAGGAGGGATCACAAAGCTCCCGCACACACACGGGTAAAATTACACTGTCAGGACTTACCTCCAGTTTGTCTTGGTTAGCTGCCTGGTTGGAGTCTCTCTCGGAAAATAGGTTTGGACCTACACATTCTTAAAAAGAAAGAAAGAGAAAAAGGAAACCATGAACATCGTGGGTCTTAGCATTTTGTTCTCGGGACGTTTCTGGATCGCAAGGGACACTGTGATATCTCCCACATCCAGGTCGGTGCATAAGCCAGCTTGACACCTGCCTCCTTATCCATGGCCACAAGAGCACCCTGAGGCTGCTGGAACTCCTGCTATGCCAAATGCTCTACAGCCAAATGAAGTTGAGGTCTCTGCAGCTGGCACTTAGCAACCCACCTGCTGCAGCAGCATTGAGAAGCTGTCGAGTGAGTAGCACTCTCTTCTTCCTGCCATTCTGCTCCTGCTTCCTGATTCTTCCTTCAATGAATACTGGCCAACACGAGACCCCACTGGGCAATACGTGTTCCTGGACTCTATGATCGGGAACTGCTCAGCGTCTGAGGACATCCATTCACACATCCCTCCTGGGAATACAACTCTTTGACCCTTCCCTTGCTTTCTCGGCTAATCACTCACACTGCAGCTCACTTGGTGCTCGCACCAAGGTGCTAGTTCTCCGACCTCTCAGCGTCCTCACTTGCTCAATCCTCTCCCGATTCACCAGACTCCACAATCCGTCAGTTCAGCCAGTTGCCCACAGCCTTGTCCTAGAAGTCATGTTCATTTTGTACTTGACTGACACCGTGCTAAGCCTAGATCAATCTGGGGCTCACACATCACTTTACCTACACCTGAGCCACTTGGACAGCCAGAAGAAATGGAAAACTAAGAGCCCTCAAACTCCCCGCCCTGGGAAAACACACTCACTCACTCACTCACTCTCACTCACTCACTCACAACAGCCCACATCGATGACAACTGGAACCTGAACATTTCAACCTGATCATCTCCTTCAACATACTGCCAGCTTCGTAGTGCCTGGCCTTCCATCTGTTGACATGGAAGCAAGGTTCCTCCTCAACAACTGACAACATCCATCCTCCTGAAACGCACCTACACTCGCTATGTGGCCACTGAATGGTGAAGAGTGTGAGATGGCACATTTTGAATGCACAACGTGTCAGATGCTTCATATCCATTAAGTACACACTTCACCAACATGCTAATGGCCACCATGGGGAGCACTGGCTGCTGCTCTCTTTTCTAATCCCGCTTCCTGCTTCCAAACCAGGAAAACCAGCAGAGGCGGGCCCAAGGCCAGCGGACCCTGCAAACACACGGCAAACTCGGAACACACTCCTGGTTCCCACCATCACAACGGCCTCAATTTGGCTGTGGTTTGTGTGGAGTCGGGCAGAGGATGCAAGCTCTCTTGGCACTTCTTTTCTCTGTGTGACTCTGCTACCTCTCCCCTAAACAGCAGCTTCTCTCTAAACCACAAACAAACACAAGTATCCAGAAACCCAACACGCAGCCCACACAACCCTGCCGCCTCTTCCCTGTAGCCCTGCTTTTCAGGTAAAGAAAAATGAGCCTTACCGAATCCCCGATTTCCTAAACAAATATGCCATGGCTTGTCCAACGACACAGTGTGTGAACGTGCCCACTGCGATGCCATCACCTCTTACGCCATGCCATCGCAGCCATGGGCTCACTGATCCACGGGTCCAAGATCACCTCTGACCCTCATGCTCACTCTCATAATGCTTGTCCATTAAATCGTACAACCGACAACACCACAACAGAAACCCAATATGGCCACCGGATCTCCGCATGCTTCCCACGCCAATAGACAGCCTTTCCCGAGGGAATCTCTTATCAATGTTTTCCTTGTCTTTCAAAAGTTCTTCCTCTTGTCCACTCACCACGGATACCCGCATACCTAGATTGACCAACTTCAGACAGTGCCGTGAGGCTGTTGAAGGAAATGAGTGACGGGAAAACAGTAGTTTGGCTCGGGGCATCTTAGCCAAATGCAAGTAGGACTGGCTGAAAGGTGGGCAAACACTTGGCTGCATCCAAAAGTGTATCTGAAAAAATCCCCCAGCCCCTCCCACAAAACTCATTTTCCTTGGCCTTCCATTTCCAAAGCACGGGCAGAAATGACATCAGACAAGACAGTTCACGGGCCTTGGCCCAGCATTTGTCACACGACCGTTCATGCTCCAGTCACCTGGTTCTTTGTGAATGGTAGGTGAGAAGAGTCAAGCAGTCAATTTCCCCCAGCGCCACCCACCCCATAGCTTTCTCTTTGTTTGTTGCTTATCTCAAGTTACCCACAAAAGCCAAAAGAGTCAGGAATAATGAGGCCAAACAGGATCGAAGCAGCCTTACACTCACTAGGTAGTAAATAGACTAGGACTGTACAGCAGCTGCTCACGAAAGACCATTTCACCGAGTCCTTTTGTGGACAAGGGAAATCAGGATCATCTTCAGTAGCAGCCAGCATAATTGGTTTCTATCAACTAATAGAGAGTGAAATAATGCCCGTGTTAGTGTATGAGGGAAAAAGGAAGCAAGTGGTTTTCTCAAGTATTACAATCTGTATGCAACTGCCCCTCATTCAGGTGATTCACGTTAAGGCTGTCTATGGCTGGCTGGCTCCCTTCCCAATCTGAAAAGTCACGCTTCATTCCCATGGCATTACAGCCAAAATCTTTGGCTCTTGCTTACCCTCTTGTGACTAGATGAGCCACGGTCAAGTGAGCATCTCCTTCACGTACAAAACTAGTGTTTCAACTCCGTAGCTTTCAAGGAAGAGGGGGAAAAAAAGCCCTGACAAAACAAATCACATACCTCCTACACGCGGTGGTAGTGGCCCTAGGTCAGGAGCACCCGTAGGCAAAAATTTGGAAGCACGGGTGGCTGGCTGTGTTCCTGCAGGGGGGCGAGCGTGAGGAGGCCCTACCCTCCGGAATGGATTCGCAGGACCGGTTGGCCCTTGGGGTGGATGAGCCGAAGTTGTTGCTGCTTGGCCAGCACCTGGTTCTTTCCCCTCGCAGGGAACTGCTGATGCACTTATGGTGCTGCTCTGTAACAAAGTCACATAAATCCGACATCACTAACAAGAAAAAAATGCAAAACTCATACACAAATAGTTAGGGACAGAATGCAAAGAAATCCATGATATACAGAGAAAGTGCTCCAGAGAAACATCAGATGGGTTTTAGCGGTCACAACTGTGTGGTGAAAGAACAGAAAGCAGGTTTCGCCAACACAGCAACATTCTGGCTAAGGAGAATGCACAGACACAGGCCAGGAGAACCCCGATGTAGACTACCTAGCACGCTTATCCCGAGAAGGCAAAGAACAAGTGGGCAGCTTGCTCCACATGTGGCTGAGGAACAAACTGAGAAACTCAGGAAAGTAGATTCTCAAAACATTACGCCCACTGATTCCAATGTACATCCAAAGGGGGGAACCAAATGCCCTCTACACTGGTGTACTCCCTGAGAGGTGTTGACTCAGAAAAGAAACAGATTTCTAGAGAAAACAAATGACCAGGGGCATGTCTGTTCTGCAAAAAAAGGAAGGATCACAAAGCTCCCGCACACACACGGGTAAAATTACACTGTCAGGACTTACCTCCAGTTTGTCTTGGTTAGCTGCCTGGTTGGAGTCTCTCTCGGAAAATAGGTTTGGACCTACACATTATGAAAAAGAAAGAAAGAGAAAAAGGAAACCATGAACATCGTGGGTCTTAGTATTTTGTTCTCGGGACGTTTCTGGATCGCAAGGGACACTGTGATATCTCCCACATCCAGGTCGGTGCATAAGCCAGCTTGACACCTGCCTCCTTATCCATGGCCACAAGAGCACCCTGAGGCCGCTGGAACTCCTGCTATGCCAAATGCTCTACAGCCAAATGAAGTTGAGGTCTCTGCAGCTGGCACTTAGCAACCCACCTGCTGCAGCAGCATTGAGAAGCTGTCGAGACAGCACCACCTCTCTTCTTCCTGCCATTCTGCTCCTGCTTCCTGATTCTTCCTTCAATGAATACTGGCCAGCACGAGACCCCACTGGGCAATACGTGTTCCTGGACTCTATGATCGGGAAATGCTCAGCGTCTGAGGACATCCATTCACACATCCCTCCTGGGAATACAACTCTTTGACCCTTCCCTTGCTTTCTCGGCTAATCACTCACACTGCAGCTCACTTGGTGCTCGCACCAAGGTGCTAGTTCTCCGACCTCTCAGCGTCCTCACTTGCTCAATCCTCTCCCGATTCACCAGACTCCACAATCCGTCAGTTCAGCCAGTTGCCCACAGCCTTGTCCTAGAAGTCATGTTCATTTTGTACTTGACTGACACCGTGCTAAGCCTACATCAATCTGGGGCTCACACATCACTTTACCTACACCTGAGCCACTTGGACAGCCAGAAGAAATGGAAAACTAAGAGCCCTCAAACTCCACACCCTGGGAAAACACACTCACTCACTCACTCACTCACTCACTCACAACAGCCCACATCGATGACAACTGGAACCTGAACATTTCAACCTGATCATCTCCTTCAACATACTGCCAGCTTCGTAGTGCCTGGCCTTCCATCTGTTGACATGGAAGCAAGGTTCCTCCTCAACAACTGACAACATCCATCCTCCTGAAACGCACCTACACTCGCTATGTGGCCACTGAATGGTGAAGAGTGTGAGATGGCACATTTTGAATGCACAACGTGTCAGATGCTTCATATCCATTAAGTACACACTTCACCAACATGCTAATGGCCACCATGGGGAGCACTGGCTGCTGCTCTCTTTTCTAATCCCGCTTCCTGCTTCCAAACCAGGAAAACCAGCAGAGGCGGGCCCAAGGCCAGCGGACCCTGCAAACACACGGCAAACTCGGAACACACTCCTGGTTCCCACCATCACAACGGCCTCGATTTGGCTGTGGTTTGTGTGGAGTCGGGCAGAGGATGCAAGCTCTCTTGGCACTTCTTTTCTCTGTGTGACTCTGCTACCTCTCCCCTAAACAGCAGCTACTCTCTAAAACACAAACAAACACAAGTATGCAGAAACCGAACACGCAGTCTACACACCCCTGCCGCCTCTTCCCTGTAGCCCTGCTTTTCAGGTAAAGAAAAATGAGCCTTACCGAATCCCCGATTTCCTAAACAAATATGCCATGGCTTGTCCAACGATACAGTGTGTGAACGTGCCCACTGCGATGCCATCACCTCTTACGCCATGCCATCGCAGCCATGGGCTCACTGATCCAAGGGTCCAAGATCACCTCTGACCCTCATGCTCACTCTCATAATGCTTGTCCATTAAATCGTACAACCGACAACAACACAACAGAAACCCAATATGGCCACCGGATCTCCGCATGCTTCCCACGCCAATAGACAGCCTTTCCCGAGGGAATCTCTTATCAATGTTTTCCTTGTCTTTCAAAAGTTCTTCCTCTTGTCCACTCACCACGGATACCCACATACCTAGATTGACCAACTTCAGACAGTGCCATGAGGCTGTTGAAGGAAATGAGTGACGGGAAAACAGTAGTTTGGCTCGGGACATCTTAGCCAAATGCACGTAGGACTGGCTGAAAGGTGGGCAAACACTTGGCTGCATCCAAAAGTGTATCTGAAAAAATCCCCCAGCCCCTCCCACAAAACTCATTTTCCTTGGCCTTCCATTTCCAAAGCACGGGCAGAAATGACATCAGACAAGACAGTTCACGGGCCTTGGCCCAGCATTTGTCACATGACCGTTCATTCTCCAGTCACCTGGTTCTTTGTGAATGGTAGGTGAGAAGAGTCAAGCAGTCAATTTCCCCCAGCGCCACCCACCCCACAGCTTTCTCTTTGTTTGTTGCTTATCTCAAGTTACCCACAAAAGCCAAAAGAGTCAGGAATAATGAGGCCAAACAGGATCGAAGCAGCCTTACACTCACTAGGTAGTAAATAGACTAGGACTGTACAGCAGCTGCTCACGAAAGACCATTTCGCCGAGTCCTTTTGTGGACAAGGGAAATCAGGATCATCTTCAGTAGCAGCCAGCATAATTGGTTTCTATCAACTAATAGAGAGTGAAATAATGCCCGTGTTAGTGTATGAGGGAAAAAGGAAGCAAGTGGTTTTCTCAAGTATTACAATCTGTATGCAACTGCCCCTCATTCAGGTGATTCACGTTAAGGCTGTCTATGGCTGGCTGGCTCCCTTCCCAATCTGAAAAGTCACGCTTCATTCCCATGGCATTAGAGCCAAAATCTTTGGCTCTTGCTTACCCTCTTGTGACTAGATGAGCCACGGTCAAGTGAGCATCTCCTTCACGTACAAAACTAGTGTTTCAACTCCGTAGCTTTCAAGGAAGAGGGGGAAAAAAAGCCCTGACAAACCAAATCACATACCTCCTACACGCGGTGGTAGTGGCCCTAGGTCAGGAGCACCCGTAGGCAAAAATTTGGAAGCACGGGTGGCTGGCTGCGTTCCTGCAGGGGGGCGAGCGTGAGGAGGCCCTACCCTCCGGAATGGATTCGCAGGACCGGTTGGCCCTTGGGGTGGATGAGCCGAAGTTGTTGCTGCTTGGCCAGCATCTGGTTCTTTCCCCTCGCAGGGAACTGCTGATGCACTTATGGTGCTGCTCTGTAACAAAGTCACATAAATCCGACATCACTAACAAGAACAAAATGCAAAACTCATACACAAATAGTTAGGGACAGAATGCAAAGAAATCCATGATATACAGAGAAAGTGCTCCAGAGAAACATCAGATGGGTTTTAGCGGTCACAACTGTGTGGTGAAAGAACAGAAAGCAGGTTTCGCCAACACAGCAATATTCTGGCTAAGGAGAATGCACAGACACAGGCCAGGAGAACCCCGATGTAGACTACCTAGCACGCTTACCCCGAGAAGGCAAAGAACAAGTGGGCAGCTTGCTCCACATGTGGCTGAGGAACAAACTGAGAAACTCAGGAAAGTAGATTCTCAAAACATTATGCCCACTGATTCCAATGTACATCCGAAGGGGGGAACCAAATGCCCTGCTACACTGGTGTACTCCCTGAGAGGTGTTGACTCAGAAAAGAAACAGATTTCTAGAGAAAACAAATGACCAGGGGCATGTCTGTTCTGCAAAAAAAGGAGGGATCACAAAGCTCCCGCACACACACGGGTAAAATTACACTGTCAGGACTTACCTCCAGTTTGTCTTGGTTAGCTGCCTGGTTGGAGTCTCTCTCGGAAAATAGGTTTGGACCTACACATTCTTAAAAAGAAAGAAAGAGAAAAAGGAAACCATGAACATCGTGGGTCTTAGCATTTTGTTCTCGGGACGTTTCTGGATCGCAAGGGACACTGTGATATCTCCCACATCCAGGTCGGTGCATAAGCCAGCTTGACACCTGCCTCCTTATCCATGGCCACAAGAGCACCCTGAGGCCGCTGGAACTCCTGCTATGCCAAATGCTCTACAGCCAAATGAAGTTGAGGTCTCTGCAGCTGGCACTTAGCAACCCACCTGCTGCAGCAGCACTGAGAAGCTGTCGAGAGAGTAGCACCTCCCTTCTTCCTGACATTCTGCTCCTGCTTCCTGATTCTTCCTTCAATGAATACTGGCCAGCACGAGACCCCACTGGGCAATACGTGTTCCTGGACTCTATGATCGGGAAATGCTCAGCGTCTGAGGACATCCATTCACACATCCCTCCTGGGAATACAACTCTTTGACCCTTCCCTTGCTTTCTCGGCTAATCACTCACACTGCAGCTCACTTGGTGCTCGCACCAAAGTGCTAGCTCTCCGACCTCTCAGCGTCCTCACTTGCTCAATCCTCTCCCGATTCACCAGACTCCACAATCCGTCAGGTCAGCCAGTTGCCAACAGCCTTGTCCTAGAAGTCATGTTCATTTTGTACTTGACTGACACCGTGCTAAGCCTACATCAATCTGGGGCTCACACATCACTTTACCTACACCTGAGCCACTTGGACAGCCAGAAGAGATGGAAAACTAAGAGCCCTCAAACTCCCCGCCCTGGGAAAACACACTCACTCACTCACTCACAACAACCCACATCGATGACAACTGGAACCTGAACATTTCAACCTGATCATCTCCTTCAACATACTGCCAGCTTCGTAGTGCCTGGCCTTCCATCTGTTGACATGGAAGCAAGGTTCCTCCTCAACAACTGACAACATCCATCCTCCTGAAACACACCTACACTCGCTATGTGGCCACTGAATGGTGAAGAGTGTGAGATGGCACATTTTGAATGCACAACGTGTCAGATGCTTCATATCCATTAAGTACACACTTCACCAACATACTAATGGCCACCATGGGGAGCACTGGCTGCTGCTCTCTTTTCTAATCCCGCTTCCTGCTTCCAAACCAGGAAAACCAGCAGAGGCAGGCCCAAGGCCAGCGGACCCTGCAAACACACGGCAAACTCGGAACACACTCCTGGTTCCCACCATCACAACGGCCTCGATTTGGCTGTGGTTTGTGTGGAGTCGGGCAGAGGATGCAAGCTCTCTTGGCACTTCTTTTCTCTGTGTGACTCTGCTACCTCTCCCCTAAACAGCAGCTTCTCTCTAAACCACAAACAAACACAAGAATCCAGAAACCCAACATGCAGCCCACACACCCCTGCCACCTCTTCCCTGTAGCCCTGCTTTTCAGGTAAAGAAAAATGAGCCTTACTGAATCCTCGATTTCCTAAACAAATATGCCATGGCTTGTCCAATGATACAGTGTGTGAACGTGCCCACTGCGATGCCATCACCTCTTACGCCATGCCATCGCAGCCATGGGCTCACTGATCCAAGGGTCCAAGATCACCTCTGACCCTCATGCTCACTCTCATTATGCTTGTCCGTTAAATCGTACAACCGACAACAACACAACAGAAACCCAATATGGCCACCGGATCTCCGCATGCTTCCCATGCCAATACACAGCCTTTCCCGAGGGAATCTCTTATCAATGTTTTCCTTGTCTTTCAAAAGTTCTTCCTCTTGTCCACTCACCACGGATACCCGCATACCTAGATTGACCAACTTCAGACAGTGCCGTGAGGCTGTTGAAGGAAATGAGTGATGGGAAAACAGTAGTTTGGCTCGGGACATCTTAGCCAAATGCAAGTAGGACTGGCTGAAAGGTGGGCAAACACTTGGCTGCATCCAAAAGTGTATCTGAAAAAATCCCCCAGCCCCTTCCACAAAACTCATTTTCCTTGGCCTTCCATTTCCAAAGCACGGGCAGAAATGACATCAGGCAAGACAGTTCACGGGCCTTGGCCCAGCATTTGTCACACGACCGTTCATTCTCCAGTCACCTGGTTCTTTGTGAATGGTAGGTGAGAAGAGTCAAGCAATCAATTTCCCCCAGCACCACCCACCCCACAGCTTTCTCTTTGTTTGTTGCTTATCTCAAGTTACCCACAAAAGCCAAAAGAGTCAGGAATAATGAGGCCAAACAAGATCGAAGCAGCCTTACACTCACTAGGTAGTAAATAGACTAGGACTGCACAGCAGCTACTCACGAAAGACCATTTCACCGAGTCCTTTTGTGGACAAGGGAAATCAGGATCATCTTCAGTAGCAGCCAGCATAATTGGTTTCTATCAACTAACAGAGAGTGAAATAATGCCCGTGTTAGTGTAAGAGGGAAAAAGGAAGCAAGTGGTTTTCTCAAGTATTACAATCTGTATGCTACTGCCCCTCATTCAGGTGATTCACGTTAAGGCTGTCTATGGCTGGCTGGCTCCCTTCCCAATCTGAAAAGTCACGCTTCATTCCCACGGCATTAGAGCCCAAATCTTTGGCTCTTGCTTACCCTCTTGTGACTAGATGAGCCTCGGTCAAGTGAGCATCTCCTTCACGTACAAAACTAGTCTTTCAACTTCGTAGCTTTCAAGGAAGAGGGGGAAAAAAAGCCCTGACAAACCAAATCACATACCTCCTACACGCGGTGGTAGTGGCCCTATGTCAGGAGCACACATAGGCAAAAATTTGGTAGCACAGGTGGCTGGCCGCATTCCTGCAGGGGGGCGAGCGTGAGGAGGCCCTACCCTCCGGAATGGATTCGCAGGACCAGTTGGCCCTTGGGGTGGATGAGCCGAAGTTGTTGCTGCTTGGCCAGCACCTGGTTCTTTCCCCTCGCAGGGAACTGCTGATGCATTTATGGTACTGCTCTGTAACAAAATCACATAAATCCGACATCACTAACAAGAAAAAAATGCAAAGCTCATACACAAATAGTTAGGGACAGAATGCAAAGAAATCCATGTTATACAGAGAAAGTGCTCCAGAGAAACATCAGATGGGTTTTAGCGATCACAACTGTGTGGTGAAAGAACAGAAAGCAGGTTTCGTCAACACAGCAATATTCTGGCTAAGGAGAATGCACAGACACAGGCCAGGAGAACCCCGACGTAGACTACCTAGCACGCTTATCCCGAGAAGGCAAAGAACAAGTGGGCAGCTTACTCCAGATGTGGCTGAGGAACAAACTGAGAAACTCAGGAAAGTAGATTCTCAAAACATTATGCCCACTGATTCCAATGTACATCCGAAGGGGGGAACCAAATGCCCTGCTACACTGGTGTACTCCCTGAGAGGTGTTGACTCAGAAAAGAAACAGATTTCTAGAGAAAACAAATGACCAGGGCCATGTCTGTTCTGCAAAAAAAGGAGGGATCACAAAGCTCCCGCACACACACGGGTAAAATTACACTGTCAGGACTTACCTCCAGTTTGTCTTGGTTAGCTGCCTGGTTGGAGTCTTGCTTGGAAAATAGGTTTGGACCTACACATTCTTAAAAAGAAAGAAAGAGAAAAAGGAAACCATGAACATCGTGGGTCTTAGCATTTTGTTCTCGGGACGCTTCTGGATCGCAAGGGACACTGTGATATCTCCCACATCCAGGTCGGTGCATAAGCCAGCTTGACACCTGCCTCCTTATCCATGGCCACAAGAGCACCCTGAGGCCGCTGGAACTCCTGCTATGCCAAATGCTCTACAGCCAAATGAAGTTGAGGTCTCTGCAGCTGGCACTTAGCAACCCACCTGCTGCAGCAGCACTGAGAAGCTGTCGAGAG
Organism: Ochotona princeps; assembly: GCF_030435755.1. Lineage (NCBI taxonomy): Eukaryota > Metazoa > Chordata > Mammalia > Lagomorpha > Ochotonidae > Ochotona > Ochotona princeps. Next base: position 3,459,671 of record NC_080838.1, read on the forward strand.
AGTAGCACCTCCCTTCTTCCTGACATTCTGCTCCTGCTTCCTGATTCTTCCTTCAATGAATACTGGCCAGCACGAGACCCCACTGGGCAATACGTGTTCCTGGACTCTATGATCGGGAAATGCTCAGCGTCTGAGGACATCCATTCACACATCCCTCCTGGGAATACAACTCTTTGACCCTTCCCTTGCTTTCTCGGCTAATCACTCACACTGCAGCTCACTTGGTGCTCGCACCAAAGTGCTAGCTCTCCGACCTCTCAGCGTCCTCACTTGCTCAATCCTCTCCCGATTCACCAGACTCCACAATCCGTCAGTTCAGCCAGTTGCCCACAGCCTTGTCCTAGAAGTCATGTTCATTTTGTACTTGACTGACACCGTGCTAAGCCTACATCAATCTGGGGCTCACACATCACTTTACCTACACCTGAGCCACTTGGACAGCCAGAAGAGATGGAAAACTAAGAGCCCTCAAACTCCCCGCCCTGGGAAAACACACTCACTCACTCACTCACAACAACCCACATCGATGACAACTGGAACCTGAACATTTCAACCTGATCATCTCCTTCAACATACTGCCAGCTTCGTAGTGCCTGGCCTTCCATCTGTTGACATGGAAGCAAGGTTCCTCCTCAACAACTGACAACATCCATCCTCCTGAAACACACCTACACTCGCTATGTGGCCACTGAATGGTGAAGAGTGTGAGATGGCACATTTTGAATGCACAACGTGTCAGATGCTTCATATCCATTAAGTACACACTTCACCAACATACTAATGGCCACCATGGGGAGCACTGGCTGCTGCTCTCTTTTCTAATCCCGCTTCCTGCTTCCAAACCAGGAAAACCAGCAGAGGCAGGCCCAAGGCCAGCGGACCCTGCAAACACACGGCAAACTCGGAACACACTCCTGGTTCCCACCATCACAACGGCCTCGATTTGGCTGTGGTTTGTGTGGAGTCGGGCAGAGGATGCAAGCTCTCTTGGCACTTCTTTTCTCTGTGTGACTCTGCTACCTCTCCCCTAAACAGCAGCTTCTCTCTAAACCACAAACAAACACAAGAATCCAGAAACCCAACACGCAGCCCACACACCCCTGCCACCTCTTTCCTGTAGCCCTGCTTTTCAGGTAAAGAAAAATGAGCCTTACTGAATCCTCGATTTCCTAAACAAATATGCCATGGCTTGTCCAACGATACAGTGTGTGAACGTGCCCACTGCGATGCCATCACCTCTTACGCCATGCCATCGCAGCCATGGGCTCACTGATCCAAGGGTCCAAGATCACCTCTGACCCTCATGCTCACTCTCATAATGCTTGTCCGTTAAATCGTACAACCGACAACACCACAACAGAAACCCAATATGCCCACCGGATCTCCGCATGCTTCCCATGCCAATACACAGCCTTTCCCGAGGGAATCTCTTATCAATGTTTTCCTTGTCTTTCAAAAGTTCTTCCTCTTGTCCACTCACCACGGATACCCGCATACCTAGATTGACCAACTTCAGACAGTGCCGTGAGGCTGTTGAAGGAAATGAGTGACGGGAAAACAGTAGTTTGGCTCGGGACATCTTAGCCAAATGCAAGTAGGACTGGCTGAAAGGTGGGCAAACACTTGGCTGCATCCAAAAGTGTATCTGAAAAAATCCCCCAGCCCCTCCCACAAAACTCATTTTCCTTGGCCTTCCATTTCCAAAGCACGGGCAGAAATGACATCAGGCAAGACAGTTCACGGGCCTTGGCCCAGCATTTGTCACACGACCGTTCATTCTCCAGTCACCTGGTTCTTTGTGAATGGTAGGTGAGAAGAGTCAAGCAATCAATTTCCCCCAGCGCCACCCACCCCACAGCTTTCTCTTTGTTTGTTGCTTATCTCAAGTTACCCACAAAAGCCAAAAGAGTCAGGAATAATGAGGCCAAACAGGATCGAAGCAGCCTTACACTCACTAGGTAGTAAATAGACTAGGACTGTACAGCAGCTACTCACGAAAGACCATTTCACCGAGTCCTTTTGTGGACAAGGGAAATCAGGATCATCTTCAGTAGCAGCCAGCATAATTGGTTTCTATCAACTAACAGAGAGTGAAATAATGCCCGTGTTAGTGTAAGAGGGAAAAAGGAAGCAAGTGGTTTTCTCAAGTATTACAATCTGTATGCAACTGCCCCTCATTCAGGTGATTCACGTTAAGGCTGTCTATGGCTGGCTGGCTCCCTTCCCAATCTGAAAAGTCACGCTTCATTCCCACGGCATTAGAGCCAAAATCTTTGGCTCTTGCTTACCCTCTTGTGACTAGATGAGCCTCAGTCAAGTGAGCATCTCCTTCACGTACAAAACTAGTCTTTCAACTCCGTAGCTTTCAAGGAAGAGGGGGAAAAAAAGCCCTGACAAACCAAATCACATACCTCCTACACGCGGTGGTAGTGGCCCTATGTCAGGAGCACACATAGGCAAAAATTTGGTAGCACAGGTGGCTGGCCGCATTCCTGCAGGGGGGTGAGCGTGAGGAGGCCCTACCCTCCGGAATGGATTCGCAGGACCAGTTGGCCCTTGGGGTGGATGAGCCGAAGTTGTTGCTGCTTGGCCAGCACCTGGTTCTTTCCCCTCGTAGGGAACTGCTGATGCATTTATGGTACTGCTCTGTAACAAAATCACATAAATCCGACATCACTAACAAGAAAAAAATGCAAAGCTCATACACAAATAGTTAGGGACAGAATGCAAAGAAATCCATGATATACAGAGAAAGTGCTCCAGAGAAACATCAGATGGGTTTTAGCGATCACAACTGTGTGGTGAAAGAACAGAAAGCAGGTTTCGTCAACACAGCAATATTCTGGCTAAGGAGAATGCACAGACACAGGCCAGGAGAACCCCGATGTAGACTACCTAGCACGCTTATCCCGAGAAGGCAAAGAACAAGTGGGCAGCTTACTCCAGATGTGGCGGAGGAACAAACTGAGAAACTCAGGAAAGTAGATTCTCAAAACATTATGCCCACTGATTCCAATGTACATCCGAAGGGGGGAACCAAATGCCCTGCTACACTGGTGTACTCCCTGAGAGGTGTTGACTCAGAAAAGAAACAGATTTCTAGAGAAAACAAATGACCAGGGCCATGTCTGTTCTGCAAAAAAAGGAGGGATCACAAAGCTCCCGCACACACACGGGTAAAATTACACTGTCAGGACTTACCTCCAGTTTGTCTTGGTTAGCTGCCTGGTTGGAGTCTTGCTTGGAAAATAGGTTTGGACCTACACATTCTTAAAAAGAAAGAAAGAGAAAAAGGAAACCATGAACATCGTGGGTCTTAGCATTTTGTTCTCGGGACGTTTCTGGATCGCAAGGGACACTGTGATATCTCCCACATCCAGGTCGGTGCATAAGCCAGCTTGACACCTGCCTCCTTATCCATGGCCACAAGAGCACCCTGAGGCCGCTGGAACTCCTGCTATGCCAAATGCTCCACAGCCAAATGAAGTTGAGGTCTCTGCAGCTGGCACTTAGCAACCCACCTGCTGCAGCAGCACTGAGAAGCTGTCGAGAGAGTAGCACCTCCCTTCTTCCTGACATTCTGCTCCTGCTTCCTGATTCTTCCTTCAATGAATACTGGCCAGCACGAGACCCCACTGGGCAATACGTGTTCCTGGACTCTATGATCGGGAAATGCTCAGCGTCTGAGGACATCCATTCACACATCCCTCCTGGGAATACAACTCTTTGACCCTTCCCTTGCTTTCTCGGCTACTCACTCACACTGCAGCTCACTTGGTGCTCGCACCAAAGTGCTAGCTCTCCGACCTCTCAGCGTCCTCACTTGCTCAATCCTCTCCCGATTCACCAGACTCCACAATCCGTCAGTTCAGCCAGTTGCCCACAGCCTTGTCCTAGAAGTCATGTTCATTTTGTACTTGACTGACACCGTGCTAAGCCTACATCAATCTGGGGCTCACACATCACTTTACCTACACCTGAGCCACTTGGACAGCCAGAAGAGATGGAAAACTAAGAGCCCTCAAACTCCCCGCCCTGGGAAAACACACTCACTCACTCACTCACTCACTCACTCACAACAACCCACATCGATGACAACTGGAACCTGAACATTTCAACCTGATCATCTCCTTCAACATACTGCCAGCTTCGTAGTGCCTGGCCTTCCATCTGTTGACATGGAAGCAAGGTTCCTCCTCAACAACTGACAACATCCATCCTCCTGAAACACACCTACACTCGCTATGTGGCCACTGAATGGTGAAGAGTGTGAGATGGCACATTTTGAATGCACAACGTGTCAGATGCTTCATATCCATTAAGTACACACTTCACCAACATACTAATGGCCACCATGGGGAGCACTGGCTGCTGCTCTCTTTTCTAATCCCGCTTCCTGCTTCCAAACCAGGAAAACCAGCAGAGGCAGGCCCAAGGCCAGCGGACCCTGCAAACACACGGCAAACTCGGAACACACTCCTGGTTCCCACCATCACAACGGCCTCGATTTGGCTGTGGTTTGTGTGGAGTCGGGCAGAGGATGCAAGCTCTCTTGGCACTTCTTTTCTCTGTGTGACTCTGCTACCTCTCCCCTAAACAGCAGCTTCTCTCTAAACCACAAACACAAGAATCCAGAAACCCAACACGCAGCCCACACACCCCTGCCACCTCTTCCCTGTAGCCCTGCTTTTCAGGTAAAGAAAAATGAGCCTTACTGAATCCTCGATTTCCTAAACAAATATGCCATGGCTTGTCCAACGATACAGTGTGTGAACGCGCCCACTGCGATGCCATCACCTCTTACGCCATGCCATCGCAGCCATGGGCTCACTGATCCAAGGGTCCAAGATCACCTCTGACCCTCATGCTCACTCTCATAATGCTTGTCCATTAAATCGTACAACCGACAACACCACAACAGAAACCCAATATGGCCACCGGATCTCCGCATGCTTCCCATGCCAATACACAGCCTTTCCCGAGGGAATCTCTTATCAATGTTTTCCTTGTCTTTCAAAAGTTCTTCCTCTTGTCCACTCACCACGGATACCCGCATACCTAGATTGACCAACTTCAGACAGTGCCGTGAGGCTGTTGAAGGAAATGAGTGATGGGAAAACAGTAGTTTGGCTCGGGACATCTTAGCCAAATGCAAGTAGGACTGGCTGAAAGGTGGGCAAACACTTGGCTGCATCCAAAAGTGTATCTGAAAAAATCCCCCAGCCCCTTCCACAAAACTCATTTTCCTTGGCCTTCCATTTCCAAAGCACGGGCAGAAATGACATCAGGCAAGACAGTTCACGGGCCTTGGCCCAGCATTTGTCACACGACCGTTCATTCTCCAGTCACCTGGTTCTTTGTGAATGGTAGGTGAGAAGAGTCAAGCAATCAATTTCCCCCAGCACCACCCACCCCACAGCTTTCTCTTTGTTTGTTGCTTATCTCAAGTTACCCACAAAAGCCAAAAGAGTCAGGAATAATGAGGCCAAACAGGATCGAAGCAGCCTTACACTCACTAGGTAGTAAATAGACTAGGACTGCACAGCAGCTACTCACGAAAGACCATTTCACCGAGTCCTTTTGTGGACAAGGGAAATCAGGATCATCTTCAGTAGCAGCCAGCATAATTGGTTTCTATCAACTAACAGAGAGTGAAATAATGCCCGTGTTAGTGTAAGAGGGAAAAAGGAAGCAAGTGGTTTTCTCAAGTATTACAATCTGTATGCTACTGCCCCTCATTCAGGTGATTCACGTTAAGGCTGTCTATGGCTGGCTGGCTCCCTTCCCAATCTGAAAAGTCACGCTTCATTCCCACGGCATTAGAGCCCAAATCTTTGGCTCTTGCTTACCCTCTTGTGACTAGATGAGCCTCGGTCAAGTGAGCATCTCCTTCACGTACAAAACTAGTCTTTCAACTTCGTAGCTTTCAAGGAAGAGGGGGAAAAAAAGCCCTGACAAACCAAATCACATACCTCCTACACGCGGTGGTAGTGGCCCTATGTCAGGAGCACACATAGGCAAAAATTTGGTAGCACAGGTGGCTGGCCGCATTCCTGCAGGGGGGCGAGCGTGAGGAGGCCCTACCCTCCGGAATGGATTCGCAGGACCAGTTGGCCCTTGGGGTGGATGAGCCGAAGTTGTTGCTGCTTGGCCAGCACCTGGTTCTTTCCCCTCGCAGGGAACTGCTGATGCATTTATGGTACTGCTCTGTAACAAAATCACATAAATCCGACATCACTAACAAGAAAAAAATGCAAAGCTCATACACAAATAGTTAGGGACAGAATGCAAAGAAATCCATGTTATACAGAGAAAGTGCTCCAGAGAAACATCAGATGGGTTTTAGCGATCACAACTGTGTGGTGAAAGAACAGAAAGCAGGTTTCGTCAACACAGCAATATTCTGGCTAAGGAGAATGCACAGACACAGGCCAGGAGAACCCCGACGTAGACTACCTAGCACGCTTATCCCGAGAAGGCAAAGAACAAGTGGGCAGCTTACTCCAGATGTGGCTGAGGAACAAACTGAGAAACTCAGGAAAGTAGATTCTCAAAACATTATGCCCACTGATTCCAATGTACATCCGAAGGGGGGAACCAAATGCCCTGCTACACTGGTGTACTCCCTGAGAGGTGTTGACTCAGAAAAGAAACAGATTTCTAGAGAAAACAAATGACCAGGGGCATGTCTGTTCTGCAAAAAAAGGAGGGATCACAAAGCTCCCGCACACACACGGGTAAAATTACACTGTCAGGACTTACCTCCAGTTTGTCTTGGTTAGCTGCCTGGTTGGAGTCTCTCTCGGAAAATAGGTTTGGACCTACACATTCTTAAAAAGAAAGAAAGAGAAAAAGGAAACCATGAACATCGTGGGTCTTAGTATTTTGTTCTCGGGACGTTTCTGGATCGCAAGGGACACTGTGATATCTCCCACATCCAGGTCGGTGCATAAGCCAGCTTGACACCTGCCTCCTTATCCATGGCCACAAGAGCACCCTGAGGCCGCTGGAACTCCTGCTATGCCAAATGCTCTACAGCCAAATGAAGTTGAGGTCTCTGCAGCTGGCACTTAGCAACCCACCTGCTGCAGCAGCATTGAGAAGCTGTCGAGACAGCACCACCTCTCTTCTTCCTGCCATTCTGCTCCTGCTTCCTGATTCTTCCTTCAATGAATACTGGCCAGCACGAGACCCCACTGGGCAATACGTGTTCCTGGACTCTATGATCGGGAAATGCTCAGCGTCTGAGGACATCCATTCACACATCCCTCCTGGGAATACAACTCTTTGACCCTTCCCTTGCTTTCTCGGCTAATCACTCACACTGCAGCTCACTTGGTGCTCGCACCAAGGTGCTAGTTCTCCGACCTCTCAGCGTCCTCACTTGCTCAATCCTCTCCCGATTCACCAGACTCCACAATCCGTCAGTTCAGCCAGTTGCCCACAGCCTTGTCCTAGAAGTCATGTTCATTTTGTACTTGACTGACACCGTGCTAAGCCTACATCAATCTGGGGCTCACACATCACTTTACCTACACCTGAGACACTTGGACAGCCAGAAGAAATGGAAAACTAAGAGCCCTCAAACTCCCCACCCTGGGAAAACACACTCACTCACTCACTCACTCACTCACTCACTCACAACAGCCCACATCGATGACAACTGGAACCTGAACATTTCAACCTGATCATCTCCTTCAACATACTGCCAGCTTCGTAGTGCCTGGCCTTCCATCTGTTGACATGGAAGCAAGGTTCCTCCTCAACAACTGACAACATCCATCCTCCTGAAACGCACCTACACTCGCTATGTGGCCACTGAATGGTGAAGAGTGTGAGATGGCACATTTTGAATGCACAACGTGTCAGATGCTTCATATCCATTAAGTACACACTTCACCAACATGCTAATGGCCACCATGGGGAGCACTGGCTGCTGCTCTCTTTTCTAATCCCGCTTCCTGCTTCCAAACCAGGAAAACCAGCAGAGGCGGGCCCAAGGCCAGCGGACCCTGCAAACACACGGCAAACTCGGAACACACTCCTGGTTCCCACCATCACAACGGCCTCGATTTGGCTGTGGTTTGTGTGGAGTCGGGCAGAGGATGCAAGCTCTCTTGGCACTTCTTTTCTCTGTGTGACTCTGCTACCTCTCCCCTAAACAGCAGCTACTCTCTAAAACACAAACAAACACAAGTATGCAGAAACCGAACACGCAGTCTACACACCCCTGCCGCCTCTTCCCTGTAGCCCTGCTTTTCAGGTAAAGAAAAATGAGCCTTACCGAATCCCCGATTTCCTAAACAAATATGCCATGGCTTGTCCAACGATACAGTGTGTGAACGTGCCCACTGCGATGCCATCACCTCTTACGCCATGCCATCGCAGCCATGGGCTCACTGATCCAAGGGTCCAAGATCACCTCTGACCCTCATGCTCACTCTCATAATGCTTGTCCATTAAATCGTACAACCGACAACAACACAACAGAAACCCAATATGGCCACCGGATCTCCGCATGCTTCCCACGCCAATAGACAGCCTTTCCCGAGGGAATCTCTTATCAATGTTTTCCTTGTCTTTCAAAAGTTCTTCCTCTTGTCCACTCACCACGGATACCCACATACCTAGATTGACCAACTTCAGACAGTGCCATGAGGCTGTTGAAGGAAATGAGTGACGGGAAAACAGTAGTTTGGCTCGGGACATCTTAGCCAAATGCACGTAGGACTGGCTGAAAGGTGGGCAAACACTTGGCTGCATCCAAAAGTGTATCTGAAAAAATCCCCAGCCCCTCCCACAAAACTCATTTTCCTTGGCCTTCCATTTCCAAAGCACGGGCAGAAATGACATCAGACAAGACAGTTCACGGGCCTTGGCCCAGCATTTGTCACATGACCGTTCATTCTCCAGTCACCTGGTTCTTTGTGAATGGTAGGTGAGAAGAGTCAAGCAGTCAATTTCCCCCAGCGCCACCCACCCCACAGCTTTCTCTTTGTTTGTTGCTTATCTCAAGTTACCCACAAAAGCCAAAAGAGTCAGGAATAATGAGGCCAAACAGGATCGAAGCAGCCTTACACTCACTAGGTAGTAAATAGACTAGGACTGTACAGCAGCTGCTCACGAAAGACCATTTCGCCGAGTCCTTTTGTGGACAAGGGAAATCAGGATCATCTTCAGTAGCAGCCAGCATAATTGGTTTCTATCAACTAATAGAGAGTGAAATAATGCCCGTGTTAGTGTATGAGGGAAAAAGGAAGCAAGTGGTTTTCTCAAGTATTACAATCTGTATGCAACTGCCCCTCATTCAGGTGATTCACGTTAAGGCTGTCTATGGCTGGCTGGCTCCCTTCCCAATCTGAAAAGTCACGCTTCATTCCCATGGCATTAGAGCCAAAATCTTTGGCTCTTGCTTACCCTCTTGTGACTAGATGAGCCACGGTCAAGTGAGCATCTCCTTCACGTACAAAACTAGTGTTTCAACTCCGTAGCTTTCAAGGAAGAGGGGGAAAAAAAGCCCTGACAAACCAAATCACATACCTCCTACACGCGGTGGTAGTGGCCCTAGGTCAGGAGCACCCGTAGGCAAAAATTTGGAAGCACGGGTGGCTGGCTGCGTTCCTGCAGGGGGGCGAGCGTGAGGAGGCCCTACCCTCCGGAATGGATTCGCAGGACCGGTTGGCCCTTGGGGTGGATGAGCCGAAGTTGTTGCTGCTTGGCCAGCATCTGGTTCTTTCCCCTCGCAGGGAACTGCTGATGCACTTATGGTGCTGCTCTGTAACAAAGTCACATAAATCCGACATCACTAACAAGAACAAAATGCAAAACTCATACACAAATAGTTAGGGACAGAATGCAAAGAAATCCATGATATACAGAGAAAGTGCTCCAGAGAAACATCAGATGGGTTTTAGCGGTCACAACTGTGTGGTGAAAGAACAGAAAGCAGGTTTCGCCAACACAGCAATATTCTGGCTAAGGAGAATGCACAGACACAGGCCAGGAGAACCCCGATGTAGACTACCTAGCACGCTTACCCCGAGAAGGCAAAGAACAAGTGGGCAGCTTGCTCCACATGTGGCTGAGGAACAAACTGAGAAACTCAGGAAAGTAGATTCTCAAAACATTATGCCCACTGATTCCAATGTACATCCGAAGGGGGGAACCAAATGCCCTGCTACACTGGTGTACTCCCTGAGAGGTGTTGACTCAGAAAAGAAACAGATTTCTAGAGAAAACAAATGACCAGGGGCATGTCTGTTCTGCAAAAAAAGGAGGGATCACAAAGCTCCCGCACACACACGGGTAAAATTACACTGTCAGGACTTACCTCCAGTTTGTCTTGGTTAGCTGCCTGGTTGGAGTCTTGCTTGGAAAATAGGTTTGGACCTACACATTCTTAAAAAGAAAGAAAGAGAAAAAGGAAACCATGAACATCGTGGGTCTTAGCATTTTGTTCTCGGGACGTTTCTGGATCGCAAGGGACACTGTGATATCTCCCACATCCAGGTCGGTGCATAAGCCAGCTTGACACCTGCCTCCTTATCCATGGCCACAAGAGCACCCTGAGGCCGCTGGAACTCCTGCTATGCCAAATGCTCTACAGCCAAATGAAGTTGAGGTCTCTGCAGCTGGCACTTAGCAACCCACCTGCTGCAGCAGCACTGAGAAGCTGTCGAGAGAGTAGCACCTCCCTTCTTCCTGACATTCTGCTCCTGCTTCCTGATTCTTCCTTCAATGAATACTGGCCAGCACGAGACCCCACTGGGCAATACGTGTTCCTGGACTCTATGATCGGGAAATGCTCAGCGTCTGAGGACATCCATTCACACATCCCTCCTGGGAATACAACTCTTTGACCCTTCCCTTGCTTTCTCGGCTAATCACTCACACTGCAGCTCACTTGGTGCTCGCACCAAAGTGCTAGCTCTCCGACCTCTCAGCGTCCTCACTTGCTCAATCCTCTCCCGATTCACCAGACTCCACAATCCGTCAGGTCAGCCAGTTGCCAACAGCCTTGTCCTAGAAGTCATGTTCATTTTGTACTTGACTGACACCGTGCTAAGCCTACATCAATCTGGGGCTCACACATCACTTTACCTACACCTGAGCCACTTGGACAGCCAGAAGAGATGGAAAACTAAGAGCCCTCAAACTCCCCGCCCTGGGAAAACACACTCACTCACTCACTCACAACAACCCACATCGATGACAACTGGAACCTGAACATTTCAACCTGATCATCTCCTTCAACATACTGCCAGCTTCGTAGTGCCTGGCCTTCCATCTGTTGACATGGAAGCAAGGTTCCTCCTCAACAACTGACAACATCCATCCTCCTGAAACACACCTACACTCGCTATGTGGCCACTGAATGGTGAAGAGTGTGAGATGGCACATTTTGAATGCACAACGTGTCAGATGCTTCATATCCATTAAGTACACACTTCACCAACATACTAATGGCCACCATGGGGAGCACTGGCTGCTGCTCTCTTTTCTAATCCCGCTTCCTGCTTCCAAACCAGGAAAACCAGCAGAGGCAGGCCCAAGGCCAGCGGACCCTGCAAACACACGGCAAACTCGGAACACACTCCTGGTTCCCACCATCACAACGGCCTCGATTTGGCTGTGGTTTGTGTGGAGTCGGGCAGAGGATGCAAGCTCTCTTGGCACTTCTTTTCTCTGTGTGACTCTGCTACCTCTCCCCTAAACAGCAGCTTCTCTCTAAACCACAAACAAACACAAGAATCCAGAAACCCAACATGCAGCCCACACACCCCTGCCACCTCTTCCCTGTAGCCCTGCTTTTCAGGTAAAGAAAAATGAGCCTTACTGAATCCTCGATTTCCTAAACAAATATGCCATGGCTTGTCCAACGATACAGTGTGTGAACGTGCCCACTGCGATGCCATCACCTCTTACGCCATGCCATCGCAGCCATGGGCTCACTGATCCAAGGGTCCAAGATCACCTCTGACCCTCATGCTCACTCTCATTATGCTTGTCCGTTAAATCGTACAACCGACAACAACACAACAGAAACCCAATATGGCCACCGGATCTCCGCATGCTTCCCATGCCAATACACAGCCTTTCCCGAGGGAATCTCTTATCAATGTTTTCCTTGTCTTTCAAAAGTTCTTCCTCTTGTCCACTCACCACGGATACCCGCATACCTAGATTGACCAACTTCAGACAGTGCCGTGAGGCTGTTGAAGGAAATGAGTGATGGGAAAACAGTAGTTTGGCTCGGGACATCTTAGCCAAATGCAAGTAGGACTGGCTGAAAGGTGGGCAAACACTTGGCTGCATCCAAAAGTGTATCTGAAAAAATCCCCCAGCCCCTTCCACAAAACTCATTTTCCTTGGCCTTCCATTTCCAAAGCACGGGCAGAAATGACATCAGGCAAGACAGTTCACGGGCCTTGGCCCAGCATTTGTCACACGACCGTTCATTCTCCAGTCACCTGGTTCTTTGTGAATGGTAGGTGAGAAGAGTCAAGCAATCAATTTCCCCCAGCACCACCCACCCCACAGCTTTCTCTTTGTTTGTTGCTTATCTCAAGTTACCCACAAAAGCCAAAAGAGTCAGGAATAATGAGGCCAAACAAGATCGAAGCAGCCTTACACTCACTAGGTAGTAAATAGACTAGGACTGCACAGCAGCTACTCACGAAAGACCATTTCACCGAGTCCTTTTGTGGACAAGGGAAATCAGGATCATCTTCAGTAGCAGCCAGCATAATTGGTTTCTATCAACTAACAGAGAGTGAAATAATGCCCGTGTTAGTGTAAGAGGGAAAAAGGAAGCAAGTGGTTTTCTCAAGTATTACAATCTGTATGCTACTGCCCCTCATTCAGGTGATTCACGTTAAGGCTGTCTATGGCTGGCTGGCTCCCTTCCCAATCTGAAAAGTCACGCTTCATTCCCACGGCATTAGAGCCAAAATCTTTGGCTCTTGCTTACCCTCTTGTGACTAGATGAGCCTCGGTCAAGTGAGCATCTCCTTCACGTACAAAACTAGTCTTTCAACTTCGTAGCTTTCAAGGAAGAGGGGGAAAAAAAGCCCTGACAAACCAAATCACATACCTCCTACACGCGGTGGTAGTGGCCCTATGTCAGGAGCACACATAGGCAAAAATTTGGTAGCACAGGTGGCTGGCCGCATTCCTGCAGGGGGGCGAGCGTGAGGAGGCCCTACCCTCCGGAATGGATTCGCAGGACCAGTTGGCCCTTGGGGTGGATGAGCCGAAGTTGTTGCTGCTTGGCCAGCACCTGGTTCTTTCCCCTCGCAGGGAACTGCTGATGCATTTATGGTACTGCTCTGTAACAAAATCACATAAATCCGACATCACTAACAAGAAAAAAATGCAAAGCTCATACACAAATAGTTAGGGACAGAATGCAAAGAAATCCATGTTATACAGAGAAAGTGCTCCAGAGAAACATCAGATGGGTTTTAGCGATCACAACTGTGTGGTGAAAGAACAGAAAGCAGGTTTCGTCAACACAGCAATATTCTGGCTAAGGAGAATGCACAGACACAGGCCAGGAGAACCCCGACGTAGACTACCTAGCACGCTTATCCCGAGAAGGCAAAGAACAAGTGGGCAGCTTACTCCAGATGTGGCTGAGGAACAAACTGAGAAACTCAGGAAAGTAGATTCTCAAAACATTATGCCCACTGATTCCAATGTACATCCGAAGGGGGGAACCAAATGCCCTGCTACACTGGTGTACTCCCTGAGAGGTGTTGACTCAGAAAAGAAACAGATTTCTAGAGAAAACAAATGACCAGGGCCATGTCTGTTCTGCAAAAAAAGGAGGGATCACAAAGCTCCCGCACACACACGGGTAAAATTACACTGTCAGGACTTACCTCCAGTTTGTCTTGGTTAGCTGCCTGGTTGGAGTCTTGCTTGGAAAATAGGTTTGGACCTACACATTCTTAAAAAGAAAGAAAGAGAAAAAGGAAACCATGAACATCGTGGGTCTTAGCATTTTGTTCTCGGGACGTTTCTGGATCGCAAGGGACACTGTGATATCTCCCACATCCAGGTCGGTGCATAAGCCAGCTTGACACCTGCCTCCTTATCCATGGCCACAAGAGCACCCTGAGGCCGCTGGAACTCCTGCTATGCCAAATGCTCTACAGCCAAATGAAGTTGAGGTCTCTGCAGCTGGCACTTAGCAACCCACCTGCTGCAGCAGCACTGAGAAGCTGTCGAGAGAGTAGCACCTCCCTTCTTCCTGACATTCTGCTCCTGCTTCCTGATTCTTCCTTCAATGAATACTGGCCAGCACGAGACCCCACTGGGCAATACGTGTTCCTGGACTCTATGATCGGGAAATGCTCAGCGTCTGAGGACATCCATTCACACATCCCTCCTGGGAATACAACTCTTTGACCCTTCCCTTGCTTTCTCGGCTAATCACTCACACTGCAGCTCACTTGGTGCTCGCACCAAAGTGCTAGCTCTCCGACCTCTCAGCGTCCTCACTTGCTCAATCCTCTCCCGATTCACCAGACTCCACAATCCGTCAGTTCAGCCAGTTGCCCACAGCCTTGTCCTAGAAGTCATGTTCATTTTGTACTTGACTGACACCGTGCTAAGCCTACATCAATCTGGGGCTCACACATCACTTTACCTACACCTGAGCCACTTGGACAGCCAGAAGAGATGGAAAACTAAGAGCCCTCAAACTCCCCGCCCTGGGAAAACACACTCACTCACTCACTCACTCACTCACTCACAACAACCCACATCGATGACAACTGGAACCTGAACATTTCAACCTGATCATCTCCTTCAACATACTGCCAGCTTCGTAGTGCCTGGCCTTCCATCTGTTGACATGGAAGCAAGGTTCCTCCTCAACAACTGACAACATCCATCCTCCTGAAACACACCTACACTCGCTATGTGGCCACTGAATGGTGAAGAGTGTGAGATGGCACATTTTGAATGCACAACGTGTCAGATGCTTCATATCCATTAAGTACACACTTCACCAACATACTAATGGCCACCATGGGGAGCACTGGCTGCTGCTCTCTTTTCTAATCCCGCTTCCTGCTTCCAAACCAGGAAAACCAGCAGAGGCAGGCCCAAGGCCAGCGGACCCTGCAAACACACGGCAAACTCGGAACACACTCCTGGTTCCCACCATCACAACGGCCTCGATTTGGCTGTGGTTTGTGTGGAGTCGGGCAGAGGATGCAAGCTCTCTTGGCACTTCTTTTCTCTGTGTGACTCTGCTACCTCTCCCCTAAACAGCAGCTTCTCTCTAAACCACAAACAAACACAAGAATCCAGAAACCCAACACGCAGCCCACACACCCCTGCCACCTCTTCCCTGTAGCCCTGCTTTTCAGGTAAAGAAAAATGAGCCTTACTGAATCCTCGATTTCCTAAACAAATATGCCATGGCTTGTCCAACGATACAGTGTGTGAACGTGCCCACTGCGATGCCATCACCTCTTACGCCATGCCATCGCAGCCATGGGCTCACTGATCCAAGGGTCCAAGATCACCTCTGACCCTCATGCTCACTCTCATAATGCTTGTCCGTTAAATCGTACAACCGACAACACCACAACAGAAACCCAATATGCCCACCGGATCTCCGCATGCTTCCCATGCCAATACACAGCCTTTCCCGAGGGAATCTCTTATCAATGTTTTCCTTGTCTTTCAAAAGTTCTTCCTCTTGTCCACTCACCACGGATACCCGCATACCTAGATTGACCAACTTCAGACAGTGCCGTGAGGCTGTTGAAGGAAATGAGTGACGGGAAAACAGTAGTTTGGCTCGGGACATCTTAGCCAAATGCAAGTAGGACTGGCTGAAAGGTGGGCAAACACTTGGCTGCATCCAAAAGTGTATCTGAAAAAATCCCCCAGCCCCTCCCACAAAACTCATTTTCCTTGGCCTTCCATTTCCAAAGCACGGGCAGAAATGACATCAGGCAAGACAGTTCACGGGCCTTGGCCCAGCATTTGTCACACGACCGTTCATTCTCCAGTCACCTGGTTCTTTGTGAATGGTAGGTGAGAAGAGTCAAGCAATCAATTTCCCCCAGCGCCACCCACCCCACAGCTTTCTCTTTGTTTGTTGCTTATCTCAAGTTACCCACAAAAGCCAAAAGAGTCAGGAATAATGAGGCCAAACAGGATCGAAGCAGCCTTACACTCACTAGGTAGTAAATAGACTAGGACTGTACAGCAGCTACTCACGAAAGACCATTTCACCGAGTCCTTTTGTGGACAAGGGAAATCAGGATCATCTTCAGTAGCAGCCAGCATAATTGGTTTCTATCAACTAACAGAGAGTGAAATAATGCCCGTGTTAGTGTAAGAGGGAAAAAGGAAGCAAGTGGTTTTCTCAAGTATTACAATCTGTATGCAACTGCCCCTCATTCAGGTGATTCACGTTAAGGCTGTCTATGGCTGGCTGGCTCCCTTCCCAATCTGAAAAGTCACGCTTCATTCCCACGGCATTAGAGCCAAAATCTTTGGCTCTTGCTTACCCTCTTGTGACTAGATGAGCCTCAGTCAAGTGAGCATCTCCTTCACGTACAAAACTAGTCTTTCAACTCCGTAGCTTTCAAGGAAGAGGGGGAAAAAAAGCCCTGACAAACCAAATCACATACCTCCTACACGCGGTGGTAGTGGCCCTATGTCAGGAGCACACATAGGCAAAAATTTGGTAGCACAGGTGGCTGGCCGCATTCCTGCAGGGGGGTGAGCGTGAGGAGGCCCTACCCTCCGGAATGGATTCGCAGGACCAGTTGGCCCTTGGGGTGGATGAGCCGAAGTTGTTGCTGCTTGGCCAGCACCTGGTTCTTTCCCCTCGTAGGGAACTGCTGATGCATTTATGGTACTGCTCTGTAACAAAATCACATAAATCCGACATCACTAACAAGAAAAAAATGCAAAACTCATACACAAATAGTTAGGGACAGAATGCAAAGAAATCCATGATATACAGAGAAAGTGCTCCAGAGAAACATCAGATGGGTTTTAGCGATCACAACTGTGTGGTGAAAGAACAGAAAGCAGGTTTCGTCAACACAGCAATATTCTGGCTAAGGAGAATGCACAGACACAGGCCAGGAGAACCCCGATGTAGACTACCTAGCACGCTTATCCCGAGAAGGCAAAGAACAAGTGGGCAGCTTACTCCAGATGTGGCGGAGGAACAAACTGAGAAACTCAGGAAAGTAGATTCTCAAAACATTATGCCCACTGATTCCAATGTACATCCGAAGGGGGGAACCAAATGCCCTGCTACACTGGTGTACTCCCTGAGAGGTGTTGACTCAGAAAAGAAACAGATTTCTAGAGAAAACAAATGACCAGGGCCATGTCTGTTCTGCAAAAAAAGGAGGGATCACAAAGCTCCCGCACACACACGGGTAAAATTACACTGTCAGGACTTACCTCCAGTTTGTCTTGGTTAGCTGCCTGGTTGGAGTCTTGCTTGGAAAATAGGTTTGGACCTACACATTCTTAAAAAGAAAGAAAGAGAAAAAGGAAACCATGAACATCGTGGGTCTTAGCATTTTGTTCTCGGGACGTTTCTGGATCGCAAGGGACACTGTGATATCTCCCACATCCAGGTCGGTGCATAAGCCAGCTTGACACCTGCCTCCTTATCCATGGCCACAAGAGCACCCTGAGGCCGCTGGAACTCCTGCTATGCCAAATGCTCCACAGCCAAATGAAGTTGAGGTCTCTGCAGCTGGCACTTAGCAACCCACCTGCTGCAGCAGCACTGAGAAGCTGTCGAGAGAGTAGCACCTCCCTTCTTCCTGACATTCTGCTCCTGCTTCCTGATTCTTCCTTCAATGAATACTGGCCAGCACGAGACCCCACTGGGCAATACGTGTTCCTGGACTCTATGATCGGGAAATGCTCAGCGTCTGAGGACATCCATTCACACATCCCTCCTGGGAATACAACTCTTTGACCCTTCCCTTGCTTTCTCGGCTACTCACTCACACTGCAGCTCACTTGGTGCTCGCACCAAAGTGCTAGCTCTCCGACCTCTCAGCGTCCTCACTTGCTCAATCCTCTCCCGATTCACCAGACTCCACAATCCGTCAGTTCAGCCAGTTGCCCACAGCCTTGTCCTAGAAGTCATGTTCATTTTGTACTTGACTGACACCGTGCTAAGCCTACATCAATCTGGGGCTCACACATCACTTTACCTACACCTGAGCCACTTGGACAGCCAGAAGAGATGGAAAACTAAGAGCCCTCAAACTCCCCACCCTGGGAAAACACACTCACTCACTCACTCACTCACTCACTCACAACAACCCACATCGATGACAACTGGAACCTGAACATTTCAACCTGATCATCTCCTTCAACATACTGCCAGCTTCGTAGTGCCTGGCCTTCCATCTGTTGACATGGAAGCAAGGTTCCTCCTCAACAACTGACAACATCCATCCTCCTGAAACACACCTACACTCGCTATGTGGCCACTGAATGGTGAAGAGTGTGAGATGGCACATTTTGAATGCACAACGTGTCAGATGCTTCATATCCATTAAGTACACACTTCACCAACATACTAATGGCCACCATGGGGAGCACTGGCTGCTGCTCTCTTTTCTAATCCCGCTTCCTGCTTCCAAACCAGGAAAACCAGCAGAGGCAGGCCCAAGGCCAGCGGACCCTGCAAACACACGGCAAACTCGGAACACACTCCTGGTTCCCACCATCACAACGGCCTCGATTTGGCTGTGGTTTGTGTGGAGTCGGGCAGAGGATGCAAGCTCTCTTGGCACTTCTTTTCTCTGTGTGACTCTGCTACCTCTCCCCTAAACAGCAGCTTCTCTCTAAACCACAAACACAAGAATCCAGAAACCCAACACGCAGCCCACACACCCCTGCCACCTCTTCCCTGTAGCCCTGCTTTTCAGGTAAAGAAAAATGAGCCTTACTGAATCCTCGATTTCCTAAACAAATATGCCATGGCTTGTCCAACGATACAGTGTGTGAACGCGCCCACTGCGATGCCATCACCTCTTACGCCATGCCATCGCAGCCATGGGCTCACTGATCCAAGGGTCCAAGATCACCTCTGACCCTCATGCTCACTCTCATAATGCTTGTCCGTTAAATCGTACAACCGACAACACCACAACAGAAACCCAATATGGCCACCGGATCTCCGCATGCTTCCCATGCCAATACACAGCCTTTCCCGAGGGAATCTCTTATCAATGTTTTCCTTGTCTTTCAAAAGTTCTTCCTCTTGTCCACTCACCACGGATACCCGCATACCTAGATTGTCCAACTTCAGACAGTGCCGTGAGGCTGTTGAAGGAAATGAGTGACGGGAAAACAGTAGTTTGGCTCGGGACATCTTAGCCAAATGCAAGTAGGACTGGCTGAAAGGTGGGCAAACACTTGGCTGCATCCAAAAGTGTATCTGAAAAAATCCCCCAGCCCCTTCCACAAAACTCATTTTCCTTGGCCTTCCATTTCCAAAGCACGGGCAGAAATGACATCAGGCAAGACAGTTCACGGGCCTTGGCCCAGCATTTGTCACACGACCGTTCATTCTCCAGTCACCTGGTTCTTTGTGAATGGTAGGTGAGAAGAGTCAAGCAATCAATTTCCCCCAGCGCCACCCACCCCACAGCTTTCTCTTTGTTTGTTGCTTATCTCAAGTTACCCACAAAAGCCAAAAGAGTCAGGAATAATGAGGCCAAACAGGATCGAAGCAGCCTTACACTCACTAGGTAGTAAATAGACTAGGACTGTACAGCAGCTACTCACGAAAGACCATTTCACCGAGTCCTTTTGTGGACAAGGGAAATCAGGATCATCTTCAGTAGCAGCCAGCATAATTGGTTTCTATCAACTAACAGAGAGTGAAATAATGCCCGTGTTAGTGTAAGAGGGAAAAAGGAAGCAAGTGGTTTTCTCAAGTATTACAATCTGTATGCAACTGCCCCTCATTCAGGTGATTCACGTTAAGGCTGTCTATGGCTGGCTGGCTCCCTTCCCAATCTGAAAAGTCACGCTTCATTCCCACGGCATTAGAGCCAAAATCTTTGGCTCTTGCTTACCCTCTTGTGACTAGATGAGCCTCAGTCAAGTGAGCATCTCCTTCACGTACAAAACTAGTCTTTCAACTCCGTAGCTTTCAAGGAAGAGGGGGAAAAAAAGCCCTGACAAACCAAATCACATACCTCCTACACGCGGTGGTAGTGGCCCTATGTCAGGAGCACACATAGGCAAAAATTTGGTAGCACAGGTGGCTGGCCGCATTCCTGCAGGGGGGTGAGCGTGAGGAGGCCCTACCCTCCGGAATGGATTCGCAGGACCAGT
This sequence comes from Ochotona princeps, assembly GCF_030435755.1. Lineage (NCBI taxonomy): Eukaryota > Metazoa > Chordata > Mammalia > Lagomorpha > Ochotonidae > Ochotona > Ochotona princeps. Next base: position 3,480,029 of record NC_080838.1, read on the forward strand.
TGGCCCTTGGGGTGGATGAGCCGAAGTTGTTGCTGCTTGGCCAGCACCTGGTTCTTTCCCCTCGTAGGGAACTGCTGATGCATTTATGGTACTGCTCTGTAACAAAATCACATAAATCCGACATCACTAACAAGAAAAAAATGCAAAACTCATACACAAATAGTTAGGGACAGAATGCAAAGAAATCCATGATATACAGAGAAAGTGCTCCAGAGAAACATCAGATGGGTTTTAGCGATCACAACTGTGTGGTGAAAGAACAGAAAGCAGGTTTCGTCAACACAGCAATATTCTGGCTAAGGAGAATGCACAGACACAGGCCAGGAGAACCCCGATGTAGACTACCTAGCACGCTTATCCCGAGAAGGCAAAGAACAAGTGGGCAGCTTACTCCAGATGTGGCGGAGGAACAAACTGAGAAACTCAGGAAAGTAGATTCTCAAAACATTATGCCCACTGATTCCAATGTACATCCGAAGGGGGGAACCAAATGCCCTGCTACACTGGTGTACTCCCTGAGAGGTGTTGACTCAGAAAAGAAACAGATTTCTAGAGAAAACAAATGACCAGGGCCATGTCTGTTCTGCAAAAAAAGGAGGGATCACAAAGCTCCCGCACACACACGGGTAAAATTACACTGTCAGGACTTACCTCCAGTTTGTCTTGGTTAGCTGCCTGGTTGGAGTCTTGCTTGGAAAATAGGTTTGGACCTACACATTCTTAAAAAGAAAGAAAGAGAAAAAGGAAACCATGAACATCGTGGGTCTTAGCATTTTGTTCTCGGGACGTTTCTGGATCGCAAGGGACACTGTGATATCTCCCACATCCAGGTCGGTGCATAAGCCAGCTTGACACCTGCCTCCTTATCCATGGCCACAAGAGCACCCTGAGGCCGCTGGAACTCCTGCTATGCCAAATGCTCCACAGCCAAATGAAGTTGAGGTCTCTGCAGCTGGCACTTAGCAACCCACCTGCTGCAGCAGCACTGAGAAGCTGTCGAGAGAGTAGCACCTCCCTTCTTCCTGACATTCTGCTCCTGCTTCCTGATTCTTCCTTCAATGAATACTGGCCAGCACGAGACCCCACTGGGCAATACGTGTTCCTGGACTCTATGATCGGGAAATGCTCAGCGTCTGAGGACATCCATTCACACATCCCTCCTGGGAATACAACTCTTTGACCCTTCCCTTGCTTTCTCGGCTACTCACTCACACTGCAGCTCACTTGGTGCTCGCACCAAAGTGCTAGCTCTCCGACCTCTCAGCGTCCTCACTTGCTCAATCCTCTCCCGATTCACCAGACTCCACAATCCGTCAGTTCAGCCAGTTGCCCACAGCCTTGTCCTAGAAGTCATGTTCATTTTGTACTTGACTGACACCGTGCTAAGCCTACATCAATCTGGGGCTCACACATCACTTTACCTACACCTGAGCCACTTGGACAGCCAGAAGAGATGGAAAACTAAGAGCCCTCAAACTCCCCGCCCTGGGAAAACACACTCACTCACTCACTCACTCACTCACTCACAACAACCCACATCGATGACAACTGGAACCTGAACATTTCAACCTGATCATCTCCTTCAACATACTGCCAGCTTCGTAGTGCCTGGCCTTCCATCTGTTGACATGGAAGCAAGGTTCCTCCTCAACAACTGACAACATCCATCCTCCTGAAACACACCTACACTCGCTATGTGGCCACTGAATGGTGAAGAGTGTGAGATGGCACATTTTGAATGCACAACGTGTCAGATGCTTCATATCCATTAAGTACACACTTCACCAACATACTAATGGCCACCATGGGGAGCACTGGCTGCTGCTCTCTTTTCTAATCCCGCTTCCTGCTTCCAAACCAGGAAAACCAGCAGAGGCAGGCCCAAGGCCAGCGGACCCTGCAAACACACGGCAAACTCGGAACACACTCCTGGTTCCCACCATCACAACGGCCTCGATTTGGCTGTGGTTTGTGTGGAGTCGGGCAGAGGATGCAAGCTCTCTTGGCACTTCTTTTCTCTGTGTGACTCTGCTACCTCTCCCCTAAACAGCAGCTTCTCTCTAAACCACAAACACAAGAATCCAGAAACCCAACACGCAGCCCACACACCCCTGCCACCTCTTCCCTGTAGCCCTGCTTTTCAGGTAAAGAAAAATGAGCCTTACTGAATCCTCGATTTCCTAAACAAATATGCCATGGCTTGTCCAACGATACAGTGTGTGAACGCGCCCACTGCGATGCCATCACCTCTTACGCCATGCCATCGCAGCCATGGGCTCACTGATCCAAGGGTCCAAGATCACCTCTGACCCTCATGCTCACTCTCATAATGCTTGTCCGTTAAATCGTACAACCGACAACACCACAACAGAAACCCAATATGGCCACCGGATCTCCGCATGCTTCCCATGCCAATACACAGCCTTTCCCGAGGGAATCTCTTATCAATGTTTTCCTTGTCTTTCAAAAGTTCTTCCTCTTGTCCACTCACCACGGATACCCGCATACCTAGATTGTCCAACTTCAGACAGTGCCGTGAGGCTGTTGAAGGAAATGAGTGACGGGAAAACAGTAGTTTGGCTCGGGACATCTTAGCCAAATGCAAGTAGGACTGGCTGAAAGGTGGGCAAACACTTGGCTGCATCCAAAAGTGTATCTGAAAAAATCCCCCAGCCCCTTCCACAAAACTCATTTTCCTTGGCCTTCCATTTCCAAAGCACGGGCAGAAATGACATCAGGCAAGACAGTTCACGGGCCTTGGCCCAGCATTTGTCACACGACCGTTCATTCTCCAGTCACCTGGTTCTTTGTGAATGGTAGGTGAGAAGAGTCAAGCAATCAATTTCCCCCAGCGCCACCCACCCCACAGCTTTCTCTTTGTTTGTTGCTTATCTCAAGTTACCCACAAAAGCCAAAAGAGTCAGGAATAATGAGGCCAAACAGGATCGAAGCAGCCTTACACCTACTAGGTAGTAAATAGACTAGGACTGCACAGCAGCTACTCACGAAAGACCATTTCACTGAGTCCTTTTGTGGACAAGGGAAATCAGGATCATCTTCAGTAGCAGCCAGCATAATTGGTTTCTATCAACTAACAGAGAGTGAAATAATGCCCGTGTTAGTGTAAGAGGGAAAAAGGAAGCAAGTGGTTTTCTCAAGTATTACAATCTGTATGCAACTGCCCCTCATTCAGGTGATTCACGTTAAGGCTGTCTATGGCTGGCTGGCTCCCTTCCCAATCTGAAAAGTCACGCTTCATTCCCACGGCATTAGAGCCCAAATCTTTGGCTCTTGCTTACCCTCTTGTGACTAGATGAGCCTCGGTCAAGTGAGCATCTCCTTCACGTACAAAACTAGTCTTTCAACTTCGTAGCTTTCAAGGAAGAGGGGGAAAAAAAGCCCTGACAAACCAAATCACATACCTCCTACATGCGGTGGTAGTGGCCCTAGGTCAGGAGCACACATAGGCAAAAAATTGGTAGCACAGGTGGCTGGCCGCATTCCTGCAGGGGGGCGAGCGTGAGGAGGCCCTACCCTCCGGAATGGATTCGCAGGACCAGTTGGCCCTTGGGGTGGATGAGCCGAAGTTGTTGCTGCTTGGCCAGCACCTGGTTCTTTCCCCTCGCAGGGAACTGCTGATGCATTTATGGTACTGCTCTGTAACAAAATCACATAAATCCGACATCACTAACAAGAAAAAATGCAAAGCTCATACACAAATAGTTAGGGACAGAATGAAAAGAAATCCATGATATACAGAGAAAGTGCTCCAGAGAAACATCAGATGGGTTTTAGCGATCACAACTGTGTGGTGAAAGAACAGAAAGCAGGTTTCGTCAACACAGCAATATTCTGGCTAAGGAGAATGCACAGACACAGGCCAGGAGAACCCCGACGTAGACTACCTAGCACGCTTATCCCGAGAAGGCAAAGAACAAGTGGGCAGCTTACTCCAGATGTGGCTGAGGAACAAACTGAGAAACTCAGGAAAGTAGATTCTCAAAACATTATGCCCACTGATTCCAATGTACATCCGAAGGGGGGAACCAAATGCCCTGCTACACTGGTGTACTCCCTGAGAGGTGTTGACTCAGAAAAGAAACAGATTTCTAGAGAAAACAAATGACCAGGGCCATGTCTGTTCTGCAAAAAAAGGAGGGATCACAAAGCTCCCGCACACACACGGGTAAAATTACACTGTCAGGACTTACCTCCAGTTTGTCTTGGTTAGCTGCCTGGTTGGAGTCTTGCTTGGAAAATAGGTTTGGACCTACACATTCTTAAAAAGAAAGAAAGAGAAAAAGGAAACCATGAACATCGTGGGTCTTAGCATTTTGTTCTCGGGACGTTTCTGGATCGCAAGGGACACTGTGATATCTCCCACATCCAGGTCGGTGCATAAGCCAGCTTGACACCTGCCTCCTTATCCATGGCCACAAGAGCACCCTGAGGCCGCTGGAACTCCTGCTATGCCAAATGCTCTACAGCCAAATGAAGTTGAGGTCTCTGCAGCTGGCACTTAGCAACCCACCTGCTGCAGCAGCACTGAGAAGCTGTCGAGAGAGTAGCACCTCCCTTCTTCCTGACATTCTGCTCCTGCTTCCTGATTCTTCCTTCAATGAATACTGGCCAGCACGACACCCCACTGGGCAATACGTGTTCCTGGACTCTATGATCGGGAACTGCTCAGCGTCCGAGGACATCCATTCACACATCCCTCCTGGGAATACAACTCTTTGACCCTTCCCTTGCTTTCTCGGCTACTCACTCACACTGCAGCTCACTTGGTGCTCGCACCAAAGTGCTAGTTCTCCGACCTCTCAGCGTCCTCACTTGCTCAATCCTCTCCCGATTCACCAGACTCCACAATCCGTCAGGTCAGCCAGTTGCCAACAGCCTTGTCCTAGAAGTCATGTTCATTTTGTACTTGACTGACACCGTGCTAAGCCTACATCAATCTGGGGCTCACACATCACTTTACCTACACCTGAGCCACTTGGACAGCCAGAAGAGATGGAAAACTAAGAGCCCTCAAACTCCCCGCCCTGGGAAAACACACTCACTCACTCACTCACAACAACCCACATCGATGACAACTGGAACCTGAACATTTCAACCTGATCATCTCCTTCAACATACTGCCAGCTTCGTAGTGCCTGGCCTTCCATCTGTTGACATGGAAGCAAGGTTCCTCCTCAACAACTGACAACATCCATCCTCCTGAAACACACCTACACTCGCTATGTGGCCACTGAATGGTGAAGAGTGTGAGATGGCACATTTTGAATGCACAACGTGTCAGATGCTTCATATCCATTAAGTACACACTTCACCAACATACTAATGGCCACCATGGGGAGCACTGGCTGCTGCTCTCTTTTCTAATCCCGCTTCCTGCTTCCAAACCAGGAAAACCAGCAGAGGCAGGCCCAAGGCCAGCGGACCCTGCAAACACACGGCAAACTCGGAACACACTCCTGGTTCCCACCATCACAACGGCCTCGATTTGGCTGTGGTTTGTGTGGAGTCGGGCAGAGGATGCAAGCTCTCTTGGCACTTCTTTTCTCTGTGTGACTCTGCTACCTCTCCCCTAAACAGCAGCTTCTCTCTAAACCACAAACAAACACAAGAATCCAGAAACCCAACATGCAGCCCACACACCCCTGCCACCTCTTCCCTGTAGCCCTGCTTTTCAGGTAAAGAAAAATGAGCCTTACTGAATCCTCGATTTCCTAAACAAATATGCCATGGCTTGTCCAACGATACAGTGTGTGAACGTGCCCACTGCGATGCCATCACCTCTTACGCCATGCCATCGCAGCCATGGGCTCACTGATCCAAGGGTCCAAGATCACCTCTGACCCTCATGCTCACTCTCATTATGCTTGTCCGCTAAATCGTACAACCGACAACAACACAACAGAAACCCAATATGGCCACCGGATCTCCGCATGCTTCCCATGCCAATACACAGCCTTTCCCGAGGGAATCTCTTATCAATGTTTTCCTTGTCTTTCAAAAGTTCTTCCTCTTGTCCACTCACCACGGATACCCGCATACCTAGATTGACCAACTTCAGACAGTGCCGTGAGGCTGTTGAAGGAAATGAGTGATGGGAAAACAGTAGTTTGGCTCGGGACATCTTAGCCAAATGCAAGTAGGACTGGCTGAAAGGTGGGCAAACACTTGGCTGCATCCAAAAGTGTATCTGAAAAAATCCCCCAGCCCCTTCCACAAAACTCATTTTCCTTGGCCTTCCATTTCCAAAGCACGGGCAGAAATGACATCAGGCAAGACAGTTCACGGGCCTTGGCCCAGCATTTGTCACACGACCGTTCATTCTCCAGTCACCTGGTTCTTTGTGAATGGTAGGTGAGAAGAGTCAAGCAATCAATTTCCCCCAGCACCACCCACCCCACAGCTTTCTCTTTGTTTGTTGCTTATCTCAAGTTACCCACAAAAGCCAAAAGAGTCAGGAATAATGAGGCCAAACAGGATCGAAGCAGCCTTACACTCACTAGGTAGTAAATAGACTAGGACTGCACAGCAGCTACTCACGAAAGACCATTTCACCGAGTCCTTTTGTGGACAAGGGAAATCAGGATCATCTTCAGTAGCAGCCAGCATAATTGGTTTCTATCAACTAACAGAGAGTGAAATAATGCCCGTGTTAGTGTAAGAGGGAAAAAGGAAGCAAGTGGTTTTCTCAAGTATTACAATCTGTATGCTACTGCCCCTCATTCAGGTGATTCACGTTAAGGCTGTCTATGGCTGGCTGGCTCCCTTCCCAATCTGAAAAGTCACGCTTCATTCCCACGGCATTAGAGCCCAAATCTTTGGCTCTTGCTTACCCTCTTGTGACTAGATGAGCCTCGGTCAAGTGAGCATCTCCTTCACGTACAAAACTAGTCTTTCAACTTCGTAGCTTTCAAGGAAGAGGGGGAAAAAAAGCCCTGACAAACCAAATCACATACCTCCTACACGCGGTGGTAGTGGCCCTATGTCAGGAGCACACATAGGCAAAAATTTGGTAGCACAGGTGGCTGGCCGCATTCCTGCAGGGGGGCGAGCGTGAGGAGGCCCTACCCTACGGAATGGATTCGCAGGACCAGTTGGCCCTTGGGGTGGATGAGCCGAAGTTGTTGCTGCTTGGCCAGCACCTGGTTCTTTCCCCTCGCAGGGAACTGCTGATGCATTTATGGTACTGCTCTGTAACAAAATCACATAAATCCGACATCACTAACAAGAAAAAAATGCAAAGCTCATACACAAATAGTTAGGGACAGAATGCAAAGAAATCCATGATATACAGAGAAAGTGCTCCAGAGAAACATCAGATGGGTTTTAGCGATCACAACTGTGTGGTGAAAGAACAGAAAGCAGGTTTCGCCAACACAGCAATATTCTGGCTAAGGAGAATGCACAGACACAGGCCAGGAGAACCCCGACGTAGACTACCTAGCACGCTTATCCCGAGAAGGCAAAGAACAAGTGGGCAGCTTACTCCAGATGTGGCTGAGGAACAAACTGAGAAACTCAGGAAAGTAGATTCTCAAAACATTATGCCCACTGATTCCAATGTACATCCGAAGGGGGGAACCAAATGCCCTGCTACACTGGTGTACTCCCTGAGAGGTGTTGACTCAGAAAAGAAACAGATTTCTAGAGAAAACAAATGACCAGGGCCATGTCTGTTCTGCAAAAAAAGGAGGGATCACAAAGCTCCCGCACACACACGGGTAAAATTACACTGTCAGGACTTACCTCCAGTTTGTCTTGGTTAGCTGCCTGGTTGGAGTCTTGCTTGGAAAATAGGTTTGGACCTACACATTCTTAAAAAGAAAGAAAGAGAAAAAGGAAACCATGAACATCGTGGGTCTTAGCATTTTGTTCTCGGGACGTTTCTGGATCGCAAGGGACACTGTGATATCTCCCACATCCAGGTCGGTGCATAAGCCAGCTTGACACCTGCCTCCTTATCCATGGCCACAAGAGCACCCTGAGGCCGCTGGAACTCCTGCTATGCCAAATGCTCTACAGCCAAATGAAGTTGAGGTCTCTGCAGCTGGCACTTAGCAACCCACCTGCTGCAGCAGCACTGAGAAGCTGTCGAGAGAGTAGCACCTCCCTTCTTCCTGACATTCTGCTCCTGCTTCCTGATTCTTCCTTCAATGAATACTGGCCAGCACGACACCCCACTGGGCAATACGTGTTCCTGGACTCTATGATCGGGAACTGCTCAGCGTCCGAGGACATCCATTCACACATCCCTCCTGGGAATACAACTCTTTGACCCTTCCCTTACTTTCTCGGCTACTCACTCACACTGCAGCTCACTTGGTGCTCGCACCAAAGTGCTAGCTCTCCGACCTCTCAGCGTCCTCACTTGCTCAATCCTCTCCCGATTCACCAGACTCCACAATCCGTCAGATCAGCCAGTTGCCCACAACCTTGTGCTAGAAGTCATGTTCATTTTGTACTTGACTGACACCGTGCTAAGCCTACATCAATCTGGGGCTCACACATCACTTTACCTACACCTGAGCCACTTGGACAGCCAGAAGAGATGGAAAACTAAGAGCCCTCAAACTCCCCGCCCTGGGAAAACACACTCACTCACTCACAACAACCCACATCGATGACAACTGGAACCTGAACATTTCAACCTGATCATCTCCTTCAACATACTGCCAGCTTCGTAGTGCCTGGCCTTCCATCTGTTGACATGGAAGCAAGGTTCCTCCTCAACAACTGACAACATCCATCCTCCTGAAACACACCTACACTCGCTATGTGGCCACTGAATGGTGAAGAGTGTGAGATGGCACATTTTGAATGCACAACGTGTCAGATGCTTCATATCCATTAAGTACACACTTCACCAACATACTAATGGCCACCATGGGGAGCACTGGCTGCTGCTCTCTTTTCTAATCCCGCTTCCTGCTTCCAAACCAGGAAAACCAGCAGAGGCAGGCCCAAGGCCAGCGGACCCTGCAAACACACGGCAAACTCGGAACACACTCCTGGTTCCCACCATCACAACGGCCTCGATTTGGCTGTGTTTTGTGTGGAGTCGGGCAGAGGATGCAAGCTCTCTTGGCACTTCTTTTCTCTGTGTGACTCTGCTACCTCTCCCCTAAACAGCAGCTACTCTCTAAACCACAAACACAAGTATCCAGAAACCCAACACGCAGTCCACACTCCCCTGCCACCTCTTCCCTGTAGCCCTGCTTTTCAGGTAAAGAAAAATGAGCCTTACTGAATCCTCGATTTCCTAAACAAATATGCCATGGCTTGTCCAACGATACAGTGTGTGAACGCGCCCACTGCGATGCCATCACCTCTTACGCCATGCCATCGCAGCCATGGGCTCACTGATCCAAGGGTCCAAGATCACCTCTGACCCTCATGCTCACTCTCATAATGCTTGTCCGTTAAATCGTACAACCGACAACAACACAACAGAAACCCAATATGGCCACCGGATCTCCGCATGCTTCCCACGCCAATACACAGCCTTTCCCGAGGGAATCTCTTATCAATGTTTTCCTTGTCTTTCAAAAGTTCTTCCTCTTGTCCACTCACCACGGATACCCACATACCTAGATTGACCAACTTCAGACAGTGCCATGAGGCTGTTGAAGGAAATGAGTGACGGGAAAACAGTAGTTTGGCTCGGGACATCTTAGCCAAATGCAAGTAGGACTGGCTGAAAGGTGGGCAAACACTTGGCTGCATCCAAAAGTGTATCTGAAAAAATCCCCCAGCCCCTTCCACAAAACTCATTTTCCTTGGCCTTCCATTTCCAAAGCACGGGCAGAAATGACATCAGGCAAGACAGTTCACGGGCCTTGGCCCAGCATTTGTCACATGACCGTTCATTCTCCAGTCACCTGGTTCTTTGTGAATGGTAGGTGAGAAGAGTCAAGCAATCAATTTCCCCCAGCGCCACCCACCCCACAGCTTTCTCTTTGTTTGTTGCTTATCTCAAGTTACCCACAAAAGCCAAAAGAGTCAGGAATAATGAGGCCAAACAGGATCGAAGCAGCCTTACACTCACTAGGTAGTAAATAGACTAGGACTGTACAGCAGCTGCTCACGAAAGACCATTTCACCGAGTCCTTTTGTGGACAAGGGAAATCAGGATCATCTTCAGTAGCAGCCAGCATAATTGGTTTCTATCAACTAATAGAGAGTGAAATAATGCCCGTGTTAGTGTAAGAGGGAAAAAGGAAGCAAGTGGTTTTCTCAAGTATTACAATCTGTATGCAACTGCCCCTCATTCAGGTGATTCACGTTAAGGCTGTCTATGGCTGGCTGGCTCCCTTCCCAATCTGAAAAGTCACGCTTCATTCCCACGGCATTAGAGCCCAAATCTTTGGCTCTTGCTTACCCTCTTGTGACTAGATGAGCCTCGGTCAAGTGAGCATCTCCTTCACGTACAAAACTAGTCTTTCAACTTCGTAGCTTTCAAGGAAGAGGAGGAAAAAAAGCCCTGACAAACCAAATCACATACCTCCTACATGCGGTGGTAGTGGCCCTATGTTAGGAGCACCCATAGGCAAAACTGTGGAAGCACAGGTGGCTGGCCGCATTCCTGCAGGGGGGTGAGCGTGAGGAGGCCCTACCCTCCGGAATGGATTCGCAGGACCAGTTGGCCCTTGGGGTGGATGAGCCGAAGTTGTTGCTGCTTGGCCAGCACCTGGTTCTTTCCCCTCGCAGGGAACTGCTGATGCATTTATGGTACTGCTCTGTAACAAAATCACATAAATCCGACATCACTAACAAGAAAAAAATGCAAAACTCATACACAAATAGTTAGGGACAGAATGCAAAGAAATCCATGATATACAGAGAAAGTGCTCCAGAGAAACATCAGATGGGTTGTAGCGATCACAACTGTGTGGTGAAAGAACAGAAAGCAGGTTTCGTCAACACAGCAATATTCTGGCTAAGGAGAATGCACAGACACAGGCCAGGAGAACCCCGACGTAGACTACCTAGCACGCTTATCCCGAGAAGGCAAAGAACAAGTGGGCAGCTTACTCCAGATGTGGCTGAGGAACAAACTGAGAAACTCAGGAAAGTAGATTCTCAAAACATTATGCCCACTGATTCCAATGTACATCCGAAGGGGGGAACCAAATGCCCTGCTACACTGGTGTACTCCCTGAGAGGTGTTGACTCAGAAAAGAAACAGATTTCTAGAGAAAACAAATGACCAGGGCCATGTCTGTTCTGCAAAAAAAGGAGGGATCACAAAGCTCCCGCACACACACGGGTAAAATTACACTGTCAGGACTTACCTCCAGTTTGTCTTGGTTAGCTGCCTGGTTGGAGTCTTGCTTGGAAAATAGGTTTGGACCTACACATTCTTAAAAAGAAAGAAAGAGAAAAAGGAAACCATGAACATCGTGGGTCTTAGCATTTTGTTCTCAGGACGTTTCTGGATTGCAAGGGACACTGTGATATCTCCCACATCCAGGTCGGTGCATAAGCCAGCTTGACACCTGCCTCCTTATCCATGGCCACAAGAGCACCCTGAGGCCGCTGGAACTCCTGCTATGCCAAATGCTCTACAGCCAAATGAAGTTGAGGTCTCTGCAGCTGGCACTTAGCAACCCACCTGCTGCAGCAGCATTGAGAAGCACCTCTCTTCTTCCTGACATTCTGCTCCTGCTTCCTGATTCTTCCTTCAATGAATACTGGCCAACACGAGACCCCACTGGGCAATACGTGTTCCTGGACTCTATGATCGGGAACTGCTCAGCGTCCGAGGACATCCATTCACATATCCCTCCTGGGAATACAACTCTTTGACCCTTCCCTTGCTTTCTCGGCTACTCACTCACACTGCAGCTCACTTGGTGCTCGCACCAAAGTGCTAGTTCTCCGACCTCTCAGCGTCCTCACTTGCTCAATCCTCTCCCGATTCACCAGACTCCACAATCCGTCAGATCAGCCAGTTGCCAACAGCCTTGTCCTAGAAGTCATGTTCATTTTGTACTTGACTGACACCGTGCTAAGCCTAGATCAATCTGGGGCTCACACATCACTTTACCTACACCTGAGCCACTTGGACAGCCAGAAGAGATGGAAAACTAAGAGCCCTCAAACTCCCCGCCCTGGAAAAACACACTCACTCACTCACTCACAACAGCCCACATCGATGACAACTGGAACCTGAACATTTCAACCTGATCATCTCCTTCAACATACTGCCAGCTTCATAGTGCCTGGCCTTCCATCTGTTGACATGGAAGCAAGGTTCCTCCCCAACAACTGACAACATCCATCCTCCTGAAACGCACCTACACTCGCTATGTGGCCACTGAATGGTGAAGAGTGTGAGATGGCACATTTTGAATGCACAACGTGTCAGATGCTTCATATCCATTAAGTACACACTTCACCAACATACTAATGGCCACCATGGGGAGCACTGGCTGCTGCTCTCTTTTCTAATCCCGCTTCCTGCTTCCAAACCAGGAAAACCAGCAGAGGCAGGCCCAAGGCCAGCGGACCCTGCAAACACACGGCAAACTCGGAACACACTCCTGGTTCCCACCATCACAACGGCCTCAATTTGGCTGTGGTTTGTGTGGAGTCGGGCAGAGGATGCAAGCTCTCTTGGCACTTCTTTTCTCTGTGTGACTCTGCTACCTCTCCCCTAAACAGCAGCTACTCTCTAAACCACAAACACACACAAGAATCCAGAAGCCCAACACGCAGCCCACACACCCCTGCCACCTCTTCCCTGTAGCCCTGCTTTTCAGGTAAAGAAAAATGAACCTTACCGAATCCCCGATTTCCTAAACAAATATGCCATGGCTGGTCCAACGATACAGAGAGTGAAGACGCCCTAGACATGGCTGTATCGTTTGTTTTGAAATTTCGTGTGTCATGTGGTGCAACTAACACCCTCTCCCTGTTCAAGCACCTTGGAAATTAGTTGAAATTGGCTCAAATCCACAAGCCCTGGACATTCCTTTGGAAAACACCAGATTCTCCTTGCTCCTGGCTTCATCCTTCCACACACCATGGCATCGCAGGCATGAGCGGACTTACCTATGGGATCTAAGATCAATTCTGTCTCTCATGCTCACTCTAATACTGCCTTTCAGTTAAATCCAAAACCAACAACACATAATACAAAAGAAATATTTCCAGTGGATATAACCATGCATCACTCACCAACATTTTAATGACTTTTGAATGTTCTACCTGCTGTTGATATCCTGTGAATAATTACAACTATAGATTGCCTAACTTCAGACAGTGGTAATATGTTTGTTGAAAGAATTGTGTGACATGAAAGTAGTAGGTTTTTTCAGGAAATCTTATTTTAATGCAGTTAGGACTGGGTCAATCATTAGTGGACACTGGATATAATGTGATTTTTATATTTTAAGTCCTGTTATTAATTTAATCAGTTCAACTATTTTCAATGTATCACTTGAGAAAATCCTTCAACCATCAGACTGTATTGCATTTGGAGTGGTTTTTTTCTCCTTATTTTTATCTTCGAATTTGTCTGGTTGTGCAGTAAAGCCTGGTCCTTTCCTTTTTATTTGCACTTCTTTGCTTAACTAAGAGATGCTTCTTTCTCCTAACTTCATAGTGGATATGGCCATTGCTGCTAATTTTAGGGAGAAACAATTTTTTTTCTGTTATCTTACCCAACTTTGTACAAAAGTTATAAATCTTTTCTTCAAAGGTAAATAAGAATTAATTACATATGAACACTTTAAACCTCATGTCACATCTTTATTTATGCCTGTTATATAAAAATGAATAAAATACTTTCTTTTTTCGTGATACTATCCCTGCTGGTAGTTTGACTAAATAATAAGGTACCTTTGTTGCATATGCATGTGTATATTCATCTGTGAAAATGTATTTTACTCTGAATTACATAAATACATTTGGATAATCAATATATATTCAATACTTACATTCGATGTCTACTCTCACAGGTTGCAAGCAATAAGTGCAAGTTACCGATTAATTCAGTAGCTAACAAGGATAGTACTAATAGCCTAAGTTGAACTTTTTGGTAATACTGCATACCTGGTTGAGCAATCTCCATTCTCTATTCCTTTTCCAAACAATTTTTTTCTTGCTACATTTTTTTTTTAAATTACATTGCACTACGTGACACAATTTCAAAGGCTCTGGAATTCCCCCAACACCTCCTCCCCATGCCCTCCCCCCATGGTGGATACCTCCACCTTGTTGCAGTATTACAGAACAATCCAGTCATGATTCTTTCATTGCAAGCATATACCAAGCATACAGTCCAGCATCTTACTGTCCAGATAAATGCAACAATTTCTTGGGGAGACCATCTCTCGTCTGAAGGTAGAGCTGGCAGAATATCATCCCAACCAATTAAAAGCCACAACATAACATCAACAACAATTTACAACATTACTGAATTAATTGGCAATTAATATGTTAGAAAATGCAAGTTCTTAATCACATCCTGTGACTTCTTCATTGACATTTCTATTTTAGTTTATACACAACCGGATGCTATACACCTTTAAGTGGCTATAGGGTACTATTCAGCTGTCTCGTGTCTATTTTCATTTTAGTATTTAGTAGTTTATAGTGTTGAAGCATAATTTTGCTGAATGTGGCAGATTTTAGGATAGTCTAAACTGGCTTATAATTCTAATAAGGCATATGTCAACAGTTGAGGCACAGAACCATTTTAGGAGGGGTGTGCAGAGAAATCTTCAATACCTTAGTTAGGAGTAACTAATCTTTGTGTCCTACCTAGTAAGGTATATGTGAATCCACGCTGACCATTTCCTGTCTGGTTCGAAGCTTTCCTTGTTGTTCTTTATCTATTCTAATTTTATTGTATGTTTGTTTTGGGGGGCTCCAGGGTGAACCTGATGGTCATTGCAAGAGAGGGTGGGGATCCAAAGCTGTAATTAAGTAAGGACCAGAGAAAGCTTTTCTCCCTAGTCCTGAAGGAAGTCTACTGTTCTTCTGTTTCTGAGGTCTGCTCGGGGCTCCTGCCTGTTGTTCTGATGACTCTGGATCCTGTGAGGAAGGATCTGGGCATCTTCCATCCCATGTGTGAGAGACAAATGGGGGTGGATGACCTCAGAGTTCTTGGTCTCCAAAGGCACTCTAATTCCCCGTGGTCTCCTTGGCAGTTGCGATGTAGTCCTTGATGAGCGTACTGATAACCCTTAGTGAGGATCCAGGAGTCTCCAGGGTTGGGATACAAGCCTCCTAATGTCTACCTGCTCCACTCTTGGGTCCACCCTGCTCTGTGCATATGACTGCCTGTTAAGAGGTTATCAGGATCGCTGCCGATTCTCCCTATATGTCTTTGTACACAAAAAAACCACGAATAGCTAGAAACATCCTGAAGAATAAAAGTTAACAGGGGGAATCACAGTTCTGGACCTTTGGACATATTATAGGGTGGTGGTTATCAAAACAGCCTGGCACTAGCACAAATATATAGAGGAGGAACAATGTAGCAGAATACAAGCAACAGAAGGGAACCCACACAGATACAGCCAAATAACCTTTGACAAAAAGACAGACAACAATCCAGGCAAATGGGAAGGTTTTTTCAATAAATGCTGTTGGAACAACTGGTTAATAGTCTGCAGAAACAAGAAGATAGACCCACATCTCTCACCATACACTAAGATCAAATCTAAATGGATGAAAGACCTAAATCTACATTCAGAAACCTTCAAACTTTGGGAAGAAAATGTTGAAAACACCCTGCAAGATCTAGGTGTAGGTCCTGACATTCTAAAAAGGACACCAAAAACAATAGCAATCAAGACCAAAATAAACAAATGGGACTTCATCAAACTAAGAAGCTTCTGTACAGCAAGGGAAACAATGAACAAAGTAAAAAAGCAACCCACAAAACAGGAGACCTTTGCACACTACATAGGTGATAGGGGGCTAATCTCCAGAATATCCAAAGAACTCCAGAACAACCGAAACACCAAAACAAACAAACTACTCAAGAAATAGGCACGGGAAATGGGCAGACATTTCACAAAGGAACAAACTCAGATGCCAACAATTTAACAGCAGTCAATATCAGAAAATTTTCTGTCAAAATTCGGGGATTTATCATAGTTTGATTCTCCTCTCTCAATTGAAATCCTAGGGTCCAAAGTATGATCTCAGTTTCTTGAGCCTTAATAAAGGAAGAGACATGTTTTTAAAAAATTTATGTGGAGAAAAAATATTTATAATTATGGGAATAATTTTGGCATTGTTTTTATGACCACAGAAAATATTGTATTTTAATTTCAATCACATATTCAAAAATAAAAGCAACATGATAAATCCATGCTTGAATAAGATATAAAGATTAATAATATATTTTCATTTAGACAAAATAATGTAGCTTATTTATCTATCAAATTGTATTATCCTGAATATTTTTGTCTCCTAAAATGAAAGCTTACTCTTCAAGAGTAGCTCAAGTTTTTTTTTTTTTTTTTTACAATGGAAGCCTGACATTAAAATGTTCATCTATTGTATCACCTTTTAAGAAACCAAAATTAATTTGACCATTTCTTTATTAACTTCTACAAAACAATGTAAGTGTTCTTTATGTAATTTGTATTAATCTGTTTGAAATAACGTATGGTTCCTATTATAAAGTTAGGTCAATTGACTTGCATGTCAGACCAACTATTCCTCATGGATGTGCTGTATTAAATGGACCACATCATTTTTTATAAGCCATTCATTTTTCTACTTTGCTTATTAGAAGATGAAACCTGAGAAAGTAGAAAATGTGCAGAAATCTGGAGTGAGGCATAGTTCCAAATAACGACAGATTCAAAGGATTTCTCCCTAATGTGTCTACTCAGAGGACTAAAGCTACAAATCAACTAGCTACTAAGTAAAAATTACAACTTCAAAGATCCTGAAAGATTAAGTTTGTTATTCAGACCAAAAACCTTACACACAAAAGATTCATAGCTCCTTCCAAGCTGATCATTCTTCGTGATCCCAATGTGCAAGAGGACTGTAAAGTGGGAAGAATTAATAGTAGTAAACTGAAGATGGAGAAAGATGATAGAAACAGGTAATGGGCAAAAAGATAAAAAATGTACTATAGTATAACCTCTAAGAAAAATGTATATATGTGCAATATATATATATATATATATATATATATATAATGGAAAAACAAATATGTGTATATATTTGATGTCATACAGCTCTTTTTCCAAAGGTAACTAACTCACAGTAAGTGTAAGGAATCTGTGTTTTCCAGATGCATATTTTAAATATTATTTTAAGAATGGGATGAAAATACAAAGGAAAGTGTTCCAGCATGATGGCTCAATTGGCTCCAACCTACCCTTTGATGAGCTGGGATTCCACAAAAGCACTAGTTCTTTCATAGCTTCATTTAGCTATACTACAAAGTTGGAATCCCATTTCCACAATTACCATTGAGTTATGCTATTGCCATTTTAAAGGTTAAGGTATGTTCTGACCATTAACTACCTTTATTTATGTTGCTACCAGACAGAACTGAATCAAACTTTGTTCAAAAAATAATTATTATACTTAAGTTAACATAGAGGTTAAGCAAAAATGTGGATATAGTTCAGAGTGGTAGGAAGTTTTAGGGGACATGCAGTTTGGTTTTGTTTAGTTTTTAATGGCAGCATGCTTTTATATGTTTCAGTTGATAAAGGTTGCAAGACGGAAGCACATCTGCGCCATTTATGAAGTGCTTCTGATTTGCAAAACAGAAAACACAAAATATACTCTAAGGCAACAGAAACTACTTTTGATTCATCAGTGAATAGTCAATTTATACATACTAATTAAGCATTTTTTCTGTAAACAACCAAAAGGTCTACCATTTTGCAAACTACTCTGAAATAATGGTTATCCTTCCAAAGTAAAATTCAATGATAAAAATCAAAATTAAACACTACAAAAATAACAATTTTTAAGCATGCAATATTTCATTCAGTGTGACTGACATAAGTCCTTTACAACATATTGAAACATTATTTACCCTCCCCAGAACTTATTCATTAGATTCAGATAAAAATTTATTCTATGTGGTTTCCCCTTTTCAATCTTGTTGCTGCTTCAAATTTGTAATAATTTGATATTTTTAAAATACAGAAAAAGACTAATTTTAATGAAGCTTGTCTCCCCAAAATGAGTTTTGTAATTTTTAAGGTTATTAAAATGTGATTCTATATAATTATAAATTTATTTTCAATGCCACAGAAATTGAGTTAAGCCCCATATTTTAATTACTTACTAAAATAGTTTGAGATCATTAAATATGCTAACTCAACAAAGAATGGATAGAGACATAAAATACATCTTACGATAGCAATATAAAATATATCTTATAATAGTTCTCTCTTGCTTTAATTATTGCAGCCAGACTCAGATTAAGCTTTTCTACCTTTTAAATTAAAAGCCAACTATTTTAATTCTCATGTTTAGGATAATTACTTTATGAAAATTCAAGCATTTAATTCAATATGCATGAAAATTTAATATGCATCTAATATATAAACAATCTAATGCTTTTCCACTTAAGGACCCTTTAATGCATATCCAAAAGCTAGTAATAACTAACATGTCAAGAATTTGGCTTTTAAAGGTCAAAGCACTGATCATTTGTCATCCTCCGAAGCCCCACTGAGAAAGGAAGACAGAAATACTTTCCATTAGTGCTATGGAAATAAAACCTCAAACCTTGTAGTTCAAGGCGAGCTTAGAACAGAGCTTTCATAGTTCCCAAATCTAAAATATTTCTAAATAATCAAATTAGTTTATAGTAACATAAATTAACAATCAGAAATATAAAGATTTAACATGTATTTTATACCAGGGGTTGAATAGATCTTTCATAGTTCCAGAATCTAAAATATTTCTAAATAACCATATTAATTTCTAGTAAGGTAAATTAACTATCAGAATATATAAAGACTTAACATGTATTTTATAACAGGGGTTATAGTGTACAGAGAAACATACTGTACCTCTGTCAAAGTTTTTAGCTGGAATTTCAAGCA
The DNA here is from genome assembly GCF_030435755.1 of Ochotona princeps. Classification (NCBI taxonomy): domain Eukaryota; kingdom Metazoa; phylum Chordata; class Mammalia; order Lagomorpha; family Ochotonidae; genus Ochotona; species Ochotona princeps. Next base: position 3,499,093 of record NC_080838.1, read on the forward strand.
CATAAGGGTCTTTTTGTAAAGTTTCCAACGCACTTTCAGATAAACTGCAAATAGGAAAAAGCAGCTCTAAGTTACTTTTCCAAGAGAAACCACCCATACTTCAAGAAAATTACCACTGCCATAAATTAGCTACTCTAAATAACACAGTATCTTTGTAAAAGCAGATCTTCTAGGATTATTCTGATCAAAACACTCTTTCGTATCTCCCAGTATTTATCTTGGGAAAATCAATATTTGTTACTAAAGGATAGTGTGTTCTACTGAAGCTTGGAATTGATTTTATTCCACTTCAAAATAAGACTACCATGAATACTGTGACACAGAGCTAAATTACTGAAATGGAAGAGCTTATCAAAGTCAGCCGATCCCACTCCATCATTTTGCAACTGAGCAAGCTGTTTAAATGAAGTATAAGAAATAACAAGTGCCAGGATTAAAACACAAACTTCATGGGTCTGAGAAACGTAAGCTTTTCATTGTAATGTGACCCATTTGATCACAATGGTAATTTATTTTTTAAATCAGCAATTCTGTAAAATCTTCCTACTACTTTATTACTTAAACATTTTATATTACAAATATAACTTCTAAAAGAATTTTCTTAGTTCTTGATCATCAGAGCTGAAACAAACATTAAAAATTCAATTGCTGAGAGTAGAAAACAAGCAAGAATGCACACTATGGTAAGAAATCAATTCTGGGAAAACAAAGACCATTCTCACAGTACACTTATTTTCCCCCTTCTATTGTACATCACATGTTTATTCTCCCATCCAGCTTAATATTGCAAAACAATGTCAATTTCTGCAGAAAAATGAGGACCTGAGATAATAAGATTGTTCTTCACAAATTTATCAAAAGATGTTGATATTTGGAGCATAACTGTGTCAAGCTTCACCCTTTACGTTTCATCCTTCTGACTCCAGCATCTCTGGCTTGAAAACCTACTTTTTTTTCTATACATGTCTGTGCTGCATCTCCTGCAAGACAGTGTGAGTTTCTCTTCAACATGGGCTCCAGTGGGGGCTTGGAGGAGAGTGGTATGTGCAACTTCAAGTTCCATGTGCAGAGAGGCATCTCTACAAGCGAGTCACTTGACTGACAAGTGAACAGATCTAACCACATCCGTGGGGAAAAATGTGGTTTTCAAATCAATAACCCAACACAAGCTGCTGATCCAGGACCATATCAATATGAAAATGTGAAAAACAAGATTTTATACAGTTATATCACATAAGTTTCCTCCAAGTAATAGTTCAGGAACCTAAGTATTTCAGCTGGAAAAACACTAGTAGATACTTCACAATCAAATATGCCAGATTCACTGGAAAACTTGCTACATGTCCTTATGACAGAATTACCTAATTAATAAAATAACAATGCAATAAACTTTTTAATAGTTAATACTAAAATACTCACATTTGCATATCACCAGTCATTTCTTTCTTTAGGTCACTGATGTTTCTTTTGGCAGTAAAAGCTTCCCACTTAAAGACAACAAAATATTATTAAAATATCTATGCAAAAAATAAGCAAATATCACAGAGCAGAAATGTATCAGTCAATGCACATATAATTTTAACCAATTCTAAGTAAAACACATTGTATTTAAGAAATTATTGAAAAATAAATGAGTTTCAGGTAAGCAAATGACCTGCCAACAAATGGTGCTCTCTTATGTAAGATCAAGAATTGTTTAGCCAAGTAATAAGCTAAGGGCTATTTAACAGGTTGCATGCTTCAAGCAAAGGAAAAAGACTTAAGAGTCGTAGAGCTTGGAAAGTTTGGTCAGTTACCTCAAGGCAATCATCTCTAGAGAAAACAAACTGCAATTCTGTGAAACCATAAAGGTCTAAGACACTTTTACAGCTTGCTGTTAAAAAACACACCTTTTAATATAGCTGATATGATCAATGTCTGTTGGACTTCAATGAAGCCCACAGAATTCTATACATCATATTACATTTGTATTGATAAAAAGCTAAAACTCAAAGTATGTTATTCTTAGAAAACTTAGATTACATGCATTTTTGTGGAAGGCAGCAATGTCCAAAAAAAAAAAAAAAAAGATTTACTAGCTTATTCATATAAATGTAAGTACTGTCACTTGGTCTATAATGTTTTAATCAATTTTAACCTAGTTCATTGGAAAAAATGAGGAAACAGAAATTCCTGCACCTGATAGAGCAGGCAAGTGTCTCAGCAAAGGGCCGACAGTGCGGTCTACATTCAGACTGCCCTTTTAATGGATGTGAGTATGAGTCCCTGCTTTTCCCCTGATTTCCTCATGTGGGAAAGTGTTGGTGGGGTTAGGGGAGGAGTTTCTGATGTGAAATTCTCCCAAGCAAATCCCTCTGGACAAAACTGTGGTCTATAATTTTCTACAAGTTAAAAGAACACACAGTATGCAGCTTTTCACAAATAAAAGGAAATATAATATCAAAATATAATATCAAACTTATATTTGCCTAAAATTTAAGTACATGCTAAAAAGAGCAATGGCCAAAGAATAGGTCACATAAAGATTTACAAAGATGATACCTTACTTCTTTGTAGGCCTTGCTTTCAAAAAATCGTGCATGTATAGAATCTTTTCCAGTATATAATGATGTTACCAATTTTTACTAAAAAATTCTACCAAAACAGATTAAGAAAATACGTAACATATTAAACTGTTAACAATGTGGAAACACATTGTTTCAAAATGCTTTTCTGTACTTTAACACATTTGCTTGTTAAGCAGAAGAAAAAATTGAATCACTGGTAAGCTAGTAATATTAAGGCTATATATGAAAAAAAATCTATACAAACTAATGGCAAATTCTTGAGATTTATTTTATTATGAAAGACAAGGAATCAGATCTTTTTTCCATAAATTTATTCACTTCTCATTTGCCACACAACCAGAGACAGGCCAGACTAAAGAAGAACCCAGGATTCAATCTGGGTCTCCCACATGGGTGTCAGGGACCAAGTTCTTCAACCATCAGCTGGTCTAGCCTAAGGTGCACATTAGCAGGAAGCTGGGTAAGAAGCAGGGGAGCCTGGACTTAAATCAGGCAGCCCAACAGAGGACCAGGTATCCTAAGCAGCATCTTTGCTGCCACATGAACTGAACACCTAGTTCTGAGTCTACAGCTCATTCTCAAAGGTTAAGACAAATTTCAGCCAATCACTATGTTATACTCCAAAACACTATGTTCAAACACTGAGCACTCACATCTACAAAGCCTTCTAAGAGGTTTGCTCATGAAAAAGTGACATTCGCTCATTCATGGAACTTGAAACTATCTCAGGGTAAAGACACAAAGAATGATCACAGTAAGGGCTGTTGTTGGGCCTTGAAGGCAAGCTGCCACTAAAGACAGCCATGTCCCACATTAGAGTACTTGGGTTCAATTCATGGCTCCATTTCCTTGTTCTGAATTCCTGATCATGCACTCTGAAGCAATGGTAATGGATTAAGCATCTGGATTCCTGGCCATCTACACGAGAGATATGGACTGAATTCCAAGCTCTCAGCTTCAGCCACAGCCCAGCCACAATCATTGTGGGTTCTCAGGACAAAAGCAGTTATGTTCAGGATTTTTTGTCTCTTTCTCCTTTTTCTTCTCTCCCTGGCAATTCTTACACAAATAACGTTTTTTAAGATTCATTCATCTTTTTAAAAAAGATTTATTTATTTCTATTGCGGAGTTACATATACAGAGAGAAAGAGACAGAGAGGAAGATCTTCCACCCAATGATTCACTCCCTGAGAGACCACAATGGCCAGTGCTGTGCCAGTGTGAAGCCAGGAGCCAGGAACTTTCTCCAGCTTCCCACGTGGGTGCAGGAAGGCAAGGCTTTGGGTCATCCTAGACTTCCTTCCCAGGCCACAAGCAATGAGCTTCATGGGAAGTAGAACTGCAGGGATTAGAACTGGCGCACATATGGGATCCTGGCACGTTCAAAGCGATGACTTTAGCCACTAGGCCACTGTGCCAGGCCCAAGATTAATTTATCTTTATTGGAAGGAGTGAATGAGTAGACAGAAAAGAGAAAGTTCTTCTGACCACTCATTCGGTCCCCAACTGTCCACAATTGCCTAAGCTGAGTTCATCTAAAGTCAGGAGCCAGGAGTCTCCTTCAGCTCTCCCACATGGGTGCATAATCCTAAGGGTTTTGGATTTACTCCTTTGTTATCCCTGGCCACAAGCAGGGAGCTAGATAGGAAGTATAACAAGCAGGTCATTAGCTGTCACCGTTATGGAATCCTGGTGCATGCAAGATGAGAATTTACTCAATGTTTATATCCCTGGGCACTCAAATAACGTTACAACATTTTCTTTCTCTCTCACATACACACATACACACACACACAGACATACACATACACAAATACTACTCAGGCAAAAAAGTATTAAACATCTTTCACAACAAAATGCATGCAAATGGAGAACATTCAGTTTTAATAATCAGTTTCCAAAAGACATGTTTTCACTTTATGGGGTAACTAATCTTGGGGATGAGGTCACAGTGATACTCTGCAGCAGAAACAATGGAGACAAACTGATAGTAGGGGATGTCGGTTTATTTGAAAGAAGTCACACGCTTATAAAGAGTAGGAAAACGGGCAGGCAGAAAGGTGGTCCTGACAACACTTCCACCCAACCACGATACTGTGACAGGCTGCTAGATATGCCTGTCTCTTTGATCCCTCCAATAAAGTTGAAGGTCAGGAAGCACAGAAAGATGGCTGTGTCTCAGGGCAAACTCCTTACCTGCTGAAAAGCAGGATGAATGTAACATTTGACTTTCTAGAGTTGTTTATAAAGCAAGTCCTAGCACAGTTCATTAAAGGGGCAGAGAAGAGAGACTGGGATGCAGCTCATCATTCTTGCTGCATGTCCAGTGAACAGGCCAGCTTGAGGTCTCAGCCAAGGATATGGTGTGTCACGTGCCTATGGCTTCCAGCATGGGCTTAGCAGGCAGAGATCCAGGGGCAACATCCCACAAATATATATAATAACAGTAATAATAATATATTTTTGAACAAATACTTATTGCCTTTGTCTAAACTCCTCATGAACAGTAATTTTTCTACTTAACATATATATTCAAATATTTATTTAAGGAAAGGGAAATCTTGCACATTTAAAGAAAATGAAAAATTGAAACAAAAATAAGAAAGGATGAACAATGCAAGAAACGTAAAGGGGAACTTTATCATGTTCTTAAAACCATATATTTGAAAACTATGAAATACGTAAACAATGTGGAAGATAAAATTTTTAAAAACATTTTAAAAAGATCACAGCACTTCTGCCCATTCAGTCCCCAACTGTCCACAATTGCCTAAATGAGCTCATCCAATAAATAAAAATAAATAAATCCTTAAAAAAAGGGTACCATCTGATGGAAGGTTAATTGTGTCTATCCCTCCCTCCACCTGTCAATTCAATACATAAACATTACAAAGTTTTCAAAAAGTGCATGTGCATGTATATATGTATGTATGCTCATGTGTTGCTATATGTGTGCATATATGTCTAAGAGTGCTAAAAAAAGTTTATCCAATGACAGTGATATTGAGGATGACTTTATGGCACCTTTCTGCATCATCTGAACACTGGTTGTTATAGTTATTTAGGTGAAGACATTAACAAATCAGCTCAAGACCTTTGCTTTATCTTCAAAATCTAACAACCGGTGTAACTGAGTCAGGACAATGTAAATCAATATATACCACTCTCATGCTATGCTCCACTCAGACTTGCCTAACATCTACAAGTCTTCAGGTAACAACAATGGTAACACGTATGCCTAATCATGTCAAGCACTTGACAAACATCCATATATTTCTTCATCGTCACAATAAGCCAAGAAATGAGTACTATTAGTATCTTTACTTTATAGGTAAGAAAAACAGGGAATTGTCATAAAGAGTGCATACAACCAAGACAGACTGATTTCAGATGCAACACATTTAACTACAGGGCATGATGCCTGTACCTCCCTGTGACAGGCACTCCCCAGTAGACAGCTACTGTCAACAGCTCTATCTCTGCTCTTCCTTCTAAATGCTCAAAGTCTACAGCCACTTCACTTCCCCATCATGCAATTCCTCTGCAGCACAACTACCTCCCCAGATGACCCTTTTCTTAATTTGTACCAACACTCAGAATCACTTAATAGAACCCTCAGTTTTAGAACTAGAAAGGGCTTTAGCTAGCTCTTTTTCTAATCCCATTTGTTTTACAAATGAATAAAATGATCCACAGAGTTTTCTGGTTCTTCTAGATAACAAGGGGCAATCCAATGTTCCAAAATGTACATGCATAAACATGAGCATATACACCAAGTTCCTCTAAACCCCTAGCAGAATACAAGTTCTTTCTGAAGTAGCATTGTGCTGAAAGTAGACTGAATGAATAACCATAATGGAACAATGCATTATTTATCAGAGACACATAATTTTACTACCTTTTTTTTTAACATAGCGCTTTTTCCACCAATTGCCATGCCTAGGTTCTTGACAGAAAACCAAAATTTAATTAAAGACAGACAAAACATTTAAGGCAGTGTGAAACTTACCCAATTGATTTGTGCTTCTTTGTCATAAGAAAGTATCTAAAAAACAAAAAATTCAATGTTTTTTTTTATAATATAAGAAGTACATTTATCATAAACACTGGAAAAAACTGACAAATTAAAAAAATACCTCAAGCGACTCCAAAGTCACAAACACCTCTAATGTAAACCTCAATGGCCATATTATCTATTGTGCTTTACATGTAAAGGTAATTAACGGTTTTAAATGGTACACTTCTACTTTATGTTCTCCTGGAATAAACGTCCACAAAAACAGATGTCTTTTTCACAGATAACTATCCTGCTTTAATATGAGACCCCACTGATGTTTTAAAATCTTTCTTTTGTTGAGTGCAATGTGTTTCATTTTCCAAGCAGATATAATTCTAAGATTTTTTTATCTCACATTATTTGAATCCTGAAAATGTGAAAATATCTCTAAACACAAAAGAAATGCATACAACTGGTCAAAGTATTCCATTTCTCTTTCAATTCAGATAAACACACTGATATTAAAAAACTATATGAATGAATGAATGCACACACACACACATACATACCAGTCTTTGGGAATTACGAATGGTTCTATCCAATCCTTGTTCAAGATCTTCAACTCTCTTTCTATGAACAAAAAGTAATTATTCAACTATTAATACGAAATTATGGCAATATCCTATTTCTAAATATTAATTAAAACACCAAGAGAATGCCTGATAAAATTGACATCATAAAAGCACACTATAAGAATTAAATGAGAGATCTGATTTTTTCTTCTTTCACTAATGTTAATATTGCTATCATTTAGGCAATCCTTTAAAAATAAAAATGAGTTTTACACATGTTACAGCCACAAAACAAAAGCCATTTAATACCTATAGATCAAGATTTCTTTTTTTGTATAGTTGCAGACTTCATCCACAAGTGACACATCAGCCCTTTGGTCTGGCTGGCAGTTTTCCTTGACCATCAGGCACCTTAAAGCAAAAGTGAAAATTCATAATATATTCAAGGCATGTCATAAAAAAAGACATATGCTTTTAACTGTACCAAAACTGGAGCCTCCCATAAAAATATTCATAATTATCACTGCAAACACAACATGAACACTAATATGCAAACATTTCTGAAATAGAAATAAATTACAAACTCAAATTTCAAAGCAACACCTCTTAAAATAGTCTTGCTATCACGAAAGTCTGCAGAGTTGTGTATGGATTTGGCACAGGAGTAAGATTTAAAAGGTAAAAAAAAAAGAAATTACACGTACAAATAATATATATCCAGACTCCTATATAAAGCAGCATTATATTTGTTACACTGGAGTAAGCCACAATAAACTGGGTTCCAGTCATTTTAGATTGGTGGTTAATGATATGGGAATCCCACATGCAGTGCCTCAGCCAGGCACAGCTCTGGCTGTTGTAGCTATCTGAAGAAATCAACCAGCAGGTACAAGGTCTCTCTCTCTTTCTCTCTTTCTCTCCAATGCTGACTTTCAAATAAGTAAATGAATAAATCATTTTCAAACCAG